>NC_139494.1:13772297-14389073 GCF_008360975.1 Lichenostomus cassidix
TTCTAAATTTTCCTTGGGAGTAACTCCATAACAAAGTGCCCTGATTGGCTGCTAAGCACCTGGAGCCAGGAGGGTTAGAGAAGCTTAAAGGGGCAAAATTATATTTATTGAAGTTTAAGCCTGAGGACTGCTGTCTCTTTCTTCCACTTCAGTAGGAAACCAGATTTTGTAGAAATCTATATTTCCGGGCTCTGAAGTAATAATTTTATTTTATTTTATTTAATATTTGTGTGCTTTTTAGCTGCACGGAATTGCTAATTTTCAAAAGGTGTGAAAATTAGTCTCTTGGTAGGCTTTTAAAAAAAACTAGTAGCCCCACTTGTGTACCTGGACTGAAAATGCATCTTTCCTGCAGTCCTGGGCAAAACTCAGAAAATTCACCAGAATTTCCCACAAGGTCTACTATTACCTGTTCTTTCTACTCATTGTGCAGGCTGACCCCTCACCAGGAGAATATATGTCTGGGAAGGAGCCTCCTGGGTCATTAGGTCCATTTTGCTGCCATCATAAGCAATCTCATCACATGAGCCCTTTCATTAGCTGATCAAACTCCATTTTAGAAGTATGGACACTTTTTGCCCCCACTACTTCCCCTGGAAAACTGGAATAGAAGCTCATTGTCTGATGTCCAGCAGGTGTTTATTCACAGCTGGTTTGCAGCTCCTTGTTTCTGTGCCAGAACTGTCCTTCAGTGTAGATAGACTTTTCCCCCCTGAGTTTTTGCTTGTCTGGTGTATCCAGGAGGAGAAGTTCAGTTCTTCCCAGTCTTCCTTTGGCCAGGCCAGCAGCAATCATCTCTTAGTCCTTTCCACCCACTCCAGGGATAAAAATCAAATTATCCACTGGAGAAATTCTTCTCAGTGATCGCTAATACTCTAAAGAGAAAAAGGCAGAGGAAACTTTAAAGGATAGCTAAACTGAGAATCTTTTAAACTTCTGTTTTGTGGTCTTTGTAAAGGTGTCATCTGTTTTTTGTCTCATTGAAGCTGTGACTGCTGATAACTTCCAAACTCAGCAATATGAGAGCCATAGGGCTTTTCATCCTAGAGGTTCATTAAGGAAAAAGTCAAAGAGGAGAGACGTGGGAAAGTATTTCTCACATAGCACAAGTAATTTTGAGAAGAATTTTGGACAATACTGCTGGATATGGTGGTGTGAGGTGTCCTTGTAGACCTTGTGGCAGAGATTTTCTGCATGAAAAGGGTTTTTGGTATTTTGGTGTGATCCAAAAGAATCTTTGCTCTCTCTTCACCACCTCTGCTCAAGATTTTACCTCTTTCAGGAAGGAAGCTGTCCTGTATATATGCTGTATCTGCATATTTCTTTCTTCTGATCAATGAGAAGTCAGGTTTCAAGCCATTCTTTGCCAGGCAGGTGGTAATAGCTTTAAATTTAAAGGATGAAATGACTGAACAAATAGCTTTAAATTCAAGGAAAATGATGGAGTGACTGAACAATTTAGTACATGGAAAGACAGCTGGAAAAGAGGTGACAGAGTGAGGGGATGGTGGTGAAGGTCTGCTAATCATAATATGGAAAAAGCTAATGGGGGATACTGTTCATTTTCTTTTATAATTGAAGAATCAGAAAGCATTGTATAAAAACTTTGAATTGCTTCAAAAATATACAGAGGAAGATTATTCTTCACACAGAGCCTGGTTCTGGAAGTCTCTGCAGGATAATCTGGTGGCTGAAAGTTTCTGCAGGTTCAAGATGTGGCTGTTGAGAATTACACTGGAGGTTTTCATGTGCAGAGACAACCTCTGCTGGCCCAGGAAGCCCTTGGGTCACAAGCTGGGATTATTTTGGAAGACTGTAGTGTTTGTATCATGTTCTATTTTTCCCAGGTCAAACAGTAGCTGTTTTAGTTCAATGATTTAGGTGAATTGATTTAGTTCAGTGAAACTTTGAGATTGTCAGCTCCAGCTGTTCTTAAAGTGGTTTTGTATGTTCTTGTATGTCTTGTTAACTTTTCATCTTTACAGGTGGTAAATATTAGGAGGATTATGTTGATTAATGGTCCATTTACATGCTGCTGTGCAATTTGTTGTCTAACATGCAAGTTGGATCTTGACTTTCCAACTGAACATATCCAAAAAATCCAAACCTTTTTTGCTGAGACATCATAATAGATTTTAGAGGAAAAACTGCTGGAAGAATTAGATAAAGAGCCCTGAAAACATGGAGAGGAGAAAAGGTATTACAGTTTGTATTTAAGCTCAAGCCTCTATGTTTGATCTCAGGGAGATGTTTGGAAAAAGCTGTACCAGAGCTCTGAAGGATTCTTCAGCCCACAGCTCTGAACTCTGGGCTGCAAACTCCTTGAAACCCGAACAGATGTTTTGGTATAGAGCTTCAAAGCTTTGAAAGGCTGTTTTCCCCACATGCCTTCTTCCTATGCGAGGAGACTTTTAAGAGCTGCTGAATAAATTTTATTATCTTTTCTACAAAAGCACTATTCACATGGAAGAGGCAGGCTTTGAAGAGTCGTGGGCTCAGACGTGAGATGGTAACCACATAAAGCAGCCCCAGTTGAACAAAAATGGAATGGAAACGAGGGAGAGACATGTCAGCCTGTTCAGGACCCAGAGAGGGGAGAGTTTTGAGATGCTTCAGTCGCTTTTTCATGAAGATAAGTAAACACAAGGGAGCTGGATCGGCTTCGGCTCTGCCACATTAGGTAGAAGAATTCCTAATGTTGGGGAAGAACATAGATGAATAACAGCCCAGATGTTGGTCCTGTTGCTTTATGTGCATTTAGAAATGAATCTGACAGTGATGAAAGCAACTTGAGAACCTACAGAGAGTTGAATGGGTAAAAATGTCAGGAGAAGGCAAAAAATGGAGCTTGTCCTGTATCCTTTCACCCGTTTCCCACATGCTAACTGGGTGTGTGTTGGTGCTGGAAGCTGTGCTGGTGCTGTATGAATGCCCAGGGAAATAAAACCCCTGCTGAAAGAATTCATCAAACCTTAAAAAGTTAAGAAAAAGGAAAACATCTAGAAATAAGGGACTGAGACATGAGAAATGAGATCCAATTCAGTTGAATTGTAGTCTTTCCAACCAGGAAGTCTGGGGTGCTTTGCAATTCCTACCATCTGCTACTAGAAGGAGCAAAAATAGTACACTGTATGTTACCACAGATTCATTAATAGTTCTGATTTATTTTATACTTTCTGAGGGAAAAAATTAAAGTTCAGGTGGTTCTCTTATTAAGATTTGTCTGTATTTTTCTGTAGCCAGGAGCAGGCCAAATCATTTTAGGAGGGCTCCATGCAAGAATTCCCTTACACTGTTCCTTGTTGCAGTTTGGAGTATTTGCTCTCCTCTGTTTAGACTTTTGTTTTCCTTAAAGCATTGTAGTGAGTTGAGAGTGGGGGAAAAAAATGAAATATTTTTATCATAAAGATTTTTCAGTTTAAATATCTGAACCAATAATCAAGTAACTTTTTTTTTCCCCAAAGAGGAATGCAGCCCTCAATCACACAACTGCCAGAAACTCTGGTCCCATTTTAAACTATCTAAGGCAGGATGGAGTTCATTTGTAGGGTCAAGATCTACTTATAAGTAATGGCACTTCCCATGGGGAAAAACACTAACCCAATTTGTGAAAGTTATTTTATTTGATGGTCAAATCAACTCGATAGCACATCAGAAATAGGGTTCCTGGCTGTGATGTGACACACAGAGCAGCATTTAGGCAGAAGGCGTTATTTTTCCCTTGAACGTATTGATGGATTTTTCATGTGGATATTTGACTTTCGAAATCATAGCTTTGGTATTCTAAAAGACAAATGAAACAGTAGGGTAAAGCCTAAACCAGCTCCAAAAATACAGGAAACATGGCAGCAGGAGGGTCCACTCAGGGAAGATTATCAACTTTCCCATTGCCAGAGCCTCTTTAGCAGCTCCTTCGCATTGTGGGTTTGGCAGAAGGAGGATGACAGGGCTGCCAGCCTGCCTAATGATCTTCATCTAACATTTACCTTATTGAGAGGGGAATAATTCTGTTAAATTAACATCCTAGCATATTTGCTGTCCAGCTAGCTGATGAATTAAATAGCCCGAACAAAACGTTTCACGACTCGTTTATCCATAAAAACCGCTGGAGTTTCCGCGCAAAAGGGAGTGGCTTTTCAGCAGTTGTGTGCTGCATTGCTCTGTACCTCTTATCTGGAAAGATTTACATGTTTATGTGTAAAAATAAGTTTAAGGAGGCTGTGTGTCTTTGGGAGGTTGGCTGTCACACAGACAGACCCTGCTCTCAGAGGTGCTTTGCCTCATGGCGTGAGCCTCCTGCTTGAAGGAAGGCAGCCTGTTAATGACAGCCCACGAGCCTGTGACACTCACATCACTCCATCCATCAAACATGGCACCTCGTGCCAGCCCAGCCAGCTGTCCTCTTCCATCAGTGTCCGAGAGAGCTGCTCTGATGGCCGCAGGTGCCAGCTGCCAGCCCCAAATAGCCACCAGGGCTGCCCCACCATGAGCGTGTTTAGGCAGCCTGATCACATTGAATTGTCTGTCCTGACAGTCCCTTTGGAGCTCCAGTTTGGAAGAAGGAGAGTAAACAAATTACAGGCTAATAAACAAAGCAGCACATCTCAAACAAGAAATCCAGGCCCAGGGCTTTACACTTAACCAGTTGTGAGACAGCATCATAAAGGGCTGTGACTGCAGTAGATGTGGCTGAGGATGGAGCTGACTTGTCCTGCTTGGTTTGACCAAAACTTCCAACCTATCAATGAAGTCTGTGTTTCAGGGATCCACCAAGCCACTGAGAATTTACGGCACTTCTGTTGATGCCTGTTGAGTGTGCCAAAGAGAAAGTGGAGAGGAAGATTTAATTTTAGGAGAATATATTTTATGAACTTCCTCATTGGAATTGAGCTAATTACTTAATTATTTCTATATATTTATTATTTTAATATATTTATTATTTTACATATTTATTATTTTATATTTATTTATATATGCTTATATATTTAATTCTTTTAATTCTAATAACAGAGTTTCAATGTGCAGATGTGGAGAGCGTGGCTGTGAGTCCTTAGCTGAGGTTCGATTGCTGCTGCACACCTGAGAAGTTTCTGTGCACAACAGGCCCACCACAAAGGGGTGAAAAAGTGATTTCAAGTGATTTTCAGATCTGAGGGTGGGGATACTTCTGTATCATTCAGTCTTGAGGACTCCAGATCTTGAGCAAGTCAGGCTGAGGAGCCTGTAGGTATAAGAGGCTTATATGGGCAGTCAAGATTTTCCATGGAAATGGGTATTCCAAGGCAAAAAAAGAAAAAAAAATCATCTATCAGACTGATAGATGATTGGCAATTAAAACTGTTTTCACAAAGAGAGTGTGAGTCTCTGCTGTTCTGGATTCCAGTGGTTCCAAGTGCAGCAGTTTGCCCTTGTACATCTATATCAAGTTTTTTTTCCTCCTATTATCATCACCAGATCCTTGTCCTCACTTGATGTTTTCCGGGCTTCTCATTCCTATTCTCCTGCATGTATGAATTTTCTATTATTTGCTTGCTGAATGCAATCACTTGCAATTTCCCTGGTTGAAAAAAAAAAAATAAGTTCCTCTGAAAAAAATGTAATGGAACATCCTCAGGTTGAAATCGGCCCTGAGCACAGCTGATGGCTTGGGGACTTTAATTTACTAAACGTCAGTGGTTTGATGGCAATTCAACATGACTGGTGATTGCCTGCATCGTGTTACTGCTGTGGCTGAAAAGGCCGTTTACCTTTGGAAGACAGAAAGCTCAGCTGAGCAACACAAAGAGCAATCTCCTGTGACCTGCTAATAATTTTTTTTTTCCCAAAGATTCCCCAGTTGCTGAGGGAGCACAAACCCCTGGAGAAGAAACTTCTCTTTGCACATATGCTTGTTTATATATCTGTTACAAGAGGTCAAACCAGAAAAATGGTGTTTGCAAAAGAACACTCTGTATCAGGAGTTTTCTTTGCTGCAAAGTCATCCTTAATTTGGCCAGTGAAAAACTTTTCCTTTTCAAGAGATTTCTCTCACATTTATCATCCCAGCTTGATACAGCGCTAAAATATTTCTCTGTATTTCTAATATTTGTTGTGGTACTACTTAAAACCGTGAGTGGCCCTGTACAAGTTGGAGAGCAGTGGTTCAAAAAGAAAAAAAAAGCCATCTGGTTCTCATTAATTTGCTGAAATGATCAGAACATTTCATAAGAGAGACTATGCTGCATGTAGAGAACATAGTGGCAGGGGCTCTTCATTTGTGCAAGTGGATGCAAACTCACCTGCCTAAGAATGATCTCGTTTCTAAAAATGAATTTGGGGTCCAAGGTCCTTAGATAACATCAGACTTGATGGTCTTTTATCCATAAACTCGGTTTCAGGCAGTGGCGTGTTCGCTTCCTCCCACTGCCAGGCAGGTGATTATGGAAGGAATATATTTTTTTTGTGTCAAAAAGACAGCAAGGGTCTTGCTTACTATTTAAAGAAAAAAGTTAATAATTTCAAAAAAGAGATTTTTAGGGGTGTGCAAGTAGAGCAGCTGAAGCTGAGACACGTGTCCAGTGTGTTTGGGTCAGCAGCCCTGAGTGGCAGGCTCAGGACCTTCACATGAATTTCTGTATTTCTGACGTGCTGCTTTCCTTTTAACATTTGGCCTTTAGGCCTTTTCTTTTGGGCTTTTGTGTGCACAGAGCAATATTTGTTGAAATACTGGTTTGTACACTCCAGGCTCCTCCAGCCTTGCATGGCTGGTGCAGCTTCATGGGCAGGAATCACATCCACTCACTGCTGCTGGGAAATCTATCAAAGCACTGACCAGGATCATTTTATAGGCTCTTCAGCTGGTTTGTTTAAAACTAGATTACTGTCACATTTAGAAACATTTAGCACCGCTGGACCAATGAGGAATAATAATTTAAAGAGGCTGACTAGATTGAATCAGTTTGTGGGAGATGAGACTTAATCAAACATAAGAGGTTGAGGAGGCTGATAGAGCTAATGAATTTGAATAGGTAATACAGACCCTGCCTGAACGTTTTCTCTGGCCGTGGTTGGTTTATAATAATAAAGTGTTTGCAAAAGTTATCAATCAATAGGTAAAAAGTCCTTTGTGTGAGGAACCACAACAGTGGGGAGAGAAAATTGCCTGAATTGAAACTTGCAGTAGACATTGTATGACATTTCTTTCAATATGGGAATTCTAAGAGTTAGTTTCCAACATTTTTTGTAATACGTAAGAAAATAGAATTGGGAAATTACCTTGAAAATACCCCTGTGAGCTGTATCCTGCTCAGGTCCTGAATGGCTGCTCGGGTATAGACCTGCAGCTGTACTTACTAGAGAGTCCTGGCAGGTGTTTTAATTTCCCTGACCTTCGGTTCTCCATCTGTGAAATTCATGTGCTCAACCTTTCCTACTCTGTTTTGTCTATTTTATGTGGTGTAGCTAGAGAAGTGTTGACTTTAAAAAGAAAGGCCAGCTGAGGTAAATGCTTTGGAATGTGTGCTACAAGGATCTCTGCCTTCCTATTACCAATCCTCCACCTTTATCTTAACCTCAAGCTCAAAAAGACATAGATGCCTCCTCTCCAGCCCCCTCTTTTAATAGAAATCAGGGACAGGTACAGCATTAAGATCAGAGTTTGTGTGACAAGTAATCTCTTTGGTACTGTAAAAATTAGGGATGCTTTAAGTGAACAAAAGTAACTGTTTAAGCTCATCATTTGAAATCCATGCTTGTGTAGTAGGAGCCTGACCCATCCCTTCCTGTTTTCAGTGCAGCAAAATTCTGACTGTGCTTTCTTCAGCAAAGGCAGCAGTTGTAAATATTTTGCAGCTTCTACTGAATTAATTTTGAGAGGTCCCGCTCTCTGCCCACCTCCTTCTGGCAGTGTTGGCAGAGATTTGCTGGGCTTTGGCGGGAGTTTTGTCTTAGACATCTCCTTAAAGAAAATCATAAAATCATAGAATGGTTTGGGTTGGAAGGGACCTTAAAGGTCACCCAGTTCCAGCCCCCTGCCATGGCAGGGACACCTTCCACTAGACCAGGTCACTCAGAGCTCCACCCTTGCCTTGAACACCTCCAGGGGTGGGACAACCACAACTTCTCTGGGCAAAGAGGAGAAATGAGACAACAGAAGGGCCAAACCCTGAGAGGTACTTTTAAAACATTCAGAATTTGGGGTGCCTGAGCTTTTTTCGCTCCCAGCAAAAACCCTCTTTCAGCTGAAGAAGTTGATGGGTAAATAGAGGGCCTCAGTCAGGTCAGGTCCTTCACGCTACTGGGAGAAGGATAAACTCTGTTAGCTCTTGACATCAAGGTCGCCTATAAAAGACAAATATGCCATAGGAGCGTGGTGAGGGGAATTGGATTGGGATAGAGATTTTTAATCAGCATCAGACCTGACAATGAGCTAACACCACAACCAGCTGAATGATTGAGAGTCCTGGAATGGTGAAATATTCAGTAAATGCTGTATTTTGTGCAATGCTGTAGCAGTTGCTGAAGCTGTGGCGTTGCACTTTTTTTCTCAACCAAGATCAGAAATGTCTTGTTCTATTCTGGCTTTTGATATGCTTTTGTCATAGTGCTCAGAAATGATGGGGCTGCATGGTGACTTTCTCTAAATCACTGTGCTTATGTGAGAGGATTGGTTGCTAAAAACATCAGGAGTTACAGAATATTTTTGTTGTTGTTGTTACTGCATCAACTTGAAGCTCTACTTGAAATTAAATCTTTATTATGCCATACACTGTTGAAGGCTGTCCTTTTTCATATTTCAATCCAAGGTGACCATGGTCATTGTGAATCATGAAGGAAGATGTGGCATCCCTGCCTTCTGCCTGCAGATTTGAGATGCAGAGTGACCATGGCCAGCTTATGTTCACTGAGCTGTTTGCAGTAAAACCAAACTTAGCTTAGCTTTAGCCAACAAAAGCCACCTTGTCATTTTTATTTTTATATTCCCTCTGTAAATGTTGAAAATAAAGGCACCTCCATGCAGTTGAATCCCTTTACCTTAGCCTTCTGTTTTAGGATATAATATAAATAATATAAAAGGCACTCTAGACAGGGTGGTTTTTCACCACTGACTCCAGAAGGAGCCTCAATAATTACCTTGGAGTTCTTAAAAACCTGGTGTGGTGGTAGGTGTCCCTGTCCATGGCAGGGGAGTCAGAACTAGATCTCTTTAAGGTCCCTTCCAACCCAGGACATTCTGTGTTTCTGTGGCTCCTGTAGGTGGGTAAATGTGAGTGTGATGAACTCCATCCTAAGCAGAGCAGAGAATGGACTCCAGTTTCCTCGTGAGTTCCCAGTGAACATCACACTCCTTTTCTGCACTCTGACACTGTAACAAAATGCACATTTTATTACCAATATTATTTAAACACTGGGCGTGTTGTTGGAACTTGTAAAGCCTTATCTCTGTGAAGTCACATTTCCCTCCCCAAAACACCAAGTTTTAGTCCTACTTATTATTTTACATCTGCAGTGCAGAAAGGTGCCAGCTGTGTCAGTGTCATTTTGTTAGGAGCAGTGCACGTGTTCATTTGGAGTTTTCTTCATGTTTCTAATAGCAGGCAGCATGCAGAGCTAATTAATGGGCTATGGGAAGAAGTCACTGATGAGTACAGATTGAATATCTTCAGATAAAAAGAGCCACAGGTCTCCTGTTGAGTTTAAAGAACAGCCCCACTGAACCTTTGATGTGCAACCAGATGCAGCGTGTAGAAGCAACGAAATCAAGGGTTAGAGGGGATGAAATTAGTTCAGTTGACTCTTATTTTTTCTATGTATACATTTACAGAAAATACCTTGCAGGTAGCTAATCTAAATACAGAGGTGCTTAGTTTTTTGCTCCCTAATTTTAGATGTCAGTACAACAACTTCCATTGTCTCACTCAGTGTTTTCTTGAAGTGGATGGAGAGATTGGGATCTTGTCTTTTCAGCATATCGACCTGTTTTGATGCCTTGCAATGTAGAAACTAAGCAGGGAGAACTGAAGAGCCATTCTTAGATGGGGACCCTAATAGTAAAACACTTCGAGCTGAGATGTTTTTAGCTGTTTTCCTTCCATGTTGGGAATATCAATGTAGATTGAATACTTGATGAAGAAGTTCATAATTGAATGGTTCATGCTCAAAGCAGTAGCTTTTCTGTTTAAAATGACATAAATATAAGTATGAAGAGACAGGAAATGCAGCAGGGGATGCATTTTGATTTTTCTGGTTTTCTGCTTTGAGAGTAGCATAGAATGGGACTTGAGGTGAATTTCTTGTCCTGCTGATCTGAGGTTCAAGCAGAGCTGATTGACAAGGAATGATTTATAACTAGATACAGATTTCATCAGTGGGAATACTTATCTTTCCAACCTACAGTCACTGAGACACAACATGTCCCTGTTGCACATCCATTTCAAGGGAGTTAGAGGTGGGTGCCCTAGATCTTATCCCCCAGATCTACTCCGTGACAAGTGCCTTGCCTTTTCTTCATGGTGAATCCCATTCTGTTCTGCATGGACAGCTTTCATTGCTGCAGGCATTTCAGCCTGGCACCATTCCTCCATCCAGATCTCTACCCAAATCTTTGTCCTGATGCAGGGGAAGGAGACTTAGAAAGAACAGAAAGGTGGGGAGAAGAGGTAGAAAGGTTTTCATCCTCAGAGCTCTTCTGTGCCATTGCAAAGACCTCCTGAAACTATTGCTCTGGTATTTGTTCCAGCCATCCCACCCAGAAGGAAATCCCTAATTTGATGTATGATTTCTTTCTAATTTCAGTCTCTAAAGTGAACATGGGGGCATGATTCAGTACTGAACGAAGGGGAACATCAATTGTACTCCTTGCAAAGCTCAATTTTTATGTCTGCATGTATTTTTACTCTGAAGAACTTTCCACCAGGATAGCAAGTGGCCTCATCATTTGCCGTGAAGGATGAGAAAGATTTGCTGCTGGATGCAGTTCAGCTGTGGGGTTTTGAGCTAATACTAGATTTCTCCTTTTGGGAGAATGTGCTTGCTGTACTTCCTACATTGACTAGTCATTATTGATATCCCCATCTTCCCCCTGCTCCCTCCTTGACTTTCTGGGAAGGTCATACGCCTGGGATTTACAGCTCTTTTTGGTGTATAGTGACTGTTATAGCAAAGATGAATGGGAAGGGAAGCTCTTGTATGTTCCTCCTCCTGCAAACTTTCTCAAGGTTAGAGATTTGAGTGACTTTTATTGTTACCTTTTCTGCAAACAGCCTCTCAATATGAAATAGAAACTGAAATAGAAGAATGGCAACTAACTGGAGACAGACCTGAAAGGACTGCTGTAGAGATACAAATTGCTTATTGTTTATTGTATTGGTCTACTTAAAGCCCACTTCTTTCTTGAGAGCCTGGCTTACTTAAAGAATTGCTACACTGAGAGAAGTTTCCTATATCCTAACTGTGTTATAGAAACATGTTTTGAAAGCAGTTGCCATGAAATTGAATTACAGGTGTTGTATTCTTCATTGCTTAAATTGCTCTATTATATCACAGGCCTCATCATTTTGTTTTGAACAAATAACTGCAATTTAGTAGGAGCCTAAGAGATGATGGTATTAGCAGTCAGGGGTTGTTTAAGGCTTCCTTAATGATGGAAAATTGTTCTTATCCATTTACCATGTGTTATCTTTGTAACAATGCATGTGCAGTGAATGGAAAAGGAAAACTGTTCCCTCATGGCATCTTTTTCCTAAGTTTGTTTTTATATTTTTCAACGTGTGAAACAAACCCCTGCACGTTTTTAGAGTAGTCATGGCAATATGGTCATTCATATGTAACTTTGACACAGCTCTGATACATCAAGTGGTGGCACTGGATGTAGTCAGATATTTCACTTCATTCACTTTCAGTTTGCTGGAATTAAGTACATGGTTGCTCAGCCCAAAACTTTCTGGGTTTTCATGGAATAGGGTTTTAAAAGATCCTTCAGGAACTTTGTAGGAGTAGCTCCCAGTGCTGAAAGCAATTACTGGTTTAGGCCAGAATTTAAAACCATTTTGTTCAGGTTTATCTAGGTTTGGTTTCCTAATTGCTGCTGTGTGCATGCTCACCACATGCTCCTTTCTCCCCAGACCACTCCTGTCCAGTTGCCTTTTCTTGGATATGCTTTGCAGTTTACCCTGGAGCTTAATGTATGTGAATTGCTGCATTTGGCTTGGGAACAGGGTCATTCCAACAGACAAGGGATGCTTGCAGAGATCTTGGACTTGAAAATTAACCTTGGCTCCCCTACTACCTACCCTGGTCTGTATTAGTTTACAAAAGACACTCTATACTGAAATCCAGAAGGAAAACCTGCTGTATCATATGGCTCAGAACAAGCTTTATCAGTTTCCTCTGTTCCAACGTTTTACTCAGTCTAGCGATTTGGTAAAGTATTACATATGTGTGAAGCTCTGAAATTCACAGATTTCACAGAGAAAATGAGGTTAGGAAGAATAGGGAGAGGTCAGTTTGTCCATCCTCTTGCCTGAAGGCAGGACCTGTTCTTCCAGGTCCTGCTTTATCCTTGACAGATGGCTGTCTAACATGTCCTTAAAATTCTCAGCCATCAAGATTTGCTTACTTGCTTCAAAGTGTCACTTGTGGAAAGCCAATTAAATCTGCTTCAATGGACTTATTTTGCCCTTGTTCCATTAGCAATTAGGATCAGTTATCTTGCTCGTTCCAGTTTTTTTGTATACATGCTTTTCACGTGTGTGTTTTTGTTTTATTTCCCCCTTTCCTGCTCCTCTCTTGATTTGAAATGTGATTTTTTAATATCTTCTTTAAGCCAATATATGTGTCAGGCCTCTGATGCTCTGGCCACATGACTGAAGGTAGTATGCAAGTTCCCTAATATTTCAGAAATTTCAATTTCATGGCAATTAAAAAAAAAAGGAAGTAGGGCAATTTTTGGAGTTAATTCTTTTGAATGCATATTTTAACTGATAAACCTTACATCAGTGCTTTTAGTAAATCCTTTTCTCTTGTCTCCTGAAATGTGATATGAGAAAATAAAACTGCTTCACAAAGTTCTGTGAAAAATTAATGTGCACTGTAATTTAGAAGATGGATCACTGGAGGGCATTTAAATGTTATGTTTTTGTTTTCTGCAAATTTTATTTTAAAGGAAACCAAATATCTAGTAAGGACTGTTTCAGAAATTCAGCTAAGTGCTGCTGGTACTAAAAGAATTAAGAGAGGAGAAATGAGGGGCATAGACTGCACAGCCTAATGAGGGGACATAAGCCTAATGATGCAAAATTGCAAATTGCCCAAATTACAGAGCGCTGTCCCTCGCTTGCTGCTCTGCTTTTAGGGCTCTCCAGTGCCGGATCAGGATTCAGCTGTGCTGGCAGTGTCGTGTGCCTGGTGCCACTCCCAGCAGCCACAGAGCCTCTGTGTGACACCAGCCAGGGCTGGCACTCGGTGAGGTTGGTACCATGTGCTGATGGAAACCTTTCCAGCCTCTGAACTGCACTGCTGGAGGGAGCTGCAGTGGGCAAGGTAGGGAATGGATTCATGGGATAACAGGAGAGGAGTGGGGTTTGGTTCTCTTGCCCAGCACTCCCTTGGCTCTCTGCTGTTGGAGGCAAACTGGGCTATAAGTGATGGCACAGCTTCAACTTCCCCAGCAAGTGAGGGAGATGCTGCCTGGGCTCCTGCTGGCAGCCAGGGAAGCATTTGGAGCAGCTGCTGCTCTGCAGGGTGAGTGTCCTAATGTAGGCAGAGGGGTTTTGATGGTGCAGGAAAACCAGAGCCCAGGGTTGCAGATAACAGAAA
Source organism: Lichenostomus cassidix (assembly GCF_008360975.1). Taxonomy (NCBI): domain Eukaryota; kingdom Metazoa; phylum Chordata; class Aves; order Passeriformes; family Meliphagidae; genus Lichenostomus; species Lichenostomus cassidix. The sequence continues at coordinate 13,786,092 of NC_139494.1, forward strand.
GGTAAAAATGCAGTTTTTTTGCAGAGGAGTGTTTACTTTCTCACTGCCTGCTCTTCCTGACCCATAAAAGCTGCCAACTGTGGTGTCAAGCTGATAAAATGTTCACGCAGCTCTAGCCAGAGCAGTGAACTATAACCAAAAAATGGAGGGATGTTTGGTTTTTTCTTTTCCTTGGCTTTTGCCAAGAATTCACGCAGATGTGTAAAAATGTATTTTTCTCACCAGTGTCACTTTCTAAAATCCATCTGTAAAAGCATATCTGTCTTAGGTTTGGGATGATGGTTATTCCTTCTCCTTTACTTTGTACAGGTCAAGGATGAAACACAGCCTTAGCTTCAGTTCTATAATTTTGCTAATGGTGAGATACCTGATAGTCTTGTGCACCTTGGAGATGTAATAACCAGATATTTCTTCTGCTGATGGCTGATTGCTCATCTGAGTAAACTGGAATAATTCAGGGAAAGTCTCAGGTTTCTTTTTCCTTTAGAATAGAACAAAGCATTTTTGTATTGAATGCAAAATCATTTGAGATAAGTGATGAGATTACTCAGTCAAAGCAGAATAAAAACTGGTAGGGATGTAATTCATTGATTTATTTTTTTGCAAGCTGCTGACATGATGGGAGAGTTGCTAATGCAGTATGAAGTACAAATGATATGCAAAATTCCCTGATAACTACCTGGGAATTCTCATTCCATCAGCAACTTCTATGTTATCATAAATGAGACAGCTTGAAAGGCACTTGTTGCGTTTTGTATTGCATGCAAAAGTCATTTACACTTCAAATGAGCTGGCCTAGATTATTTCTGATGGCTTTTTTCTGCACAGCTTTCATAAGTAATGGAACAATGCTGAATTACTACTCTATAACATTTAACAATCCAGGAGTTGCAGGGTGAGGAGACACATGACAAACACCCTGGTGAAGCTGTTTAGCAGCTGGCATGGCAAAAACTGGGCTTCAGCAAGTCAGGTTGGGATGTCTGATCACCTCTGAAAATTGACAAATGTTTCTATTTTAACTGTAATCGGTTTTTGTGTTGTGATAACAGAGCTCAGAGGGGGAATGTGTGTTTGTCTCCTGGGACCCCCAGGCTCAGCCCCAGTGGCTGATTTTCATCCAGTGTGATGGTCAGAGATAGAATTCAGGAGAGAGGCAGAAAGGGAGGATGAGCACGGAGTGTGGTCTTCATCCAGGAGGTGCAATAAACCCAAGGGACTCTCCCAAGGTACAAGGCTCAATTCTCAGCTGTTATAAACCAGCACAGTTCACTATAACTGAAGTTGAGGATCTGTCCATGTGGCTTTATCTGTGCTGTGTACAACAGATGATGAAGTACAAATGCATGTTGAGGTGATGTGGTCTGTGTGTAAGGATGAAGCAGGAATGTGCCTAAAAGCCTCCTAATCTCCAGTTTGTTCAATTCCTGCTATTTATCTCCCCATCATCATTCCAGTATCTCTGTATTAATCTGGAAGGCTCTCCGTGCTGAATATGATGAATGTGCAGAAGTCCGAAAAGGCCTGTAATGCTCATGGCTGCTGTGTTAAAGATAATTATATGGTGTTTCTAGTCCAGATGCAATCCTGGAAAGCATGAAAACAGCTTGGGATGTATGCTCATGGTGCCAGGAGAGGTCAGCAGGAGGTGGATGCTCACAAACTAATTGGACTTCTGGGATTCTGTTTTAAGGAGTGCCTTCATATAAAGCAATGTACATACCCAGGATGTGCTGCTCAGTTGTTTCCTAAACTGACAGTTGTTTTAAGATAAGAGATGTTTTTATTTCACTGAAGCCCTTTTTCCCCAAGTGCAAAAGAGCCTGAGAACTATTATCTCACGGAAAAACACCTCGGGGATATGTCTGTGTGAGAAAGGTAATGTGTTCTGCATTGCTGGCAGGGTCACCCTGCCTGCCTCAGTCTCCTTTCTGAATGCTGTTTCTGAAGGAGAAAAGCTGGCTTGAAATGCAGAGGATGTGAGTGGCTGTGGGTTTTATCTAACACGGTACAAAGTGGCCCGTCGTGAATTGAGGGAGGTGTTGCTACCTGGGGGAGGCTCTTCATCCTCCCTGTGTGGCTGGAGTGATATAAATGCTGCCTGTTGACTTTTAATGAATATTCATCAGTTGTGTGTGCGTGTGGAAGGCTTTACAGGCTGTCCCTGCAGCCTTATCTGAGGCATTAGGGAGAGGAGGCAGCTCCTGTGTTTGGTGTGTGATGTTGGGCAGGGTGAAACAGCTCACCCTGTGAGCCTGCCAGGGCCAGGGCTGGTGAGTCCTGCAAGGGAGCCCTGCACTGCTCAGAGAATACCAAACAGGGAGTGCCCAAGGACAAGCAAACATAGGAAAATAAAAAGGAACCCTGAGCAGGCAGTAAATATTGTGCTCAGGAGGCTTCTCTTCTCATCCCTTGAATTTATGGCCTCAGTGCCTGCACTTTCCATCTCACATCACTGTAGTTCTGGCCCTGCCTAGGTGACTGTGTGCTGACCTTTTTCCTTGTTTATAATACTTGCATGCCACGATAGTACTAATGGGGTTGAGGGACACGTTTTAAAGCCTCCCAAAGTTACTTCTTTTTTCCCATGATGGCTTTACCCATTCCCACTACTCTGCTGGTCTCTGCTTGCTTCTAAAGGGCTCTTCATGGTTTCCAGTGCCCTTCCAGAAATACCTGCAGCCTCTGTCCTTGAGATCTCTGGGGACATTTGGGTCCTGCTGTCTTAGGCAGAGTTTTGGGAGCCAGGTGGGGATACAGTGTGGATCCTGCTCCTGGCTTTCATTGGGATTCATATTCTGTGGGCTCAAGTGTGTAAGATTTAATAGTCCAGCCTAAAAAGCTTGTCTGGGTGTCCTGTTTAGTGAGTAGGCAGAGGTGGTGGCAGTTGCTGTGTCTGTTGAACATCTCTCTTCTCACTTTTGGGCAGGATCAATGTTCAGGTTACTGGGGAAACAACTCCAGCCCCAAGGGGTTCCTACTCTTCCCTTCCAGGCTTCACCTTCTCCAACACAAAGTGTAGGGCAAAATGAAGTAAAACCAGAAAGTTCATCTTGAAACAAGATTGCTCCACTGATTGTTCCCAGAGCCTTGTGTAATGCAGAACTACAGAATCCTTTTTGTGGACAGGGAGGTGCTGGGGTGAAGAACGGGAGGATGGAAAGCAAATTGCCTCTATAAAGCAGTTGCTGAGGTGGGTGAGCTACATTTGATATGTCATACTTGGCCTGTTCATTGAAATAGGTTTTTGTGACATTGTTTGCAGGATAACTTTGCATCCCAGCTGATTATGCCCTTTCTTTTCCTGTTGCCTTGTATTTGGATAAAAATGTGCTTTTTCTTTTTTTTTTTTCTACTTCTTTGGATTAACAGCAAATCACTGTTTCTTTGTTAGTTGATTGAGAAGGTTTTAATTTTCCGTGCTGAAAATCACTCAGCAGCTGTTTAAATGAAAAATCTGTTTTGTAAGAAAAACAGAACAACCCAAAAATTACCAGTAGCTAAAAAGTATTTGCAGCATCTGTTGTTTAACTGTATCCATGTTGCAATTAACAACAAACTGTAATAACATATCAGCATTCAGCTCCATTAATTTTATTTCTTTTTTATATTACCTTATTATGCTTTCAAGTGGGTTTTACAAAAGTACAAAAGATACTAACAGTACTTAGTAAATGGACAAATATATAAGCTTATTATAATTCTGTGCAAAGTCTTTTGGAGATGAATATTTTTTCCTTAAAATAAACAAATTGATACAAAATTATAACACTTCAAGGAAAAAAGGTATATCAGCAATGATTAGACTCCCACCTGTTCAGCCACTAAACCTTAATTGCTCATGATTTTGTGTTTGAGGGTTCCATATCTCACTCCTGTCATGCTGTCCAAGTTGGGATCTCTGTATTGTTATTTTCTTACCTCTCACTCGCACATGGCTACAGACATGTGTTCTTTGAGTTATTATGGTTGAATATCCTACCAGCCCCTGAGTTTAGGTTTAAAGCTGTTTCAAATCAGTATAACTGGCCTGAGGTTGGCTGGAATGAGCTCTGGAAGCAGCAGCTCCTCATGCACATTGCCAGACCCCTTGCCCTGCTGGGGAAGGACATGGCTGCAGGCTCACAGCTCTGACTCATCTCTTGCCTCTGGCAGTAATTTAGCCAATTAGCTCAAATATACCACCTGAACTCAGATGAACTCCTGTGTGCAGGTAAAATCTGGGGCTTCCAGGTTTTTGCTCTGCTGGCTTCAGTGTGTGCATGGTCTGACTGACTGTAATTTTTCTAATTTGTGAGGCAGAACAGGAGACCCATTCCACATCTTCCACTTGCAGCCAGTTGACTGAATAGTTCAGTCAGCTATTACTTATCTACAAAAATGCCATTTCCACACAGACGATGTATCAAATGGAGACACTTAAACTGGTGTTCTCCTTTATGCTGCCAATATGTTTTTTAATTTCTCTGATGGTACATCATGTGTACATGTCTCTGTGTTCCACAGTGTTAAGTGTAAGGTCTGTTTATAAATGCAGCTAATGAAATTGGGGACCGTGTGGCCTCCAGCCATTTAAAATAATGGCACGAGCAATCTCGCTCCATTACGTTTGAGTGGAAGCAGTTCATGCTAAAGTGCTGGTTCCCCCAGGAGCCAGGGAGCCCTGATTGAATCTTGCAAAATGGCCAGTGAAGATAAGTTTGTTGCAGGGCAGATGACAGCTCTGACTCAACAAAACTGCAGTGCTCAGGGGAAGGGCTGCCTTGAGCCTGTTAATGCATTTTTCTTTCTCTTCCACTGCTATCTTGCAATCTTTCCAGCAAAGGCTCGTGTTGGTGTTTCCCAGAGACATTGGGGTGCAGTGGTGCCAGGAGGGTTGTGCTGGGTGATGCTGCTCTGCTCTGCTCTGCTCTGCTCTGCTCTGCTCTTGGGTGCTGTGGCTTTGGGCTTTCTCCTTCCAGCTCTGGGGTCCAGAGCAAATAGTTCCATCAGGAGGGTGGTTCTCCAGCTCTGTCCTGTCTTCTGGCATACTTTTATCAGAAGACTAATTTAAAGTTATGGGAATTGTCTTGACTACTGTGAGGCAGCATGAGGTGCTTCTAGCAAGGGGATGGCCAGGCCATTAAGCGAGCTACCCTCCTTTTTTGTCCTGTTGTAATGTGTTTCAAAATGCAGAAGCTGTTGGGAGATGCTTAACAAATGAGTTTTGACACAAGTTGATGAGCTGATGTTTGCTCTGCTGCAATCTGTCTGTCTGGAGCGATGCCCATCACTGCCAGGGTGTTATTTCTGTGAGGAGACAGACAGACCATCCCCTCATGGCCACTTGGCAAGGAGAATTTATTTTCTCACCACCACTGGTCAGTCGTGTGGGGATGAGAAGCCTGAAAATACGTGATGCTCCTGCCTTTGGCTCAAGATTTGCTTTGGATTCTAAGCCTAAATTCTGTTCCTGCAGAAAAAGCTCTTGGGGACTATTTCAGCACTCTGGGGGAGTTGCTGTGCTCCAACCACCAGCACAATACATCCCTGTTTTTGCAGAGGGAAAATAAAATTGCTCCTGACAAAGGCCTGTAATATTTGAATATAAATACATCTGACAGAAGTTGCAGCTGCTTGCATATCAGGACAGGGCAGTACTTGACTATAACCACGAAGACTGAAGTGAACTCACAATTCAGTAGAACGTTACAGAAATGGGCTTGCAGGGTACCAGCCTGTATCGAGAGGAAACAGGACTTCTGCAAGACAAATAACAATTCCCAAATGCTTATCTAGCACAAACACATTGAGCAAAATAAACTTGACTCTTTTCCAGTGAACAATTTCACGCTGATGAGAAAACTTGGTGACGTCTTCAGTGATGGAAAATAACAGGAGAAAGGGAAGTTTGAGAGGGAGAGAGCAGTAGAGTTGGAGATGCAAATCTTAGAAGACACAGAGCATCTGCAGCTTCTTCCAAAAGAAGCTTCAGCCCTGTCCCATCCCTGAGTGGCTGTGGGATTGTGGACAAGGGCTCAAGTGATGTGAAGAGCAGCTGAATGGAGCAGCAAGGTGCATCTGCTGGACTTGCATCCCTCTGGTCACAATGGATCATCCTGCTCTGCCTTGTCACCGTGGTTGCTAACTTTGTATTTTCTGTAGTGGCATTGTGCAAGGCAGGCTCAGCCTTCAGAGAAGCTCTGGCTATTATTAAATGTAGTCTCCAGAAATAACCCTCTGCACATCCAGGATCAATCTGAGACTGCCTTTTATGTGTGGCTTTTCCCAGCCTTCCCACAGTTTTACAGGCATATAATAATTTTACCAAAAGAAACGTTGCAAATCCAAGGAATTCAGAGTTAAGCTTAAGTACATCATAAACCTCAGTGAGAGGGTTATTTTGCTGTACTGTTCTATCATACTGGGGAATTAATTTATCTGAAGTGCAAGAGGAGGTTGGTGCTTCTCTCTCATATGTAGCTTAGAAATGTATGGGTGAATGTAATGGTACTTCTCAATTTGCTGCAATTGGAGCATGATGGGATTTTTTGAGAATACTAGAGGACTCCCACTTCTGTGTATGTTATTTAAAATGGCATGTGAATCATGTCCCACAAACATGGTTTGCAGAGCCTTGTGTTTTGTTGTCAAGCTTGAAGCTTTCGGCCTTGAGATGCCCTCTGCAAGTTTGTGAAGGGAGAAGGAATACTTGGAAAAACTTGTGATGTTCTGAATGTAGGGAGTGTAGTTTATTGGTTCAGTTAGCCTAGCATGCTCACTGGGGTAAAACCAAAACTCAGGATGGCACATGTCACATGTTGGTGTGTTCAATATTACATTTGAACGCCATTTGAAAAACGTGATGGTTCTGTTGCATAATTGCAAATTATCTCTTGCTTTTATAATTAGTTTTGTCTGGATGATATGTAATAAGATACAGTATTTGTCCTCCTGTGAGACAGCTGATTAATTTAATCACAGCTGTGATGAAGAGCTCATTTCACTTCTCAGTTCCTTTCCAGTTTAGTTTCTTTTGCCTTTGAAGATGCGATTGCTGCTGATTTGGGGGATCACTTGGAATTCCTGTCTTGTGAGAGGCAAGAATACTGAGTAATACAAAGACTCTTGAAGCTGTGATTCACCCTCTCAGATCATGTCAGGATTTGGATTTCACTTGTGTTAAGGACAAGAATTATGCATAAAACACATTTTTGAACTGGTTCTGAGTTTTGTGTGGCTTGAATCTGAGCTTTGGGTTGAAACCTGCTCAAATGAATAAGTTTTGAGTGATTAATGACTTTTTTTTACTAACAACTTTTAAAGAGATGGAAATATAATCCAGTACCCATATAATTTACTATTGTCAGTTTAAACATTCGTAATATTTAGCACAATGTGACACCAAATGGACTTGGGAGTTAGGACTGAAAAGTTTAGTGTTTCAGTGTTTCTTCTCTTGGCTGGGCAAGCAATTCCCCCCCTAACCCCATGAATTTAAATATTAAGCCTAGATCAGATCCCAAGGCTCCACCTTTTCTGTTTGTGTAAGGACTTCCTTTTGACCTGCTGGAAAGGTTGTAACTCAGGGCAGGTTTCCCATCCCTGTCTTTCAGGTGGACTCACCTTCCACTCTGTCATGTTTTGTGGTTTCCTCCCATTTCACACTGCTTGGTTTCTGATCTTCCCTCTGTCCTTCCTTTGCAACCATCTACTTTATTTTAATCTCCTTGACAGGACCCTCTTATCTGTTCTTGCCAAGCTCCATTTAACCAGGTCTGCCTGAAGCAGATATGTCTTTCTGCATTCTGATTTCTGCGCAGGGTGCGCTGTGAGCAGACCCCACGCTCCCATCAAAATGTGATTTTTTGATAACTTTCGGCTCTTGCATCCAGGGTTTCTGTTCTCCTGGAAATACAAAACCTGGACCTGACCACGGGTGGGAAGCTCTGTAATTTCTCAGTCTTCAACTCTTCCTCCAGATCCAGTCCTAGCCTCTGCCAGTCTGAGACTTCCTCTGTTGTACCAAAAAAAAAACCAAACCCCAAAACCCAAACACCCACAAAAAACTGCCTTTTGCTCCCTATTGGATTTACCTCTCTTGTTTCAAAGACCAGGCTGGCCACAGGCTCTATTTGAGTAGTAGAAAATGATTTTGTAGCAGTGAATTATTGCAGGGCTGGTGGCCAGCAGCCTCTGTCTGAAGCCTCTTTTTTGGAGCATGTGAAGATTTATGGGCAGCTCCAGCTAGTGCTGAGCACGCTGTTGTGTATTGGGCCAGCTCACTGCACTGCACGTGGAAACATCTGAGCTTAAGATCTTTTTTAGTGACTGAAATGTTTTTCTTGGGGAGCCTGAAGTGGTCAGAATGCTGAGTTGCTTTTTGTTTGGTTGTTTGGGGTTTTTTAAGCATCTAAAAATAGCCATATACTGGAAAGGATATATGAAATTAAGCACATTTGTGATTTCTTTCTCTCATTTTTTTAATTCAAAATTAGAGGGAAGAGACTGTTTAGGATTTTTTTTCTCCCTTGTGGCTGAATCTTTCACAGCAAAGAATTGCACTTTCTCTCCTAATCCTCCTCATTTCACATACACCTTTGATAATTTCCATCCTTTCTTGATAAATAAAGAATTTCCATTTCAGGGCACATTTGAATGCTATTTAAAAAAAAAAATTGATTTTCCATCTTTATGTAATTAAATTGTATGGTCAGAAGGAAATTGTATTGGAATAACAAACCTGGTGTGTTATTTCCTCTTTTTGTGTATGTACTTAAAACAAAACAAAGCAAAACCACAAGTGTGTTCCTTCCCATGCAGTGCAGTGACTGTCCTGATTTTGGGGGCTGAAGATACCTGCCCATTCTGAGTTTCATTGCATCTTCTTTTTCTGCACCCTGAAAACCTTTAAAATCATTTCACCTGCACAACTTAGAAATTGCATTAGGATTAGTGTCTGAGCTAACATTGAATCTTGTTAGGCGTGGGGTTTGAACACATTTTATGTTGTGAAAACACACCAAAAAGTCTTGGATTTGAAGAAAAGGGTGCGCTGGGCAACTCAAAGAATAGTGAGTATTTTTTTGATAATTGGTTCAGAATAAGGCAGCAGCAGCAGCGTGGCAGACAGAGGTACCTGTTGTGGATGGGGTATTCTCAACCTGTCCTGGTCAGAAACTCACTGCAATTAAAATCCCAAATGTCTGATGAGATGGAGGCAGTTAATACTGTCTGGCATTTCACATAAAACTCAAGATGCTGAAAAGCTTCAAGAGGAATTAAGGGAAAGGATGGGTTATTCCTGTCGAGGATAGAGGGATGTGTGAGGGGATGCAGCTGCATCCCAGTGGGTAGCAGTCCTTGTCTCGCCCTGCCTGGCACTGCTAGGATCAAATGCCTGGGAAAGTGGCACATCACAGCCATCTGCAGAAATGGCACAACTGTGATTCTCTGCCTCCTGGGGATTTGTGAGAATAAAGATGATGATGATGAGGTGCTTGTGGATAGAGCAGTGACAGTGCCAAACAAGGCTCTTCAGACAGTGAGGTGGGAAGGAGCTGGGAGCAGAGCCTGGAAAGTGAAGAAAGTGATTTTTTCTTTTTTTTTTCTTTTTTTAAAGAAGCTGAAATTTGCATGTAGGAAGTTTGTACCCACACAATGAGATTAAAATTGCTGCCTATACCGTCTCACAAAATTTTTCCTCTGTGTGGCAAGTGATGCAGAGGCGAACAGCCCTTCAGCACTGCCCTGTGTCTGTGTCTTGGGGAAATCAAACCCTGAATTTGATTCAATATTCTGCCTCGTGCTGCTGCTCGCTCCTCCAGCCGCCACCTCAGCCCTGCAGAGGAGCCAATCTTTCTCTGTGAGAAATCTGAGTGTTAATAATTTCTGGCAAGTGTTGTGCTGAAGCAGACAATTTTCTATCGCCAGCCAGGCATGTTGAGGAGTTGCACTGGACAGTGCAAGGAAAACACTTCATTCATGTTTGAATTCCTCACCTCCCAGGGCAGTGTGTGAGCCAGGGCAGATCCATTTCACACGGATGCTTTCCCTGGGAAATGCCTCTGGTGTGGTATAAGTGATGGCTGCTTGTTTCTGTGAGAATACTTCCTGGGTTGGGATTTAATTATTTTTAATTTTTTTTTGCACTTTTTTAAGGCAAATGAAAGTGGTAAAGACATCTAGCTTTAATCTTGCCTTGTGATGGGGTATTCCCTAATGTCACTAGGTTGATGGGTAGTGTGGGTCAGGTATATTCAGCTGGGCATATTGAACACTTTTATTTGCTAAATGTAAGCCTGGTTAGTTAGTTTTTGTTAGGTTTATTTGAAATTAGACCTTCCCCCCTGCCTTCAATATTTCTACGTATTGTTTTTCTCCACAACATTTTTAAGCTGTTTTGCAAATAGATGTTAGAAATTGGATTGACTGGAAAAGAATGATTTATGATAAAGGAAAAGTTTTAACTGTGTTTTCAGTAGTGTTTTCATTAGAAGTCATTGGATAAAAGAAAAGCAAGGTGGGCTAAAAATTCCAGCATTTCTTTGTGATATTTTTCAATTAAGAAAAAAAGGGTCATTAATAACTAAGTCTTATTTGGAATTGCTGGTGTTTGCCAGATCCCCAGGGGTTTTTTTTGAGTGTGGTAGTCCATGCCTCATAAGGACCTCTCTTCCCTGACAGACACAAGATGTGTGAGAAATTAGTATCTGTGCCATGAGAATATCATTAACTACAATCCTGGCATCTGGGAAGACCTTTTTCTGTTCTTCAGGGATGACATCTTAGAGCTTTCCCCTATTGATTCACCTCTTAAATCTAAGCTGCTGTGGGGTCAGCAGGTGTCTGTGGGCTCTGGGATAACGAGCTGCTCTATCCCACTTAATCCACAGGAGCTGGCCGTGGGTAAATATGAGGTAGCTCAAGGCTGCTTGACTTAGGTTTATGAAAATGTTTGTAATTACAAATATCGTCTTAATATCAACATTTTTTCTAGGCCAAGTAGCTTCAAGGGTTTGTGGAAGTGTTTTAGATCTTCATTTCACTGTGTAAGTAGGATATAAACACCAAATGAAGTGTCTTTTATTCTTTATGTTAAGGGATAATTTTGTGATAGATATTTTAAAGATTGTTGAAAGCAGTAGAATAGTCCTGTTTTTAAAATATAACATATTCCATGCAAGAAGAGATCAACACGGTGCTGTTTGATGCTGTGTAAATATTTGTATATCAATAGAATAATCCTTTTTTAAACAAATAACTCCGAGGAGAGTAGTTTCCCTTGGTGCAAAGATTGTGCATGTAATAGTTTTCACCTCCCAGTTTAGCAGTGCATTGAAATTGTAATTTTATTTGCCCACATTGTACCAGGGACAATGGCAGAGGAAGCTGCCAGCACTGCTCACTACACAAAAACAGCAGTTCAAACACTCACAGGTATTTTGCTAGTGACACTTTCCCTGTTTTCCCTTTCTCTTCCTAATGGATCCCTGATGGATTTTGTGGTCCAGTTTTCAGGACAGTTTGTGGCAGTTCACATTTCACTAAGAGGTTTCTAATGAAGTTAGGAAAGCTATAAAGTGAGACCAAATTTCACTAAGCAAATGAATATTACTTCACAGCTAAATTCATTTTTTAAAATAATGAGAATTCTAGATGCACTGCACTCTAAAATGGGTACCCTTCAGATATCTCGAATGAAACAGCATTTATGTTTAATGATACTTAATTTTTATTTCCCTCTTTTTATTTAGAATGAGTGAAAGTGACATACTGCTGTAATATTTCCAGATTGCTTCATTATTCTTACAGGGTGGGAGGGTACTTCGTATTTCCCTTGGCAGTCCTGAAAAACTATTGTTAATGACTTAAATTAGAAACAATTTTTCCTAAACACCTGTAGAAGTAAATTGTACAACAGAGGCACTTTTTGAGAGCAGCATCCAGCTTTCTGCACAAAGTTTCCCCATGCCCAAGCAGGATAATACAAAGTGATTGATATCTGAGCTGAGTTGTTCTGGTTTTTTAATTCTTCTCCTCCCTATAATTTCCTCTTGCTCTCACCTTATGCCATATGAGGTGGTAACACCCCAGCTGCCCTGGGATCTAATACGAGATATTTTCTCAGCATATGGTGGGAGTCTTGACTTGGGGTGTGCCTTGAATACCAACAGCTTTAGCTGCTGCTGGAGAATAGAGGGGTTGGGATGACTGCTGGGCAAACACTGAGTTCTGCCTGAGAGAGAGACACAGTGGGACAAATCCCAAAGGCAAAATCCAGTTGCCAGGATGCTGCTCCTCCTCCAAACCAAGCTGATTCCTTAAATCCATTCATTTATTTTTATCAGTGTTAAAGAACTGTCAGCACTGAAAATCAGGTCTGTAAAGTGAGCTTTGAAACAATTCACATCCTGAAAATGAAGTGTGGGCTGGGAGTTGGTAGATCAAAGCCCAGCAGTGAGGGCTGGTGAGGGGCAGAGCCAGCAGGACACACACAGGGACACAGCTCCATCAGCTGGATTCAAATGAAGTGAGCTTTTGTTTAGTTAGACAGTCCCAGGGCACTGCTGTGGTGTTTCTTCTCAAATCCTGATCATAGCAATTCATCTGCTTGATGTATGGAAAGAATCTATGTGAATATCCAAACAAAGAAATCATTTAGAGAGCATTTAAATGAGCAAAATAAAGAAGAGGCTCTGAACTGGGATGTGACAGAAAGTTCGTAAGGAAGGGACAAAGGGTTGGTGAGGAGCTGAAAGATGTGACACCCAAATATTTCAATAATATTCACAGACCTCACTTTTTGGCCAGCCGTGAGCTCACTTTTAGTTATTTGGAGCCCACGCTCAGTGATTCCACAGTCCCTGAATGGCACAGACATAGACTTGGTTGATTCTCCTCACGCAGCTTGAAGGAAGCAAACAGCTCCAGTGCTGCTCTTCTGGGGCTTCAGTGTGAAAGTTGCTTCGTTTCCTTGCAAGATTTATATGCTGCCTTCACAAACACACAGGTGGCTTCTTGCTGAAGTTCCTGCTTCTGCAGTTCTGAGGTGGTAGAAATCCACATGGATCTGTTACCTTCAGTGGGGTGATGGAAATAAGGTGAGCTGAGATCTAGCCCTTGAGGAATTCAAACATTTTAAGCTAATTTGACTATAACTTTAAAGGCAATCGTAGATAAAGTTAAATTCCTGCTTTAGGAGTGGTAATTTTTGTTCATCTGGTTCCCATATTCCTGTAGTCCACTTGGACATGAGTGAGCTCAGCAGAATGAATCCCACAGTGGTGATTGTTTGTGGGAAGGGATGCTGTACGTTGACTGAGAAAATACTGAATTATTAAGTAGTTTTCTGAATATGTTGCCTGTCAGAATAAAATTAATGGGGTGGTAGATGCAACTTTTACACTGAGGCTAAGACTGAAATTTGTGGATGGAATAGAAATTATTTTTATTTAGAACAAGAGCACGAGTCTATGAAATGCTTCTGTTCAGTAAAACCCCTTCTGAAGTCACCAGAATTGGTGTTCATTTGTATGGGAATGGTTTGTTACCTTGCACTGAGATTTTTCACCAGAAAGAACCTAAATTTTGTCTCAAGCATGATGCTCAGAAAAGCATTCTAATTTGTAAAGGCAAGCCCATGAAAAACTTTTATTTTTGTATGCTGTTTTAAAGATGGGAATAAGTATATTTTAAAGATGAGGATAAATAATTTTCTATAAAAGGCAAATGTTAGAGGCTACAGAGGATACTGGGAATAGAGGCTTTCAACCTGTCTGTGTCATAAGATATCTGCCTCTAATTAGCAAAATCAAACTCATCAGTGGCCATTAAGACTCTGGATGCCTTTTAGTGCCTACTGGAATTGCCATTTTGTTGGCCATATATTCTGTGGAGCATTGGGACTGTTGCTCATTTGCTCCCACTAATGCACAATTTCCATTGTGCCTTTCCTGTAACATGGAATTGTTAATGAGGTTGCCTGGCAAGGTGGTGTGTGGTGTTTGGAGCTGCTCCTAGTTCCACTGGGAACCTCAGCTGCCTGGCAGAGGTGCTGCTTTGAAAACACCCAGAGATTAACCAGAATCCACTTCCTTGCAAGGCTTACGGTGAAAAAGAAATTTTTCGTCAGATCAGAGGCAAGAACAGTTTTCAGGTTCCTTTTGTCTTCCTTTCCTGCATAGGACCTGCTGTCTTCTGGGATAATTTGGGCATTTTCATCCGACTTCTTCCTTCTGCTGGTGTTTGTCTCCTTTGTGGAGACTATGCTAGTTCAGTCAGGGGTCTTTGGTACTTGTTTGTAATGTGTCACAGGGAGGGTCATGTAGCTGGGAAATACGGGTATAACTTCATATATATATATATATTCACACATATATTTACATATATCCAGCTGTGGTGGTTGTTGTGGGGCACTGGGATGGTCATCGCTGCTCCACAGAGCCCAGGACTGCTGGGTCCAAGCTCAGCTCACTGGAGCTTTTCATTCCAGCCACAACATCCCAACAGAGAGCTCTCAGCTAACATCCTGAGTTATTTTAAAAGTATGACTCTCTCCTGTCCCCTTGCCATGGAATGCTGCTATTCAGGGTGCTATATATACTGGTGTAATTGTATCAAAGCATGGATATTTGATGGTAGGGAATAGCATCTGCAAATTATCATTTGTTTAATGACAGAATGTTGGAAAGGCCTGGCGGTGCCATGCTAATTGTTGTGTGTGTTTAATAAAAGTGGCTGTGTGGTGAGTGTCAACTGCACATTAAAATCTTATTATTAAATATGGATCTGTGCAAGCTGCTAACTGCTTTTGATCAATTCATATAAACATGATGCATCCCTTAATTGTATTAAATTTAAGTAAATTTAACAATTAATCTTCATTTAATTAAGACTGCAGTTTTGACAGCCTGCCGTTCAGTGATTGCTGTAGACTCTTTTAAGCAGTTAAACCAAATGCTTGTGATTTATTTATCTATATATTTATATATTAATTTATTTATTTTAACTGCTTTTTGAGAGGACATATTTCAGGGAAACACCTTATAGGGCAAAGGCTGAATAAATCATATAAAGTCTGTGTGTGTAGCTAAAATACTGCCCTGACCAGCTGATCTGGCTTGGAAAGCATTGTGCTGCATTACAAGTACACAAGAATCTTTAGTTTTATTCTTTGACAGAATAAAACTTGTTGTTCACAGAGACTGTCTGGAAAACAATCCCATTCCTACTGCTTAGGGAGTAAGTGCAGAGCTACAGAGCTGAAGAAAGCTTTATTAATCCTACCTCTGGTCCTCCAGACTCATTGATTTTTGACATGGCTACTGGAAAAAGACTTGCTTTTTCTTAATTCACTGTTCCTTAAGCTACTTTTTTCTTTTTTCTTCTTTTTTTTCCTTTTCTTCTTTTTTTTTTTGTGATCAGCTAAGGCTGAAACTCTATGGGAAGAATTTAGTGAATATTAAAGAAACAGTAATTTAAATTACAGAGAAAAGGTAATAAATCACTGTGCTTGGTACTCATTCTAAACTTCATCTCATTTAGAGCCTTTTTTCCATGTTGACAGAATTAAAATATTAATTTGGTTTTCAATGATTCTCTTTCAGCTGCACTTTATGTTTCTGCCTTAGGTTTTTATAGATTTTGTCACTTTAAAAAATGTACCACTAAGGGCAGGAGTTTAATTATCTGATTCGCTTTTCCATTTAAACTTCCAGAATGATTTTCATCTAAACATCTTATCTGGTCTGTATTTGATTATTGGATGTAGATCAGTCACATGGAGATATTTGTATCATCTGTCAGAAATTCGGGGCTGTTGCCGCTGATTTTGGTTTATCCCATTTGGGTGCAGTAGAGCTCAGGAAAGTAAATCCATCTGGGATGCACCACTGCTCCGTGGTCATGGAGCTGGGCTGGGGAAGGAGAGCAGCTTGAGGCAAAATTAACTCCATCAAAGTTAAAAACAATTACTCCAGATAAAGTGTTTCTAGATCTTAAATCTCCAAAAGTAAAAGCGTGTTCCAAATTCGTACCTCATTGTGATGAGATGTGGGTGATCTTAGGAAGGGAAGCAGGATTATCCTTCTCAAGGACCCATGGAGTCCCTCAGGCATACACTGTGCATATTGCCTTGTAGATTCTTCAATCCCTGCCTTTCCAACGATTCAAAAAAGCAAAATATGAACCTCCTTGGTAGGGTTTTGCTGTGGTCAACCCATTGGGCTTTTACAGCCACAAGTAATCTCTTGCTGTGTAGAAACTGGACGTTTCTCCAGCTGGTGCCACTGCTTCTAGTCTCCCCAGTAATTAAATAATTCCTTGAACTCTAAGTGTGATGTAAATCTCTAATGGGATATCCCCACAAAGGAGATGCCCTTGCAGCATCTGCTGCAGTGATTGATTCCTTCTCTTCACATTTTAGGCTGGTTTATGCAGTTTAGATGTCCTGCAAGACTTTTTGTTCCAGTGTAGCTGGAAAATGAAACATTGCCATTCGCATGTGATGTAGGAGTTGTTGGTGATCTGTGTGTGATGTCAGAGGCCAGCAGAGACTGTGGACATGGGAAATAGGGAAAAAGAGCTGAGCTACAGGACAATGACATCATTTTTAGCTTAATGAAACACCTTGGCTGTAAAGATTTCACCTCAAGCTTCTCCACCTTGGAGTATTCTGTGTGCCTGGGGTGTGTGCCCAGGGTCTGAAATACAGCCTTGGCTTCTGTGTCCCTGATACTAATTCCACACATAATGAGAACTTCTTAATTAGGCCTGCTCCACAGGAGCACTTACTCTCCACTTATGCAATGAATTTTCTGTAAGTAAAAGTGTGGTTCAATAATTGTGATGCATGATGGGCGTGTTCAGATAACCCTCCTATTATTTTAGGAAGTGCAGTACTTCAAAGAAAACTTATCCCAAGGTGTCCCTTAAACTTTTCTTTTGTATTACCCTCTGGATTACTCTCCTATCTCCTTCCTTTGATATGTTAATTCAGTCATTTTTTTCTACCAGGGCTCATTGCTCCTGCTTTTTTCTTCTTTTTTTAACTGTAATTTAATTTTGTGGAGAGTTAATGCTTATCAGTCTTGTTTTACTAGTTGACAATTTCTGGGACCATTTTTCTTCTTTGAAATGAAAGTCTGCATACTGTTCTGACTGACTTTTGTGTTTACTAATCGGTGTTATTTTTTTTTTAACAGATTTTCCTTATTACTGTTTGTTCTTTTTGGAACAGCAGCACTAATTTTTTTCTTGGTTTTAGTTTGAGCTGTTTGGATCTTATAATGCTTTAGCATAATTAAGAAACATATATCAAAGCTGCTGACTGAAAGGTTTTGTCAGCCTCTCTTCCACACAACATACTTGTCAGCTTTGAAACTTTAAGCAAGATTAGTCAAATTTACCTGCAATTCACAAAAACTTGACTCTGGTGGGAAACAAATGCTTAGATTTGAAGCAAACTAAGCCTCAAGCATTGGGAGCTTCTGTTTCTTGGCCAAAAGCTTCACCTGTCAGTTTTCAGGAAAGCTTGTGTGGCATATGAGATCTGACTTGTTTCCCATCAGCTATACAGCAAACGGTCATGAATTAATTTACAACTCATTATTTAAGCCCTTTGAGCAATAGCTTTAAATATCTATCTGCTGTTGTCTGAAAAATTAAGCACCCAGCTCTGCCACCAACGCACAGTCAGGGTGATGCAGATTCTGCAGGGCTGCAGTTTGCTCCTACTGAATTGTAAAAATCTAATTCTTTATCCCTTTCTTACTCAGCATAAAGCCGATAAATGAGTTTTGTTGTTTGTGCTTCAAATTTAGCAAAAGTCATATGGTTTAGAAGCAGCTTAATTATTTTTACTGATGACTCCAGCCAGCTCTTCCGGAGGGTTTCTTCCCCTGATGGCACTGCAGAAATGTGCTGGCAGTGCAGCTGAAAATATCCCTGCTCAGATCCTTCCCAGCAGACAGTGGTGTCCTTATAATTCCAATGGTACTGATGCACTAATATAGGAGAGCTTCACCACCAAGGAAGAGGGGAGGAGGGAAAGCCCAGGTTTAGAAGTTCATTGCCATGTGTCTCTTCATGTCACTGCAATGATCTCAGGGAGGTGCTGCTGTCTGGGGACTTGGAGGGTTTGTGAAGGGAGTGTTATGCTGAAGTGTAGCATATTAAATTAGATTTAGTGGATACCAGTCCCAGTCTGTCCATCAGCATGGAGTCTCCTCCCTTGGCTCTATGTGGGTTTGCATCCATGGTGTTGGTGGCATTTACCTTGTTCTTTACTATTTTACTCATTTTGATCTTTATTGTAAGGGTGCAGAGGCCCTGGCACAGGTTGCCCAGAGAAGCTGTGGCTGCCCCTGGATCCCTGGAAGTGTCCAAGGCTAGGCTGGACAGCCCCTGGAACAACCTGGGATAGTGGGAAGTGTCCCTGCCTGTGGCAGGAAGGTTGGAACACGAAGCTCTCAAGATCCTTTCCAACCCAAACCATTCTGGAGTTCTGATTCTATAATGCTGATGTATCCAACAATACTTTCCAGCTTGTTAGAACTGCACTGTGTCTTTGCCTCTGGGCACTTGAATAGCAATTAACAGTATCTGTACGTAATGAGATTCTCTCTATATGTTGAAAGAGAAAGTCCTTCTTTTCCATTTATGTGTCTAGAGATCATCAAATGAAATTCAAACCTCTTGGGTAACTGTTGTTTCCCCACTCTTGTGCTTTGTCTTGGTGTTTGTGAGTCTTGGTATCCAGGGATTATCGCTCATGCTGATGGAATTAGGTGTCTGTGGTCCATCAGCACAGAAATTCTCTGCTGAATATCTCTTTGCAAGGCTGGCTCACCATCAGAAGCCAAAGCTGGACAAGACCTGAGCTTTGGGAATATCTTCACCTTTCTGAACTGCATCTTTTTGGCTGCAGCTAGATCCAAAAGCCAGCTGTACTCAAAGGCAGGGAAAGTTCGCATCTGGAGATGGATTTCAAGTCTTATCTATGCTTGATTTTTTCCCAACTCCTCTGTGAGCTCCCCTGTACTAGTGTGCAGTTGCTCTGACAGGCAAGACAGAGATTCTGTAATTAGGAGCTTTCCATCATATGGTGTCCCTGCTGCGTTTCATCGCCAGCTGTCTTCCTGGGGCTGAGGAAGCTTTGCTTTTACCATGCTTCACACAGCATTAAACTGTGTAGAAAAGGCTAAATATTGTAGGCCAGATGCTGCTTTCCCTTTGCCTTTTTTCAGCCTAGAGAATAATTTCACTCCTGGGATGGCACTTTGCTCCTGTTAGCTGGTGCCTGACTGCAGGAGGCTCCTGTTCCTCCTCCTTCCTTGTCCCCCTGTCCCCCTTTGGCAGAGCATTATCTCCACTGTGGGCTGATGGTGTGGGACCACCTTTCCTTTTTCATTTTGGGGTATTTTGGTGGGCTTCACTCCAGTTGCATCACGAAGGGAAGCAGAATATTTAGTGTTTTTTCTTTTATTTTTCTCTCATATATTTTTATAAAGAAATTCGTAAAACAGGAATGGCAGTGACATCTTTTATCATTAGTATGACCGGAGCTAACCTCTCTAATTATTCATCTAATGAAACTGAAGTTTTCTGCAGTGTCCAAAACACCAAGAGGCATTCTTTGAACTCCTCCCCATTTCCTTCTCCATTTCTATTTGGAAGTGCTCCTTATCTGCTTTTATCCTGCGAGGGAGGAATTTTTTGAGCCTGAAATGAAGAAGCAGCCCCTAAGGGGACTTTATTACAGAGAGGTTACAACACAGACAATAATTTGGGTCAATTTAAATGGCATGTGGGTGTGGGTTTAAATAAATAGCTTTAACCTTTAGCTTACTGATGGAACTGAAAATAGATACAGGGTTGGGCATATTGTAAGAAATGTGCCATTGCTGCCAGCATTACTTTGAATAAATAGATCTCTCTTCAGGGCTGTCAAACCAGCACCTTCGCCAGTAAGAAGCAATAAGATATTTTTTCTTTTTCTTTTTCTATTTTTTAACCAGCAACCAAGTCTAAAAGAAGCTCTTACTTTTTCTTTTTTTTTTTATTTTGGTGTGTGTTTTTGTATTCACAGGCCTGTACTTTGCAATTTTCACATATCACCTAGGCTTTTAATAACATTCACAGATCTTTGTGGTTATTTAATTGCATAGTTACATTATGTAGACTTTCCCTAACCAGTTATATCCCAGAGACAAGAATTAGAGCATGTGTTGGTCTTATTCAATGTTTGCCATGTTTCAGCCAGAAACTCTGTGAACTGCTTTTCCCCCACCTATTGTTTGTGGCTCAACAACTAGAGGAGAGCTCATGGATTTATTTGCTTAGTTTAGAGGCCAAAAAGTGGTGGATATGCTCTAGCTTAATAATAGTCCTGTCTAGGCTGAGCTCTATCACTGCTGCCCAGGTAGTAGATGTGGAGTAGGTATGAGCTCTTGTAATTTGCATCCTCAGAAGGAGAGTAGAATTATGAACAGAATTCTACAAATGTGTGTCTGGTGAAGAAATATGAACTTCATTATTATTTAAGCTCATACCAATATGAAAATCTCATCCAAAGCATTGTAATGTGGCAGCTACTCAGTTGTCCACAAAGAGTTGATTTAAAGTCAAAATTTGCAGGCAGTTGGTGGGAGGGTAAAAGCAAGTTGTTGCTTTATCTGAGGGGACTGAAAAACCCTTTTGAAACTCAAACAAAACAAACCCACAAAGCAAATGTAATGGAATAATTTTGTTAATGCATAAAGCTGATGGGTGATATTTTGGCACTAAATAGCAGCATTGGAAGTGTTTGTTGCATCCTACAGCCCTAACCCAGTCAAGCAGCTCAATGCCCTCACTCTTCCAAGGTGGAGCTGCATTTTCTTTGCAGGGATCAGTGGCATTAACAGCAGTGCAGATCTCCCACCCTCTGCAAGGATGAAGCTCAGCAGTGTGAGAATTGCCTCGGTAAATAAGGTGCTGATAAAGAACTACCAGCTTAAGATCTTGTAAAGGCAGTGAGGTTTCTTGGAGGAGTGCAGAGCTATTTTCAGCTGCTGATTTGCTCATGTAGCATAAAGGTAGGCATGATGAAATATGCAGATAATGTTTCGTAGTAACCATCTGATAGCTAATAATGGCGAAGAAAAACAGAGTCGTAACTTTGGCTTGGGCTGCAGTTTTAGCACCACTTCCTTCTGCAGGTTGTTACTACTGGCTGCACCCGATGAGTACCAGATAGGTAGTTTACAAAGCATGCCAAGGACAAATAAATTCATTTTCACCTTTTATGCTTGCATAGGTTGTTACCCCACTACAGACAGGTTGCAGCCTTGTGTTCTGTAAAAGGTACTGCAGGGTTGGCCCTGCCTAACTGCATCACACCACGGAGTATCAAACCCTGTGGGAAGATGTTTTGGCATGCATTTCCATAATAAAACACCTTAAATTCACTTATGCAAAACAGATTGGGAGTGATCCACTAATGTGTGAGCAAATTTTGCAAGGAACCTCTTGGAAGAGCAGCACGATTGGTCATGAGGTTGTGATTTCATATTTTGTGGGTGAGGCTGGGGGACAAATGGCAACACCAAGGAAAAAAGCTCAGGAGCTGAAGCTCAAAGGGCTGGACCTGATTTCACAGTGGTGAGACCATTCATCAGTGGTAAGGACTGGAAGGGAGATGCTTGAGAGAAGTAGAGAAATTCTTCCTTTTTGCATTACCTGCCAACTCTCTGGTGAAACAGTATGAAGAAGAAAACAGCCCAGGTGGTTTAGTTGTTGTGTAACAATTTGCAAAGGTTTCTCAAACCCTTCCCTGAAGCATTTTGCTCCTGTCTGATTTAGCTTTGTGGTCTAAACAGAGCACTTGTCTGATCTGCTATGGCAAATTCCAAATTCTAAATATCATGCAGAATAATCCATAACTAAACAGTGATATTCCCTGTAACGTGTTTAACTTCCAGGCCCTGGGCATTTTTGTGGTTTTATGTGCATCTCTTTGAAACTTCTGCACTGCTAATCAGTGGAGTTTTCAGGGATCTATCCAGTTATGGAATGCTTAAGGTCACTGTGAGCACTGAAGGCCAGCTGGTGTGTTACCTTCATCTGCAATTCCTGTATGGAAAATGGTCATTGTCCTCTTCCCTTGCTAAGAGCAATATCAAACATGCCCTACACCTGTGTACTGTGAGTACATACAGGGAACAGCCTGCTGCCTGTGAGTGTGCTGTGTATGCACAGGGGATGGAGGGCAGCTCACTGATATCCAACATTCTCAGTTACCTGTGGGGAATATAAATGCACCAAGTGTCTGTGTGTGCAGCTGTAATGAGTTAGCACAAACAGCAGGAAAGGTGAATGCTGCAGAATGCCCTGGGGGGGAGTGGTGCACCCTGCAGTGACAAAACCTGTCCTGGCCACACCACCTGATGTGCAGGAATCAGCAGCCACTTGCCCTCTGACTTTGGGGTGGGATGGGAAGGCTGAGCCTGGGCGGGGGATGTTGGTTATTCATGTAACGATTTGTGTCAAGTAGGCACTTTCTTGCTCGTTCCTTTTGATCTATTTGCATACCCTAATTATGGATACAGTCTTGACAAAGATGATAAAGGGCCTCAGGGGTTATAAAACAGGAGGCGAGGTTAAGAAAATTATGTTTATATTCATTAGAATAGAAGAGATTAAGAGGGGTCGTGACCAAGGTGTACAAAATCCAAAAAGTATTGAAAAAACGATGATGCCACCAGAATATTTAAGAGAGAAACTGTGAAGACAGGGGTAAGTGGAGAGCAGTTGGTAGTTTGATTGGAATTGGTTGTGGGACATTTTTGCAAGGCTGTTGCTCTTGGTGAGGAAAATAACTTGTGCTGATCAGTGAGCTATAGGCAGACAACTTAGGACACAGACATATTGATGGCCAGAAGTGTAGGATACATCATGTAGCTTCTTTTTGGAATGTCTGAGCAGGCTGGATTTGGGCAGAGAGTAATGGATTAACAAAGGGATTCACCTTTTGAGCTTGTTTGAAATAATGAGCTGGGGTGCCAACTGCTGGAAGAGGGAAAGTCCCACATTTTCATACTGAAAATTTTTTGTGCAAACTTGTTACCTAAAGCAGTGCTGTAGAGTAGAGGCTTTGGGGGCTCTGTGCACAAAGGTGATTCTGGGGGAGTAGCAAAGAAAGAAGGCTGTTCAGTAATGTGTAATTGGTACAAACCTGATAAACTAAAGATGTGTGACCAAAAACACCACCAGCTGTGCAGCCACTTAGACTAAAATCAGAAGGGCATAGAGGCAAAATCAGTTATGGCTATAAAGGGTTATGAAATGACTTACAAACACACTGGAGGTGAGAGGAAGGCAGAAGTCCATCAGGAAGGAGGGGAAGCAAATAAACGGACTAGACAGAGAAGACAGAAATACAAAATGCCATTATTTTGCGCTGCTCTTCACAGAAAGGTTAATAACTGTGTCAGATCTGTAACAGTGTTCCCTGTAAAAGAGGTTACGAGCAAAGGCAAGAACAAGATAAGGAGTATTTAGGTAACTGTGATATATTTGGGTCAGTGTGGCCTTATGAAATGTACCCACTGAATTATTTACAACTCTCAGAAGCTTATGGAGAACAGGGCAATTGTCAGAATTCTGGAGGAAGGCAAACATAGTGCCTGTCATCACAGAGGACACTACAAGGGAAATAGAGATTTGTAAATACCCAAGAAGATCCAGAGCAAATTACCTGTGAGCACATACCTGTGAGCAGCACGTAACAACTGACATGCTGTAAGCCAAACTAATCTGATTTCTTTTTCTGATTGTGTGACTAATACCAAAGAGAGGAGGAAAGTAAAAGCACTTTGTCTGTAGCCAGGAGTGTGATGTTCACGTGAGCACCATGTTCTCATACCTGAGAGAAAGCTCAGACTTGTAACTGTCCAAGATTTTGATCAGTGGATCACCAGATCTCTTCTAGCAAAGCTTCATATTCCCAGCTAGCAAGGATTTCACTGCACAACTACCACTGGCTATACACCTGGCTTTAACAAAGTATTAAAAGCAGTTTATTAATGTTTGACTTAAATGTTACTGGACATTTTAGCCATGAGGTGTGAGAAGTACCTGCCTTAATAATTTTGATGAGTTGTTTGAATGATGGACCAGAAAGTACACTTCCCAAGTGTGGGTGAGCCCCAGTCATTAAAAATGCAAACCATACAGAATTGTTGTTTAGGGATCACTGCTTCAGGTGAGCTCGGGGGATGTTGCTGTGGAGCCTGAACTGAAGAGTGGCTGCTGTGACTCAGTGTTCCCTAGGGATGTGGATAACTTGGGAGAGAAGGAATCAAACGAGGACTAGTACCACTATTACTAGTCTGGGGTCTAAGAAAATGCTGCAGCTTTACTGAGGGGGTAGTGTGGGGATGTGGACATTGGCACATTCAGGACTATTTCAGAGCAGCTGCTTTAAAACTGAATTATGGCCTCTTGTAACCAAACTCAAAACAGGTACAGAGCTGCCTGGATAACAGAAGTGAAATTTCACAATCTCAATGATGTGGAGCAATTTATGCACTAGTAAACCTAGTTACAGTCCTGATTTAGAACAACACTGAAGCATCTGCTTAACTTTTTGTCTGACAGGTTTTAACAGGTGCTAAAAGCTCTTCCCTGAGTGAATTGCTTTGCTGAAGCAAGACCCAATCAAGCATATGCTTGTGTTAAGAAAAGGATATATGCAGTGCATAAATTCTCTGAAGGGGGAGAGGAATATACATTAGGACATTTTTAAATGTCTATTTTTATAAACGCTTTCTCTCAATGGAAATTGCACAGACTGCAGTGCTGTCCTCTTTGCTCTCTCTCCAGCATCCCTTTCCCCAGTGTATTTACTATGAAAGAGCTTTGCCGTGGGCAACAGCCTGTACTGCAGTGGAGTATCACATACTGAAAACTTACCTAACATCCTGCACAAGTGTGATGGGTGGGTGGAGGATGGGGAGCTAGAGGTAAGCCTTTAAAAACTTTTCCTAAAGATAATTCTTTTTAAACACTCCTCAGGCTTTTGCATAAAGATTGCAGAGTAGGCATTCCAGCAGCTTAGAGGAGCTCTGGATTTATGCTCTGTAATAAATGTATCCATAGGGTGCTGCGTTGTTGTAATGATAGCAAATGACAGTAAAATTAGGAGAATTAATAATGACCCAGCTGGAATAATTTAGCACTGTGATAAGTAAACTCTAACCTAATACTCAGCGTACTGGCAGAGCTATTTACAAAGCACATTGAATGCAGGAGTCTGAGGGGAATCTTCTATAGAAAACAAAGTGAAACCCTAATCACAAACAAATGCCATGGCATGTCATTAAGAGGATTAAGTGGCTTGAAATTGATGTCTAAGGCATTTTGGTTGATTGTTGCTAAAAATACCACATGCTTGACAATTATCTTCTGTTTGCCATCCTCTCTCCTGCTAGTTGTCTGTCATGCAGTATTATCCTTGTTTACCACCCCTGCCTCACACCAGGTCTTTATCTGTGAGGTTTGCAACTTCGTGCCAGAGCTGATCTGGGATTCACAGTCTGATGTGTTGGCACTGGTTGGTGCCAAACCATTAATACCTTGATAATAGCAAGGGAGAGGCCAGGTTCAGCAAACGCTGGGCTGAAACCAAAATAGAACAGCATAAAACTTCTGGAGTTAGCTTTCTAAATAAAAATGCTTGGGTTTTAGATTGAATTTTTTTTTTCCTAAGAAATGCTTTTTACATTGGTGTTAACAAAGTTCTTAAAAAATCTAAATTTCAGTGAGGCATCTTACAAATAAGTGAGTTTTATATGGATTTGATCTCATAACAGCTTTCTGAATAATTATTACTTCTGATACTTTGACCTTTGGTCTAAGTAAGAAGTTTTTAAAGGTAGAAAAAATTCTGACTCTGCCCTGCTTAGTGATTCCTATGTATTGCCTCATTGGGCTGTGCTTTGCTGAGAGGAAGAAGCTGCAGATGTATTTAAGCAAGTTGGATATTTCTGAGGCAAAGCCTTAAAAGTAGCATCGTTGTATCTCAGTGTCACCATATGGATCATTTCCGATCTGCTCAGGCTGTCAGTGAAGGAAGTGTTGCACCAAACTCCAGATATACGATACGAGCCATGGATGCTTCCATGAGTATTTAATGTGTGTAAGCTGATTGCAGCCCTGAGCAGAACAGGCAGCAGGGAATGCTCCAGTTCTGGTTCAAATTCAAGAATTAATGGGGAGTCTTGCACTCTGTGCAGTGTCCTTGGGAATTGTGCAAATGGAACCTGAGGGTTAAGAGCTTCACCTGCATCATGTCCAGCCTGCCATGCAACCCCTGGATGTGTGCATGGAACTGCTCCAGCTCCAACCTGATTTAACATTCTCACTTCAAGTATTTCCCCTTGTCACTCTTGGGGCATTGAATTATCCTGTCAAAAAATGTCTTCAGCATCACAGGTTGGGTGTGGGTGTTAGCAAATCCTTCTGGCTCTTGCCACTTTGGTGTCTTGTACCCATGCAGGGCTGGGTTAGACTGAGCTGTGCTGCTTTTGTAGTCACAAAAACTGGCACTGAGAGATGCTGGCGTGTCTGCTCTGTTGGCAAAAGGATCAGTGTCCTGCAGAATTTGAGAAAACACAGAGGTCTGTTGTGTTGTGATGGGAGCTACACATGGACAAAGAAACCTCAGGTTTTCAATGAGAAGTTTTGGGGGTTTTCTTTCCCCTTTTTCAGTTTTATAATAATAATATCAACAACAATAATAATAAAAATAACTGTATGTCCTGAATCCAGCAGTGTGAGATGGCAGTGTGAGATGTTGATATCTAACAGCAGATTATTTTTGCCCCAAGACAGAGGTTCAGACATTCCATGTTTCAGGGCTGCAGGCAGCAGCAGAGCTGCAGGAAAAAAAAAGGACAGCAAGGTTTTACACTGTGATTCAACCCATTCCTTCTCACTTAAGATGAGATGCCAAATCCACTGACCTACTGCCTCTCTTTCATGGATGCTTCTGTCCTTCCTTGGCAGTACAATTACAGCATGGTTGGAAGTTTGGACTCTAACCTGGACCTAATCATCCCATTTGAGAACACCAGAATAAATAAATATTTATAGAAATCCTAGTTACTGTCTCTATGAGCACTGTCTCTGGGTTTGCTCTTCACCCTAACTTGTGCACCCTGCAGACCTCAGGCAAAGAGGGTTTTCATCCAGGCCTGAGGAAAAATGAAGTTGCCAGAAATCCATCTTTCTCCTGCTGCTGGCCATGGTGCTGCAGCTCTTTAGTGATCCTGTACCTGCTGGGAAAGTCACATGTTTAAGGAAAATAAGCAGCAAGGGAAGGAGTCTGCTTGGTGAAAGATGTTGCCAAAGGGAATTAGGATTTGTGTCTAGACAGCAATCAGAATTAGCCTTTCATCCTACATCAAGGTAATATACAAATTGTTCTGTAAGCATTAGTAATGTAATTGTATTACTTTGAGGATGCATGCATAAATAAGCATTGAATATATTTGCTATCTTGCAGGTGGAAATGAAGCTAAAATACCAGCAAAGGTGGGGACTCCTCACTGCTGGTGTTTCTTAGCCCTGCTACTCTGGCTGTGAGCTGAATTATTTTGGATTACTATTTCCCTTTTCAGTTGATTTAAGCCAGTGTAGTCCCACATTCAGTGAGCATTTAGATGGCCAGATGAGATGCAATCTTCATAAATTATTACAGACCAATGGAAGTCCATCACACTGCACAGAGGATTTTGGCTGCAGAGCAGTAAAGGAGCTTGCTCTGAGTCACAACTGGCATCTTTATAAGAGAAAAAAAAATAAAATCTTTTGAAAAAACGATATGTAACAGACTATAAATGAAAGGAGTGTAGTTGTATATCAGAGCAACCCATTAAACACACACAACCTGCTGAGAGATACTACAGTATCACTCACTCCTGTGTAAGTCAGTACATAAACTCGTTTTTAATTTTTTGGCAGACTTATGAAGCCAATTATCCTGGTAATAAATATTCAGCTTTAATGAGCAAGTAAATAATTAATGTTATTGCCTTTGTAAATTTAGCTTTTCAGTTATAAATTAACATAATTAAAATAGTAATGTTTCAGTACGCTTTTTACCAGCCAAATCTAAATCAAGCAATTAAACTGTAGGTTTTTCACATCAAATGAGTTGAGTTTATAATGATACAAACTGTGGGCATAAATTTGTTTCTCATGGTCAGATTCATTACAAAAACATGAAGAAAAAATGCTCTGCAGTAGCTGTAATCAAGTATATTATTTGAAAAACCATTAATAACATACTTTAACTACTTTTTGTTGCCCTTTCACAGTGAAATAGGAAGGGGAAAGCATATTTCCCATGAGTCTCTGGCACTGCAATAATTGCCTGTGTATAATTGTAATGACCACTGTACAATGGTTGTCACTGTGTAGTGGCTGTCACACCTCTTGGGATTGATTGGAAAACCCCAATGCATAGTATGGATCTGAAAAGGAAAAAAAATTACTCTGTAGTCATTAATTTAAAAAACTCCAGTCTGAATTACACAGACTGAAAATTTGATCATACACTTTTCCTCCTCTTTTTATTGTTTTTTATTTCTTGTGATGAGCTCGTGCTGTCCTCCCATGTCAGCCTTCCAGCTTAGTGAGCAGTCAGAACAGAAAAGCCTTCCTAATAAGAGGAGATGAGTTAGCAGGAACATGCAACTCTTTCTACTCTGAATGCAGGTCAGAGCTGGTGAAGTTCAGCCCTTTCAGTAGCTGATCCCCAGGAGCAGAGTGTGTGGCTGTAACTCTGGGTTGGCTCAAGAGTTCAGGAGGTTGCATCAAAATTTCTGAATTTTCTCCTGAGGGGCAGCTAGGGGTGTCTGAAACCATATGGCTCCTGAAAATTAGAGGCTTCAGGGACATCAGACTGCAGGAACTTGAGCTTTTCTCTATGTTTTTAAACTGGGGATGTCAGGAGAGCATTTCAGTTTGTGTGACTGATGTCAGTTTGTGACTCTTAAAAAGACTACCTCTTGTGAGAAATGGGAAGAACTCAGAAGTGACTCTGACATTCATCTACAGACATGGACACTCACAGATGAAAACGTGAAGTCTGAAAATTTGGTCAGAGAAGTCCTGAAAGCTTGTACTGACAACCCAGAGCTATAGACATTTCTAGTCTTGCAGCCTTCACAGATTATAATTTTTCATGGGTTGAGCAGTCTATTTATAGCTCCTCAAAATGTTTCTAAGAGCAGTGTTTTGCAAACTGCCAAAGGTTTGCAGATCTGTAATGAGGAGAGTTCCTCGATACACAGGCTTGCCCACATCCAAACCTGCTCATTGACATTTCTACAAGCTGGGATTTCATAGCCCTTTTGTGTCCCAGAACCCAGTGGGCAAATTTATACCTGGCAAAGGCCCACTGAAAGCACTGAAGTTATACCAAAGATAAATTCAGGTCAATGAATTTAATTTTAGTGGTGTTCAGACTGTTTGCAGTGCTATGCAGATAGATGGCTGTAGGCTTTTTTGCAGTATCCAGTTCTTTAAGCTTTAGTGGACTTAAAAAAAATTACCTTTGAGCTCAATTTGTGCTAATTGGCTTAAATCCACACAGAACTGCAGTATGGTTTTGACAGCAATGTTACCCAGAGTTTTAGAAGCACTTTAAAAGAAGAAAACCACACTAAATGCTCATGCATGCTATCTGTGGTTTCATATTTCCAAAGAGATTTTTTAATTGAACACAATTACTGGCTGGTGTGATGGGCTGTGGGTGGGAGAGCAGGGCTGCAAGCACCTGATGGCACAGGCAGTTCTCTTGTAAGCACTGTTAGCTCTGTGTGTCACTGTGCACCTGCAGGAGATACCATTTTTTATCCAGGAAAAGGCCAATTCCTATCTCAAATGCTGCCCTGTTAGGAAGAGTTTTAATCTGTATTTAATTATTATACTCTAGCTGTGTCTAGATCTAGATGGGGTTGAAGTGCCCTGTATGAGTTTTTTGCCCGTGGTGGCTAAATGAATATTTTAATCTCATGCCAAGCTCTGCCTGGGTTTAATGACATATTTCTGGCTGGGGTCTAACCCTGCAGTCAGCAGCCTTGAGCCAGGTCTGACAAGAGTCCTGTGTTGTAACAAGGGTATTCTAAACTCCCTTACGTTTGATGGGCCTCTTTGAGCTGTTTTGGTTTTCAGCACAAATCAGAATATTGCTCTGAGGCTCCTGAGGGCTGAAGGCAGTTCTGGCACTGCTGCTCAGGCTGGCTCTGCCGGGTGCTGTAATTCTGCTCCGTTCTTTAGGATTTACAGCACTTGAAGGCAGCGTTTCCCCACGGAAGCACTGTGACACTGCCTTATTTTATGGGTGAATTAGAGTGTTTCAGGTACTTGCTGACTTTGTCCGAGTCCAACAAACCTTCTCTCTCTGAGAGCAGGCAGCAGGAGGTGTTTGCATGGGTGAACTTGAGCTCTCTCCCATGTGAAGTGGGATGTGTTTGTTGTTGGAAAGGGGAGAGAATATTAAAATTAGTCTTAATTTGCAATTGCAGGTGTTGTGGCTGTGTAGTGAAAGGCCAGCTTCTGGGGCTTACAAGTGCTCCTCTTTCCTTGTGGTCCTTTTTTGACTTGGATCATCTTTCTCCAAACTCCTGACGCTTTCCCTAAAAAGTTTCAGCATCCTCCCCCAGCCCCAGGTCTGCTCTGGCCTCTTTTGGCTAAGATATCAAATGCCTCCAGGCTAAAATATCAAATCTCTGCACTGAGAGAGGGGCCTTTCTGTGTCATTAATGGGCTTTCTTGACTCCTACCTTCCCTGGGGTTGTACGAGTGTAAAGCTGCAGCAATGGGTGGGACTTTGTAAAAAACAAATTTATCCAAACTTTTCAAAGTTTGCAAAATTACTAAACCCAGTTGTTTTTCCTAATATAACAAAGTTGGCTTAAAGCAGCAAAGGAGAAGCACATTCTCAGGAAATGCAGCAGAGTTTGATGCTATGTGTGGCTTTTAAAATCAAAAGTTTGAAAATAATAACCTGAATTTATCATGGAAAACCCTGCTCAGATTCTGACTTGACACCTGACTGGCAGCTGTGTGTCCTCCAGGTGCCACAGAATCCAATATACTTGTATTTTCTCTAAGATTTGGTGTACCAGCTTATCCCAATATGTTCCACAGAGATAAACAATAACATTACAGAGTTAAGTGACTTTGGAGATAAGTAACTTAAGCAAAGGACAAAATGTTTTCTTAGCAATGACATTCAGTAGCAGATGGAGGTGTATGCATTTATTTATTAATTTTCCAACAGGAAATGGGTTAGAAGTGGCAATAACACAAAGCAGCAATCTCTGAGCAATGACAGATCAGGACAGCAAAGGCAGTTGTTTCTCCTGGTCAGTGTTAATGCAGGGCAGTCCCAAAGCTCCCTGATTTCAGTGAGAGAGGAGTCCAGCCAGTGCCAGAAGGGGTGGAAAGTTTCATCTGACATGTTCCAAAGAGAGAGTTCCTGAACCAAAACAAACAAAACAAAGTTTAAGTATATGTATAGGCAAAAGCACATCTTTAGAAGGTACAGAGAAGTGAGTCAGTTTTGAGTGGCAAAATAGAAATGCACTGAGTTCAAATGAGATTAAAGTTAATAGTGGCCAAGTTAATACCTTTGATAGAGAAGTATAATATGTGTGCAAAAAGCTTATGCTCTAATGTCCTGATCCTGTAATAGGATCCACTTCTGTGCTATCAGCTGTGGTGAAGAGGTGGAAAGGTGTTGGAACCTTCTAGTAATAAACAGTGTTCTTCAGCCTGGAATGTACTTGAATTACAGAATATAGGAAATATATCCCAGAATAGTCTTGGTGCACTTACTTTGCATGGGTAGAGGTTTATGTTGGGATGGATCAAAAAATGTTTTTTCCCTGGTTAGCATAATTTATTCTGTGTTGCTGCACATGTTGATAGATTTTGTTTCCCCTGGGTCAGTGAGGGTTTCACAGCACATCCCACCTCTGCAGTGCTGTGGTTCAGAGTGGAGTTCTCTCCCAGGAATATCAGGCAGAGATGTGTAGATGTGTGAGCCACAGGAGGAGAGGGGAAGCTGGAAAAGAGATAATCTGTCCCAAGTTTTGCAAAACATCTGTCCCTGGCTCAGTGCAAAAGTGATGAAGAGGAGAAAGGAAAAGAAAGGCACTGACTTTGCCTTACCAAGGAGTTAAGGACTCTGTCATCCTAAATTTGGGAATTAAGCTTTTTAGTGAGCTGGGAAACAAGTTAATGTTGATGCAGTGCACTTGGGGCTGGAGAACAATGCTTCAAATACATGATGAAGAGACCTGATGGAAGCAGTAACTCCTCACTCAATGTGAAAGTGGGACCTGTAGCTTAACTGTGACACTGAGATGAGTGATGGGATTGTTTTCTTGTTAGATTCCCATTCTAAGTTAGAGGAAATCCACTTAGATATTGTTCTATCAGCAAAGGTTGTATCACACAGCTGCCTCTGGTACAAACCTGTCAGCTCTTGTTGGGAGAACTGGGTTCATTTCATTACTCCATTATTTTGACGATCTGTCCAGTTAAGTGGAAACTGGTTGCTACTCACTCTCTCCTAAATGCAAGAAATGAATTCAGCATTGCTTTTTTTCCCCCACAAATGTGCTTCCAACCCTTTGAAAGCATTATTTGACAAGGACGTATGCGTTACAATAACTTCATCATTGCCTTCAATTGAACTGGCAGAAGAAACAATAATCTCCCGGAAGAGCTTCAGTACAAGGGCAGATGTAAACGTCTGAGTGTAAGGAGCCCAAGAGATCTTATTTTATAGTCTAACCAGACTGTAATAGTAGGAGTAATAATAATAAAAACACTTAATAGTGTAGTGCAGCGTTGGCAGCTGGAGAGTTAGACGGTAGCCTGCAACTTAATGCTTTTGAACTTGAGAAGCAGCTTTGGCTAAAAGCAAATGCCTGATAAGAAAGAAGTTTGTATTACTTCAAACTGGAAGTATTTCCATGGCATTTCTTGAGTTCATTTTCAGTAAGTATTTACTTGTGTGCAACAGCAGCAAAACCTGTGCAGTTTCGTAGCATTTTCTAACCCAGCAAGGTATTAATCCCCCTTGAACCTCATAATGTAACATTGATGCTATTATGATGGGAATAGTTCCTACAACAAACATGATTAACCACTTATTTCCTTTTTCCTGGGTACCATTAGTTTGTACTTGGATGACAAAAATCAATGCTGATCTTCAGCAGCACCACAGTATTCTATTGCATTAATCTCAGTCAGCATATTCTTCATTTTATTACTGCCTGCATTCTTTAATTGAGTTAACTTCCCAACACACTACCAGCCCCCACCAAATCTCTAATGATGGGTGTTAACACTTGAGTTGCAGCTCTCCTATTTTCCTTTCC
This sequence comes from Lichenostomus cassidix, assembly GCF_008360975.1. Taxonomy (NCBI): domain Eukaryota; kingdom Metazoa; phylum Chordata; class Aves; order Passeriformes; family Meliphagidae; genus Lichenostomus; species Lichenostomus cassidix. The sequence continues at coordinate 13,819,514 of NC_139494.1, forward strand.
CTTTTGCTGGCAGGGAAGGGAAAAAAAAAAAAAGCCTCAAAACAGCTGAGTGCCAGTAGTGCTGACGACTTCTGTTTTATTTATGTTTTGTACTGAGCCATGGTGAATGATAAAGTATGTCTGGGACATGGCTGTGGGCAACGCTCTAAGTGTTATAGTTGGAAAGGTGCCAGAGTTGCATTGCTACCGATTTTTTACCATTAGCCTTCCGCAAGGAGGGATTCACAGTCTCATTTTATTCCCTCCTTCACCTGTGTCACCTTTACAGTAAATGAATGTGAGATCTTTCCCAGAGATGGAGCTGACAGGGCGAGCTGTCGATGGCACAGCTTCCCCCAGGAGCTGAGCTGAGAGGAGCCAGCAGCATCCTTGGAGATAACAGAGTGCTGCTGGCTGGAGCCTGCGGTGGGGTCGTGCTGGTGCTGTCCTGCAGCCCAGCAGGAGCACAGAGCTTGATCCTGAGGATATGGCACAAACCAGCAGCAGGTCCCTGCTCAGCTGTGTGGGGATTCATGTCCGAGGCTGTAATTAGAAGATATACCTGCTAATGAATTGGTGTAATCCCCTGCTGTGTTCAGAGGCTGCTGGGGGATCTTTTCCTGCCTTTGCAGAGGCGGGTGACCTTGCTAAACGCTTAGCAGGAAAAATGTGTTTTCCCTCGCCTGTTTCACAGCCTTTCTTCTGGTTCTGCCAGTGGAGCTCTTCTTTATTAATTGAAAATATTTACCCAAGTTTGGTTCTAGGGAAAGAGGGAAGTTAGAAGAATATACATGAGATGTTCCACATACCTATGTGTCATTCACATCTACATGGATGTGCACACATATGGAATTCTGATTTCTTAATGGCCACACTAGCAGTAAAAATAAAATAAATTTAATATTTAAGGAAGGAGTTATGTTTTCAATTATTTTTCAGTCACCAGCCACTTTAAATATTTAATCTTTCCTACGCCCAACTAATTTATTCAATTGCAGTTAGGTAGATTGTAATTAATTTTTGATGAGACAAACTAATACTAATTTGAATATCCACTACACTGTAATATTTGCTTGTAGATGTGTTGTTTAGCTTCTAGATACCTCATTTTTGCCCTTGCTGAAGTTTCAAATGCTCATCAGTGTTGTCATATCAGGCCACGAGGCTCAAGCTGCACCTTAAGCTGTGTGACACACAAATTTAAGGGTGATTTTACTAGATCAGAGAAGAGTCCAGCAGGCTCCTGTTCTCACCCCAACAGGGATCAATAGTTGATGCCTAAAGGCAAGCATAAGAACAGGGCAAAAGTATAGCAAGGCTTCCTGAGAGAGAGAGAGAGACTCTACCAGACTTCATTGATTTGTGGTCTGGAAACATCCCCAGATAGAAAAGGTGTCTTCAGATTTAATATTTGATCTTATTTGTTACATCTAAAGTATATAGTTATTTTGTATAATTCATGCTTTCCATCAGCAAAGGACTGAGACTCCTCCAAGGGAAATACTCTCTTTTTACTGGAAAAATGTCTTGTCTGCCTTTTCTGATTAATGAGAACATCCATATGCTGGCTTTTGTGAGTGGAAGACTGATCTGATACCACTTAACTATGTTAACTGAATGTAAAAATCTGAAGTGGTGGGATAATGAAAGTAATTTGCAGTTTGTCGGCGTGTTCCCTCTGATCAAAGCCGAGTCGGGGAGCACAGCAACTTAGAAACAACACAACAAAATTGCAGGATTTCTAGGACATGGCGTATTTTTGCTAGTTCAGACTTGGTTTGGTTTCAGGTAGGAACAGTGCCAGCTGCTGTAGCAGCTGCAGACTGAAATGGATGATTTTTTTTATCAGGGATCATAGAATGGTTTGGGTTGGAAGGGATCTTAAAGATCATATTCCACCCTACTGCCATGGCAGGGACACCTTCCACCAGACCAGGCTGCTCAGAGCCCATCCAGCTCAGCCTTGGACAATTCCAGGGATCCAGGGACAGCCACAGCTTCTCTGGGCACTCTGTTCTCACTCTGCAGCCATGGGATGCTCCTGAGGCTCTGGGCTTGGCAAGAACTGCCCAAAGTCAAGGAGGTCCAAGAAGCATCTTGGAAACTCTGTGATAGGTTCTCCAGGTTCCTTAACTGTGAGAAGGAAACCAGCTGGACACTGACCATCAAGTCAGGAGTGACTTAGTGAGTGTGGAGGGGTTTTTCTGCAAAACTGTGCAGGGAGACACAAATGGCATACATTATCTTTTTTACTTTTATTTTTTCTCATTTTTTCCCCCCTTGTAGTTCTGAGCCAACACAAACTGTAACTTGTGAGGGCTTCCAGACATTTATCTTTTGTGGCCTTTGCCCTTACTCTGTTGCTGGCAGGTCCCTGGCTTGGCTCCCTCCCTCTCTATGGTGTGATGCCCATCAGAGTGTGGAGGAAGCCCATTGCAGCCAGGCTGCAGCACCTGCACTTTGCTGCTTGCTGGAAACCTGGCCACTAATTCCATTTCACTGAGTTGCCCCATCTCTGCTGTATCATAAAAAATGGGAATTGTGCACAGTCACTGCATTTGGTCATGAATGAAGTTGTTTTCACCTCCGTGTCCACACCCCCTGTTACTTCTCATCCTTCACATTGCTGTGTGTTCATAGCAAGATCATTGGCAAACTGCACTAAACAGCAACTTCCTCAACCCCACCTGTCCCAACCTGAGCCCAGACCTCCTTTGGGGTTGCAGTGATGATCTGGTCCAGTTGCTGTTACTTCCTCTTCTAAAGCAACCTGATGCTGTGGTTAATGCACAAAAATGAGCACTGACTTTCTTCAGTGACTATTCCATGTTACAATTTACGAGTAGAAATGAAAAAGTAATTGTAGCTTTGGTCTCCAGAGATAAAATCCCTTAAAAGCAGTAGAATTAGGTCTTACTGCTGCCTGCAGATCAAACTACTGCAGCATCAGCCATTCCTGTGCCCATAAGTCATTCAGCAGCCATTTCAGCTGGCAGTCTGATTTTTCATGGTTGGCCTGGAAGAGGACAGGAGCTGTGAAGGTCCACTTTTGTCCTTCATGTTCAAGAGAGGCAGGAAGTCTGCAGATGTGTACAACCATTACAAGGCTGGGGTCTGCCACCCTGACTCCTGTTGTGGGTGTCTCTCAAGGTGTTGTGGAGCCTTTAGGGGTGTCTGTAACATATAAGGTTCAGTAAAGTAATTAGTGCTAAATAAAGTGAATATATTTGTTTATTCTGATCTGTGTGATTATGCTTGCTGTGTGGACTTTCAGAAAAAAAAAGGAAAAAACCCATTAAGTACATTTGTGGGGGTGTGTATGTATGTGTGTGTGTATATATGTATATACACATATATATATATATGTCACTATGATGCTAACTTCCAGTATGCACAGTTTCACATGTTGGTTACTGAAGTCTTCCTTCTTGCAAGCCCAAAACCTAATGTGTTTTCCAGATAGGTGTAACCTGTTCATGGGTTCAGGGTTTCTTGTGAAGATGTAATGGGATTTTGTGGTACTTTGAGCTGCCTCAGGCTTTCTCCTCTGAGGGAAACCTCTTGTATATCTCTGGGGTTTTTATTCCTTTGCTTTTTTTTGCATTCCTAGACAAAATTAGAGTATATTGGTTGCTGTGCTGAGTTAATCTTAGAGAAGCATCTCTGGGTGTGGTGTAAGGACATAAGCCATGGATATATCTGACCTAGGAGCTCAGATCTGCTCTTTGCTCAATCCCTACCTGATTTGTGCTGCTGTGCCCAGTTTTGCTCTCAGGCTGTGTTATCTGGGTGGGGGAAGGATGATCCTTTGGGTGTTTCCCCACATACCAAGCATTAGGGATGAGCATTTGAACTTCCCAGTGCTGCTCTGAGGTTTCTGCTTGCTGGCAGTGCTGCTGCTGGTGCCTCCATCACTGTCTCCTGATGTCTGCAGTGAGGCTCCCAAATCCCTGCTCAGTGCCAGGCTCTGACCTCTTGAAAACTGAGCACATCTAGCAGTGATAGTGAGCTGAAAAACGTGGTGGTGCTGAGCTCCCTGCTCCCAGAAAACCCCAGGACATTTACTGGTCTCTGACAATTGCGTTGGAGGCAGAACTTTGGGAACTGCTGCATGTTGGGCTGGCAGGCACGACTTCCCATCTGCTGTGAGCTCCTAAGCTTTGAATTTCTTGAGTAAGAGCCATTTTAACGTGCAGAGTATTGTGACTGAGGTGATGTCTCTGCTTTTAATATGAAAGTCCTGTTATTCTTCAGAAATGCCATAATGAATTAAAATATTCCCTATGGAGAAGTGCATTACTTACTTTTGTATTGTGATATTGGACTGGAATAAAAAGCAGCCAGGCTGTCATTCATCTCCTGGTCTAGGGACACTATGAAAGTACTGTAAAGCAAGAATAGCTTTGCACCACAGTTCTTGAATTCAATGATTGCCCTCTGAAGGTGCCACACATGATGGATTGTCACAGACTCTCTGTCCTGCCTTGACATTTCATTCCTATCCGATGTTGTCTTGCGTTCTGCTCTGAATCTGCCAAACAACTGACCCTAGAATTTAATGCCACACCTTCTTCTCTTTTCTTTTTCTGAGCAGAATCTTCTGCAGCTGAGGCTCTGAAATACTGGAGGACACTGCATCTTCCTCAGGGACACAGGCAAGGGAGAGCTGGAGCCTCTGGGGGGCTCAGAAAGGAATTGTGGTTGGTGGTCGCCTGAGGGACTTACCTTCTCACCAATGTTGCTCTGAAACGAGTCGTGTCCAGCAGTCAGGTTTGGTAAGGTATGTATTTTTGCCCCTGCTCTTGTATTTTGTTTTTTTCTGAATGTCTGTATATGGGGAAAACAGAACATCAGCAGCCTTTGAGGTTATTGCTGTATTCATGCCATGCTCATACTGTTTCTGTAAATAAGCTTTGTTCTCCCTGAATTTAGAAAGCATTCATCAGGAGTGAAGTGTTTTTATTGTCTTGGGCTTGAGGGGGTGTGTGTTTATGTGGAGTTCTTTATTGAACAAAATGCTCGCTGATGGTTGTGTGTTGCTGCTGGTGATGGATACTTGGTGATAAGAATCCATGTTTTGAAAATCCCACTTGTTGTGTTTCACTAATGTCTGCAGCTCTGAGGGTCAGAGATGGGGAAAAAAAAGGAAATTAAGTAGCCCATTTGTAATCCAGCCCTGTGCTTTCCTTTGTGCTTTCTTTTGTGCTTTGTATATTCTATATTCTCGCTGTTTGCAAAGGATGGAAACACCACTACCAATTTCCTGTATAATCATATTTCCCCTTTTTTGTGTGGCACTTAAAATTTTTGCCTGTGTGGAGGTTCTCATACCTGCACAAACATTGCCTTGCCTATGCTGGAACTGGAACTGTAGCAAGGCAATATGCAACAATTTTCTAACAAGAAAATTGAAGGTCAAGACATATTGTTGATGAAGATTGTGCTATAGGAGATTTTAGGGTAATATGGCTTCTTTTATTTCTTTTTTTGATTCTGTGGCTTCGTTTACCTAGGTCAAGTTACTTCTGCGAAGGCAAAGTTTTCTGATTCAAAAAAATGGCCAACAAGTTTAAAGCAATGGTTCCCAGATCTCAGTAGAATGGTATCAGACAATATTATCCTTTTCAATTTAACACATGAGTATTGACTTCCTTTATATGACTGAACCAGCACTATAATCTTGTTGAGAGAAGTACAGCAGCAATATAACACCTGCGCTTGGTGTTAGTGGAGGAGCAGGGAAAAGAAGTCAAGACTTTCTTAAAAGCCTCTAAAATAAACCATGGTGCATCAAGGTGAGTCTACATTAGTTCTCCTGCTTTTATCTGGCTGCACTTGTCATGTTACCTCTGGAAATTGTAGTCTCAAACTCTCATGCTACAGCAGAGCTCTGCCTGTCTCTGGCAGGGAAAGGTTGGTTGCAGGCAAAAGTTGGTTGGAATAGCTTAAATTGGGTGCTTAACTTTTAAATGTTGAGGGTCAGGAAAGGTCTGTTCCAACCACAGCGTGTGCTGTTAATTTGTAGAGGAATTTCAAGAAAACAACACGGTTGCCAGGGCGAGGTTCCCATCATTAGAGCACAGCACAGCTCTGCTTGTCTGTCTGCTCTGGTGGCGCCTGCTTTCTGGAAGAAGAGCTTGTTAAACACTGCTCCTGCCTTTATTATCCTCTTCACTTCTGTTTATTTCCATGCTACCGCTCTTGTGATTATAACACTTAAAAGGGAAGGTTACAGGAGAGGTATTTCATAATCAAGAGAGCTTCTTGACTCTCGCAGAGGGAAATTTCGCGCTGTTGAGACGTAGAAATCACAGCAGTTTTTGTTTATTCCTTGTTTGGGTTTGAGATCTGTTTGTTGAAACATGTAAATCTTCCTTGCAGTGAGGGTGTGAGTTTTTCTGGGTGCGCAGGGAGCCCCAGGGCGTGTGAGGATCTGCTCCTGAGATGTTTGCTGGTGTGACCATGGTGCTGCTCCTGCCTTGGACAGGGGGTGGGAAATGAGCTTTCCTGTCATTCCCAAGCCAGTCCAGCTCTCACTCTAGGGTCTCTACAATTGATTTGTGTGAAATTACTATTTAGGCATTGAACTCTAGGTTGGACTTGGGTTATATTTTTGCATTTTACTTCGTGACCATCAGATCTAAAACTTGGCTCTTACTCAAATCTCACACTTATGAAGACTTTTTAAAGAAGGGCATTGCAGGTTGAGAAGGTTGTGCTGAAGTATAAAGATTTGGCCAAACTGTTGTTGCTCACTTCAGTAGCTGAGGCCTTTCTTTATCGATTCTTCTCATCTCAGGGACTCGTGATTAACAGAGTACTTGACTGCCATCAAATTTATCAGTTCCCACGACACCCTTGTGAGACAGAAGTGCTGCTTATCCCCATTTTGTAAATGGTGAATAAGAAGCAGAGTCACCTCTAGGTCACTTTTAAGTGGTAAACATCTGTCCCTGATTTTCAAGCAGTCGAAGTGCACAAGCTGCATCCGATGCCTGCAGCTGGAGAAACACAGATAGCCCTGGCTGAGCAGCTGAGTCTGTAGTGCAAAGCACAAGATTTGGATGTGAATCCTTTGGAGGTCACTGCTCCCACCTAATCCAGTTCCTTCCACATGTCCTGCTCTGCCAAGTAGAGAAAGTTTTAATTAAGTGATTACAGTAACATTAAATGACATCAGGGCTCAACGCCTCCCTCCGTATCTCTGCTAAAAATTGAAACATCTGTTCAAATAATGCAAGCTGACTTCATTCCTCCTTGCAGGAGAGTGTTTGCTCACGTGAGACAAGCAGATTCCCTTTTAGCAGCATTTATGAAATTGTGCTGATGGTAATCTTATTGTATAAGGAATTAGTTTAAATGGATCTGCAGATAACATGCAGAGTAATATTTTTTTTTCTGAAGTTGCTCCTTTTTAGATTAGTACAATCCAGTTGGTAAAATGCTCTGTTCGGCTGAAGAGGCACATTTAATAAATATGTAAGAGAAATTTTTAAGTAGCCATTAAACATAGTTAATAAATTTTATCTTGCAAGTAGAATTGGAAAAAAACCTGTTCATTTAATGTGTTTTATGGCTCTCGTAGCAATTAATTGTCTTCATTACATGAACATAAATCCTTAATGTAATTCACCTTTTTCAGATTAATTGCTGTGGAAATTTTCCCTTTGCTTTGTTTAGACTTGGAATATTATTTCTCTTTTCTAAAAGGTGAATCTCGACATCCCATTTTTCACTTTTCCAGACATTCTGTAAATCAGTTCCAGTTAAAAAAAATCTCTTTGTGCTATATCAGTGCAGAGGTGGTGTTGCAGCTGTGATGCTCTGATCAGGTGAAGCAGAGACTTGACCTGCAGCAGAGCACCAGGCAGGTCTGCTTCTCTCATTCCCTATATTTTGTGGTCTGATAAAAATCTCATATTTCTTTCTTCATTTTTTTCTTGTTTCTTGTAAGATTTCATTTATTAAATCAGAAAAGAACTCTGATTTTATAAGCCTGTGGGTTTGGCTGTCACAGTAAGCCCTAATGCAACTTTCCAGTGACTTTTCTGGGGGTTGCAGGTGGCTGTGTCTGAAAATTTGCCAGGAAAATTGTCCTCCAGCATTATTGAGGGACACGTTTGGTTGGAGGATCTGCTTGAATTCCCAAAACTAAAATAAAATCTTTATTTTGATTAAAGCCTTTATTCCCCTGGACTGAATTTTGCACACCAAACAGGACAAGAGGACAGCATGCAGGATCATGTTTTACATATGTTTCTTTATCAGTGAGCAGGCTGAGCTTGTTTGCATGAGTAACATTTATGCAAATGTTTTCTAGTGTTTCTCTGGACTGTTTTGCCAGGGTGAGGTAATAAAACAGCTATTATATTTGCATGTTTTTGTTGCAAGATCAGCAGACTGGCTGTTAACATATCAATTCCCTTGATGACATTGCTCCTGCAGCCCCACTCACTCAGCTCCTCCTGACAGGGCTTTTATTGAATCCATCAGCCTGACACATATCAAAGCACAATTTCTGATAACAAATATCTTGTTGTAAAATGAATTAAAAAAGCTGATAGCAGCGGCAGAACTGAGTTGAATTTCTGAAAGAAAATAAGAAACTCCAAAACTAACATGAGATTCTTACGATACCAATCACAGCACAGCAATATAATAGTCCTTTAGCTGTGCTCTTGAAGTACTGAGAAGTCAGTGAGTCTGCCAGAAGTCATACAAATGGCCTTGCTCCTGGGCTGGCAGCCTGTGGCTTTGCCTCCTTGCCCTCTGGTGTTTGTAGTGGTGCTTCAAGAGGGCGGGATGAAGTTTTAGGGTTTATTTTCTTCTGGACACCTTTCCCCTGCAAGGACCAGCAAGCTCCCTGTAATGACTCTGCACTCTGGCTGTGCAGAGATTTAGAGATTGAGGAGTGGGAAATGCTGGCTCTGAGTGGAGAACACATTCTGTCTTTTAGAAAAAAAAGCAGTTTGGAACCCCTTGTCCTCTGCAGAGCTGCTGCTTGGCAGCCCTTGGGCCATGGCTTAGGCAGAGTCCAGCCAGGGTGGAAAAGGGCTTATGTTTCTTTGGGCTGCAGATGTTTTGAAATTAGCTGGCTCAAAAATTTTCTCTGAGAACACTTTTTCTCTGTCTCCTTGCAGCCTTCTCCTATCTGTCTTGCTCTCCTCATCCTGCTTTTCTATTCCCTTTGGTTTTGCATCTCTCAGAGGACAAGCAGCTTTTCTGGCAGGGCTGCCTTTGCACTGGTACTGCTCTCGCTCTGCCCAGGCTCTCTTACCTCTGCTTTTTGGCTAGCATGCACTGTAAAATACTAGCTAATAATAATAATCATGCTTTTTGCTCTGTGGCAGGCCTGCTTTTTGGATAAGTATCCACTGACAGTTTGCAGCCTAGCAGAGAGGAAGAGGAGGGCAGCCAACAGTTGATGTGGAAAATTAATTATGAGCTGCCATCCTCCTGCCATGTAGCTAAGGCAGTTCTGCATTCCAAGCTTTACATCCAGCTGCGCATTTCCTTCCTGAAATAGTGGGAATGTTGCCAGAACAAAGCTAGTGGGGAATGTCTCATGTGGGACTGATCACTCAGGATGCTCTAGAGCCTTCACTGCTCTGCCTTCAGCTGTGACACCACCCAAGGAGTAATTTTTTTACCTTTTGTTGGTTGATTGTTTAGCTTAATTGTGCATCCAAGTTGATAAAGATTTGTGTGTGTGGTGGGGAAGTCACAAAGTCCCCTGTGCAGTCAAGGAGCAACATTTTTATGTCTCAGTGTAATGGTGACTTGTTAACGCTCAGGTTCAGAGGAGCTGCAGCTTGTTATATTTTCATTTGTCAGGATGACATATTTACTTCCTAATGATCATCAAAAACTCATAATCCTCATGATCCTCAAAATCTGGCATTACATGGAGAGGGGAGAGTCTGACAGGCACTGGGCAGTGCTGGGAGTGGAATTACCTAAAGGAGCAGTTCTGTCCCTGGACAGCCTGTGTCTGAAGGATCACAGAGGTAATTGCTGGAAGCCCCTGCACAGGATGTAATTCAGGATCTGTTCTGGCCTCAAAATTAAAGACTGAGTCCCACTGCCTTGAGCTGAGCCCTGCAGAGCCAGCACAGCCCAACCTAAGTGCTGAAGATGCCCTTCCTTAGGGAGCCCTTTAGGATATATGAAAGAGTCTGAAAGAGGCAGGATTTTGGAAAGCCCTGACAGATTTGTAAGTGGCTATTTGGGGCTGAGCTAAAGAAATGAGCTTTTGGTGTAACTTTCCTCTTTCCTTTAGTTTAGTCCAAAGGGTATTGAAGGGTGTGATGGAAACAGCCTTGCAAAGCCACAACACTAACAGGTGTGAAGCCTTATGGAGAGACTTCTCTGTATAACAGTGTCTCTTTAGACCAGAAAAATCCTTTTGGCTTCTCAAGTTTTCAGTTAAGGTACCAGAACTCTCCACTTAGTACGTTTCTATTATGAAATTTATTGTCAGAGTTGCTGACTGATTTAACAGTTAACTGAGGGGTGATCTCTAAGAAATACCTAGGATTTTGTAAAGGGCCAAATTGCTATCTGGTGGAAGTCACAGAGTCAAATCATGATGGTGTGGCTTCTATTTTCCTCTTCCCGAGCTCTACTTCCTGATTGACACAAATTCTACTTTCTTTCTAGTGCTGTCATGCTGATTTTTTGCAGCCAGGGGACTGTATTTGGAAGCACAAACCCGTTGAACAGGTTTAGATGTGCTGCAAATAATTATGAATGTTTAATGAAGGGAAGCTAAAACATACTGAAAATGTTTGGAAATAAGAATGTGTGCAGCCAAGCGTTAGCTGAGAATGGAGAGTTCTTGTTGGCATCATTTAATGGGAACTTTCCAGCTTGTAGTTTCTGTGGTGAATATACAGATAACAGCAAAACCAAAAAGGCAAGGTTGCTGTGGGTAAATGGAAGGAACCTTTCACCTCTGGGGGAAAAGGAGAGTGAAGTGAGCAGAATTTCTGTGGATGGGTTGATATCCCCATCAGTCCTTCCTTCAGTTCCTGGGAAGGGGCCAGCAGAGACCTTGCTGCACTGGCCTCCCCTAAACAAAGATAGTGTCTTACTCCTTCACAACACCAAATACCATCTGGTTTTCACTCCTGACTGTCCAGGAAAGCATTTTGTGTAAAAAAGCACCCTGAGGATTGGGACTGTGCCATTTCCCTGGCAGACCTTGTGCCTCTGTCAGGTGCTGATGTTCTCAGCTTCTCTCCTTCTGCCCAGTCACATTCTGGTGGGTCTGAGCCAGCACTCTGGGGAAGAGGAAATAGAAATAAAATAAAGAGAATTCAGGATGTTTTCTCCAAACCTCTTTGCATTTTATGTGCTAAATTGGGTGGGACAGGCAGTGCTTGACTGCTGGTGGGGTAACACCTTCCAAAGTGTCCTTGAGTTCATGACTGAAGCAGGGAGGTTGTGAGTCCTTCTCTGCATTGTTGTGCTGCCCCCGGGGGTCACACCAAAACACAGAGAACCACTGGAAGTTTCCCCTGGAATGTTCTTAAAAGGGGGCAAAGCAACAACAAGGAAAGTGTTTCTCCTTGGGAAAGGCTTTGTGGCACTTCTGCTTGGCTGAGGAGCACAGGAACAAGGGGATGGGCAGCCCTGCACTCTGCCTGCTTTCTGTCTGCGAGGGATTTCTACTTGTTAATGATTAATTCAAACCTTTCTTGTCACGAGTACAGTCTGCACAGAGTGATAAATCTGCCGTGGGTTAGAGGTGGAGGTTGCTCAGTGCTGACAATTAGTTTGAGCCACAGGCTTTGCTTTCATTGGCATTTTCACAGCATTAACCTGGACCTTGTCAATTAAAATCCAGACACATTTTGATGAGGGACATCTTCTTCTAATGATAATTGTAATAATATCACTTTTCTTCATTTAAAACCTGTCAGGCAGGCCATGTTTCCTGGAAAATAACTGCCCAGTTTTCACATTGCCTAAATAACTAAGAAGTATCTTTCAGTTTTTCGAGCTGACATTTCATCACCAATAACTAAAAGCATATGAGGCCAGAGCTGTTAATCTTCGAACACTTACCAACTTCAGTCAAAGTAATTTGACTTTATCTGCTAAAATAAGCAGGTTTATTAGCCTTCACTTTGGAGGCTAATAAACATTTGATAATTGCCTCGAGTCGTTGATGGGGATTTATACTATTTAGGTCTCCTGTTTGACAGCATAGCTGCAGAGCATGTCCTGGGCAGTGATCCATTTCTGCAGCTCACCTGTTCATTAGGGGGAGGAGGAAACCTGGTGTAAATGTTGATTAAGGAACTTGTCTGAGTTGCACAAGAAGTCTGCAGTAGAATAAACCCTGGAAATCCTGTGTCTGTTCTTGTATATTAACCACAGTGGGTTTTTTATGTGTCTGTAAATAGTACATTTAGAAATTCTTTCAGGCCACAAAAATGAGTGTTTAATAGTTGCAATGGTAGTGGTGCCTCAGGTATCAATTTGAAACTTGTAGTGGTTTAATTTTAACATGGCATGGGAAAAAAAGTGAAAATCATGTTTAGTTTTGCGTGGAAAAATACTTTTCATTTTTCTGAATAGTGGTTTATTAGTGAAATTCTTTACAAATAGCTGGAGTAGGTGAGCAAAAAGCTGTATCAGGTAGGACTATCTAGACTTTGCAACGTGTTTGTCCATGTGGGTGGAAAATGCTGCACTTTTGTATTAAAATCCTTCTTCTCCACTGGTCTTTCTCTGAGAGGTTTAGAAGAAGGAACTTGGATTAATGATGAGCACCTCTAGGTGATGCCATAATATCAACAACAATAACTCACCTTATTTCTATAGCAACTGCACAAATGTCAGCAGCTGTTTGTGGTTCAAAAACTCAGGATGTAGCATGGCTCAGAGTAGGAAATCCAGGCACAAAATACTGCCTTGAAGAAAGTCTGGGAAATGACAACTGAGAACTAAATGGACTTGGGCTGCTGTGCCTGTATTGTAAAAGTTTATAGCTGTGCTTTCAGTCAATGCAAAGAGTAATCCACCTCCTCTGTGGCAAGGCTTTTCTCTTCCCTTTCCAGTATGAGCTGGCAAGCCTGTAATCTGCATTCTGGTGCATATGGAGATCACATTTACAATAGCATAGCTTGAAGGCTGTAAATAATATCAGATATTTTTCCAGTGAGCCTTTATCCCCCGAGCTGTGTGTCTTACTGCTCTCATTTTTTTAAGAGTGCATTAGGGGTGATCAATAAAACCTGACCTACCTTTGCAAGTTAAATAGGCCTGATTTTAAATGACCAGCCTTAAAGAGATTAAGATTTGCTAACACTGATTTAAAGTGCAAGCAAGGTCCATTTACATGCCATTTCTTTTCCACTTTTGAGGTTTGAATTGCGCTGGAAAATGTGTCACATTGGACATTGAAGCATGGAAGTGGCAGCTGACACTTTGTTGAGCATGTCTTTATTGCAGGAGTGTCTTCCTGCCCTGCAATTCACTGTATCTTACTGAAAACATAATGTAATTAATAGATGTGGAACACATCTACCTTGCAGAGTGAAGGCTCCGTGAAGTTGGGGTCTAAACTGTATTTTCTGTTTGTTGCTTTTGATCTTTGGGAGATGCCCAAGGAGGAAAAAAGAATGTGCAGTAAACAAACAGACACAAAATAATTAAAAAATACAAATCTGTTGTTTAACCCTTTGAGTGTGGAAGTGGAGGCTGGAAGAGCAGTGCTTCCCTGCAATGCAGGTCTGGCTGGGCATGAGGAGGGGATGGATTGGTGATGTAGAGCAGACTTTTATTTCCCCACCTCACAACTTTTAAGTGTTTAATTTAAGAACCTGAAAGTGGCGCAGACGGTCTCATGTAATGAAAGACAAGTTTGGTTATACACATGAAATACTTCATTGCCTTAAAGTTAGTCTGAAAGGTGTTGTAATAAGCAAGTCATTGAGTCAAACATGAAATAAAACCTCCTGGTAGGAATGCTGTATTCTGCAGATGTTATCTCTGTTACAGAGAACTACTTTAGAAATATTTTAAATATTTTTGTGGAACTTGTTTGTCATAACCACCCAGCTATCTGTCGTTGGGCTAGTTCTGATTGCTGTGGCATGTAGTGTGGTGCCTCTGGAGATTGCAGCTGAGATTGGGCATTTGCTGATGGTGTGTCTCAGTTTCACATCATTGTGTCCCAGCTGCTGTTCCTCTATGGTTCATACTGAGAGCAAGAGGTGTGTGGGCTCAGTGAGAGCCATCAGAAGGCTTTCACTCTTGCTCAGATGCCTCTACTGTTTTACATGGAGCTTGTGTGTGTTAATTTTGGCTTTAGGCTTGTGTGCATGCTCATACTCTGCTGGGTTAGTTATTAATAAACATTATTAATATTAATTTTGTTCATAAATGCATCTATCTATCTATCTATCTATCTATCTATCTAATCTATCTCTGTGGTCCTAGTTTGAGCCATCCTGTGCTCAGTGCTGGAGAGTGAGGTGGTGCATGACAGTCCTTGGCCCAGAGAGCTTTTGTGTGAAAAATCCAAGTATAGTGGGAGAAGGAGACACAGATTTCCAGCAAGTGTGGAGGCAGCAGATGGAGCCCAGCGGTGGAGATGAAGGATGTGCAGAGCTTCATGTGTTGCAGGGCATGGATGATCAAAACTCCTCTTTGTTGTGGTGCCTGTACTAGGCTCACAGCAATCAGGGATTTGGTTTGCTGAGACTGACTCCTGCCTTGTTAACTACTACCTCTTGATTATTTCTGTCTATATCCATCTGCTGCCTCTTTGCTGTTAGAGCTGCAAATTCCTTAGGGTTCAGACAGCTTTTTCTTTTAGTGTTTGTGCAGTACTGAATTCCATGGGGTTCTGGCCCAGGGTTAATGCTGGTAGCTGTTAGCAGTGGCATTTGCACATAAAAAAATAAGGCATTAGGAAAACAATTATTTTCACGTTCTCATTATCTTTATTTGCATTCCAACATCCTCTGAATCTTTGAAACTGAAAACATTATTTAAATGAAAGATACATGATTATAATTATTGTCATAATGTTCTGTAACCACAAATAGGTCAACGCAGGAAATGCAATTTTTTTTTGGTGTGTGGTTGTTTATATATTTATATACACACACATCTGTATTTGTCTGGCAGGTAGATTTTATCTTACAGCCTCAGGCTGTTGCTTTCCTAGGTGCTTATTCATATTTAATCCAGCTCCCCCATGTATTTGCATACATAAATACACACTTGTTTTTAGCACCTGTTTGCATCTTCTAATTCTAGATTGACCCTGAGGCTGCTGGCTTTGGGTTTGGCAGCCCCAGGTCGCTGTGTGTCCCATGTTGCTCCTCTTCTCCAATCCCTGAGCTGGTGTCACACTGACCTGACGCCAGCTGAAGTTTCCCCTCCTGGCCCCACGCCACAGCCAAGTGTTTTCAGCCACTTCTCGCCTATAATCCTGAGCTGATTTCTGGGATGCAATTCACTGCCACGGTTATCATATCAAAAGGGGAGTGATTTACATTTCCTGCACGTCTCCGTGTTGCCAGCCCTGGAGGATGCTGCAGAGAGAAAGGTAACGCAATTTGATAAAATAACGAAAATGAGCCTTTTCACAGCGTTGCATCTTTCGCTGGGGAGGAATTTGATACAGACTCAAAGTTGGCACTAAGTACGAATTTAGCCTGTGCACAGAGATTAATTTGGGGACTTTTTTTGGCTCCCAGGGAAAAAATAGGAAGATTGTTCCTAAAGACTGAGTGCGTGGAGAGCTGTGTACTCGGCTTTGTGCGCCGCAAAATAAATCTTTATCTTGATTTCTTATTGTGTTTCTCCTTAAAGTCTCTCTCTTCTCCTGATATTCATCCAAAGTAATGTCTGCATACCATGTTATCTTTGGGTTTTATCTGACCCCCTCAGCCCTCTGCAGTTTCCTCGCTGAAAAGGCATTGAGCAATCACACCAGCATCATTTGTACAAAGTGAAACACTTTATGCTGAGGTATTTTAAGCACGTTCCTACTGGAAATGCCATAGGAATGGCAGGGCTGCAGCGTTTGCTGCTGCTGCGCATTCAGCTGCCGGAATTTGTATGCAGCAGCAGACACAGTGGTGGCTTCACATTCATTTCCTGTGTATCAATTACTTATTAGTAATCCACAAGCTCCCAGTTAAGGAGCTGGAGGTAGGATGTGATGCTGAGAGTGTGGCCATGCCTCTCCTGTTGGAGTCTGGAGAGGGAAGGGACTCCTCTGCTGCAGGTGACTGAACTGGGGGTGTTACTGTCTCTGAGACAGATTCATGCAGTCTTGTCTAACTTTGGTTTAATTTCCCATTTTTTTATGAGCATCTTTCATGGCTGTATTGACTGTGCTGCAGTGAGGGGTTGTGTAAAAGGGGCACTCAAGGAGAACAGAGTAGTCAAAGTACTCTTGGATTTACTGCACCTTATCTTTGTCATTTGAGGTTTTGATATTGTGTACTTGCAGCTGCAAATGCAGTAATATAAACCATAAGTTTCATAAGCCTTTCAGAAATGGCAGCAGCTCCTCTGCAGGGTTTTTAGTCCCAGGTCAGGGTTTTTTTAGGAACTGGTGAGTAGAGGTCAAAAAATTCAGCTTCAGGCTGTTCAGGACAGGGTATGCTTTTCCTCCCATTTCACTTCCCTTTTCTTCCTCATGTTTCAGCAAAGAAATATCTTTGTTCATGTCAGTGTTTTACCTGCCTTTAAAAGCTTTAAAGCTTTGCGTAGTTCTTACTTAACTTTAGCAAATCCTTTAAAAGCAGATCACAGAGATTGACCACACCAGGAAAATATCACTGTGTCACCTTGATTAGTTTGGGTGCCTGACCTCCTCTTCCTCCTGACTTTGACTACTGCTTCTTGTCGTCTTTGATTTCATCTTTCTCTTTTCTGTTTTCCCCCTTTCCCTTTACTGTCTATGAAGATTTGCACTGCCTGATACCATCACCTCTCCACGCTGCTTGAATCTTAATGCAAGTGCCCTGGGATGAGATTACTCTCACCCTTCAAACTGATATGTCTCTTTTAATGTATGATGTCCAAAGAGAAGACTCTTCCTGGATCCTGGAAATTAAAACCAACATGTGCACACATGTTGCTTTATCCAGATAAAATGTAAACTTCAGTGGAAGTCAGACCACAGTGTGGGTGCTTGGCTGGCATACAGCAGGTCAGGGCACTTGCCTGTGTAAGCCATCACTGATGAAAAGGGAAGCTCTGCACTTTTCTTCTGTCCCTCTCGTTCTTTTTTTCTCTCTGTTCTACTTTTTTTTTAAGAACTGATTTCCTTAGGGAGTTGTTAATGCTCAGGGCTTTTTACCCTGACATTTCGGACAATGATGTGACAACACAAGTGCATCTATTACTCTTCCTCTGGAAGCTGACTGAAGCTAAGGACTTGATGGATAATGGCCACATTTTCCAGCAGCACCTGATGTACGTGTGAGAAGAATGACTGAGTGACCTGCATATAAAACCAGACGATGTCAGGCACAAAGTCTGAGCACAAAACCAGGAGGGAAGACTGAGAACACGAGCCTTTCATCATGAGGTCCTCATTTTGCTCCCCTTCTCTCTGTTGCAGGAAATCTGGTGCTGTCTGTGCTGAGGCAGTGCAGGTTGGGGAGTGGGAATGTGTAATCTCCTTCATGGGAAGGGAGGGCAGAGGGCAGCCAGGCTCATGTGGCGTGGGCAGCTTTAAGAAGAGGCTGCACACCTGAAAATGGAGCATCACTTCACCTTTGGTCGCTGAAGAAAGCTGATTCTCCTCTGCCTTGAGTAGTCAACTTACAAATGGGATGTAAAATAGCACTGGCTGGAGCTTGCACTCTGTGCTGCCGTGAGAGCCTTTTAGGGAGAAGGGGAGAGAGCTGGAAGCCCTTGGGGCTGGCTGGGGCTCTGGATCTGGAAGTCCCAGGCCACTGGAGCAGGTGAGGTGTGCTGGTAGCATTCTATGCATTTGGTGCTTTGCTGGCTGCTGTAGACCTTCTGCTGAAGCTGATACTGCTCTGCTTTACATTCCATGGTGCAGACCTGCTAAAGCTGATTTTTGAGCTCACACAGTTGGGAAGGGATGGGGAGGAAGGGGTTACAGTGGCAGGGCTGGGGTGCTCAGTTCCCCCTCCCAGTGCCCCAGCACATCACTCAGACACAAACCCTGACCACTGATTCATGTTCTGCCAGTTTCTCTCTCTTCAAGACCACTCTGAGAAATGATCACAGATTCTAATAGTTGTCATGGAACTGGAGGATAAGTGTAAGGAGGACAAGACCATGTGCATTTTGCACCAGGAGTGTGCAGGGAGTGGCTGGATGGCTGTTCTGCCCTCAGCTGTACCATTCTCACAAGCAGCACATCAGGAGCTGTCAGAATGCCCAAACCTGTCCTTTCCTGAACTCCTCTGGGGTGTAATGAAAGTACATTTCATAATGGACTTTCTTCTTTTAATGACTTTAATAATTATTAGGTGATTTTCGGCTCAGGGAGTAGCTCACAGCTGGGATGTGATGTACTGGAGTCCATTGCATTCTTGATCTTGTAGCAGCCCAAGCTGCAGTCTTGCCTCAGGACAAGAATGTGCTCCAAGCAGACCTTGAATGTTCAATTTCCACAGAGGGCACACTCATAAATATTTGTGAACAAACAGGAAGTTGCAGTGTGCCAACAGAAGAAACTAACAGAGTGGAAAACCCAATCCCGGGTTGAGTATCTGTTCCTGGAACATACTTTCTGTGAATAATTTCCTGGCTTCTGTGTGCTTCAGATTTTCCATCTTTCCAGGGGCAGTCCCTTCCCCATACCTGGGATTTGGGAAAGACTAGTAATTTGCCAGATATGAGGTAGTCAGGGGCCACTGGCAGAGAAATCAGAGTTCCCTCTGTGGCAGTGCCTGCTGTCATACTGGTTCTTCAGTCTGTATAAGGGAGAAGTGTCTGCAAAACTTCCTTTTCTCTACCTAATGTAGAATATTATTTCAATAACATTTGCTTCACATGGGTGCTGTTGTTTCAAACAACAGAAAAAAAACCATTAAAATATTCTCCAAAGAAATGATGATATCCCATATACCTTATTATTGAACATTTTGCTAAGAAATTTGTGGCTGTAACAAGGAGGTTGATAAACATCCCCACTGCCACAGCATTGAAACCTAATTGCCCCTGGGTTTCTGATTATCCCCAGCACAGCTGTCATGTTGCCCCTTTGAAAAAAAATGAACTGACATCACATACTTCAAAAGGTTTTTTTTCTTTTTTTTTTTTTTCTGGAGACAGGCACAATTATTTTCAAGCAGTCTCTGGTGGGTTTACCAAACCTGCTGGAATACTGCACTGAACTGGGGACCTGTTGCTACTGTTTCCCAAGTTAAGTGATTGTTCAGGTTTCCTGTCACACTTGGGCATTACCACAGCAGGACTCCTGCCAGGGTTCTGTACCTGCTGCCTACATTTTTAAGAGTGTTATTTATTAGTTGGGGCTGGAACAGGGGCTCTGTGTTCCCAGGATGTAATCCTCTCTCCCACTGCAGGAAAGGTGCCCTCAGAGCCTTTGCTCCCTCCTGCTGTGGCCCCTGTGAAAAAGGAGCAGTGATGTTTTTCTTTCATATTGCCTCCATCCTGGAACAATGCCTTGCTGCTGTTCAAAATGGGCCCATTTTCCAAGAAAAAGAAAGTAATACAAGAATAGTAAAAATAGATCCTTTCCTGAGCTTTCAACAAGTGCAAACCTGCTTCCCAAATAATTGAATATAAATTTCCCTCTAATTGCAGATATTTTGAACCTAACTTGGTCCTTAGAATAGCCCCTGATTGGTAAGGAGGATTTTCAAAGCATTAACCACCCAGTTGCCTGTGGCTTTTGGCAGGAGTTTAGTGACTGATTTCCCTTTGTGGCTTTGCTGTTAATCTCTCCTTGACCTCATCTCCCAGGTAGACACAGGGGTTACCCACCCAGCCTCTCCCAGTTCCAGCCTGGTGGCCATGGACAGCCCCAGCCATGGCACCAACATGGTTCTAAGTCTCAATGAACCATTCTGAGTGTTACACATGAGGTTTCTTTAGTGGCTGAGGAGGGAAAATGACTGAATTTCAAGTTCAGTTGTCATTCTGCGCTCCTGCGAGGGTTAAAATGAGATTTTTACAGTGGTCAAAATGGATGTGAAAGGGAACACTACAGAACTATGGAAAAGCTTCAAAAGGCTGAATCTTGGTCAAATAAAGGTGTTTGGGTTAAAGGGGAGTGCAGGGCTGAGCTCAGGGCAGGTGAGGGTTGGTGTTCTTGCAGGATTTTGGTCTCAGAGTCTGGTCCAAGGCTGGTGGAGATGGGATGGGCAGAGAGCCCAAGATCTCACCTGGATCTATACCCACCCAGCTTTTGGAGCTTTGCTCTTACCCTGCTGCAGTGGGAGATTGCAGATAGCAAAGACTTGGTTTAGTTTGAAAACAAATCTCCCTCTCTCCTCCAGATAATTTATGTTTATTTTTTTGAAGGGGGAAAAGCCATCAGGCAGCTAAAAACAGCATAGCCATGACAAGTTGGTGATGCCTGGCCTATTCCAGAAGGCTTCCCTGTGTGTAGTACAAAGTGTTTCTCTTTGTGCAAATGAATTACTAAAAAAGAAAAAAAAAGCTCACAGCCTTTTGGAAGCCATGCTATGACTGAAACAGCCAAAGAGGGAAGGAGGAAAATACCCCAAAATGGTTGAAATTATGCAAGGTATCCCCTGGGGAGAAGCAGTGGCTTGCAGGGGATCAGGAGAAGTGTTTGCTTGGGTTTCAACCAACCAGCCTGCCTTCACTGAAGGTGGAAGGAGGATTTTTTCAATTTTTCCTGAAGGTGGAGAAGGAACTGACACTGCATGGGTCGTGCAGGTGCTGTGCAGGGTGAGAGGGAGTGTGAAATGCAGCAGGGCACCAGCTGGCAGACGTGGTGATAGCCCTGTAAAGGGAAATGTTTGCAAGTGAGAAGGGATGAATGTGTGTCTGTGCTTGTAGGATCCTTGTTATCGTGTTATCATGGATCTTCAGGGACAAAATAGCCACTCATGCGTGGAGCGTAAACAGACACACACTATGTATAAATAATGTGTGCAAGAGCAGCTTCTGAATGCAATTTCCATCATTATTTAAAAACCTGCTACTTAGGCAAATTGTTATAATTCCAGTGACACTAACTAATCCATCAGTAATTAGGGTGGGAAATGGGAATAAATTCCACGGAAATGATCTTGATATTTCACCCATCCAATTGTGCAGTAGCCCTCTTGAAGAATAAGCTGTCATTTGCCCAGAGTTTTTTGGAAGGGTATAATTTAGCTGATTAAAAAAGAAAAAAAATTCAGGAAAATTCCCCTGGAGATCTCCATGTTGGGTTGAGGACACTTAAGTTTAGAATAATACAATTAGTAGTGCTTTTGCTGCTTTTGCAGTATCTGCTCTTAGCATAGCTGATTATGTAAATACTGATAATAATTCCATTTTCTCTTGGCATCAGTGGCATCCTGTGAGCTCAGTCCTTTCCAGGCTCAATGAAGCCACATGGCTGCAGTTGCACCAGAGATGCTTTTGCTGCTCCCTCTGGAGAGCTCCTCTGTAGCATTTCAATACTTCAAAACTTTTTCCATAACTAACAGGAACTTATAATGTATTTACTAGAGCTGGGGGTGTTTATCCTGGAAGGTAACA
Organism: Lichenostomus cassidix; assembly: GCF_008360975.1. Taxonomy (NCBI): domain Eukaryota; kingdom Metazoa; phylum Chordata; class Aves; order Passeriformes; family Meliphagidae; genus Lichenostomus; species Lichenostomus cassidix. The sequence goes on from NC_139494.1 coordinate 13,841,192, forward strand.
AGTGATGGGATGAGAGGAAAGGGACTCAATTTGTACCAAGGGAAATTCAGGTTGGGATTTAGGAAAAACTTCAAGCACTGGAAGAGGCTGCCCAGGGATGTGGTTGGGTCACCATCTCTGGAGGTATCTAAAAGCTGTGTAGATGTGGCACTTGGGGACATGGTTTAATGTTGGATTTGGCATCCAGCACTGGAGTTGTCCAACACAGCCCAGAATACCTGCCTTGAAGTAAATACAATTTGCTAAAATAACAATGAAGTGCTGGGAGAAAGAGTTTGTGAGATGAGGAGTTGAATTCCTGGTGCTGGGAGCTTTAAAATTTGCCCCTTTTGATCTGCCAGCCCTGTTGCTGTGAATCCTAATTTTTTATGTACTCCTATGCCAGAGGAATCAGCCCCTCTGTGCAGGAAAATGTGTTTTGTAATACCAGTTTCAGTATCTTGCACAGAACCTGATAATCAAGTGAGTTTGTTCCTTGGCTTTGCTCTCTCTGGGGAGTAGATTAAGATCATCAGATGTCTTTCACTCACAGCCCAAAACAAGTTTAAATACCTGTGTTGGAGGAGTGAGGCAAATGCAATTCCTGCCTTACATTATGTGTCCCTATTGAAGTAGGTCACTGGCAATGAAAATCTCTCTCACTAACCTTTAAAAATGGGTTTTTCTGTAATTCTGGTTCTGCTGAAGGGTAAAGCTGTGTACAGTAATGGAATCAGTGGTGCATGCAAGAAATTTTGCAGGATGAAATTATGGGGTGATAATGGATTGTCTCTGTTTTCCCCTCTCTTCCCTCTACTGTATCTTTTTTCTCTTTGTTTTTCCTTCTTCTCTTATTTCTTGATGTTGGAATTGGTACCTGAAAACTTTGAGTGGTTTAGTGAGGAAAGCTGAAATGGTGATTCAGAAGCATTTGGATTTTTAATCTGTTTTGAACTCTTTACATCTTGGAGCCCTGGTCATTTCTGCTGGCTAAATTATGTTGAAGCAAACATCTTGTTTAAAAAAAACAAACCAAAATTCTCAGGAGAGCAGGGCACTGCCAGAGAGCCCCTAAAATGGGGAGGAATTCTGTGATGCATCTGTTGCAGGAGGAGAGGGAATTTTGGATGCATTCAAATCCTTGGGACCTCCATGCTGGGTCTGCACACAGGATAAATTCCCATTTGAAAATTGGGAGTGATAGAATATCTGGGAATCTTGAACAAATATATACCATACTGTACCGTTGAACAAAACTGTGCTTCCTCTTTATTCTGCATTTTTTTTCCTATTTGTTTCAGCTGTTTTCTCATATTTTTCCAAAGTCACAAGCCAAAAGCTCACCTCAGCAGTGCCACACCAGACCTAGGCTGACCTAGTTTCCAGGAAGCCCAGAATTAAATCCCCATTTATTTAGCAAGTGCTAAACCAACAGAATCCGCTTTCCAAATACCAGATCAATTGTGGATGTTGGAACAAGAAATTGAGTTTCATCAGGGTTTGTCTGGGTGAAATGAGAACCAGGTCTCAGACAGAGTGATGCCTTAAACAGAGGTGAGAAAAGCCCCCAGGAGACAATTCTTGATGGAGCTCTGGCCAGAGCACATGGCTGAGGATTGCAAGCAAAGCAACAGGTTTCTGATTTATTTTTTTTAAAGGAAAAAAGTAGTCTATGCTTTGTATGTGGAGGAGAGATAGTTACACACACACACACAAAACCAAAAAACAAAGCTGTGATCAAATTCTTTTACTGCAGCAAATACTGTATAAGAGCCCTGAATACCGAATTGTGAAAGAGGCAAAGACAATCCCAATTGTTTGTTCCTTTTCCATACTTGCTGAACTGCATCTCTGCTGGCACTTTGGCCTGTCAAAGCCTTCACCTGCACCTCTCTTCCATCTCCAGGCTCTGATGCTCCTGCCTCATCCTTTGGCCACTGCCACGGCACTCTGTGGATCCAGCCTTGCCTTCCCAGGGTTGTTCTTTGCTGCCACTAGGGATAAATCCCAGTGCACAAACCAGAAAGGTTTACACAGGGCCTACTTGCAAATCCTTTATGAAAAGCAAATTCAGCTGAGATATCTTTTTTTTTTCTTTCTTCCCCAGTATTTGCTGGGAGTCTGCATTAGGATTTAGAAGTAGGGCTGAAAGTTTTAGATCCAGATGAGCAACTCTCCTTTCATTAGCTAACACCTTTTATTTAGCAATAAATAAATAAATAAATAAAGGACAAATCCCTCCTTTTTGGTCTTTCTGCCTCCTATGCCTGTGTCACAGCCTTTTTTCCATATAATTAATCAGCCCATATCTCTTATGCAGCTCTGCTTGTCAGCAGGGATTAAAGCCTGGCAGTATTTAATCATCTTGTATTTCATAGGAGACTAACAATCTCCCTTTGCTTCCTCTTCCCTCCTTTCCCTTTCATTTCCTTCTCTTTTCTGGGTATGTAGCACAGTGTCTGCTCTGTCTGAAGTTTTTATACAGGGAATGACAGGTATAAAATTCCTTTCTTGGCTTTCTTCTTCTGTGACCCATGTAATTCCCTCATGGGATCATTTGCTGTGACATTTTGGGTGTACTGTGACCTACCCTGTTAGCACAGAGGCTCACCACATACTGAGGCTGTAGGAGTATATATTGAATCATATTTTACTGTTATTTTTTTCCCCCAGGAAACAGAGTAAAGCTGTGAGCCAAGTGGGCTGAATAACTAAACCAATTATTATTTCACGTTCTGGGGCTATTTAGCAGTTTGTTTTGAATATATGTGAGCAGCTTGGACACTGATTCATTTTATTAATTGAGGTATCTCCTTAAATTATGGATCTCAGTGTTTGACCTACTCACAGCGATCCCCTTCCTAATCAAGGGGTGGAAACAGATCCTTCCTTGAGGCTCAGTGCTTCTATTTCAAGGTATAAATCCCCATGGATAGGTGACTCATCTCCTAGAAGGGCCTCTTTGTCTCCATTGACTGTAAGGGATGTTTAAATAACTTGTCCAAATAGAGATATTTTCATTATAGATGTAGAGGGAGATAAGTTGCATGATGAATCTCAAGGCTTTGCCACTGCCACAGGACATCTCTCAATTTCTGTCCCTCGGTGGGGTGGCAGAGGGAGGGAGCTGTCCATGGTCCTGTTCCCTGGATTTGTAGGAGCTCCAGGGACTCTCCCAGCTGAGTGCTGTGGCACACAGAGGGATCAACCTGAGGGTTTGGCTCTCTGCAGAGAAAATGCTCTGTCTCCTTCTTCCCAGAGTATGGATTGCTAATTCCTCGGACTTAAAACAATCACTGTCTTAATTTAATCAGACACCCCTTTTAGCATGGATGATGTCAGATATTATAAGGTCTGTAGATCGAACAAATTAAATGTATTCTGTTTAATTTGAATTTGTAGGTTAAGTAGTGTTGACCCTGGATAGCTTTTATATGGGAGACTCCCAAGAAATCCCAAGTGCCATCAATGCAAATGGCATTTTGCTTTCCTCACACCAAATACCACACCACTGAAATGTATTTGCTTTCGGCTGCTTTTCTGAAATTGCTGTATTGATGGCTGAAAATTAGAGGAAAGGAAAGAGAGAGAGAAGGAGACTTAGAACAGTTAAAAAAGCAAATTATTTTAATGTCCTAGGTAAATGTTTTCTTGCTGCAGAAGAAAGTTCTATTTATAACAGGGTTGAGAGAGGTCGTAGGAGGTAGCAGGGTAAAACCTTTGGCAGATGCTGTCGAATCCTAGAATATTCTTTTCCGAATTCAGTTAAGAAGACTTCACCTTCACTAATTCTTGCTGTTGGAGGCAACTTATTGTCTTTGGTCTCTTTGAAAACCAAATGATGGGTGAAATGCTTGGTTACAGTTTTGACAAAAAAAGTAGAAGGATAACTCACAATCATTGCTGAGAATTAGGTGTTTTTCTTCATTGACTCAAGGGGTACTGTGGTGCAGTGAAAACAAAAAGAACAAACAGATCAAAAGACAGTGAAGAATGTAATATTTGCTGGTTTCTTTTAGTTCTAACATGGGCAACTTCAGGTCAGCAGATTGAAAATCCATACCTAAAAGCAGCCAAGTGGCTCTTAAATGGAATTAGCACGTGCCAGAAATCCCAGGGATAAATGTTTGTTTTGTGTTGAATGGGCTGTCACACTAATGATCAGAATAGATCTTTTTGGCCTCATACCTTTTTATCAATACAGATTCTTCATTTTTCTTCCAAGGCTGGCTGAATGGATGTTTATATTTTATGGGAAATAGCAAAACCAGCAGGTTAAAGTAAAAGTCAACAACAGTACCAGAAGTTGGGGCTTTTTTAAAGGGAGGATTTATGATGTTTAAGCCTTGATTTATTAAAAAAAAAAACAAAAACAAAAAAGAGCAAGAGCAGTGGTTTTTAAGCACATTTGCCAAGTAAAAAGAGGTAGAAAACTGCAAAATAAAAGTTAGGAAGTGATAAATGCAGACATCACTTAATGAAGAAAATTAATTCTACAAGCAGAGTGATACAGAAAGGAAGCATCCGTTAGTGAGGAAGGGGCATTGAGGCAGAGGACATTTGTCATCTCAAGGGACAATTAGATGAGCTCCAAACAGAGCAGGGTAAAGAAGGTAAAAATATGCAAGGGAAGAAAATGAGGCGAGGAGAATTGAAGGAATACAGAGCAGACTTTTTCAGGTCTGTTGGCCTGATTTATGCTTTTACACCCTCCTTAGCATACAAACACCCCTGAAATGAAGAGCCTGTTTTGCTCTCATTACTGTACAGTCCTGTGAGCTCCACGCTGGGTAAATCTGCTTGGCAGCAGCACCTGAAAGCAGCACTGGGACTGAGCAGAAGGTGGTGCAGCAGAGGAGAGGTGAACCATGTGGGATGCTTTGTTCCTGCTTTCCAGAGGGCTCTGGAGATGGCAGCAGCACCAAGGGAGTGCTGTGCTCTGCCCTGAGCTTGGGGTTGTGCTCAAATCCCTGCTCTGCAGAGCCAAACCCTTGGCAAAGGCTCCAGAACCACAGGCTGCCCCACTGCATTGAGCTCCACTCAGTGCATTCACCATGACTCACCCTACTGAAAAATCAGGCTCCATTTCCTGAATAAAGGTGAGAAAATGTTGCTTCTGGTGGGGGAAATTCCTCTTGACAAATGGTTTCCTCTCTGTGTTTGGATAATACAGGACTTTCCCTGAGCCCCCTCAGGTGCTGTTTCCATAGGGATCTCAGGGCATTGGGTGCCACAATTTAGCTGCTGCCCAAATATTTGTGTTTAGAGAAGAGAGAGCTTTATATTTTTGCTCTAATGTTTTGCATTGGCATAAGAAATTGGCAGACTGGTTTGAAATAGGAGTTCTGACACAATGGACGAGTTTTCTGTTGTTGGTGCAATTCAGATGATCTTGATGGCTTCTGTCATCAAAGGGCTCTTTCAGTCCCCCAGTTCCCATGTCTCCTATGTTCACTGCCAGGTCTTTTCCATTTCCAGAGCCCTTTTGACCCATTTGTGTATGGCTAATGTCCAAGAGTAGTCCACAGCAGAAACTTCCAGCAGTCCTTTTGCACAGAGCTCCTGTTCTGGGGAACCTGCCATTTAGTCCAGGATGAATAATTCAAACCCAGGTTGGGTAGGATGTGTCAGCCAGCCTCTGCAGCTCCCTTGGAAGAATATCTGCCTGATGATCAAACCTGACACAGGTACTGGGATGTCCTGGTGAAGCTCTGTGTGCCACAGACAGGGACAGGGGGACATCAGTGCTCCCCAGGTGTATCATTACTTGAAGGGAAATCTTTAGCTACTCCACAGAAAATCAGCCAGGGGCATCACCCATCAGGCTGTTTCATATTCTAGAAATTTAGTCTATTTTGAAGATTTTATTGAGACTTACAAGGAAAAGTAAATTTCTTCAAGATGAATATCAGCTGTTTGTGCATATTTGTTAGAGCTTGCTGCTCCTTGGTGGATTTGGGGTGTTTTTTTAGAAGTATTGTGTGAGTAAACTGTTAATGGTGCATCTGTGTGTAACAGCATTTCAAGTGGCCAAGTTTGGCAGAAATTGAACATTCTGCAGAAAAAGGAACTGTTCAGTCTCAGGTCAAGTAGGGTTTTAAGCTGCAAAAGCTGAGTGGTCTTGTGTCAAATACTGTGCCTGTGGTTTTGATCCGGCTTTTAGCAGCTCTGCACCTGTGATTAGTGCTACAAAAGAGACAGGAAAGGTAAAACTTCTGTGGTTTTACAAAAAGTCAAGCTTGGCCCAACTCAACATGATTGACTTACAGACCTTAGGGCTGGACTCTTAAAAACATAAACTTTGCAGGACTGCAAGCCATGGAGTTTCCTCTTCTTTTGGGATTAATGTACTTACAACTTTTGCATGTGAAATGCTAGAGAAATGAAGTTATTTATTATTTAGTTTTTTGTCATTATCTTTTATTCTACTTATCTTATTTAAAAAATAGCAAACCAGAGCAAACCAAACCAAAAAACACCACCAAATATTTTGCTTTAGGCACATTATACAGTTGGATATATTCAGTCTTGAAGTCAGGAACTGCAAACTGTGCTTGCCCTGTATGAAGTGGTTACAGGGAAGACCTGTGTGATGGTGCTAAGCAGGACAGCTTCCATTTCTCTGTCAAGTGACAACTTCATGGTCTCTTCTCTGTTTGACAACTCTAAATAAAAGAGAATAATCTTTCTGAGCTGTCAGACCAAGTTGGTCTCCTCTGTGTGATACACACCAGAGGTGAAGATTCTATGGTCTGTGGCTCTGCTGTTTGGATCCTGATCATACCTCATTTATTTCAAATTACTGAGACTTAGCAGGAATCCAGAAATTTGCATCAGGGCCATCATACACAAAAATGGAGCAAAGCCACAAGGACTACTAAGAATCTGGATAGTATTGGTTAAATGCTGCCTTCAGGGAATACTTTTCTCTCCATTTTTGTGCCACCCCTGTGGCCAGGCACACAGCAGAGTGTGCTCAGATGGGAGCTCCCTTTGGGCAACAGGGAGAGTATTTTCAGCCCTGGGGTTGTTCAGAGCTGTGCTGGGTTTGACACCTCCTGGGGATCTGCTTGCTGGCTTTGTGTCATGCCAGGAGCTACCTGAACAAGACATTAATTATCCATCCTGTGCCTTCCTGGTCCTGATTAATTTACAAGCTTAATCCTTCCGTTTGGTTATGCAGTTTGCTCGATGAAATATCGCTTGCATTCTTTCCATTAATGAAAACCCACAAATAATCCCCGTGCCCTAAGCACCTGTCCCGATTATCTACCGCGTTCATAAGCGCTGCTTGCAGAGTTATTTTGCCTGGTTAATGTTTGATTTTGTATTTATTCTAATTGCCAGTGTTGCTATTTTAGAAGTTGCCAACACGTTGGTGGATATTCTGGTTTAATCCTTTTTGCCATCCCCTAGCAAGCTCCACTTTGCCTGTTTTCCAGAGCCATTCTGAGTTTCTGTGCATTCACAACTCTTCACTGGGGCTGGACCCTCCTTCCATATGGTGCACATTAATCACAATATAGCTATGTAAACACAAACCTGTATTTCATGCTGCATACGGTTGCCCAGCTGAGGATGAATGAAAGATTTCATTTTTGTAAGTCATATAAACACACCTGAGACTCTGAACACAATGTAATGTGACTCTCTGTTCTATAGAACACATCATTTTGCTAATTAAAAATCTGCTCTTATGGTTGATGCTCGTTTCTTTTTATGAAGCCCTGGAATGCTATTAAGCAGGTCTGGAATGGTGATGTGTTGTTTATTGTTTTTTCTTAAAATTGCTTCCTGCCTATTTTGTCTGTGATTTTGTTGTGTTGAAGAGTCACTCTTTGCTTTTCATTTATGGTTTCCATAGAGTAAATCTGCAAGTATTGTTTATAGTTGAAATGTTCTCAATTGTATATTTTCTGAACAGCTTGGATTTAATAGCTGGTTTATGTTTGGAATAAACAAGTTTAAAAAAAAAAAGTAAAGGGCCATGAATCAACCAAAGGAAAATAAAAACAAAGTCTTTAGAGAAGTAAGTAGCAAGGGTGTATACCTTTTAACCCAGAAAATTCATCAATCCTTTTGTCCATGTGTTCACTCATGTTATCATTTTGCTTTGATTCATGTGCACTTCGGGGACTCTGCTGCTTACCCTAGGTGGGAACTATCAATAGAGCTATTACAGCAAGACAGAGGAAGAACAGCCTGTCTCATGTATTCAACTGTTTGGTTTCTTTTCTAAAATATTTCCAGTAGATAAGCTGCAGCATGTTACTCAGGCATAAAGTTATCCAGATTTTATAAGAGCAGGGTTTAGAATAAAAGAACATCTTAGGCTGCAAAAGCAATATTTAATACTCATTTTGCAGGGAATGTGTGGTTACAGGGAAGGGAGAGAACCATGGGTCATTATGGGTCTTGCAGATAATTATTAATGAAGAACAGCTTGAGAATTTGATATACAGAAATACACAACTTCTGATGTGTCTTTCTATATAGCTACCATTTATAAGATCTGCTGTGACCAAGAGAGACTCCCACTTGTAGCAATTCTTAAGTGTAAGCACACAAAAAACCTAGTTTTGATCAATAGTTTTTATGGCAAAATCCATAAAACAAAACACACCCTTTATACAACTCAGAACAAATAATTTAGACTGCAAGCCCTGAGACAATTTCTGTTTAAGCCTGGCTGGCAGATGATGCTCTAACATGCAAAGTGGAGTTGTATTGCACTGATATTTGAATATAATCATAGGAGTAGATGGTTGACAGTCCAACAAGAGCCACAAGCAACTGAGTAAGTTGCTGGCAGAGGAGCTGATGGGAAGGACTGCAGTGATTGCAAATGAGGCCTGACCAGGAGGTAATGTGATTAGTGTTCCCTAAGAGCAAAGTACGTTGCAGGAATTAAATGAAGCCTGGAGTGAGGTGGAGGTGGGGGAGAAATCCCATCATTCCTCCAGTTTCATCTCATAAGAGCTTTATCATTTTCAGTTGTGGGTTGTTGATTTTGGTTTTTTTTTTTTTCCCAGGCTTGTGCTGAGGGTGTTGGAGAGTTATTGTGAGATTTGAAAGAACGCTGAGGTTTTGATCTTGTCACGACTGAAAGTCCTTTATAAATGTCAGAGTTGGTGCCTGAAAATCTGGGATGCTGCTTGGCTGCTTCTCTTGTGAGAGCTCAGCTAATGAGGCCACCAGAGAGCCACTGCGAGCAGCCTGGGGTGGTGGCCTTGCTGCATGAGCCTCTGGAGAGGGAGGAAGCACCTGAAACGTGGTGGCACCTGAAATGTGATGTATTATCAATCCTAATTAATCATAATGTCATGCATTCCCTTAACGCGGATGTTTTTGTGGTGCACAGCAGGGTTGTGTTCCCCTCTCTCCTGACTCTCAGGATGCAGGGGTGATGTCTGCAGGTTTTGGAGGTGTGACCTGTCTGCTGCATTCAAACCTCACCAGAGCAGGGCGAGGTGACCACAGCAAGGCACCTGGAGGGGCTATGGGGCACTGCAGCTGGCCAGAGGCTTTGCTGGCCTTGGGAAGGCTTTAATCAAGTTAATCCACATAAGCAATGTGACACCACCACACATCTGACATCAGCAGTCACCAAAAACGTGAAGTGTCTAAATTCACATGAGAAGTGATAAATTTTTCTGGACAACTTTTGTGAAGTTTCATAAACATGCAGCTCTTTCAAGGCTTACTAAGGAGTTTGCTTTTTTAAGAGCAGTGATTAAAAATTTCCACAGTCTATTTAAGAGGAACAGGAGGGCTGTTACAGGAGATCCCACCAGCTGCCATTCACATGCCTGAATAACTGATTTGCACTGGAGTCTGGCAAAACTGTTTTGTTGAAGACACTGAACAAGAATAGTAACTTTTTCTTGGTATACCATAGGCATTTATTGATGAGAAGTTCAAGCTACAGCTGGGAAAGGGCCAAGCAGTTTCCTGGTTCAGCAGCACACAGAAGCCCAACTCTTAATTTGGCACACAAATAATTTCCTTGAGATCAAGAAAACTTCACATGTACTTTAATTCATCTGCCTAAAAGGTTTTGTGCTGAGTTGTGGTCAATGATGACAGCAGTGTCCTGCAGGCTTGTTCCTCCCCAAACCTCTGCCAGCATCTCTCTCTACTGATCTTGAGAGGCTCAGGAGAAAAAAAACAACTCTCCCTTTGAAGGGAAAATAGAGGTTCCTCTACAATTATTCAGACGTACAGATTAGGAAACCATTTTTCTAAAGCTGCAGAATGCCACTTTTCACTGCCTGGAAATTGGGTGCTCATATTCTTCACGGATTTTGGAAATGGCAGGTGTCAAACAGAAACTGTACTGGTGCTGTAGTAGAGAACTCTTGTTACTAAAATGTATTTTCCCCAAGAGAAAACAGGACTTTCCTGAGTGCTTGCTGTGCAAGGTGATGTAGCAAACAGCAGCACAAATGGATTTGAGTCTCAAAAGTGTCGACTTGTGAACATGGCCATGTAACTCTTGGTGTAGATCTATGAAAATGGCTGGAGACCTCACTGTAAGACAAGAATGTGCAAATACCAGTGAACTGTGCATAAAACAGCAAGGATATTTCTGCTAACTAAATGATAAGACATCCCTTTGCCCCCCAGGCTGCTGGATCTGTACTCTCTTACTTCAGGTAAATCAGCTTGATCTGAAGTGCACAAGCAGGACTTCCAAAATTCTGTCCTGCTCTGTAAAATGAAGTCTCTGGCTGTTTGATTAATTAAATGGTGGTGCATGGCTTTATTTTGGAATTTCATGGCTGTTGATTTTGGAACACTTTAACACCACATCCACGTTGAGGTGTAATTTTTAATGCAGTATCTGCTGAGAGGGAATTAAGCCTCGCCTGGATCTGTCTGCTGCCTGTGCTGGGCAGATTTGTTGAGTTTGGGTTCTGGGGACTGGAAAATGAAGCCTGGTAGTTAGACAAGAGCAGCCCTATTAAACCATTGAGATCTGACATTGTGGCTCTGGAATCCCTAGAGGATCAGGAATTTGGGGAGAAAAATGGGATTCAATAACTATGGCACTCACTCTTATGTTTCTCATGGTAAAGGAGCATACAAACAATTATTTGGAATTTGTTTCCACTACAAAATGGATCCTTGATCCCAAGGCAATAAACAGTAAAAGAGCAAGCAGCAAAGAATCAAATATTAGAGAAGCTCATGCTAAAACAAAACCTGAGATTTCTACTGGGAATTTTTTATGGCTTTTCAGCAGCAGAATCTGGGATGCATCAAACACTTGTAAGTATGATATTTTTAACAATTAGAAGTCCAAATATGTGCAATTACCAACTTCTGTCAGGAATGACTGCACCAAGTTTAATTTAATGTACTCAGCCTTGTAATTGTTTTTTTTAATCTCGCTGTGCCAATGACAGCATTTTTTTTGCTTTGTAATTTTCATGCTTTATATCCTCCACAAATCACACATTTAAGACAGTTTTGTTTTGCAACGTCTCTGAAATGCTGGCTTATTAGCAAGCCAGTCCACGCCAGATTATTTTAATATTGATGGACTGTATCAACAGTTGAGTTTAAGATTCGTTCCTCGTGCTGTTTTGTTAAGGTTTAGTGGGACTAAATCACAAAACATTGCTTTGCTTGGAAATTGAATTGAAGAGATCCATCTACAGTAGGATTACTTGTTTAGAGAAAGCTGCTCTTGCATTCTGAAGGTTTTGGTGGTTTTCACTTGTACTCTGGGTGCCTGAACAATACCAGGCAAATTTGAAGTGCCTCAGTGCTCCAGCACTGTGCTGAGCTGGGATCTTGCTTACCAAGGATATTTTCATCTCCGCTTCCCAAAGCTCTGTCTTTGTCATAAATAAATAGGAGACAGGAAAGCAAACTTGAATTTAGAGTTAGATGTAACATTAATTTTCTATGCAATATCACCATGAGCTACTAGACTTGCTGGTGACAAATGATGCTGGTGCCTGTGTGTTCTTACTCAATCTTTTGAGGCTGCACATGATTTTCAGGATTAGTCCTGCAAACAGGCATTTTTTTCTTTTTTTTTTTTTTTACTTGCCTTGCACTGAAACACTTGCATGTGCATTCAGGATATTACTTACTTCGTCCTGGCACTTTTAATATGAAACTTGACCAGATTTTTATCCTGGGCTTGATGGATGATTGCCTGTGGAATGTGGACAGCCAGGGTTTTGTGCTGGGGAGGTGAAAGTGCCTTTCAGCCTCATACACCTGGACCTGCAACAGCTTCTTGTAGGGGATTACAGAAAGTAAGCAGGGAAAACAAGGCTTCTGTCAGGATTTCTGCAGACAATCCCTTGGTCTGCACTTCCTTTGGAAATTTTGTAGGGTTTTGTCAGGCAAATCAGGTTGATCACTCCTGCCTGTGACTTCTTTTGTAGAGCAGATTACAGGGTATTTCAGCGTGCAGCATGTTCCAGTGCTTGAAGTTAGCTAATGATCTGCATAATCTCATCTATACTCCTTTAGCAGAGACACAGCTGTACACCTTTAGCTTGAGCTGCTCAGTACATAACTCTCTGTATCCTTGGTCATTAAAAAATAAAAATTCACTGTGATAAAAAATTCAATAACTCCTGGTACCTGGAATAAGAAGAAGAATTATTGGACATACTTTGCAGGCTGTGTTTCAGAATTTAGGGAAAGTCTGGCTCATTGTCTTTCGTGCTGTGTGTCAGCCCTCTGACATTAATCCTTTATGTCTCCTGGCAAGTATTTCACATTCAAGAAGGCTTATATGCCTAGGGAAAAAAAAAAGAAAGCACGAGAAAAAAAGACAATTGCAGTGACACAGGTTAAACTAATAGAGAGTATGGCTTAGAGAAGGTGTGGAAGTGTTTACACTTCTGTGTGGCAGTGATTCCTGCCTGGACTATGGCACATCAATATTTCTGTTCTTCAGCAGGTTCCCCCTCCCAGCCCTGTGCACACCCAAGCACTGAATTCCTCTGCACATCCCTTGTGACTGGGACAGCTCAGAATTTCATCTTTCCAGATGGAAGAAAACCCCAACATGCTGCTTTTGCTGTGTTTCATCCCCACTGGCTGTTCTTGCCCCTAGAAATTGTGGAAAATCCCAGGTGGTCATCCAGGAGCACCAAGCCTGTTTGAGGGAATGTTCCTGCCTGCAGCTTTGGGTAGAAATGCAGCTGATGTGGCCAAAACCCTGCCTGACCTTGCCTGCAAAGCCCTTGAGCCTTGCTCCCCTAGTCTTAATGCTTTCTTGTTAAACCCGTGGGGTTTTTATACTGTTGTCTGCTGCAGTAATTTTCTGTGCTCCCCAATTTCCCTGTACAGCAGCCAGGGAAATGTTCTTCTTTGGAGCAGTGAATTTATTCACTTTCCCTGATCTGGTAATTGCTCACTGTGGGTCTTTGTGGATGGAGGAATTCACATCTGCACTGAGAAACACAAATGTCTTTGGCCCATGGCTGGAGATGTGTTTGGAAGTCTCACCTTGAGCACCAGATCCTGTTATGTTTCGGTGTGCTGCATGCCAGTGGGAGAAGCTTTGTTAAATCTTTAGGAGATGATTTTCCCAGCTGGGCTTTTAAATGCAGGGTTTTCTTGCATTTTTGGCAAAAGAAAAATGTTTTTTGTCAAAGAAAAATGAGGCTCATGGTCTCATTTTGAGTCTTAAAGCACAGGTGTGCTCATGAACATTCCGTGACACAGACAGTGGCCAACTTCAGTTATTTCTTCAATGTATGTTGACTTTATTCCTCGGTTGTTAATGGAGAGAATTTTTTAAAGCAAAGTGAGAGTGTGTGTTTTGACTGATTGTATCCAGCAGTGGTATTGGCTCTCAGGAGGCAGGAGGAAATTCCCAAACCATTTGAGATTCTGGTCCGTGCTAGTATTTAGCTGTTACCTGTTAGTTACTGAGTGTCACTGCAGCAGAGTGCAGGACCCTCAGTCTTTAACGCCTGGACATAAAAGTCTCCAAGAAACACAGACTGCACTTTTTCTAGGCTGTAGGTCCATCCCCCCAGTGTGTATTTCTGTGTGAATTATAATCAAAGTCGAAGAACTGGCCAGTGTTTTGCTACCTTCTGCTGACAGCTTTTGGCTTTTTTGGAAATATTTTAGCTTCACGCATACTGTAGCTGTCGGTGTGATTCAGAGCCTTTGGAAGCAGAGCTTCCTCTTGTATTTGTTATTTGCTTAGCAGAGCTTTGACTTTATGGCTATGTATTTCAGAATCTTTTATGCCAGGGAATCGTTTATTTTTCAGAGATACGGGAAGGCACCTTGGAGCTTGCTGCATGTCTTGTTTTTTAACCTTAGCCCAGTGTGATATTCTCTCTAAAGAATATTCTCACGTAATCCTGCAGGGAAGTATAAAGGTAACACAGTTGCCTGGCTTTAAAACTGTAAATCAGAAGTACATAATGACGAGTCTGAGAAATGTACTAAAAATAATAATACGACAGGCTTGTTTCTGAACAGTAAATGCCATTCAACTTTGCTTTGAGTTCTGACTTCCATCCAAAATCTGCAACCACAACCCTCAGTTGTGTGTCCAGGGGCTGTTTGCTGGTTTTGTACTTCAGAAGAGCTGACTTTGTGTGCTGGTCCAGATGTGACTCCCCCTGGGGGTATTCCCTGGCCAGGCTGTAGAAAGATGTTTCTGAGAACCCAAAGAGAAATACAAAGCTGAAAACCTGGCCAGCACTGCCTCAGGGGCATTCCTTTCCCTGGGAGAAAAGCTGGGTCTGGGAAGGGATGATGACCCATTTTGTAGGACTGAGAACAGCAGGGTGACCTTTTTACAAGCAGGAAGGTTTGATGGAGCCTGAGCTGCTTCTTAAGCCCAGCTTACATGGACAAGTGTGGCTGTGAAGTGATTACAGTGAGGATTTCTGGGGGACAGCTCAGCAATGAGGCTTTCTCAAGGATTTTGGGTGCCCTGTGTATAGTTCTGATTTCCTTCTGGAGGTCTTTGTCAGACTCTGTATCACCTTGGCAGACTTTTGGAGATGCAGTGGGGTCCATCAGGCTCACCTGGGTCTAAGCAGGGAAATTATGGTGGGAACTGAGTGTGCAGTTCTTCCCTGGGTGCTGGGGAATGGGGCAGGGAGAGAGGTGTGGACTGTGCATTTCATTATACTTCAAGGTCATGCCATTTGTCTGGTGGGAAGGGACATAAATGCCTAATTTATGACCTCATTAGTGGTGCTCGATTCACATTTGCATTCGCAGGCTCTGAGAAGAAAATGTTTGCATTTAAATCTTCTGCGAGGTTTGAAATTAAAGATATGTGAAATTGCCCGAGAATCCCTTTAAGATGTAAGGGTGAATCATACATTAAAATAAAGGTCCTGCAGTTGCTGACATGGGGAGTAGATGTTCTATTCAGGGCATTGTGGCTTCTGCTGCCCCTGCTGTGCAATGCAAAACCAGCCCCAAGCAATCCATTCCCTGGCAGCTCTGATAAAGACAACACACAGTCCTGCTGCATGGCAGGAACCCCAAGAAAACACAAACACAGACATTCAGAACTTGGTTTGGGCAGTGGAGGTTTTTTCAGAGATTCTGGCAGTCAGAAAGGTAGGGACAACACCTGCTTCAAGCCCCTGTTATAAATATCTTTGTTTTGGATGAACCTGGTGAGGGGGTTCAGTCTGAATAGGTGTGGTTTGTATCTAGAAAGCTGCCTGGGAGTGACCATGGGAAGTTAGACACACACAGCCCCATCTTTCACATGAGTGTTCTGAGTCCATGGCCATTCTGAGGATCAGAAACCAAGGAAATTATCTAAGCAGATGCTGGAAATGATGAAAACATAGTATGGCCCCAACAATTCAGTGCTAAATAAAGTGGTAGCTTTGACTGCTCTGGGAGGAGAGTTGCCCCAGCAAGCCTAAAAGGCAGGCTGGCTCATTTAACCATGAGCCTAATCAACTGGTGCCTAATTACCATGAAGGAGTGACTGTCTAAAAACTGCTTCTTTCATAGGTATCCCTCTTTTTTGGAAACTTCTCCCTAGTGCCTGGTGAACTAAACCTGGGAGACAAGGTTAGCTTATTGGGACAGTCTGTGCCAGCCTTTCTAACCTGTATATGCTTAATTTCCAGGTGGGCTTAATTAGGAGATGGCCACAAATAACAGATTGAATGTATTTCTCTGGGAAATTGGGCAGAAAATGCCAAGTTTTGAGCAACTTCCACCCATGCTTCAGGAGAGGGGCTTGCTGACAGAGCAGCTCATGGCGTGGAGGTTTTAATTGCCATCCAGAGCTGATGATTCACAGGTTTCTCTCTTCCCATTGCCTTTTCCTTGGCAGATCCTGGATGTCCTGTTGACAACTGAAGCCAACAGCTCAAACCCTGAGCTCTTATCTATCCTTCAAACCCCTCCCAGCCGCCTCCTCTCCCCGTGGATGTTGACAGCTCCACCACCACACTGTGTCCCACAGGCTCACAGCACTGGTGTCACTTCTCACTCTCCTCCATCTCTGAGGTTCTGTGAAATGCTTGTGCTTATTTGTGCTGCATCTCTGAATGTAACTTCTCTCCTTTTTTTCTGCCACTGACACAAACTTTTGCATCCACCTCTGTGCCTTTCCTGACTCTGCATTGTCTCTCCATGTATAAAGCTGGGAGGATCTACTCCAACCTGCATTTTCCACTCCTTCCCACATTTCTCCACGCCATGAGCTGGTGCTAGGTAAGGCAGAAAGGAAAAAGGAAAGTGATTTTAATTTCAGAAGACCGTATATAATAGTCTTATTATTATGCCCAGAGGAGCACAGGCTTTTTTATTAATCCAAACATGAGATTTCCTGTGTTCTTCATGCTTTTGTTTCACTTCGGTAATGCACACTGCTAAACTGGTGGAGGTTTTTGGCAGAATAAGGGAGATAGGGAAATGTGAGTTGCTTTAAGTTTGTCCTGAAGTTCACAAATGGATGTTGCTGCCTGCTGGGGGGCTTGAAAGGTTTGTGTGAATGAATCAATTAATCTTTGAGATATTTAAGTAAAAAAAGAAAAATCAACTGGGAATATTTCTGCCCTCAATTACACACATAAAACATATTCAAATAGCCGTAGCATATTCAATTCAAACCCTACCTTATTCCTACAGCCTTAGGCCACCATATTTATGTCAAGGATTTCCCACAGAGACATGTGCAGTGCTCAGTGTAATGTCTGCAGAGAAAGTGCAGAGTTTCTGGGGTGCATTTATTTGCTACTCTTGGTCAACCATAATTTGCATAATGACATCCATATTACGCTCTTGCATGAGTTTGCATTAAATAGCAGGTGTTGTTTATTTAGAAGTATCTAAATACACTTTTTATATAGATGAGAGACAGAGAAATCAGCTTTTTATGTTTCATAGGGTTGCCAGGGTAGCAGTAGTAAAATATAGCAAATCAACAGTGAGATCTGCAAGAATGAATACAGACTATGCCCAGAGGCTATGGAAGGCACCAAGACATATTTCAGGCTTTATCAGGAATGAGGCAAACATTTGCACGGCCCTGAAAGAGCTTCTGGCTTTGCAGTGAACTGCCATAGAATGGTGTAATTAAAAGTTACATTCTGTTTGAGCCTTGTCTCACACTCAGTAATCAAACACCATAATCAGAATGAATTATTGCGTTTGTATTCTGCCACCCACTGAAAAAGATGCATGGCTTGGCTTATAGCCTGATCTTGATTTATTAGGTCTAATTTCAGAGACTGGCACAAAAAGTGAGTCAGATTTCCTGCAGGACCTGTTGCACAGAGGCAGTGCTACCTTTAAGCTGCTTTTGGGTGCTTTCTTTGGGAGCTTCTCATTGCTTAGAACAGAATTCCAGATTGTTTTTTAAAGCTGCCTGGAGTGTGCAGACAAGAGGAAGGTTAAGCTGAGGAAGGGTTGATCAGGATGTGGATATGCAGAGGTCCCAGAGGTTGGCAGCTCCAGCTCTGATGTGACCTCCAGGTGCCACAAATGAAACCGCAGGATTAGCAACAAGGCACACACTGAGCTGAGTCTCCTCTAACAAGACAGAGAAGTGGGAACAGAATTTCCATTCAGGGTATCAAAATCGACCCTTGAAGCACAGCATTGCTGGTTGATTGCCAATAATGGAGCTGCAAAAATGATTTCTGCACAGGAATGTACTGTTTGGCTGTGTAGCAAACTGTTTTCTCTATCCATTTCAATACAAAGCTGGGATGTGATGACCATGAATTATGTTTTGTGGCACAGGCAGGAGTTTTCTGAAAAAAATAGGAAAATGAAAATAGAAATCCAAAGATAATGCTTTTATGTAAAAATTATGCTTATAATAAGAAAAAGCAAATTGTGCATAATCCAGCAACTTTTAGGATATCTGGTAAAGCAGCAGTCCAACTCTGTCCTTTCAGAAGGACACACTGGTGTGCACTGGCATTCATCAGTATCCAGAAATGACCAGGAAGATGTAGGCAGCAGTGTGCTTCCAAATGTTTTTCAATAGATGTGAGACATTCAAATTAAAACAAGCCATTCAAAAAAGTGGCAAATGTGCTGCAACTGTTGGAAGTGTGTGAGAGTAATAGTCTGCAGCAGGCACTACAAACAGTTGGCAAAATAAACAGTGTCGGGCTGTGGCTGATGGTTTTGTGATTAACAGCTGCCAGTTGTTTGCACAAAGGTCACTTTTCCACCAAAGCCTTGCCAGAGCTTTGGGGAGGGCTTTCTTTCTTGGTTCTGAGTTTATTATTCAACCTGATTTCTGTTCAGAATAGTCTGGAGAGCTAGATTCATACACCAAAGCCTGAAGCTGGAGGTCAGATCCAAAGAGCTGGGACTCCGGTGGAGAAGAGGGAGTTTCTGAAAAGGATTGAGAGCTTTCTTGGGTTGTCTTTCTCCATGATCCTCCCTCACACCTCACCAGAACCTCTGTTTCCAGCTCCAAGAGCAGAGCTGGGCATCTGTAGCCTCCTCTCTGATCAGATTAGCACATCTCAAGCTGGAATGCCTCACTTTGATGACTCCAGCTGCTTAGCTGGCACCTTTTCCTTTGTTCTGTTCACTTTACCCTGCCTGGCTCGTCAAGCAGAAGCAATGTGAGCCCCTCTGAGGAGGTACAGGGTAGACTTATTGGATGCTCTGCCCAGGGGCTGTGATTTATTTGTCCCTGTGTGTTTATTAAATGGAAAATTGCCTTTCTCACCATGTACAATGCCCACGTACTTCGTTTCCTGCCAACATTTCAAATGCTGGGACTTGGCAAGCACACCCAGCTTCTTAAAATGTAGGCCTTGGAGGCAAAAGTTTTTTGAAACTAACAGGTGCCTCTGAACTTTGATTTAAACTTGTAACTGTCACCAGGGTTTTGACAGATGGGTAATGAAAGATCAAGACAAATGCTGGTAGGAGTCTTTTGAGATGTGCTGCTATTAGCATTTGCTCTGAGCACATTTTAAAGGGAACATAAGACTAACAATTTAATGTCTGTTAGTCATCTCACACTGGAGAACTCCTGCCAGAGAAGGTGAAATGTCTAACTTGGAATTGATGACAGGGGATTGGTAATAAAGGAGAGGCAAAGGGAGGCACCAAAAGAGCAGCTGTAACCCTGGACCAGAAAAAGAATAGAAACAGAGGCAGATCAAGTGTGAGTTCTCAGATGTGGGGCTGTGTCAATCAAAACTGAGCTTCCCAGGGTGTGGTCTAGGAAAAAACACCTGTAATGAAGTCTCTGCTGGATGTGGTATTAGCCAGAGATGCTTGGGACACAGTGGAGGAAATAAGATGTTTCTGAGAGTGACTGTTAAAGTTGTCAGTGGAGAGTGGTACAGAATAATGCAGATAAGCTGCTTAAGTCACCCCTGGATGGCAGCTTAGTTGTACCTCTGCTTACCCTGGATCTGGCTTTTTACATATTCTTTAATAGAATACCTCTACAAGGGCTCAGGGAGTGCTATTTATCATGCTCTGGTAGCCTCATATTCCATGAGTAATGAAGTGCCAGCGAAGTCGAAGGGATTGTCTTTTGAGGAGGGAGTCACTCCACACAGCCCTCTCTTCTCTGCGCTTGGATTTCATTGCATTTCCCTTCCACAGCCCTGAGATGTCTCATAAGCTGCTAAACTGCAGCCCTAAACAAGCCAAGTAATTCCTTTTTGTGCCAATCTGTGTGTGTCACCGATAACACAAATCCCTGTGTGCCACAGTGATCTGTGCCCAGATGTGGGAGGGACAGAGCCAAGAGATTGATACCGTGCAGAGCTCTGCTTTTTCCCCTTCAGAAACCTGCCCTGCCCTTTTTTACCCACAGAATGGAGAGAAAGGGACAGAGGAGCTGTGCTAAATTGTTTGCTCCTCCTCTCCAAAGCCTGCCAGAGAGCTGCTGGAAAACCCTGGGGAAGAGGAGGCTCAAAGTGACAGCAGCTCCTGCTGTGGGGCTCTTTGGGGTCCTCAGTCCCCAGGAGAGCACACAAGATCCTCCACTGAATCCCCTTTTCCCCATCCATGAGCTTTTGTGTCTTTAAAAAAATCCAAAACAATGACAAATTTAAGCACAATCATTTTGCAGAGGGCAGAGGCTTTTTCAGTTCCCTCCTCCTTCAGTGTTTCCTGACATCTGTCAGTGTATTTTCTAACACTGTGTCTGTCATAAAATAACAGATCAGGGTTTGAAAACCCTTCAGACCCTGGGAGAAGTGTTGGAGGTCACAGGGTCCCCTCTTTGGGGCTATCAGCATAATTCAGAGCCAGTGATACCCACAGATTAATTGCCCTTTTATTGATTCTGAATGGCCTTCCTTAATTAAGGAGAGTGCCACTTGCTTGCATGATTGCTTTTTTTTTTTTTCATTTTCAAATTATTAAACCAAAAGCTTGGAAGTGAAATCCTTTGCTATGTGTAAGCTCTTCCTTGGAAAATATTCTGCCACATTTAACAGACTTCGCTGCCTAAAGTTTTTATTTCCTCACACAGTTTAGATTAATTGCTATGATTATTTTGATATAAAGTGCACTGAGACGACTTGCAGCATCTGGGGCTATTGAAGCAGCAAGAGGCCCTGTCTGTGTGGGATATTGTGATAGAGATGCTTTCCTCAGAGGAACCAAAATAACTGGAAACTCGGAGGAAAATGTTCCCTTTTCACACAGCTTGTCAATATGTTAAGTGCTCTGGAGACAGTGCTTTTGTGCTTCTGCAGACATTAAATCCTGTATGTTTCCTGGGCTGTGACAGTCCTGTTTTCAAATGTTTTAAGCATTATTTGTGCTCAGGATGATGTACCCAGTGGTGGAAACTCAGCTGAAGGGGTAATGGTGGTGCTAGAAGTATTTTCCTGGAATGCCAGGCTTTGGTCCTTCCCTCAAGCTGTTCTTTGCACAGAGGCTTAAAATATAAAGGAAACACGGAATTTTGGGGAGGAAACATAAAAACCATAGTTAAAAATTTTAAAATTGTCATGTAATTTTTCCTGGCTCTTCCCACCAAATGTGAGGTGGTGGCAGTTTGTGTTGATTCTCATCTGGGATTTTTCTCTCCTTTTCCACTTGAAGAAGCACACAAGGAAGGAGGTTATGTTGAGGTGAATGCTGTTAGTTCTTAGGCTGCAAGGCTGATGGGGATGTTGTTCTTTTAAAAGGTTTTGAACCAATTGGAGGAGAAAAAACACAGAAATATTCTCCAGACTGCTCTCTCTGACATCCCCCATGCAACAACAGCAAAGTCAAAAAAAAGCTGCTGTTCTGGCAGGAAGAAGGGGGAGTTCCTTGGGGCAAAATTGAGGTCTGGGGTAAATGTGGTGCTCTGTGAAGCTGCTCTTCAGGAAAGCAAGGAAAAAATGGGAAAACCAAGAAAAAAAAGCCTGATATTGCATATCTGCTCCTGGCATTTCTGAGCACACAGCTGCCCCAGGACCTCCAGCTCACATGGAATAACTTTCTTTTGCTCAGCTTCTCTCTTCCCCTCCTGCTGCTGGCATCCTCCTGCCTCTTGCTGGATCTTCCACGTCCTCCAGCTCCTCAGTACAAATAATTGGCATGGGAAGAGCACAGTGCAGGATAAAGCTGTCCAGGGTCACCTTCCAATATGTTGTAGCTGCCTTAGAGATTGTCACTAAGGAGAGTAACTCGTGGTTCTGTAAGAGAACATGGAGCAGGTTGGACATCCTGGTTAACTGGAAGGTTTTAGGAAAGCCATCACTGCAGGTGGTGTGGAACTGGGTGGTTTTTTTTTTTTTTCTCTTCCCATCTGCAGGATTTAACATCAGAACAGCGATTTTCTCTCTGGGGACAGATCAGGTGCAATCCCTGCTGCTTTCTCTTTGTCAGAAGCAAAGCATAATATTCCTGCTTTTAAAATAAAAAGTATCTTGCAAATGTGTTTTTCATTTTTAGGAGATAAATGCTGGAGCTAAAGAAATAATCATAGCCCAAAGACTTTCAAATGTATTTCCATACATAATAGCTTTCTGAGTGTGTATGCATATGTTCTCCACAGTAAATATATATTCCAGTTAAAATTAATTTGAATAGTCTTTTAATAATTTGAATAATGGGGCTATTGTGGTAATAGGTGACATTTCTTTAATGGTTTGAGTTCTCGTAGGGTAGGAAAAACATGGGTTTGATCTTCAGTCAGTGCAAGTTAGTGTAGCCCTATAATTGTTGTCATTCTAGACTCGATATTCCAGAGTGAATCTGATGGCAAAAAAGCACCAGGAGAATGGATAGAGCCAGAGAGGGAGCAGGGCTCAGAGAGGTCACTCTCCATGGCTTTTGTCATGGGGTGAGTTCAGGAAAGCTGGGGCTGGGTGCCCAGGGTTAATTGGAATTTAACACAGTTTAAAAGAGGGAAAGAGTTGCTGAAAAATGCCCAGTGGCTGCCATCACCTTTAAAAGCATCTCAGAATTGCAGCCATGATTCAATAAAGCCCAGTTCTAATTTGGGGGTTTTTTTGAGGCTACTCTCTCCCCAGCTCATATTTCTGCTATAACCCACCAAAAATCCTTACTGAAATGTAGGGTTTTTTTCTCTGAAGATATCTTGTAGAGAACAGAGTACAATCCACATGTGCTGCAAAAATTCCTTGAGGTTATACTGCATTGATGGCATGATCCATGCCAGTGCAGCAACTTCCAGAGGAAACCCAGCAAGACCAGCTTGTGTTTGAGAGATTTATGCAGAGAAAACTGTGAGGGAATGCAACTGGACCAATAATCCTCAAGAGGGAAACAAATCCCAGCTAAAGACAGCATAGCTGGCTCTTTAAAAAAGACTTATCTTCTCCATATTTATATCTTTTCCCAAACTCACCAGTATCAAACACAGGTGAAGGTCATTACTTGGTTGAAACTCTAAGGAAAGAAATGGTATGCACCTATTGGGTATAATGCAATGAGAATGTGCCTTTTCCCTTCCCCGGTGGCTAAGCTATAAAAGAGGATCAGCCTTCCACAGCTGCTAGCCAAAAATTACACCTTTGGGTTAAACAAGAAAAACTCTCACTTTTAGGCTTTAGTTCCATAAATTATTGAGCTGCTTCGATAAATCCATGTGAATTCAGTAAGGTGCTTAAGTACAACTTTGCCATCAGGCACATTAATGAGCCTTAAGCATGCATCTCAAAGCAGATGTGGCTTTATGGGTCCAGGTTAAAGGGTTTTTTCCCCTTTCTCCCATTAGGATGGTGCAAAACATCTCACAGGCAGCTCTGTCTCCTCAATCACTTGGTGTGGATGTGCCAGTTTGGCCCCGTGGCACTGTCCCACATCCTGGCTGCTCTTTGGCTCTGTGGAACACCCACAGACCTGCTGTGTTCATGGAGGGATTATTCCTAAGGCATAGGAACCGTGGTGCCAGTCTGGATAAAGTGCAGCAGGTTTCTGCTTCATCTGTCACTGGTGGAGGATGCTGATGTACGAGCAGCAAGCAGGATGGATGGAGCGATCCATCCCAGGCCATATGCTCCTCATTTCTGACAGTTTGTACTTTTTACAAAGACTTTCTGAGCCAGCAATCCTGTCTAGACCACCGTGGACCTGCCCTCTAAGACTGCATTTAACTCCCTTTGAAAACCACTTAAACTTCTCAATACTTCACGAGCTTGGAAAACATCCGCTGGGATGATGGCTTTGCTAATTACGGCGATCGCCGCGTTTTTAACCAGCACAGTTTCTCTTGCAGGCAGCCAGAGATTTGAGGCTAAAAGCAGGTAGGAGAAATGCAGAGCTTGGCCATCTGCTCGTGCTGAAGTCTGTTGTTTTGGGGAAGTGGCTGTCCAGTGCATTAATGGCCCCTGGTAGCAGCGCCGTACCTGGCGCGTGTTTCTCGCTAATAGAAAATGTCACAGTGTAAGCACCGTGTTCTAATTGCGTTGGCCGATTTCCATCACAAGCATTAATTCAGTGTAATGCTGCTTGGGATCTCGGTGAATTGCTGACGTGGGGCTTGCCAGCTGCTGGAGGTGCTGCAGCTCTCCCCGTGTTGGTGTGGCTGCGCTGCTCGAGCAACTGAAGCAATTTAAAGCATTTAAAGATAGCAGGAGGATTATTTCCACGAGTGGAGCCAGGGCAGGAAGCAGCAATGCCAGTTTGCACTGGGAAAGAGAGCAAAAACCAGAGGGTTTTGAACATTTTCCAAAGCTGCCACAGTTTTAGTGCAAGCTGACACGAATTCTGGTGTAAGCCACACAAACTCCCATGTGTTTCACCAGCATCAAAAGTGGCAGAGCTGCATGGAAGGAGGGCTGATTTACAATCAAACAACAGCAATTATACCAGGGATAGAGATTACTTTATAATGAGGCAGAGCCAAGGCCACATGTCAGTGCATTAGGCTTCTAGTTCACATCAAATCATAAATCTTCAGTGTGAAGGTTATGAAACTCTTTTCACCAATATTTGTCTGCCTGGAAAATCTATGAAGCATTAGAAGCAGCTTGAAGCTATGAAGAGGAACCACTCAGCTTAATTTACATGTAAAATATATACAGTGCAAGCTGCAAAAAAGATCTCTTGATGTTTTCCCATGATATAAATATTTGATGTTGTTTAGATTCCTTTCCTGTTCTTTTATGGAGGGTTTTCTACTCAATTAGAGTTGGGTGGAAACATATTTTCTGCCCAGTTTTGTAGCAGAATCATGGAGAATGATCAAAATGAACAGATTTAAAAATTAAATTTGTTATTGCAAATGAGGTTTATAGATATTTTCTCTTTGGGGAATATGTTGCTGTATTGATTTCTCCAAAATAACAAATAATGATATGGACTATTAGAAGTTGTAAGGTGGTGAATCCAATTCCTGACAATTTTATTACTCCATCACTCTGAAAAGAATTTGTTCAGCTAATTCTTGTTCTTGCTGATACAAAGTAAAGATGAAAACCTCTGTAACTTGGTGATTGAATTAATATCATCATTCCTTAAGCCATAACAGGATGGACACCACAAAATTCTCTAAAGAGATGATTTTTTTTTTTAATTTTAATGGAAAAGCAATCTGGGTTTGCCTGATTTTTAGATCCTGAAGAGCAGCTGTGCTGAGTCCAGCAGCTGGACTGTCCTGAAACTCCTGAAGAAACAGATCTGATGCAATGTTTCAGGGCCCTGAGCTGTGCAGACATATCTGCAGTAAGACTATATCTGATTTTACTTTGTATGGGAAACAGCCAAGAGAAGTTTGCTGAGAATAGATGTATGAGGCTCATGTGAATCTGATCACAGAATAGTTTACCATGATGTTTGGTTGAAAAAGAACCGAAGAGGTTGATGGGTGAAATCCTCCCCACATGGCTCTTAAGGGACATTTTATGGACAGAAGTATTTATATGACATGAGAGAGTAAATTTGTCCTGCTTTTTCCCATCATTAGTACTGCAGTAAAGGTGGAATACTTGTGATTTGTGTATTTTAATGCAGGTAGAATAGCACAGTTATTGCCTCGTGTAAATCCTTGCTGTCATGGTCATAATTCAATGATTTTTAATATATATACCATATTATGCAATGCACAGAAGAGACAAATTCCTGAGTGTGTGGTACAGTCAAAATCAGCTGTGCAACAGTGCAAGTCTGGTTCCTGTTTTTGCACATCCTTGTAATGATCCAGCAGACTCCAGCAAAAAAATCCCATTGCAAAGAAAGACAAACAAAAACAAAAAGCAGTCGAAATCACTGATACCTAGCAATTATATCCAAATAATGATGATTCAAGTAACAAGCATATAACTACATTTCCTGGCACTAGCATTTCCACCACAGCAAAACAACATTTTAACAGCATTCCTAATCAGCATGTGCAACAAAACAGAACCTCAGCTCGGTGCTACTTAACTGGGTGCTTTTTTTTTTTCATACAGTGTTTCATAAATATCTTTAGGAAGTGAATCTGATGATAATAATTATCCTACTGCTGTATGCAGCTAAAGACTTCTCCCAGAATAACAAATAACCTGTTAGAAAATCTCTAAGAGCTCCCCATGCCTGCCTACACTAATAATACAGTAGTGCTTTGTGTGTACATAGGCTTTTTAAAGGCACTTTCATGTTAATTATCTAATTAAGCCTTACAATTCTCTTTGAAAGTAAGTATGATTATACCTATTTTATGAAGGTGGAAACTGAAAAATAAAGGCTTGATGTCATTTCAGCTAATGTTCTTTGACCTCCCCTGACTTTCTTTGGCATTGATTAGATTGACTGGAGGGTTAGGTGGGAGCACAGGCACCCAAAATTCCCCTTGAGGGGGCAGAGAAGGGGATTTAACTCTGAAGAGCTGCCTTGGGATCACTCTTGGGAGCACTGGGATGTTAGATCTGAGCTCACTGTCACCAATGCCTACAATTTGGAGGGGAGAAAAAGCCCAAAGGCTGATCAATAAAGCTCCCAGATTTGTTTCTAGCAGAGGTCCAGTGCCCAAGTTGTCTTTAGCATCCTTTTTAGCTGGAAAGGTCCCATCACTTGCAGGGTTCATTGGCATTGCAGGTGATCTACCTGGTCAGGAGTGAATCCATCCCTCCCCATGGTTTGTCAGAGGTCTGTGACAGAGTTCCTCACCCCCTGCAGCACTGTGGGGTTGCACCTTGAGCCCTTCAGTGCAGTGAGAATGAGGAGATGGGAAGAGAGAATTCTCTCCCTCCTTGCTGTCTGGAGTGCCAACGTTTTCCTGCCTTCAGCTGGGAGCTGGCTGTGAGCAGCAAAGGCTCCTGTGGCTGCCAAAGGTCTTCTTCATCCAACAATTCATGCTGCAGCCCCTGGGCTGACCTGAGCACATGTGGAGAAGCTGTTTTTCAGGCAGGACTCTCAGGCAGTGCTGTGGTGGGTGTTTGGTGGCACAGAGCTTGGCAGGGACAAGCATCTCCAGCCTTCCTCTCCTGCCTGGCAAGCAGCACCAGCCCTACCCAGCTTGCTGCACTGTTTGCAGTGTTTTGAAACAACTTGTGCAGGCATCTGTGGAAGTGTTATGTGTGTAGCTGCTGATGGAGTTTCCAAATGAGTATAAAAACCCCTAAGAATAGAAATGCTTATCATAAGAGAAGAAGCAAGTTTGGTAGGTGATAGTTGATAGTGATATCTGCTTAGTGGAGTGATCTGCAACCTTTCCTGGGCCACAGATGTGTGATACTGAAGGAGCAAACACCACAGGCAGGAGCAGACTTTACCTTTCTTTTCTGTCTTGCTGGAAACTTCTTGATTTCCCCTGGCTGCTGGCAGCACTGAAAGATCTTACAGGCAAAGTACAGGTTGTGGGCTACTGCTTAATAGCTGTACTTCCTCTGACTTTCCTGTGCAAATTCAATAAATTATTCATGGAGTGACTGAGGCTGATAGAACTTTGTTCTGTGCTTGCAATGGTCCAGACTTCACTTTTATCTTTTCTACGTCCTAATGCATAGTTGGTGAGTGACTTCACTCCTTCACAGGGAGCCAAACTGCTGGAAATTTAAGGCTTGGATGCTTAAGCAAAAATTATAAAATGATACCCAACTCAGTCAGGCTGTGATTGACCCAGGGAAGTGCAGTGATGGAGGAGATCCAGAGTCATGTCCATGTGGGAGATGAGAAACCAGGGAGTCAGGCTGTGAGCAGGGGTGACCCCGTCCACTGAGATGTCCCCACGGGGGTGTTTGTCCCTCTGGCAGGTGGGTTTGAGGCAGCAGAGATTTTCAGCTGCTAAATCTCCCTGTGGAGATGAATCAGTGCCCTTCACTCCCCACCACTTTTGCAGCAGTGCCTCCAGGAGAAATGTGCCACGGTTGGATGGGAGGAAAGTTGTCCATTAAAACTCTGCATTCCATAAGGAAATGGGAGATTTAACAGCACTGCTTGAACCTGCCAAGTATATTCATTTACCTCTATCCACACTGAACTGCTTCCAATAATGAAAAAGCGGATATTGTAATGAAGTTATGTTTCAGAAAAGCAGGTAAGTCTGAGAGGAGGGCCTCTCACAGGGGTTGTTGGTATTTGCTGTTCCCCTGAAGACCTCAAAGGAGACAGGTGCCAAGCTGAAAAGAGAGCAGAGCTTTTCAGTTTCCTTTCAAGTGCTGGCTGGAGGGGAAACCACAAGGACTTTCCTCTTATGTTGACTGCTGTAATGATGTGCTGTGCTATTGAATTTCCAGGTCTAACTGACGTGGATCAATTATTTGAGTTTGATGGGCCACCTGCTTGGGAAACTTCTGTAGTATTTATAAAAGACCTGGCAGTGCTCTCCTGGCAGGAGATACTTTTATATTCACTCCTGTGGAAGTGCTGTCCAGGTTGAATTATAAAATGAATCAATGCCATGCTGGCAATGGGATGTTATTTGGGTTTTCAAGTTCCACAGTAGGACTTCCTCAGTGTGCAGTGCTGGATAGATAATTAGCTCAAACTACATGCCAAAAGTTGAGACCAATTATATGTTGCACATAAAGGCTCCTTTTTGTGAGAAACACTCGAGTCTGTGTCAGTGCAGGGTAAGTGCATTGCAGGGTATCATCCAGAGATTTTGGGTGGTGCTGTCTGCTGGGAGAGTTGTGTTTTTGCAATAACTCAGCCAGCTTTTATCAGCACACTTCCCATGGGAAATATCATCTCAGGTGCTCCTGCAGAGCCTTGGCTGCCCCTGCTGCTCCTTTCCAGGTGTGTCCCTGCCAGTCCTTGGGTGCAGAAAGGGAACGTGCAGCACACTCCTTTCTGAGCAAAGGAGATGATTTTGGGTCTGTTGTATTTCCTGTGTGGTCAGTGATATGAGCAGCAGGATAAAGTGTGGAATTGTTCTTACACAGTTTTTTTTTTTTTAAGGCTGGATTTAATAGCTGGGGCAGAATTTCTTGTAGTTGAGACATCTTCAGCTTCTCCCAACACTGAAATTCTTCAGCACTTTTCTTGCCATGACCAGGATTTGATGGCCATTCTTGCCCAACAGAGTATTTCTGACAACAGCATATGAATAGTTTAAATATTTTATTTAGAAACATCTGGTTGCTTTAACCAAGAGAGAGATTTCTTTGGGATTAGTTTCATTAATTTAAATAAAAGCTATTAGTTGTTGTTTTGGTTTATTTTTTGGCCAAGAGAATAGTCTTAAAGTATAAAATCATCCTTTCTGAGTGTGCCTTTTTTCTTTCTGTCCTTTGAACATATTATGCCAAATACTGTGGTTTGATTCCTGTGAGCAGCCTTATGACTGGACCACTCCCTTTGCAGAGTATTTTCCTGCACAAGGCACAGTGACAGTTGGGGAGAAATCCTCGAATTTTCAAGGTCTCTCATTAAATGGGATTTTGTACTCCTGAAGTTCCAGCATGTGTGGAGACCAGACTCCTTTAAAACACAGAAGTGGGAATGTTTATGGGTTTAGATGGCTTTTTTTTAGCTTGTTCAACTTTACTTCAAAGAAATTGAAGGAGGGTATATAATGTATATATTGCTGGTTATTTGCTATTTTCCTGGAGGAATAAAAGAGTGTGACCACATTCCATTTGGGCTGTTAAATCAGTGCAGCCCTGAAACCACGTTAGTATTCCTGACATTTCATCAAAGCACTGATTTGGCAGCTCCTGACATTTGGATCAGTGACTAAACTTGTTTTCTTGTTGATAGCAAGTCATCTGCAGTTCGAGCAAAACATGGCTCCTAGACCTGACTGATCTTCCTTTGCCTTGAAAATAAATCCTACCATTGCAAGGTCATTTGAGAGCTCTCACTGGAAAAAAAGATGCTGCTCTTAACCCTTATCTGGGTCAGTGCTTCTTTACATTTCCATGGTCTTTACTTGAGGATCAGAAAGTGCTTTATAAATATTAGATAGTAGGAGATAATCTTTCTGCTGGGTTTGATAAAGCAGTATTTCCTTCATTCCGTACTTTAGGCTCAGAGTAGTTGAGTGATTTGCCCAGAGGAGTTTGTGGTAGAGCTCTGGATAAAATTTATGCTGATACCAAGTTGGCCTTTCTGTACTGTGGTGTTTTATTCCAAGGGTACATAAACTGGCTCTACTGATTCAAGTGGAAATAGGATATAATATGCTTTATAAACAAGTTCAGGAACTGACAGGAGGGAGAGAGAATTCTTGTTTAAACTAGAGGACAGTACATTATTTTTTGCAGAATAAAGCAGGAAGGATAAGAACACCTGGCTGCTCCCCTTGCCTCCCTAGCTCTGGGACTGAATGCAGGCGTGAGCAGGGTCCTGGTTAGTTATTAAGTGATGCTATAATCCCTTTTTGCAACACCAAGTAGTGTAGTCCTAGTCCAGGCACACATCTCAGGCATTTCTGGAGAGCCTGAGGAGTGGCATTTCAATGTTACACTACTAAACTTTTTTTTTTTTTTTTTTGGTACAGAGGAAGAAAAAGATCCTGTAAAAGCTGACTTTAGTAATCATGTGATTCTGATCTCACATGCAGTAGTCTACATTACATGACAGTTATATTCTGTGTACTCTGTTCTTGTGGCTTCACCTTAATCAGCCTCCTTATTGATGCTTGATTGGCAATTTAGTGATGTGGGATGGAATTCAGCTCAGCACGGGATTGTCGACCTGGAGTGAATGGCTCCTCTCAGCAGGAGTGTATTTTGTTCTGTAATATATCACTTTCACATCAGCGATTCTCTACATGACCTCCTTGCTTTTGATTTCCTATTTGCAATATCAGCTTTTTCAGACAAAATCAATGATGAGCGGTATAATTAATTTTTACATGTTTTAATTAAGTTTTCAGCTGCTCCAATGCTTTTCATTATCTTAGCAGGATCTCTCGCTGCTACCGAACATTACAATGAAAAAAAACCTGTTGATTAAATAAAATATTATTTAAAAAGTCCCCTGCAAGTTGTCAAAGTAATTTAAGTTCAGTGATGCAAAGTGAATATAATACCTACTGCACAAAGAAATTTCAGGTAGAGCAAGGTATTCCAAAGGTCTCATGATTCCATTTATGTTATCCCAGTCTGGAGGCTGAAGGACTCATTGATGCCTCCAGAAGCTGAATTTGCAAGTTGAACAGAGATCACCAGTATTAACATGGGATGATACAGAAAGGTTTGAGTTCTTGACAACTTTTGAAACTCTGCTTTGCAGAAAAAAATATTTAACCTGCTGCTAGATAGGAATGAAATTGATGGTGCCTTGTCTCTCAGGGGTTTATTTTTAGAGGAATTCATCTTACTCTATTTCACTGGTAAATTAATCTGTTCATTGGGTTCTTGGGTAGAAGACAGACATTGCTTGGCTGTTGCCTGCTTAATTATACCCTGTAATTTTGATTGACAGTGGAATATGCATTGAAAAGCAGCTGGATATGTCTGTCAGCTAGTTTAGAAACTGGTGAGGAATCTCAGCCTCCTGCAGTAGCTGCTTGCTGTGCTAACCTAGGCCAAGTGAGAGGTTGTGGGATGGTTGGAAGGCAAAGGCAAGCAGCAATCACCCTGCCTTGAACACTCAAAAATTAGATGTTTAAACTGTGCCACGGTTTAAACAGAAACTGTGCCACTTTGAGCAACCACTGGGCTCCCACTCCATATCTGAGGGTTAAGCATGAAAAGCCTATGTTTCTGTGTAAGGCATTAATTGGGATTTCTCTCTGCTGGAGTGCCTGTGAGGATGCTTTTGCTGTGTTAACTTGAGATGCTTACAGTGTGTTTGGCTTTTATGTGTCGCTTTTATAACCAAGGCTCACTATTTCTGTAAATTGTGTGAGACTCCAAATCATGAAGGTAAAGGCACTTCCAGTGCCTTTGGGGGCAAGATGATGCAGGAATAGGGGGAAGTAGGATGAACACATTTAGTTGAAAGCTGGGAGCTGTAAAAAGGAAAACACTGAACATTAATGATATTGTGTGAAGTCAGAAACCATTAAAAATGGCTGGGAGACAAATTTTGCAGGGACAAGATGGTGCTTTCAAGGCCATGTTGTATTTGCCTTATCTTCATACCCCATTTCTCTGTCCATGATGTTCTACTATTCCTGCATCTCTGTTCTGCCTCCTCTTCATCACACCAGTGCTGTGGGGGAGAAAGAGAACGAACAGATTGTCAAAACTGTCATATCTTTGCCAGCAGCCTCCATTTCCTTATTCTGGGAGCATCATCCCAGGACAGTCTTCCCAACAGTGAAAGTAGGGCATTTTTGCATTTTTCTGAGGAGCCATGAGGCAGTGAGTGGTGAGAGAGCAGCAGATAGAAATGAAAAATTAGGGAGAGCCCCAGTGAATGTCACCAGCTGAGCAGACTTGGCCAAGGTTCTACAAGCAGTGATCCCTTCTTTGGTCAGTGTTATTCCAAGGTTTGTTGCCAAAGGGAACTGGAGAGGGAATGTTTGTCCATTTGTTGGGATGCTGTTGTCAAGTCTGGTGCAGCAGGGAAATGAGAATGTGGGCTGTGGGGACAGCCTTGGGCCAGTTCTGTGAGGTGCTCTCTGCAGCCAAATCACAGCCCTAGCTCTGACTGCAGCTCTCCTTCTCACAACTTTTAAACGGGCATAGAGTGCCATACAAAATAAGCAGGACTCTCCATTCAAAACAAGGAGTGTGGCTTACCAAGTGGTTTAAAAAACTGTTCTTTCAGAAGTGTCTGTGCAACATGACTTGACTGATTTACCTTATAATGGCTCAAAGCCAAGAGCATAATGAAATTGTGAGCAGAAGAAATTACTCTAGTGCTTTTTCCCTTTTACTATCTGCTGATTTATTGGAAATGCCTTTCATTCAAATAACTGTCCTGTTAACCCACAGGCTGCCAGAGCCCTGGGAAAGAAAAGAAAGGCAAAACAGAGGCAGTGGCTGCTCTGTAAGAGAGGAGAGCCAACAGATTTAAGCATTGTTGCACTGTGTGTTTGCAATTTTGGAGGCAGAGGGGAAAAAAAAGTTTATAGTTTCAAGCATAACTGTTACTCTGGTAAGCTGGAAGCTTAAAAGCCCAAAGGATAGCTAATAAAAATTTTGTGATGGCATGTCTCAGCTCTTCTGACATGGGCTATTTAAATCCTAGACTTGTATTGCAATAATAATGAGATATTCCTCCCCGATATTGATTCTCTGCCCAGTTTGGGACTGCCTGTGCATCCTCTCTCTGCAGTTCAGGAATGTGGGTTTGGATCTTCATGGCTAAATTTCCTGAGTGTCAGGCAGGCTGTTGGAGCTGTGGAGATGGGGCTGAGAACCATGTTGGTGTGACCTTGTGGTGCCTGGTGGCTGTGCTCAGCAAGGAAAGGGCAGAAGGAGGAGAGGAGCTCAGAGCTGGCAGGGAAGCTCTGCTGGAACACTCCTGATACAGAAGCCTGGCTGCCTCCAGTCTGTTGTGAGAGACAGAAAATGGATTGCTGCTGTTGAGCATTTTATTTGCACTCACTGAATATTCGTCCAAGGAGCAAAGAAAGCATGAGAGGAGTGTGATGAGTGTTTTTTCTTAGCAAGCCAGTGGGAAATAAAGCCAGAATCAGACAGGGCAGCTTTTGACAACATGGAAATTCCTCTTTGTGCATTGCCAGCTAACTCCAGCTCAGTGCAATTCCTCTCACCTGGAATCAACAGCAGGTCCTAGAACTGCTGCAATTTCTTAATCAGTGGCTATTCAGTGTGGCTTCATCACTGAACCTTTCCATTGTAGACACAGAGCAAGCGTGGCAGCTAAATAGCTTTTGTTTCTGCCCTTCTGGAAGAACAAAAAGAGACAAATACTGGCAGAATTTCTGTACAGTGCCTCTGTTAGTTGGTATCTGTAAATAGTTTGGAAAACAATGGAGGTTTTTTGAGGGAGAAAAAACAGGTGAAGTTGACACAGAGGTGTTCTTGATCTGAATACATTTATACAGAAAATTAGATTGTTTCCAGTTGTCAGAATTTCTGAAATTTTTTCCTGAAGAGATATTAGGGACTGAAAGGCTAACAGATTTTATTAGTTTGGTGTAAGTTGTAGGTAAGTTTAGGATGAAATGAGGTTTTGTCTTAAAGAACAAACACATAGATAGATGACATTCCTTTTTAAATGGAAGGGTTCTTGAGTCTCTCAAAATGGTTCAGCTCCACATCGTGCTCTGCTGGTTTCAGATATTAATTTGTGTCTCCAGCTTTCTACATCAGCACTGCATCCAAGGCATGGCAGTGACAGAATTTGCAGCTGCATTTCTTTTTCAGTTTTCAGACTGAGCAGGCATCTGCTGTTTATTTCTGGTGGATGTCCAAAAGGAACATTGATGGATCCTGGTAAAAACTGAGTTTTGGGTTTGAGCAGTACATCCTGAGTGGTGGTGGAAAACTTCCTTCTAGAAAAGCAATTCTTGTTGAAGTTTGGCACAAGTCCTTTGGGTGTGTTTTGGAGCTGGCTGTAAATCTGGGACTATTTGGGATGAGAAGTAGCAAACCCTTTACAGTTATCAGGCAGTGCTTGGAAACTGCTCTCCACATACAGGTAAAGACTGGGA
Organism: Lichenostomus cassidix; assembly: GCF_008360975.1. NCBI lineage: Eukaryota > Metazoa > Chordata > Aves > Passeriformes > Meliphagidae > Lichenostomus > Lichenostomus cassidix. The sequence goes on from NC_139494.1 coordinate 13,876,047, forward strand.
TTAAACTGTGTAACCACCTGAAAAGCTCTTTGAGTTCAGACTCACTGATCAACACAGTCAGGGCAGGCTGAAGAAGCCCTGAGACAATGTGGAATTTGACACAAAATAAGGGGTTTTTTCATTGCATAAGAGAACATCAGCTTGCAAGAGAAGAATAGCAACAGTTCAAAGTTGTGTAGATATACATTGTGCCTCAAAATTGTGTTGGAAGGGGGATTTCAAAGATTTTTCTGCAGCCTTGCCAATTAAGAAAAAAGATAAATATTTACATTCATGGATGCCCTGGAGTCCTTTCTCTGAGAAAGAAAGAAAGAAAGAAAGAAAAGGTAGAACAAGGTTTGGAATTCAGTACCTGCTAAGAAAATAAACACCTGGGGCTGAGCACAAGTGCTTACTTAATCCTTGTTGTATTTGTTGTTTCTTTGACACTTCTTTCTGCTACTTCCACTGATGTCTGGTAGATGGCATTAGCGTATAACAAATTTCTGAAGTTCTTTTCTTATTGGAGGGGGTTCATTTTTCATCCATTTTACAGATAATGCTGTCTTTTTCTGGCTAAGCAGTTTTAAAGCATTTTTTCCCTTCAGTGTTTCAGTTATGATTTGACTAAATGCTTATATTATTCAACATGCCTTTTTTTCCTCCTCCTTGTGCCATATAATTATTATTTCTTCTGGAGGGCATCAATCACTGAGAAAGAAAAACTTGATATCTTCGTCTGACTCTGAATTTAGAAGCTCTGTTACACTGTGCACTGTTTATATGCAGTACCATATTTATTTCAGATTCTCCTGGCTTAGAAATAGGGATGGTGCTCTGAAGGAAGAAGAAAAATTTCTCACACAGAGAGAAAAGATGATCAGATACTCAGAGTAGTAAATAGAGGTGCTTATATATAGGGTTGAAGAAATATTTGACTGCTCTGCAGGGAGAGTAGAAAGAAGCTCCATAAATATCTTTTGTCTCTTCTAGTACACATAAGCATTTTTAGCTAATTTCGTGCGCTCCAAGAAAATTAATAGGACTTCCACAGCACAAGGGGCAATTTTGCATAGGAGAACAGTCACTTGTTTATTACCTCCTCAGGATTTGCTTTATCTGGACCAGGAGATGGAAATTTCATCCACAAGTAAGCTTTGGCAGTAGGGTTTATGAGTCTGCCAGTAGCTTCATCTTCATCAGTGCTCCCTGGGTGAGACATCTTTTGTGCTGAGATGTACATATTCATCCTTGCTTTTAGATTCAAGAAGCAGATAACATTTTGAGCAAATATTTTGGCCTAATGGTTGATATACATTTGGAGCAGTGGGAGACTGCTTTTATTTTTTCCCCCCCTACATTCTCCCCACCATAGAAACAAGACTTATTTCCTACACAAATAAGCAGGCTTCCAACAAAAATCACCAGTTTCCTAATTAGTTTCTTCTCAGAACAAGCCAAAGCCCATAATTCTCCAAGCTTTGCATGTGGATAGCAGAAGGGAGAAGTGGAGTGCTGGGGGAGCAGTTTTGTGAGCAAAGTAATGATTTTAAGTAATCCTCAAGAGGTATCTGTTTATGAAGATGATCCTTTCCAGATCAGTTGTGCTTGATAGCAAAGGACTAAAAAATTATAGAGATATCTTTGAGGTTAATTTTGTATAAAGACTATATAAATGCAAAACATGCTAAGCACCAGGTTTTATTGAATCTGTCTAATTATGAGCAAATGATCAGCATAATTTTCCTGCATTTTCAACCACATTTTCTTGAGATTGAAGTATTTAAGGCAATTACAAAGAAATGCCAACACCTAATTGTGACAAATTTTATCTTTAAAGAATCCTTGGGTTTGTCTTTATATAGAAATGCAAATAATTTAGGATAGACAGGGCTAAGCTCTCTCTGGGTCCTGCTGTTAGAGGCATTCTTGTGGTGCAGATTCACTGCAGTGAGTGAAGAGCTGAGCCATATATCCTGGTAGCCAACTTTCTTTTCCTTTCTTTTTAATAGAGATTAAAAAGAAAAGGTTTAGAGATGTTTCAGGGCCTGCAAGCATTGCATGCTTCAAAACACAAGGCCAGCTTCAGCACCCAGGGGATGAGGAAGGTGTGTTGGGTGCATTTCTGCCCTTTTGCCTGTGACAGCCTGGAACTTCCAGCATTAAGGTGTCATTTCTCCTAGGTGGAAAAGAGCTTCCTCTCAAAGAAAGATGGACTAATTCCACATGGGGATCACCATCTGCCTGAGACATCCCCACCTGCTGTACACAGCAGCATTCCTTTGGTTTCCCAGGCTTCAGCACATGGAGGTGTCCTTGCTGGCGTTTCTCTGAATCTCCCTGGTGTTTTATTTCCCCTCTCTGCCATTCCATCTGTATGGTGGTCTTCTGCTATTATTTGCAGGCAGGTTGTCTTACAACCGTTATTGCACCTTTCCTTGGCCTCTGTCATCTCTCACAGTTACCGAAACAGTGCTGATTGTGGACTCTCCAGTGTAGAAATAGCATGTTGTTGTAATGTAGAGCATTAAAATTCATAGACTGTGGCCTGTCTGTTTCTTGCACTTTCTGGACAGGCCTGTTAACCTTTGAGAGATTTGCCGTTCAGATCTTGCTGTACAATAATAAAAACAGGTAAGTGAAAAGGAGCCCTACTGGGAGCAAGTTTATGTGTTGGGATGATGAACCCATAAAACTCTGTGACTGTTCCACACTGTGCTCCCAACACGTGTTCCCTCACCTGCTCCTGTTCAAGCCTAATAACCACCTGGGTGATTTAGCTTAAAAGAAAGGCTCTGGCTGTGCTGTTGAGCTGCAGGGAGATGGGTTTAAGCTCCGTGTGGCAGTCAGGATGGAGACTTCTGTGCCACCATGCTGGGTTTCTCCCAGTGTTGTGTGATGATGATAAATAGCTGCAGGGGTGAGAGGAGGAGGCTTTGCTCAGCAGCACTGATGTGAACACAGCCCAGTGCTGCTCCAGCCAGATGCTCTGGAAGTGAGAAACAGTTTATACAGAATTCACATCTAACCCCACTGCTGTGATGCATTTTTTGTGACCTAAATATTGCACTACTTCAATACACGTGTATGTTTTCATAGATGGTTGAGAGTAAATGCTCTGTGCTGATTTCTCTTGTGCTGGTCTCCTGTGAGGTGACGGGTTACAAAAAACACCAAGCCACTGGTTAGAACTATAGAATCATAGAATATCCTGAGTTGGAAGGGACCCACAAGGGAAGGGATCCACAAGTTGGAAGGGACCCACATCCAGTCCAACTCCTGGCCCTGCACAGGACAACCCCAAAAATCACAACCTGTGCCTGAGAGCACTGTCCAAACGCTCCTGGAGCTCTGACAGCCCTGGGGCTGTGATCATTCCCTGGGGAGCAGTTCAGTGCCTGACCACCCTCTGGGGGAAGACCTTTTCCTTATATCCACCTAAACCTCCCCTGGCACAGCTCCAGCCAGAAACAACTTTTTGGGAAAGGGAATGCATTTTTCCCTTTGCATGTTTCCTGCCATTGTGGAGAGATAATTTACTTGAGTATGTCCCTAACCCACAGAAATGGAGAAGGAAGGACAGATCTGGAAAATGAGAATAAGACACAAGGGCACTTAAAAAAAAAAAAAAAAAAGCAGAAGCAAATAAACTTTTTTTAATTACCAGTTAGTAACTTCAGAGAGTTAAACTATAATTGTAAATATATCTCTGAGTAAAGCATAACATGAAAAATTTATACTCTTTGAGAAGCATCCACATAAAATTTTGTCATAACTTGGGAAGAATTGTGGGCAGGTAAAATCCCTCACATTTTTGGAATATCTCTCTTACCTCCCTGACAGCTACTATGCCCAAAAAGAAAGTCTGGATGACACACCCAAAGCATCTCTCTCTCCTTTCCTCTCCTTGCCCTCTCTCCCTTTGTGATTCTCATTGGGTAATATCAGGAAATCCAGAAAGGTATTTTTAGCCTGAGTGAATGGAGAATTTAGGGCAGCAGTGATGTTGACATTAATCACAGCAGGGATGAAACTCCAAATATACGAATGTGGCAAGGTTTTCCCTGTGTCCTACTAATGAAAAGAAGATCCTGTTGCTGCCAAACCCCAGGATGTTTTGCTCACGCAGAGGAGTCACACAATGACCCTCTTCTTTTTCTGCCACGTAGAAATGAGTATTGCAAGAGGAACTTTATTCCATTCCTTTCCTTCTGCAGTGAAGATTTCTGCAGTGTGGTGCTGGTGGAGGTTGCTGGGGTCACTGTGCTCACCAGTAGTCCAAGACCCTAACTATAAGGTTGAAGGATAACGAGACAGTGCTAAATCCAAATTGTATGTTGGCTCTCCATTCTCTGGAGGAAGGGACAGGACATTTGATTCTCCTGTACTCTAATGGGACCAAACATTGATACAGTCATCCTTATCATGACTCCTTGGGTCACAGAGAGATCTGGGAGCAGCAGCAGCAGCAGTGACACTGCAGTGAGGGCTAAGCCTTACCAGCTGCTGAATCAGAGAAATATTTGCAACAGGACAGCAGACCAAGGGCAAATGGTCTCAGCAGCTTTCTTAAATGCTGCAGCCTTTATGGATGCTGTTGAACACATAGGAAATCCCACTAGGCTCCAGAAACTGGTTAGGTGTAGGAAAGCACAAGGAATCCTCTCAGAAACTGAGAGGTAATAGCTACAGAAATAAAGGGATTTCCCATTAAATGGCGTTTTACCCTTTGTGACATTCTGCCAATAACTGAAGCAGAGAAGCTGAAATTGAGAGGCCCTTGAGTACATCTCTGTAGAAAAATCCAACTCTGGACTTTTTGCACAGTGGCCTTTTCATGGTCCTTGGAGTACATATCCTCACCAAATGCCTCTGCCATTCTGAGTTCCCTGGCAAAGGTCAGGCGTGATTACTGACATACAAACATGCATTTATTAGTCAAGCCATTACATCTTCATTCCTTCCCTCTTCCTCGTGCAATCTCAGTGGTGCTTCATTTTCCTAACAATTTGCCTTTTAAACCTTCCCCAGTGTTCTCTGTTGAAACTCAAAATGTGTGTGTGTGCATTTGTTTATGTATCAGCATAATCATTCTTTGCTGTGCTACAGCTCCAAGTGTCTGCATTCTGTCAGGAGCTGCTTTATGAACAGCACGTGCCTTAGCACCTCTTGCAGAATACAAGCACAGAGAAGGAATTTCCAAAATTCGGCCAGAGATTTCTCACTATTTTGGTTACCAGATTTGTTGTCTCCTTGCTGCTTATTCCAGGGCGGATGTTGTATGTCAGGTTTTAGAATCACAGAGTGGTTTGGGTTGGGAGGGAGCTTTAAAGGTCATCAGGGACATCCTCAATGAGATCAGATAATCAAAGCCCTGTCCAGCATGGCCTTGAATGTGTCCAGGGATCTCTCTGGGGAACATGTTCTGGTGCCTCATCACCCTCATTATAAAAAATGTCCTAAGCTATATCTAGTGTGATCTGGATAGTTTTAGCCTGCTGGTGAGAGGCTAATGCTGTCCCAGAAGGAGGGCAGGGATTCTCCTTTGGATCAGACATTACAGATGAAGGTCACTGCTGCTCATGTCAGGAGTCTCACCGGCTGGTGCAGAATCTTGCTGTCCAGAATGACACCCAGAGCTCGTTAAAGCAGATGGTTTTGTCCAGCCTGCTGACGGACTGACAGGCCTCCTTGTTAGTGTTCTGCCAGAGTCCTGCTAATTGCTTTGTGAAACACAGATCTGCTGCCTACGAAATTGTTCTGTAGAGCCAAATTTGGGTGCATCGGGTGGTGCTAAACTTTGTGATATAATAGGATACCTAAGTGTAAGAACAAGCAGAGCTTCTTTCTTGACAGAATAAAAATAGTCGGGAGTGAAAAGGAAAAGGCTGTGATGAGCACAGGCTGCTGAACAGCTCTGCCTGACCAGAAACTGCTCAGCATCAAATGTAAGTGTGGCATGGCCATGCTCAAAAACTCTCCACCACAACAGACAAAGCAGAGAAACTCAAATGTTCCCCCAGAAGATGATTATTTCAGGCTGAGGTGACGATGTGTCTTGGCCAGGGCACATATCTAACCAAAGCTCAGACAGCAGCTCTGTGCCTTGAACCTGATTTCTGAAAGAACGAAGGCTGAGGCTGCTCAGATAAGAGTAATGAATTTGGATACTGTTAAGACTTTAATAGAAGAACAATTATTGGCCTTGCCAACTGAATATTTGCTCTTATATCTGTATGGAATTAATCTTTGCAGTGAGGGTTTTTTTTTCCCCCTCACATTTCTTATGCCAGAGGAGTAGAGCCAGGGACATGGCACATCTGTTTTTTGCTTGGTGACACCCATCCTGCTCCCTTGTCGTGCTGCAAATGAAGAGGCGCTATTGTTTGTAAATGAAGACCTTTCTGATTATTGATAAATAACCTCTGGATGGGAAGTATGACACATGCTGGCTGGAAGAACAGGGCTCTGTAATAGTAATATTGCCTTGAAATTACAGCCCACGTAGTTTGAGAATTATTCAGGATAATTGCATTAATGTTGCCAGAGAAATGAAAAGGAACACTTTCCATTCTACCTATTAACAAGCTCTGCTGGCCTTACATTATTTCTGAGAAGAGCCTGAAAATGGCTGAAATCATGAAAATAATTACAAAGCAGCAGCTGAGATAGAGGGGTGGGCTGGATGAAGTCCTGGCTGTGGCTTTTTGGCTGACAGGTAAACACTGCTGCAGCTTTGTGGGAAAAGGAGCACAGCACAGAGATTTTTGGATTGGGAACACTTCAGTCTGCAAATGGGCTTGGGGAGTCTGCAGGTTTGGACCCTAAGGAGAAAAGAGCCTTAGGGGTAGGTTGCTCTCAGTGTAGCTGCTGCACATCAATCTGTGTACAGGAAAGCATGAGACTGCTGTGGTTCTGGCATGCTGGGTGCCTCCATCCTCCACCCTTCCTTGTCTGCAGTTCTCCTGAGCCTGTGCACTGGAAGGTGCCTTTGGTGATGACTTTTTGCCACTTCAATCCCTGTCTCATAGCAGCAGCAGCAGCAGAGATGTGAATGTTTCTGATCTCCAGACCCTGAGCAGCAGCTCTCCAAGCCTGGCCTCTCATAAAAGCACAGTCCTTCACTTGAACTCAAGTTGTGGTTTTGGCCTTGTGCAAGCACCACCAACTCCTGCCCTGACCTGCTGTTGCGCAGCTCACCTGTAACATTACCATGAAGTCAGGACTTTTGTTGTGTTTCCTTTGATTCATTTATTCTCTCATACTGTTTGCTAAGTCTGGGATGAATAGAAGGGGAAAATTTAGTACTCAGATCTAAATAGCTCAGTGTTGTGTGAGTCAGTCCCCAGGGTCACCTCTGCTGTTACTGGAGTTTCTCATCTGCATGAAATTTAGAGCATCCTTAGAACACCTGCCTATGAGAGCAGCTCTGCCCCTCTTTCTCTTTAGTCTCCAAGAATTAGCAGATCTTGCATCTCATGACCAGTCCTATATTTATCCTTGTTCCTGAAATGCAGCCACATTTATCTCATGAAGAAAGTAGAGCAGTGGGTGAGGATGTGGGGATGGAGGCACTGCAGGTCTGGTCTGTGTTCACACACACAAACATACACAAGTCTTTTTTCATTTTCTCCCATTTCCTTCCCTCTTGTCCAAGTCCATCTCAGCCCTGTGTGTGATTACTTGCTGACCTGTGTGCCTTCAGCACTCTCAGCAGTTAAACAGGATTTTGCTTCCTGCCATCGAGTCAGACCTTCTCTCCCTGCACACACAGGGAAGGGTTTTCTCCCTTCAGTGAAGCATTCTGCCCCTACAACCACTGCCATTTCCTACAAAAGTTTGGGGAACCCCCTCCTTGTCTCATTACATTGCCCTCCATCCTCTCTGGATGCTCAGGGCTGGGTGAATCCATCAGGAATGCCAATAGCTGCCTTCCCTCAGCTTGCCATTCCTGACCCAAAATAGTTAACTTTCTAATCCATCAGCTCCCTTAATTCTGCATTTAAGGAGATGGAGCTGAAATGAGTCTTGGTGTCTCCCTTTGCACATGGGTACTCGAGGGATCTCTTAAAAGACTCCAAGGCTGAGGGCAATTTAAAATAATAATAATTTGGCAGATTATTTCTTTCAGTTGAGACATTAAAAATATTTAAACATTTATATTTATTCTATTGTGATACTTCAGGAGATTTAATGGATTTTAAAGGAAGTCATATGGAGGGAAAGCTCAAACAAGGGACTGCTTAATTATTTCAGATAATAAAATTTTCATTTTGACTGCTTCCTCCACTCCAGGTGCACCCACACCTGCATTTACATGCTGATTCTTTTTGCATATTTGGTTTGCCCTGAATTTTTTAGGAAGGTTTGGGGAATGCTTGAGTGAGTCCCTGGAAATCTGCATGGCGTGAAAATCCCAAGTTTCATTTTGCATGCAAATATATATTATTTGTTAAATTAATAATGAATATTGATAATTCAACAGTAAATACTAAATAAATTTGAGCTCCTTCTAGAAAATGCTATCAAAAGTCAGGACAGGTATAAATGGTAGAGAAGGAACTTTCCTTCCTACATTTTGTAGATCTCTTCTTGGTGCAGAAATTCATGGATCCAATTGGATTGGATCTCTTGAACAAAATGGAAATCCCTATGTGTTGCACTCTCCAGCTGCAAAGATACTGGAGCTTTGAGGGGGGTTAATTTGTTTTCATCTTCCCAAAGAGCTCTGGTAGGTTTTTTTAATCCTCATAACCCTGCCAGTTCTGAGGAATAATAGCAGTTACGCCGATAGTTATGTCGACATCAACTTAAGGTTTATGCTTGCAAGGTTCATATATTTTTGGTAGCGCTGGCACTAATACAAATGATAGCTCAATAACAGAAAAATAGAGCAGTCCCTGAGCCACAGTTCTGATGCTTGAAGCATCTTTAAACCCTGCACCCAAATGAGAAAGAGATAAAAACAACCTACTCGAAGTGGCTTAGCTTGAAGGAGCATTTTATGTGTTACTTGATGACAAAATAGTGAGGCATTAATGCAGTTTACAGTAAGACACCCCTGAAGTTATCAGTGAGGTTGGTGTGATGCCTGACAGATTTAATGTAAATATTTATAGACTTGGCCTACTAATTATGCCAGTGGAAAAAATGCAGTCTTAATGCTGTCACCTCCCCATGTCTCTACCTGCCAGCATGCTGCTAGCTCGCATAAATATTCTGAAGATAGAAAGTACATCACATAAACAGAAGAGATCATTTAGATTTTTAATAAGGGATTAAGTTATCTCCAGCAGTGGTTTCCAGCCTGTGGTCCACAGATGTATGGGAGGCCTGGGGACTATTCCCAAGGGAAAAATGACAAGTTAAGAGGGGTTTTTGTAAGGTATGTAGAAATCTCTCTTTGTGAAATGATTACAGGGGTTTGCACCTCCTTTGTCAAATATTTAGGGGTTCACACAGTGAGAAAAAGCTGAAAAACACTGATTTGCCATATTTGTGTAAAGAACTGAGTGATTTCAGAGTACTGTACTGCCATGTTTTACATGGTTTGACTAATGATCTTGCCAGAGCCAGGCTGCCATAAAAAGTCCTGGACCACAAAGCACTAAAGCATGTGCTTAACTCAAAACACACAGCGATCTGCTGAAGTTACTGCCTGTCCCATCCATAACTGGTCTGCTGAATAAAGACCACAGGGAAATTTAAGACAGAAGGCACGGACTGCTATCATCTTGCAAACAGCTCTGCAGATGCCTGATTGTCTTGTACAACTGAAAACCTAATCATGTGACTCTGCAGTTCATATTTTCCTGTTTCAGCTTATTCATACCAAGAGACTCCAAAGGTTTTAGGTGCCTTTGATTTCAGCTGTTGCTGGTTGCCAACCAAAGAGTTTTATCATGGCTGTGGCAGCTCGTTGAGGAGACTCTCAGCTGCATGGACAGTTCCCCTGATATGTGATCCACAGGCCTGTGGGCTCTGCTCTGGCACAAACTGACTCCTCACAAGCTGTGCAAATAGATGTGAAATGCTGTCACCACTGGTTGTGGTGAAATGCTGGTGTGCTTGGCTTTGGGCTGAGAACCTGGCAAACTGAGGCAGGATGAGCGTGTGGTTTCACATGATCTTTGGTGTCTTCTGCAAAATGGCATCATAGTCAGGGTCCATTCCCACTGAGGTGGGTTTGGGGGGCTGGTCCAGGTTGCCCACATCTGGCTTTACACAAGGGCAGTACTGCTGAAGAAGAAAAGGGCATTTGGTAGCAGGGCAAAGTGCAGGTGAGAGCCACACATGGAGTGACCACAGCAGCTCTCAGAACAGGTTGGATGGATGAGCTGCAGGATGTCCATGTGGGTTTTCAAGACCTCACTGCTGATGGGTGAAAGGCAGAGCTGGCATTCCCATGGGTGGATGAGTCCTGGAAGGCAGGACCCCTCTGCCTCCAAAGAACACTTCATCAGGCCATGCACAGGGCTCTCATTACTTCTAACCCCCCTGTATTTATCCCCTGTAAACACTTCACCTGCCCACCACACCTCTGCAAACCACAGCACAGAATAACCCCAGAGAAGTGGCGTGCACAGTTTGAAAGGGAAGATTAGGAGGGGAAAATATCTCTCTCTCACTTTAAACTGTCTCTTTTCTATATTGTTACCTTGACAACTCTGCTGCTGTGTTTCATCTTTGGTGGGACTTAGCCGTGGTGGAATAAGGGGGACATCCATGTGTGCTTCCACATCTACTCCAGCTCTGCTCCACAGGCACATGCTGGGCACAGAGCACCCCGAGCTGCAGAGCCCACAGTCACTGCCTTGACCCATGGTGCTGCCTGGAAATGATTGCAGATATTAAGAACTGGGACCCATTCTGATCAAAGGTAGAACATTTTATCTTCTATTTCTTTTCCTTAAGCCAACGCCGGAGCAGTGTTAATGCTCTTTAAAAAGAGATGCAAGGTGCTTAAAATATTTTGGGTTATAAGGGTTAGGACAGCTGGAAAGCAGAGAGGGATGAAAGTACTCAGGAATAGTTGTATTATTTTTAGTATAAGCAGATACAGGAGTATGTGTCAAGATTAGGATACAGTTCTGATGTGCTGAACTGAGTCTAGAGATGCTAAAAATATGCTTTCTTTTCTCATAGTTTTAGAAGAGGCAGAAGTAAAGGTAAGAGGACAGTAGTGGTGAACTGAAATTTTAATTCCTGTGGTTCCTGGCTTGTTGGGGTTTGGCAAAGCCAGCTGTTAACCTGGGCACCCATGACCTGCTGACACTGGCAAAGCACAGGAGGCAGGGCAAGCTGTTATCCATGGGAATGGGGTCCCTCCCAACCCCTTTTTTCCTTTTCCCAAAGAAAATCTCCACCAACATAATCCTTTTATTCCTTTTAACGGGAATGGCTGGCTGTAGAGCAGCGAAGGCAAGGCAGGCAGGCAGGGGCTGGGTGCAGATGGGGGTGTCTGTGTCTGAATGTGTGCAGGGGGAAAGGGGCTTTTAATGCAAAACACATGTGTTTTCAATTGCTCACTGGAGCCAGCCCAGTAGCTGTAACTTGGCCTGACAAAGCCTTATTGAAGTACAGACAGTGTGGTTTCAAAGCAGCTAGAAAAGAACGGGAATGCTGTTCAGGAAATTCTTCAGGCATGGGCAGGGACTTGGCTGCAATTCTGCTGTTGGAAAATCTGACAGGGGCAGCTCATGAGCACAGGCCAGGCCTCGTGCTGCTCTGAGGAGTGAGCTGCATCTTCCCCGAGCTTCTGCACCCTCTGGACATTCATCCATCTCCAGGGGAAAGGTAAGAACTGCTCTGCTCCGTCCTGCCACAGCCATACAGATTTACCCTCCTTCTGTGCCTCTGCCAAGGGGCTTCTTGCTTTCAGACTGCTGCTTACAGCAAAAAGGAAAAAAAAGTCAAGTATGGGAAGTTGTGGCATGTTTGTGAAGGGTTGGGAGCAGCGTGAGGCTGGGTGGTGGTTTCTGGCTGAATCTGTGTCGGTAGTAAAGCTGCAGGCAAAGCAACGCCCGCGCCGCGTCTCTGGCTGGGGGAACGCTGCACCCAAATAATCCCCAACTTTTGCATTTTGGGGAGGAAGGATGTGGATAACCTGAAGCTATGGAAAGGTTGGCTCTGGACCGTGTGTCGCTCAGAGATTTGGATGAAAAATGCGACTCAGTCGTAATAAATGCATTTATAAGTACATTGTATTTTAGTTGTTTAATGAGTTGCAAACATGTTTGTCTGGGGGTTGTTTGCCAATTCCTGGTACAGTGAGCTTGCGAAGAGAGGCAGTAACTCAGCAATAATCATTGCCTTGTGATTTCTCCGTGTATTTTTTTTCCTGTATTTTAGAAAGCATGAACAAACTGCAACAGACAGCATGGTCAGAAGCCACGTAGAGCAAAGTAGAAGGAAAAACATTAATTTAGGGGCTGTTCTATCTGCAACTTCCCTTCCGATTTGCGTTTCTTTCCCCAAATAACTGGAGAAACATTTATGATGAAAAGCTCGCTCTCTCTTTAGGGACCTGCCAGATTTAGGCAGTGTTCTCTCATCCTTTTAGTTGCAGCATTAAAGCTTGTCTTGCCTTTGCAGAGATATCAGCACCTTATATGGCAGGCTTGGGCTCAGGATTCGGGAATGTGTTAGTCAGGGGATGGAGGTGTCAGGAGGAGTCCTCCTTGCTTCACAAACTTCCTTGCTCTGCCTTGGATTTGCAGAGCAATGTTATTTGATGTGTTTAAAATGCTTTTTAGCTGTGTTTTGTGGTGGTGGTGGTGTTTTTTTTTTTCCTTTCAACAAGGAATGAATTAAGGATATTAAATTATGCAGTGGGAGGGTGCTGAGGATCTCTGGCTGGTTCGTGGTTTGCTTTGGCTGCATCCAGCACACACAGGGCTCAAATAACCTTTCATCCTGGCAGCCCACAAATTCAGGGACTAGGGGAGGTTCCCCAGGAAAGGGCATCAGATCCAGTGTGTGACAGGACCAAAGCTTCCTCCCAGTAATGCTGCTGAGGGTTGCTAAGTTGGTTTGAGCCAAGTGAAGACTTAGTGGGTTTGGAGTGCAGGAAGGGCATCCTTCAGGAGACATGGATGTCCTGTGGCTTCCTGGAGGCTGATGGGGGCAAAGGGAGTGAGAGGAAGGACAGAGATGAGATGTTGAAGGGAGAGGCATCTGATGGAAATGGAGAAGCTTGATAAGCTCAAAATTTGCTTTGCATAAAATACACATGCAGTGAAAACGCTGTGTTAAACGATGGTCTTATATGATGTGGAACTTCTTGAGCCTTCACAGGCTGCCATCTTACCCTGCAGACTTGGAGCTCTGTTGCTTTTCTCAGCAGCTGTCAATTTAGACAACCAGTCAGCCTATTATCTTCTTCACTGCTAGTTATATGCTCGTTTAAAAAAAGAAAATAAAATTTAAGTTGCTGCCTCTGATCATGCAGTATCCCACCTCCCAAATATGATTGTCAGCATTGAAGAACCAGAGATATGAAGAGGCTGGAATATGTCCATCTTAGCCAGCAGCAGCCAGGGCCAAGGGAGTTGGTGTTTCCTCCCCAGCTCTGGCAGCTGCTCCTGAACCTCCTCATGAGCTTTGTGCAGCTCCACCTGGGTCAAGCATTCCAGCTTTGAGTCCAGGAGGACAGAAGAATGTGTGCATGTGTGGGCAGAGTGGAGAGAGCCTCTCAGTTTTGGAAGCAAATATATAAGAGAGCCGTTAGCACACCCTAATCCGTGTATTCCTTCTCCTGGTCAAACCAGAAAACAGTTGTGTCTGTGCAAAAGAACAAATGGATTAGCTCAGAAGGTTCATCATGTGGAGGGAAGATGGCAAAGAGAAGATGCAGCAGAGCAAGTTTTAACTTGTGTGAGCAGGATCACTGCAGAGACTGCACTCTGGATCCTGGCACAAGCTCAAGCCCACAGCTCTCAATTTGTGCCTCGCTGGTTGGGTTCCAGCCGTATAAATCCATATTACAATCCTGCTTTGCACATTCCTACAAGCCATATCTCTTTTTTCGGTACTGTGGGGTGAGAGTGTGTTGGGGCAGGAGTCTGCAAGTGTCACCTCCTGTAGCTTGGATTTCAGATTCGAGCTCAGTCAGTGATATCCCTCTTGCTGTTCCCACAGCCTCCTGCAGCCACACCTGCTGCTGGCTATTTCGGTGTAGTTCTCATATTTGTTCATCCTGCTTTGAGACACTCCGGTGGGAAAGAGCTTTTCTAAACTTGGCAGCGATGGACAGAGGCTTGTGATTGCTTCAGATCATCTGAGTGCTGCAAAGGAAGCGGCGTGTGAATGCAGCAGAGCTGGGGTGGTGTTTGCATGCAGCGTGAATTTATTGCCACAAATCGTGGGGCATTTTGTGAAAGACATTCTCTGTTGACGAGCTTGATACATGCAAAGACTCACTGCAGAGACCTTTTCTTCCTTGCTAGCTTTCCATTTTCTTCTTAATTCTGAAAATATATTGAGACAAGGTGACTATTAAGGAAAAAGTCTAAAATTTAGAAGAGACTGTCGTAAATAGGAAAGCAGACATGTTTCTCTCTTTCTCAGAGAAGAGAAGCAATAGTAACATCACATTGCTCACAGACTCTTGCAGCACAATAAAATACCCCTTTTGGCTTAGGAAATACTATTCAGAGATGGAGCTGCTTGTTACTTTGGTTTGTTCTAGCAAACTCTACTAGGTTTGGAGTTTTACTGTAAGTGCTTCTTGAATGCAGGAAAGGGACATCTCATGTTCAGCTTTTGGTTGAGTCCATCTACTCCAAGCTGTTGGTTTGTAAACTAAGGTTTTTGCAGTGCACTTATCCTCAAGCACATTTGTTGTCGAAATGCTGCCAGCCCAAACAACTGGGGACATGATGAGAGCTTTCAAGATGTTAGAGGTGGGGAGTAGCCTGGAGCATTGGGGAATCTGAATGAGATGCTTTGCCAGGAGATGAATCCCCAAGGTCTCCCCAGCTGCCTGTGCTGAGTGAGTCCAATTTCCACAAGATACAAGAGGTAGGGATGGGAAGAGAGGTGTTTTCCAGTGGATTAAGCAGAATATGCCCTGATGGAGGAAAGATCAAAAAAAAAACTTGATGTGCTTGTGTTTGCCAGAATCAGGCCAGATGTTTGATGAGCACTACATGTGGTGTACCCCACTGATAGAAAATACTTCTAAAAGAAAAAACATTCCTTGGGATGTTTCGTTTTACTTCTTCTCTTTCTGGCCATGTATCCAATAGCAGTGATACCTGAGAGGTGGACATTGGGTGATGATGTTCTTCCAACTCATGGAAGAACTGTTCCCCAGGTGGAGGAATGGGACTTATTGACAGGAAAGAGGGACAAGCAGAGTTAAGATTTCAGCTTTGGGAACACCAATAGCAGTCACAGAGGCCAAGTTCATGGCTTAGATGGTCCTGGAAAAAAGTGCTGTGGGATTTAACTATCCCAGCAAGTATTTCATCCCATGGGCTGTTCCCCAGTACTCAGCCCTTGCTGGCCATGCTGCAAGTGAAAAGTCATTTTCCAGAGCCTGATCCTTTTTATGGAGACCAAGGCTGTGGTCTGACCCATGTGAAGGGCCATAAATCAATTTTGGGTCATGATGCTGGTGGATTAACAGACCTGGGGGTGTCAAACTTGAGAGAGTCTTGTGGGGAGCGGAGACGCAAAATGTCTCGTTGATAGATGGCTGAAAACACTCTTCTTTTGTTCTCAGTCACGCTCCAGAAATGTCTGTTCTTTTGAACCTGGTGGATACTGTGCACTTAAAAGACAGAGAAATTAAAGAGGATGAATCTGCAGAGCATTTACAGCTAGTGAATACAAGTACATTGCCTTCCAGTGATATGGCAGAGAGCACCTCTGAAGGTTTTTAGGGCTTTTTTTTCCCTCATTTCATCCCAAAAGAAAAAGGTTTTGTTTCAGAAAACAAAGAGAAAGAGAAGAGAATGCTGGTGATATGGACACAAAGAGAGGGCAGATGTGGGAGATGTAGGTCCAAGACCTGAGGGAATTTGAACCCCTCTCTCATCTCTGGAAACATTTTCCCATTGCTGTGCTTCAGGTCAGCCTGGGGTCAGATGCTCCTCGTTTTTCTGATGAGGCTGTTACACCTCAGTTATATGCAGGCAGGCAGGGGAGATGCTGTGCTGGCTGCACAAGGCTCAGGGCAGTTCCTGCTGCAGTGAGCTGATTCTGTGAGCTCCAGGACATTTCCAGCAGCAAATTCCAAGAGGGCCCATAAGAGAGAAGCTGCTTTCCCAGACTGCGTCCTCTTTCAGCTTGAAATTGTTCTGTTACTAAGCATACATCATTCAAGTGCTGATCAAAGAACACCCCATGGCAGAGGAGCATTATTGATTCCTTATGTTATCCCTCACCCTACTCATGGCCCTGTCTGAGCCTACAAAGGCAGCATGGCCAGGCAATGTTACAGCAGCAGTGTTTACTTGGGAAAGGTGTTAATTCACCCCTGTGTGTGTAAAACACCTTTCTGCCTGAGGAAATGGTGATCTGGGTTGCACAGCCTGAGCGAGGAACTTCCTGCCAGGCAGAAGGACTTGGTTTGGAAGGGAGAGAGAGAGGCATGGAGCAAAGAATTGCCCTAACTGCTGAGGTCTGGTGTGAATTTTGGAAGCTCACTGCCAGTTCTGGTTTGTGGTGCCTTTCAGCTGAGCATGGTTTGAGCTCTGCTGGAGGAAATTGCTGAAGCTTCTTTGCAGAAGCACTCTGTGAGCAGCCTGTGCAGATCAGCAGATGTGGTGACAGGGCTGTTCCTGTGGTCTTAAAAAAAACCAAATAAATCTTTCTTGTCATGGGCCATATCTCTAAGGTATGGCAAAGCAAAAGGATGAATAGCTTTCCTAAGTGGACTGGATTTTGTCTCAGGCCCTGTTTGCAGTGTTGGTGTATATAAGGACTCAGAGTGCAGCTCTTGTGCAAAATCTTATTACCTTTTTTTTTTTCTTATGTGCAGCACCGAGAATTCCTTAGAGAAATACCCAAGTTCCAGGCTATACTTCTGTAGTCATGGTCATGTTGTCTGTGGCTAAATTGCAAAGATTTGGCTGCTGCCTTTTTTTTTATTGTAGGTGGGATTGTCCAGGCACTGGTGGCAATCCAGGGCTCTGCACTTGTGTGTTTAAGCCCTCTCAGGGCAGGCAAACACTTTAAGGTTTGACTTTTGGAAGGCATGCTTATTTTCCAATTTCTGTATTTGTTTCAATATTATCTTTTGTCCACTGTTACAGAATTAAGTGGTGCTTCCTAATATTTTCCTGAAGAAGAAGTGAAAAATCCTATTATGGAGCAGCTTTTCCCTTAGTTCAGTAATTGAAAGGGGAGAGGTATCACCAGCAAATGCAGCCAGTGGATGTTCTTTCACAGCAGTACTTTTTTTTTCTGATGCCTTAATTCTTTTTAATGTTTGAGTCAGGAAAAGTTGCCAAAATGTAAATTATGACTAGCATACTTCTCCCTCCCACACAGTACAGATTATTGATAGTGGATATAGCTGGTTCCACATGCAGTTGCCTTGCAGACCTTCTTACTCTGCTCATTTGTTTAACACACCTCAGCACTCTGTGTCCATCATTCTGTCTTCTCTTCCTCGAGAACTACAGACATGAGCAATTTTTTT
Organism: Lichenostomus cassidix; assembly: GCF_008360975.1. Taxonomy (NCBI): domain Eukaryota; kingdom Metazoa; phylum Chordata; class Aves; order Passeriformes; family Meliphagidae; genus Lichenostomus; species Lichenostomus cassidix. The sequence goes on from NC_139494.1 coordinate 13,893,676, forward strand.
GGTAGTATTTACAGTTCAGGGGCAAACACGAGCTAGAAACCATGTATTGCTTTAAATGGGGCTGTGTGAGAGTTTGTACAGAAAGAACATGGTATCTACAACTGCCAAGTTATTTTCTTGTTATGAATTTATACTGTATTAGTAAGTCTTGCTCATCACACATGTTGTAGTACTTTAGTTGCTCTGTCTCTGTTACGGCAGCTGTGAGTTAAATATTTTATCAGAAATAGAGAAATTCTCAAAACCAGGCTACCGTATGGCTGCAAGTTGCTCTTTGTGGTTGTGTTCTGTTGCTATAAATTCCTTTGATGTTTGTAAAGTTTTGCCCCAGCTGGATATGCTATTTTCTCCATCCTAGAAACTGCAAGTAAAGAAAAAAAAAGCAATGAGAGCAGCAAAGAGATACAGTGAATAAACAAGTTTTGCAATAAAGGGGTATTTTTAGCTGGGTATTTCATATTGTTTCTCCTTGGTCAAACCTCTTCCATAGTTTGAGAGGGTTAGCAATGCAATTTATTCATTTTCTCCAAGGGAGAGGCTGCATTTAATATGTACTCTCCAGGATACCCTGTTAAAATATTAGGCAATAAAATCCTTGACTGTACAGTAGTTGCAGTTATAATTTCCCCCAGGTAGTGGAAACTGTGTAATTTATCGTTGTGCAAGTTTTCATTCTGTATGGATTGGAGTGGTTGTAGCAGAGTGAAAAGCTCTGCTTTGCTCCAGGTCTGTGTCTGTTGGTGACCCAACTCCCTTCTCTGATGAGCATCTCATTCCTGCCACTGCCTCATTCCAGACTTGCACATCCCACTGCCCCAGGGGAGCTCGCACTGTTCCCTCCTGGGATGTCAGTTTTGTAATTCCCTGCATACAAACATCAGTGCCAGCAACCCTGAGGAAGACACTCGTGGTGTTGAATCAGCAGTGCAAGAGCATGTTTGGTGGCTTCTTACCTGTTCAGAGTCTAAAATGCAAAACATTCAGCAAACTCTGTGTTACTAGAGATGATCTCCTCAGCCTGTGCGTCAAAACAGGCTGGAGACGTAAGAAACTGATCCCTGGGGAAGCCCCAAAGTGGCTTTCCTCAACCTGAATATGAAGGGTAGGAACAAGAATACTTTCATTCCTGTGGCAGCAAATACCTCCACAATCCCTCCTGTGTGCACACAGCCCTCAGGGGGTGGCTGTGCTCCAGACCCCTGTCCCAGCTGCTTGAGATGCCCTTTAAAAGCCAGTCTTCTTCCCTTTCCCTTTCCCTTTCCCTTTCCCTTTCCCTTTCCCTTTCCCTTTCCCTTTCCCTTTCCCTTTCCCTTTCCCTTTCCCTTCCCCTTCCCCTTCCCCTTCCCCTTCCCCTTCCCCTTCTTTTCCCCCTTCCCTCCCTCTTCCCATGTTTCTGGCCTCCACTGTAGTCCATGCCTGCTCACCCACCCAGCACAGATACTTGGGGATAATTTGTTAGGGATGTGGCAGCTGGAGAACCTTGCTTCAGGTTTCCTGGCCTAGGCAGAATTTGGCTGCAGTAAGGGGAAAGACAAACATTTCCCCTTTACCGTTTATATTAGGTTGGAAGGAATGATTTTACTTGAGATGATTTTTTTTTTTAAATGAAACATCTGAGAAGTCATATTGCATCTTCCAAACAAACTGCTGAACTCAACTGCTTTTACCAAACGCATGCAGAATTTTCCCCTCAGGATCCTTGGAGGCCCTGGAGTGCCTGCCTTGCAAAACCTGGGGCAGTGAACAGAGTCACTCCAGAGTGATTTCCATAGGATACCTTTAGACAGAGTGCTTAGGTGTATTTATAAATCTATACATCCACATTTAACACATCAGCTTCTCTTTCGGTGTGTTACCGCGCGCAGCAAGCAGAAGGAAAAATAACCAAGGTATCCAAAGCCGGTAAACTCTGAAAAAGAGAAAAACCAAACCCTCCAAGAGGCACAGACAGCAGCAGTTTTTCTCGTTGCCTTTCTCCTGGCCCTGAACACACGTGGTTGTTTCTCTGTGATCATTTCAGATGCCTCAGGAACAGTACGCGCACCGGAGCACCATGCAGACCTCGGAAGGACCCCAGGTATACAAAGTGGGGATTTATGGCTGGAGGAAGAGGTGCCTCTATTTCTTTGTGCTGCTCCTAATGATTTTAATCCTGGTGAACCTTGCTATGACCATCTGGATTCTGAAGGTTATGAACTTCACAATTGTAAGTAGGGGTTACCCTGGAAGGCGTGGGGAAGATGAGGGAGGGTGCTGGTCTTTCTTCTGAGCATGACTTCAGATACAGCTTCAATAATGGGGTGTTTCATGTCATGGAGGAACAAATTTACAGGGAAGAACAAATTTACCCAATGATCTTCTCTTTCTGCTGGATATTGCCAAGCTGAGGAAACAGCTCAGCATTGCAAATCACATTCCTGTTATCTGCTATATATGTATATATACATGTATATTTGTAAACAATACACACCACCCTTCCCCAGCTTTCAGTTATAAAATGTTCCAAAATTAATGAACTCGGTTATTTTGAACAGGGGTGTGGAATGGGTTTGAGCCTTTCTCTTAGACTTTTTCTCCATGATGGGAAGACAAGAAACCTGATTTGCTTTTTTTCTTTGGGAAAATTCATATTGTTCCCTAATGATGTAGTTCTGAAAGCCTCATGAAATAAAATAAAATTTACAGGGTGTCTTCCTGGCTGTGGTGCTTAAATGGAGCATGTCCTTATCCTGTGCTGTGCTCAGTGCATCTCAGTCCTGGAGCAGTTCTCCCTTGTGCACAGACTCCCTGGCCAGGGTTAGCTTTTCACTTCCAGGACTTGTGAGCCTTTATATATGGCAGATCCTTATTTTTCAGTAGATAATTTGGCCAAGCAGAGTGAAAATTAATTAGCCCCCTCTTCTTCAAAGTGGTCATTGCCACCTCGTTCAGATGGGGTTATTAATTTTAAGATAATTTGACTCTTCAGGAGAAACCACATCTGAGGCTTTAATCCTGGTTTTTCTTCCTCAGAGAGCTGTAAAGCCATATTTCCCTAGAAAACTTTCAAGGACCTTCCCAGCCAGGCTCTGATATGAGCAGCATGTTTGAAGCCTTTTTGGCACCTCTTTCTCTGCTTTGGTCTTGTGCAGTCCTGAACAGCTGTGGCCAGCATTATGTCATTAATGGGCCATGAGAAGTTGAATAAACAATCTGTGGCTTCCTGTACCCAGCAGATAAAATGCTGTGTCAGGGGAACATGCAGCGTTCATTTTCTCTAACCAGGTTGCTGTCAAGGTGTGCAGAAGATTGCAGTGCATGTGTGCTTAGGGAGCAAGCAATTATAAAGCAGTAATCCACAAAGAGCTTTGAGTGGGCAGAGAGTGGCCAAAGTGGAGCAATTCATGCTTAACCAGACCAGTTATTTAATCTTGCGAAATTGATGTCATTTTGATACCCATTTCATGCTGAACTATGGTCTTTAGATTAATGGAGTTGAAAAATAGGTATTTCTGGGGTGATGGAAGAGCTGGTCTTATGCCCATCATACAGGCAGTGGTGTGAGTATCAACCCAAGAACAAAAGAAGAGAATTTTGAATTCTCACTTTCAGGAATGAAACTTTATTTCTTTCTAATAACATAACTTCAGTCCCATGTGCTTTTGCTATTTGGTGGAGGTCAGTCAGCTCTCTAGGGATTCCTTGGGAAGTCAGGAGAGCATCTCTGCTCTTTTCTCCATCACTGCCCTCTCATGATGCACTGCATTTTGCAGGCCAATGCTGAAGTGCCATCTGCTAGGGATATGTACTGAAACCTCCCATTTCCAGCAGCTCTCACCACCCCCCTAAGGTACAGACTGGCTTTTGAGGGGATGCACTGATCTTCAATTTCTTGTCTGATTCTGTTTCCTTACTTGCCCTCGGATTACTGGGGATTATTCCAGGGTAAAGTATGTTTGTGCATGGCTTAGTTAATTCATATCTACTAATGCTAGCGGATGATGAACAGCATTTGGTGATAAAAACACAGGTGGTGATGCTGAGTCCTGCAGTGGGAGCAGCTTTATGGTTGTAGGCATGGCCACACTAGTCAGGGTGAGTGTTTCTGGCACAGATAATTGGAAATAAATACAAGAACTGGGCATGTAAAATGTGAGTCTTGCCCCACTATGCACCCATCCATCTCCTGATCTCCTGCTGCTCCTGCAGCCTCACCAGCTGCTTTGGATCCTGCTCTGCAATCCCTCCTGCACTGTTCCCTGAGGCTGAGAAAACGACTTGGCTAAGTGAGTTTTTAGAGGCAGACTATTATCTCTAAGTAACAAATGTAGGAAAATTATCAAATGAGCAGATGCAAATATGGAAAAAATCTTTAATATGTTCCTGTTCTGATAAGAGGAGTTGAGAGTCCTTCTGGGGCAGAGGAATGATCTGAGTAGTCAGTAAGCAATAGCTGCTGCTTGACAGGTCTGACCTCAGTGCTTGCAGTGCAGAAAGGAGGAGAAAGTTTTTGTTTCTGTTCTTCTGGAAAATGTAGTATTTCCAGCATCTTCCCACCCCTGAGCTCTCCTTCCAAAACCTGAGTCTGCTCAACTCCACAGAACAGTCCTGGTGCTTACCAGAATTTAATGATGCTCATTATAGCCAATAAGTGCTCACAGTATTTTAATGAGCACAGCAAACCTGCTCAAGAAAACTCAGGGGTATTTTAAATGCTGAGAGTGGGGAGTGGAGAAGCGGGGAGGAGAATGAAGCAAGACAATCTCAGGATAAAAAACCACCTTCTCATTCTTTCTGTAGCCATATCCATCCACTCCACTTCCACATCCAGCCCTGACCACCCTTCCTCTGCCCTCTGCATCCCTGCTGGTTTGTGCTCCAGCAGACAACTCCTGTGAAATCAAGTCATAAACTTCCAATTAGTGGCTTTTAACAAGCAGGCATCGCTAATTTATTCTAGGTTTTGCTTTTATTTGAACATTCAAGGCTTAAACAAATGTCTGTGTGGCTATTGGCTTTTGCACAGGGCTGTCAAAGCAGTGTCACACCAGTGTGGGGACAGCTGGTCACTGTCTGCTCTGTCCTCTGGCACAGTCACTCCTTTCTCATGTACTGTTTAATACTCGATTTGTTTTAAATGCCTTCATCCTGTATGAAAAACAGGCCTAGAGGGGACCTCAAATGTCATCTGCCTGTGCCACAGGTGGTTCCCACAGCCAGGTCCATTTTGCTCTGTTCATGTACATCAGGGCTGCAGGAAGCTCTGGGCAGGCTGCTACCTCTAAACCTTGCTCGGATTTTTAAGCCAAACCACTTAATGAATCTGGACCAAAGCCACCAATTTGGTTGAAACCCAAATGTACCCTGAAGGTGGCTTAACTTAAATGAGGTAGAAACCACCATCCAGCATGAAACTGTCCCATGATGTATAGGTACAGGGTGCTCTGCCTAGGTCAGATCTTGGGCAGGCCTGGTAGTGAGTCTGTGGTTTGGACATACTGAGCTTGGGGAAATGATGTTAATACCTGTGGGTTGTGTGTGAGACTGAGCCACTCAGTCTGCACGTCCCACACAGGCTGTGGCTGTGTCCTGGTGTCACATCGATGTGAGAGGGCTCAGCCTCCAGCTGGGGTTGTCTAAACATCCAGCTGTGGTGGGCTGAACCTCCAGCTGCAGAGTTTGGCTGAGGCAGGCACAGCCTTCACAGGTCCCAACTTAATTATAAGGCTGGAATGAGAGCTCTTAACAACCTTCCTCTCTCTGTCCCACCTGCATTAGCAGCCAGTGATGCAGCTCTTGAGCAGCAGGATTGCCCGTGACTCTGCATATTAGCACATGCATATTTTATGCTGCACGCCCATGGTGTGCTGGGGATCTCTATTTCAGCTATTACTAGTGAGCTTGAAGCATTTTTTAAAAAGCTTCCTGTTGTATTAGTTTCTGAATATTGCAAGAAAAGATGTGCTTACATAAACACAGCAAACCAATCTCCTTATTTTAAGCAGTACAAAGCTAGAGAGCTCTGATAATGGGCAGTGACAGTGCATTGACCTCTTTCCACAAGGGTGGCACACAATGCTTGGTATTTTAAATGGTGTTAGGAGTCTGAGGCACTATCCATTAATACCCCTTTATAGGCTGTTAGGCAGCAGGCAGAGCTTTAAACAGGAGAGATGAGGACGGTGTCCTGTTGTGGCTGCATTTAAATGTCAAACGCCCACCTACTTGTCTGCCCATCAAACCATACAGGACCTTTTGCTTTCCCTTTGCTCTTTCCTGGTGTTTCCATCCATGGCTCCTGTTTGCTTGTTATGGATTGTATTGTTTTGGAGCAGGAGCTGTTTGCATATGACATCCTGTAGTCCTATGTAGTGGCAAGTTCTACTAGATTTTAAACTGTAATAAACGGAAAAATAATATTCCCCCCCCTCAATCAGCCTGCAAGGCTTGAAATTCCTGGAGAACTTCTAGGAATCTTCCAAAGTGAAGACTTCAGATTAATTTTTGCAGAGAAAAATACTCCTCAACTTGCTATTCAGGAGTCCCTTCATGAGCCAGACTTAGTATGTTCCTCCACGCTGGGAGAGGAACCATCCCTGGAGGTATTTCCAGATGTGTAGCTGAGGTACTTAGGGACAGGGTTTGGGGTGGACTTGGCAGTGCTGGGTTAATGGTTGGACTCAGTGATCTTAGAGGTCTTTTCTGACCTAAATAACTCTGTGATTCCATGTGCTGCTTCCAGATCTGTGCAGGCTGCTTGTGCCATCAGTGTGCAATCCAAAGGATTGCAGGGTGGGATAGGCAGGCAATGACCCCAATCCTTCCACCTTCCTTGGGGCACAGAGAGGGAGATCTTCCCCTCCTGGTCCAGTGAAGCTCAGTCTGGGGGTTCCTGACCACAGCACCTGACAGCTCTGGGTTCTCCTAACCACACGAGGTTTTCTCAATGTTTGCACCCTTTAGCATGAAGTTTGGCCATATTTTATTAATTGGACAGGAACAAATGACTGCAGTTGTTCAGATTTTTCCTTTTTTTGCCTCAGGCTGTGTTCATTGCTGAAGGGGTCTGGTTTAGCATCTTTGAGTGAAATGTTGGCAATTTAGAGAGACAAAATGCTGCTGTAGGTGGCAAAAATGCTAAATGTCATTATTATCTTGCTTTCTTTATTAAAAGTTGCTAGGAAAAATGAGCTTTTAAAATTTGGTTATGAACAGTTATTTCCAATACAATTACTCCCTCTTGTGTGTAAACTACCTGCCACATTTCAATTACAGGAAAACAGTGGGGTAATAACACAGCAGTAAAGATGGATTAGAGTTAGGAAAGCTCATTGCCCTAGCAGGCAGGATTCTTCTATAATTGATTTAAGGGAATAGACTTTGTCCTAATTTTTTTTTTTTTTAAGTCAGAGATTGCCTCAGAAGAAAATTACTGTGCTGTTTATATTCCCTTTTCGTGATTTCTCTGGGGTCTCTTTAGGTGCAAGGGTAAGGCCAACATGGGAAAGAACTCAGCTTCTGCTTTGTGGTGCAGTTGTAATCAATCAGCTAAAATTGGCTGGAGTTAGAATTAATATTACTATATCCTTATTATGGAAAGAGTGAAGTTCTGTTTCTCCCCCTCTCCCCCTTGCACTCGCACGCATACAAAACTCTGCACTTTCCCATCCTAATTCATGTTGCTCTTTCTATAAAACAAGTAATTGTTCTGAGACTGCCTGCATGGCCCAAGAGCTTTCTGTATTTCCCTTCTTTCCTCATTCACATGGACTGCATCTTCTGATATAAAGATGTTAATCTTGTAGTGGTCTGACAGCACCAGCAGTACTGTGAGTGATTGTACTATTAAGTGAAGAAGTTCCTAGGGGTGAAATCCTTCCTGGCTGGAATTTAGCAGGAATCTTGGCACTGACATCAGTGGATCAAGCTCTTCACTACAATGCTTTTTTTTTTTGCAGTTTTCTTTACAGTAGTTTCTCATTTCTTTCCTCTAGGTAGAGGATAAAATGTGCTGTGCTTTTCTTTTACTCGTTTTTGGAGCTACAAATTTCCTTCCTGGAGGGTTTCTGTTTCTGCATGAAAAACAGCTAGGATTACTTCCCTTTTTTAAATATACATACTTTTTGCCTTTACTCATTTGGAGTTTAGAATAATATAGTCAGTTTTATAGGATATTGTGTGAAGCTATTGAAGTTTGACCCTTTCATTGCTGCATCCTCCAGAGTGTTTAAGAATTTGGTGCTGGTGACTTGTTGAGTTATAGTGCATCAGTTTCTTCTAGTGTTACACCTTTGAAACATCAGTCTCTCATAATATTTCATTTTTATTATCCTAATAACCACATTTTCTCAGCCAGCACAAGCACATTAGGCTTCCTTCATCCTTGTTACCAAAAAGTGATGAAAGATCCCCATATTTTTACCTCTCTGTCTGTACTCTCTGCTGAGCCACTGGGTTTTTCAGAGGCCTGCCATGGCATTGGATATGCTGACAGATTATGCCATGGGAGCAAAAGAAATAGTGAAATAGTAAGTCTTGTACTAGTGCCACTAACCCAAGCTGCACATGCTGCACTGCAATCACTCAGGTAATTCTTTGTGGTTTTTCTCTGACGACTGCTCAAGGCAGAGTGTGGTGTACAGAGTGTTAGGATGGCAGATGGCCCTTTCCCCTCAAATATTTTGGGCTGGGTATCACAAGGAACTGAGGTTTATGTGACTGTGCTTCCATCTTGATGGACAGGCTTCCAGCTCTCAGTTCCCAGGTGCTTCCAAGCCATCTGAACGGAACTGTGCATCCAGGAGAAAGGAATATCTCAAGCATATTTCATTTCTGCATTTTTCAGAGGCAGAACAAAGAAGTCTTATTTATTGGTGCCTCTACTGTGAAAGAAGCTGCTGCATAAATTCTGTACTTACTACTTGCCAGAGGTGAAAGATGTTATAAATGTCCCCATAGCAGAGAAACTTTTTTTATTGGTGCTGTTTTCCTACTGGACACCAGGGAGTTCATCCCTGACATCCAAATACTCCAGGACACATCCCTTGGTTATTACTGCTTCTGATTTGGGGGAAGCTCAGCAATACCCATCTCCTCATACCTGCAGCTCAGTGCCTGTGTTCAGGCAAACCATCATCTGCCAGACTTGCTCTATGGGCTGTGCTGTCGAGACTCAATAACTGGCCTTGTGAATATCCACAGCAGGAAAACACCTTGTTGCATTAAAAATACATTCTGGCTTTGTTTGGTGTCTCCTAGAACAGAGGGACACAAATAGATGGAGGAGGGAGGAGAGTGGCAGGGATTTGGGCAGTTTGCAGTGGGAGGTTGATTGTTTGGTCCCTGGATTATGCTTTGTTTCCAGGCATTTCTGCCCTGTCTGCTGATGCCCCACATCCCTTCTGGGGAGCATTAACAGCCCTGGAGGAGCTGCTCAGTGTGAGATGGAGCAGCAAGGAGGGCAGGGGTGGGCTGTGCAGAGGGTGAATCATAAACTCTTGATCCCTGCCTCCTGCCTCCTGCCACCTCCCTCCAGAGGAGATTGTTCTCAGCTTCCCTTTCATCTGAAGAAATAAGATATTTCGTATTAGCATTCATCTCAGTGCCAACAAAAGATCTTCAGCCTAGCGGTTCTGAGGCAGAGAGAGATTTGTCTCTTCGAGAACATGTAAAAGGTGTTATTATCAATGTGCGAAAGAACAAAAACAAGCTCGCTGCTAAAATGCTGATAATCAGTGAGTCCTCTGAATAGCTTACAATCTGATCCTTCCCCATATTCTCACAGTGCAGGGGGAGAAATGATTTAATTTGGGAATCCACGCAGGAATGACGTGCCATGCTGAGCCATAGAGTAAGTTTTCTACTGCTGCTGCTCTTGTTCCTTGAGCTCTTTTTTTTCTTTCTGAGCTTCCCAACATCCCTCCTGAACTCTGTACAGCAGAGAGCAATGACCTCCCAGGCTTTCAAAACACAGCAGCCACTGCTGGAACAAAAATAGAATTCCTCTAAAGCACCTCTTCTGCATGGTTGCCTTCAGGCTGAGGTGCTGCTTGGAGTAGCCTTCATGCCTCCTTCCACTTGTCCTGGAACTCTGAAGCCATCAGCTTTTCAGAAAATGTTCCTTGGCATTCTGAGCCCCTGCTGTCTGCCCCTGTGCTGAAGCATAATGCATGAAAAATGGAGTGAGATGCCTTTCTCTCAGAGCTGGAAATGGCTGAGGAAAGTGTGAAGTGCAGAGCAGCAGAAACCTTCCTGTGCTTTGGGTGAAGCTGAGTCCAGCCTGTTTGCTGGGATGAGCTAGTATGTTTGGCTAAACAAAAAGAGTATAAAAGAAGTGCCCTATTCTCCTCCCAGTTGTGCATTTACTTCATTTACCTTCTGCAGTTGTCTTCTGCTGTCTTCTGGTTTGAGGCCAGAACTGCATCTCTGTGCCATGCAGAGTCTGTCTTTCCCTCCTGCAGGGGGGAAATATTATCCCTCTATTAGCTCTTCTCCTCTCCCATGCCTCATTTGATAGATGTATTTAAAATACATGCTGCCATTTCCCGTGCCTGTTCTTCCAGAGCTCTGTGATGGAGATGAGCTTGAATATATCATTCCAATTCATCACAGCTTGAGTTTTAGTTCTGGCCATATCCACTTCAATTGCATCTTCCCCATTACCCGTCCTGCCTCTGCTGCTATGGCCAACAGCAAGATGGACTGAGGTAATTATTTGTATTTAGGCCTGTTTCTAAGGGACTTCAGTGCACTTGCATGAAGGACAGCCAGTTAGCACTGGAATGATGTGGTTGCAGACAGACTTAGAGGAGAGGAATAGATTCACACAGGTAATTCAGCCTTAACCTCTTGAGTTCTCATTACTTTGCCTCCACCCAGCACTACTGCCCACCTCTTTTCTTTTTAAATGAGATCCAGAAACTAACAGAAAAATTATGGCAATCTGCTATACGAAATTTGTGATTATTTGCATTTAATTAAAGGCTTCTCTTGGGAAAATGAAGGGCAGCTTAACCTCAGAGAAGCCTCTACATCTCCAGTAATTGCTTCTAATTGAAGTGCCTTGCGTTTGCATCCCACCACAAGAAAAGGGAACAAAAACCCCACCAAACCTGCAAAGTTTACTCCCACTCCCAGGGTCCCTGAAAATTATTCCATCCTTGTGCAATTAAGGTGACTGAGGGTCCTCACAAATGATTCTTCATTGTGGGTTAACCAGCTAAAATTAAAGTTTCATCACTGCAAAGCCTGGTTTGTGGTGTGCTTGTGAGAAGTGCCAGGGCAGAGCCCCTGTTGCTGAGCTGCTGTGCTGTGACAGACACATGCAGGGCTGCAGGTCACATCTCTTGCCTCAGTCCTCCTGATGGTCTCTGGGTTTGTACAGTTTTTGGTGACCTCCAGTGGCATTTTGTGTATTATTGGCTGAACCTTTTTGGCTCAGTGTGTCCTGTGAAACACAGGAGAGTTTTGCCAGCTGGAGCTGTGCAGGGCTGAGCAGCAGGAGAGCCTCTGGGGTTGGGAACACCTTGGACATTTCCCTGCCACCCCACCTGTCTGTCTTAGTTTTTGATGCTGCAGAAAGTGTATCCTTCTCATGCCAGCACCATCCCCTGGCCATCCTGGCACATGCAGTGTGTCCCTAGAGTGGGGATGGCATTTTATAAACCTCCCATTGATGGCACAGGTGTTTGGAACCAGCCTTGCTGTGCTGTGCCTGGCTGTGCCCAGGTCAGGGTGCTGGGGGGTTCTGGGGGTGCTGTGTCTGGGGACGAGCTTGTCATTTCATGCTAAAGCCACCACCATGTCACTTCATGATGAAGCCACCACCTCCACTCAAGCAGCAGTTCAATTACACAAATTCTGCCTAATTACAACTATCAGCATTTCCGTGCAGCTTCCGGCAATGTCGTCTCTCTGCTCGCACCCTTTGGCTCTGTTAAATCCCTCCTTGTATTGTGGGCCTGAAAACAGGCATGGCAGAATGAAAGTGTGGATGTTGTAGCAGCAGCCATGGCCATTTTCTGCTGTTTATTCTTGCCTCTGAAGATAGCAATGTTGAGAAACACGAGAGTGTTCTGCTTTCCCATGTTGTCGCCTTGCTCATTAACGCCTGGCGTCACACCAGTCAGCAGGAATGTGCATCTGATTTCTGCTCTTTATTATCCCAGAAACACTGGGACTGATTTTATGTGTACACTGAAACACATAAAATCTCTAGATGGACTGAAATCTTTCAGAGTGACCTCTGAGATGGCTACGGGTGAATTATCAGAAATATCAGAATTATCAGGAGACATCATGGTTTGTCAGCAGTAGGTTTGTCGTATTTCTTGAAGTTGCAGCTTACAGGTAAACTCATGAAAACATTTGTGGCCTGCCTCTGTTACTTCTTAGCAAGCCAACATGCTTGGAAAAGTGCACCTCTCTTTTTTTTTAAGAATTAAAAAAAAGTGGTTTAATTCTTTATGCAGAGTCCTGAAGCACTTGTATTTCGTGTAGGTGCAAGTCATATAGACGTGTGTAGGTGCTGATTTTGATTCAGATTATTTAATAGGGTGGTATTGTTTCTGACAACAAATATTAATCTTTCAAAACAAGTCATTAGAGAATTTTGTTCCAGGAAACTAGGAAATCAAATGCCTTTTATAGTCTTTTTTTTCTTGGTATAGTAGAAAGGGAATTCCTGCTAATTGCATATTTGTGCAGACAAACCACTTCTGAATCAACCACTTATTTACAGGGAGATATCATCAGCAGAGACTGATGGAAAGCTTGCAACAAAGCCTTCAGCCTTGTGAAGGGAAGAAATTCAGCCTGAGCAGCTGATGGCTGAGTTGTGGGAATATCAGGTGGATTCCAGCAGTTCTGCTGTGGATTTACAGAAAACTGCTTTGTCTAGAAAGGACAACAATTCAGTTCAGCAGCAGGTATAGATTGAATGGCAAATTTCCTCTTTATTTGAAGTTTCCTATTGACCATAGATATTTGTCTTTGTTAGTATGATAAAGGATTCAGCCTTGTGCATTGCCCAAGAAGCACTCTGGATGTTAGAAAGCTGATGTGTGTAATTCCTTTCTTCTTCCCAGTGGAGCTACATTTACTGCCATTACACCTTTCTTCTATCAGGAAGCTTTTGTGCAGAGCAGTTTGCCTTGTCAGTCCTTTTTATATTGAGCTGAGAATGGGGAGCTTTTACATATTCAGGGCTAAAATAACAATTCTCTGTAGAGGGAGGCTGAGGCCAGTAAAGCCCCTGTTGTTCTTGCCATGTCAGGAGCCTGCAAGGCTTGGGGAGCTGGGGCATCCTTGGCTCCCTTCCCACAGGAGCAATTCTGTGGTCACTTCCCATCCTCCCAGCCGCCAGGGCAGCTCACAGCAAATTTCAAAAATTTGTACTCACCAAAATGGCATTGAGAGGTTTCCCTGCAGGAGCAGTCTCTACCAAGGAATGGCTTCCTACCTGAGGGCAGAAATCTGTGCTGTAGGTGGGGTCAGAACCCAGGGTGGGAAGGTTGCTAATTCCATTTTTGCCTGTAAATTACACTAAATAGACATGGAGTGGCCAGTCAGTTGTTGCATGCCTCAGTTCTCCTCTTTCAGGGTGATAAATGGCTGGCATTGATTTGGGGTTGCACATTTGTAAGTGAGAAGAACAGACTGGAAGCATAGAGCTCCAGAAGGAAAGCTGTAAAGGAGAGGGAGTTAAACTTTAAAATATGGACAATACCCAGGCAGTTGCAAAGAAGAGTCTGTCCTGCTTTGGAGTTTTTTTGCAATTTTTTTCCCCTCTCATAAGCAACAAAAGAGATAGTTGCTTTTCGTTGGTAATAATCTGCAGGGTGACATGTTAAATGGATTTCACTTACCTATTAAGTTTGTCGGTTTAAAACAAATACATAGATGCTGTGAGGATTTATGCAATACAGAACACATACAAGGACCCAGGAGAGCTCTGTAGACAGAAATAGCTGGGGAAAAAATACAAATCCATGCTCTGAAGTCTTGCAGAAGCAGGCTTCCAGCTTTGGAAACAGAAATGGTGGACCATTATATGCTGGTAAATGAGAGTAAACTAATCAGCTGTGCTCATTTCTCTCTTTCCTTTTCCTCATTGCACATTTTCCTATTATTAAAATGAATCCATCCAGTAAGAAATGTGGAGTTAAATGGCTGAACTCTCTGCTCAGTCAAAATTCTCCCTGATGCTCATATGGGAGGCTTTGGCTGAAATGCTCACTGAGAACAAGTGTGGAGAGATGATGAGATCCATGGTGGGGAAATGACCACCATCCATCCAAAATGATTTCAGCAGCAGCACTGGGAAGGGAATACACTGGTGCAATCTGCAGCTCCTGTTTCTGTTTTAAAGGTCTCTAATGAGCCATGTGTGCACTGCATTTCACCCTGGGAAATCCCACTGAAATCTGGCACTCGCCTTTCATTTCTTGCACTGCTATATTTAGGGCAGAAAGCAGATCTCCCAGCGTGGCTCCTTCTGGCTTAGAGAAACCCTGCGAATTGTCTTAGTAATATACACTAATTGCTTACCAAAGCTGCCAGCTTCCTGTGAAAATCCTTTAAAGGGATGGGAAGTGGAAGCAGAGCAGTTGCCTGCACTTTCTGCAGGCACATGGCAGTAGCCAGTTGTCCTGTCTGTGCCATGGGGATGAGGGACAGATGACCTCAGGGGACACTATATGGTCTTCATTACTGTGGACTCTTAATCACTGTTTTTCTGCCCCTCCTTTTTTGTCTGTGCATGAGGAGTCCAATCAGAGGTGTCTCCATTGAGTTTTAGTGAGTGAATTAGATATTTTTTTAAACCTGCAGTCAGCAGTAGTGTCAGAGCGTGCATATTCCCTTCCTCTGATGTATTTATTTTTAATAAGTTCCCATCTTTCTTGACCTTAGTTCCATTAAAAGTCATTCACAGCCATGCCCAAGTCAGGCATGCAACATCATCTTGTTATAACCAAAGGAATAAAGCTTTCAGTTCAATACAATCTTTTTCTGTGCCAGCCCAGCTGTACCCAGATTTCTGCATGGGGTGGTCCATGCTTTGTGTTAAAGAAATGTGGTAGCATGGATATTTTTTTATTGTGGGTAGGAGAGACCAGCAATACATGTCAGTATGAGCAGTGTAAGGTGAGAATATGGTATTTTTATATTCTGAAAGTTGGAGAAGTATTTCAGGGATTTCATATCCTTTCCATACTTGTGTATATGGGAAAAAAATATTTAAAACTTAAGAGTAATGGAATCACTACAGTTCAGTAGAAATGACATTCAAAATCTACTAAATTAAGCAGAGAACATGTCCATCCCAGCAGCTTTCTGTTATCTTTCACAGTCCTTTGATAGGGATGTAATTTTCTGTAATCACTCAGAAAGATGGTTGGATATTTTTTCTATTAAATTCTGAAGGACTTAAACCTTTCCTGGCTTACCTTTGCTATTTTTCATGTTTATATACAACAGTATAATGCATCAGCATTTTTATACATTTCCCATATAAAAATGAGCCATGTTTATGGAGGCTGTCAGACTTTCTATTCCACAGAATAACTGGAGCATCACTGTAAGTTGACACCAGCCTAAAAATCACATATAGTTGCTGAAATGTCTTATTTTATGGCCCCGCTGCTGTTTAATAGCTAAGCTGTGCCCTTTTCTTAATTTACTGTCGCCATCCAGAAGTGCCTGAGTGTCGAGGGATGCTCTGCAGAGGTTCCAGGGTAGCTCTGCTGCTTTTGTGGGTGCTCTGGGCAGCAAAGCTGCCTGGTGGGTGAGGAGCTGCCCAAGCTGGGATAATTAACTGGTGAGGTAAACCACTCTACACTGCTTTAGCCTTCTTTCAGCAGGTTTCTCCTACCAGGCACTGGAATATAAAATGATTAGTTTTTTTTTTTCCCTCTCTCCTCTGTATGTAGCCTCAGGAGATTTTGGGATAGGTTTTGGCTATTACAGACACAGTAAATGCCTAGCTGGAAGCTATCTGGTATTCATAACCTTAAGGTCTTTAGGAAATCATAAAAGCTGAATGGATTTTTTTTTTTCTTTTTTTCTTTCTTTTTTTTTTTTTCCTTAAGAGAAGAGCTCCAAGAGCTGAAGGCACTGCCTGCCTTTCAGGTAAATTCCATTCAGGATGATAAATTATGGCTGAACTGAACCAAAATGTTCCTAATGGCCCTAGTCAAAAGGCCTATTACAGGATGTCTAACTCACTTAAATTCCTTTTGGATTTAAATTGTTAATGATTAAGCGTTTTAGGGCTAAAGTGATATACACTTAAAGGGCACTTTGCTTTAAGGTTAGCCAAACAGAGCACCTGAAGTGAGAGACACAGATTCACTTGAGTGACCTTCAGGCAGAGAAATCAGGATGTCGACTGCCACAGGAGGGTAATTTTGTTGGAATATTTGCAGGACACCAGGCAGGTTTGTGGAAAAGGAAGCAGAGGAAGATTTTGGGGCAGAGAGGACCAGCAGCTTTGGGCTGCCCTTGTGGTTTTTAAGTCACACTTCTGATACTGCAGTGACAAAGTTTATTTGTCTTTCGTTATGACATTTGGAGAAGTAAACTTTTGGTGATATCAAGGGTGTTTTCCCAAAGGAACAGCTGGTAAGTTGTAAGGCACCAGTGCTGTGCTGACTCCTGCAATTACTTGGGTTTCAGTGTGGTTTTGCATTAATCAAGGTGCCAAATGTGTCTGAAAACCACAAAGGTTTGGACTCCTGTCCAGTCGTGTGCAGACCAGTGAGCAATGCCACTTGTCTATCTGGAAGGCTGTGCAGTTATGTTGTAGAAATCTCTTCAGCATTGTCGGCTGTAGGGACTTTTCCATTTCTTGGATTTTTAATGTCTCCTGACAGAGAATCACAGAAAATTCCAAGTCACTTCACACAGGCACTTCTGGGACCTGGGTACTCACAGCAGCTGTGCTCACATGGATGTTAATGTTCAGTTTGGCTTTTTTTAACTCATGGATGAATTTGCTGGAATTGAGTTTTGCCTTCTAATCCTTTTCCATGAGTGTTATCAGCACACAGATTTGGCAATTACACACACTGATTTCTGCTCAGGCAAAATCAGATCAGACTCACGCTCACCTTCCTTTATCCAGGACTTTGGATAAAGGAAAAATCCTTTATCCCTTCAGGGCCATCAAGCAGCACATGCAGGAAAAAATGCCAAGCAGAAATACCAGGACTGCCCTCAGAATAAAAAGTCCATGCACAGCTTGTTTCAGAAAAATCTTGTTTTCCAAAATACCCACATTGCTCCTTGGGCTGCACAGTCAGCTTGCAGGCATCTAGGACCATAACACTGCCATCTTCTGTCATTTTTATTGCAGAATAAAGGACTTACCCTTTATAAATTTCAAAATACCCATTTTCCTTTGGTTTTTCCCCTCTTGGTGATGCAGCTCCCCACTGGGGATTTTAAGCAAACATTGTTCCCAGCTTGTTTGGGATGCTGTTAATGGGAATTCCTGGCCCAGTGCATTGCAGACGTCTGGCTTCTCCAGAATGTTTCTATTCCCCACTGTGTCGTTTCCCCTTTGATATCTGATGAGTCAGCAGGTCTTTAATTGCTGTTCCTCTTTGCAGGGAGTTCTCTCGCTCAATACATTAAATATTTGATTGCCCCAGGTCTTCAGACAGAGCAGGGCACACTGGGGGATTTCCCAGCTCCCCAAGCAAGCCTGTTGGCCTTCTAGACAGTGATTTTGGGAGCTCAGCCTGAGGCCATGCCTGGGAAGCCTTGCCTGGAGCCCAGGGGGACCACGGGGATCTGAGCAGGCCAGGTGGTTTGGGATGCTGGGAGGCATTTTGGGATGGCAGCAGTCATACTCAGTAAGATTTGCTGCAGGAGAATTTGCACATCATCCCTACATGGCCAGGAGGTGAGTGTGGCCATGTGTCCTGCTGCTCCAGAACTCCTTTTTTTTCTCTTTTTTTTAAGCAGCAGTGCAGAGATACCCAATGGGGTACTCCTGTGCTTGGTGGATTGTGGAGTGTGCCTTCAGGGACTCGGTAAGATGGGCTATTATAGCAGTAAAATTATCTTCTGGTAACTTCCTTGAATATTATGCATGCATTTCACACTCAGTGAGCTGAAATGAGGACACTTTTAATAGTGTTTTCCAAGTATTTTAGAGGAATGCACTGTGTAGGGACAATCTCTTGTCTTGCAGAATGGAGGCTTCCAGGTGGGGCTTTTCCCTGGAGAGTTGGGTTTCCAGCCTTGCAGGTGGCTCCTTGAGAGGGGAAATGCAGTTCCAGCACTCCCAAACATGCAGTGCATGCTGGAAAAGCTGGGATTTGCTGATGGCTGATGCCTCCCTGCTCTGGGGAGGAATCTCTCCTCACTGCTGTGTGGGAGTGTGCAGACTCACACTGGGGGAAGGCAGGAACAGTGCTGAGCATTGCCAGCAGTGTAGGCTTGAGGCAGTAGCTGCAGTGCAGCCTGTGGAGGAGAATATCCCAAATGCACCTCTCTGCATCTGCTTTTGGGTTTTCTGTTCCTCTGAAGTCTCTCTGCCTCCGTGCTTTCAGTGGAGTGGAGTTGTGTTGGGAGTAGAGCATCAAGGAGAGCTGAGAAATGCAGACAGCAGCTGCACTTCACACACACTTTCCATCACTTCCTCCCTGGTGGGTGGCACTGCAGAGAACAAAGACCTTGGTGGGGATAATGGGGAAAGGAAGAGCCCTACAGCCTCACTTTGTTAATCCTATTAGCCTGGTCCTAATGTAGGAGAAACTGCTGCAATGCACATGCTTGAGCAATGGCTTGGAAAAAATCACATGAGTTTCCCTCCCACTGAGTCAAAGAGAAGCAATCTCACTCCCACTGAAATGAAATAAATGTAGCTGCTATTAGAGCAGAGCAGTGAGCACCAGAACTATCATTTTGTAGAGCAGACCCTTTAAACAGACCTTCAGATTAAGAAAAATAGGTGCAGAATAAAATTCTGTCCTGAAGCAAAGTTGGCAGTAGTGCAGCAGTGAGACAGAGGAACCCTATGAATACATAAGTGGTGTTTTCCCACATTATTCAAAGTGCCCACTTGCTGAGCAAGTGGAGCAGAAAGTTCTCAGCAGATGAGGAATGGGGAGAGAGCAGTCCATCTGCATGGAGCCTTGACTTCTGCCAGACTGTTAATATCAGCCATGCTCATGACCTTCCAGCCAAGCAGGGGAGAATAACTCATCAGCAGTCAGCTTCAATCCAGCTAATGTTTCCAAGATTAAATGCTTACTTGCAGACTGGATCCAATTGCCAATTTTATGGTGAACCCTTCCTGTCCTTACAATTTTCAATATTCAGGCTGCTGCAGGTTTCGAGTTCCCTGACCTAGGCTGTGGTGCTGTATGCAAAGGGAGAGCTGGAAAAAGATGTGGGGGACCTTGAGAGGCTCCCTTTGCTCTCAGCAATGCAGACAATTCTCACTGTGATGCCTGGTGAGAACCATCCTTTGAGTGTCTGCATTCTGCAGGTGTCCCTGAGGGGACCATCCTTGCAAGGCTTTATTTCTGAAGGATGCCACTTAGACATTTGACAAAATCTTCATTAATTAAACCAGCTGATGGTCCAGCCCTGTCTGAGGTAACAGAGCACACGAGGAAAGCTCAGTGACTGCCAATTTTCAGCATAAGCTACAGGCTTTTCCAGCACTAATACACACTGTGTTCTAGATTGGAAAATCAGTTCACCACTGTACACAAACATCTCAGCTCTCAGGAGTGGGTTTGTAATGCAGGTGGGCTGAGTCACCTACTCAGTGCCCATGTCGGGGAAGATTTCCATAGAGCCAGTTTACCTGTCTCCTGTTGATAAAAATAATTGGAATTATTGGACCTTCAAAGCCGTGGAGAAAGCAATGGATGACCAGCTGCACTTCAAATGAAAAAGTAATCTGTGGAATAATTGCTGCCAGTCAGCCCGAGCCCAGCTGTGAAATATTAATGGGTTGCTTGATCAGTCTATACAGAGCTCTCAATCATCCTCCTGGAGAGCAGCAAAACCCAGCAAACAGCTCAGGATTTGTGCTCAGCCAAATTATTGACGGGGGCAGAATAAGATGTTCTAATGTGGTATTTGCTGGAAGCAAGTAACAGTTATTGGGTGCTAATGGAAAACTTTTTCATAATATTTACAAGTTGGGAGATGATCTGTCTCACTCCTCTGCCAGCACCCACTGTGTCTCTCACTGGGGACAAGCAGTGGCAGCCTGTGGACAGCACTGCTGTAAAACCTGGCAGAAACTGATAGTCTAGGAGGGGAAAAAAACATTAAACAGAGGGTTGGCTATTTTAACAGTGACCTGTGTGCCTCAGAGCTCAGGGAGCCTGGTGAGCAGGGAGCTGCCACCCTGATCCAGCCAAGCACTCCCCTTTGCTTCAGAGAGACTTTGCATAAGCTGAACCACTTTGTGAGATCCAAGCCTACTGAGTAGGAGTTCGTGAGTAAAAAGAGAAAGATCTGCGGAGGATTTCTCTTTCGGAGCCCTTGAACTTGAGGGAAGTTCAGCTTCAAACAAGGGAGGCAGCCAGGGAGTGAGCACAGGCTGCTTTGATTAGGGAAGCTGCAAAGTTCTGCTCGTCCCATGAGGTTTGGGCCTCATGCTGCATTTGTTAATGGGAATAATCCCCTCTTTGGTGTCTCTGTGTGCCTCCTGGCCCCAGCAGATCTGAGCATGTTTCCATCCTCTCACATTGCCTAGATGTGGGCACAGGACAGTGCCAAACCACAGAGAAAAATCTGGTTTGTCTCTGGAGGGGGATTTGTGACTGGGGTCTGCCTTCACTGTGTGTTGCAAAAGAGCAGTGCATCAATTCAGAAAAGTCTGTTTAAACTAGGAAATGAGGGATTTGTATCTCTGTAGTCTTTGTTCTGTACAGCTTTGAATGTGGGTGGTTTTTGACTCCCTGAGAATAAGTGGTCCAGCTACTGGATATCATCACCCTGGTAGTGCAGGACTTCCCTTCTCCCTGAGCTGTCCTTCTGTGTCACCTCCTGTCATTCTCTGGTCCACTTTTCTCCTTCCCAATCCCTTGCATATCACCACTATGAGATTTTTTTGGAAGGGACAACTTTTATATAATAAAATACATTATTGTTACTATTATTACTGTAATTATTATGTTCATAAATCCTAGCAAACCCAGGCTCAGATTTCAGTGTTAACCAGTAGACTCCATCCTCAGCAGTCCATTTGTTTGACTGTGGAGCAAGTAGTACAAACACAGAAAACAACAGAGAAAACTCTTCTGGGCAACATGGCCTGGAGGAGCAGAGCTTTCCAGTGCCTGCAGGACAACATGAGAAAGCCTGTTGAGCCACATGTTTAAGATGATTGCTCTAGGTATTATTGCATTATAAATAGCAGCTAATAATAGTAGCATAACAGCAAGGTTCTGAGCTGATGTAAATTGGAAACTGTAATTCCGTAGAAGTTAATGGAGCTCAACTGATTTACACTAGTTGGCTGTCTGGCCCCTAGCAAATGATTCTAAATCTGATAAAATTAAATGAGATTCAAAGCTCTCTCACATAAGAGAATATTAAAGCCTATCTCTGCTGTCAGACTTCTGCATGGCTGTCAGGCTTTGTAGCTGGGACTTTAAGATCCTGTTTTAAGTTCTTGATTTTATTATTTGATATTTTTTCACTTCTCCCGCTTTTATTTTGTTTAGTTGGTTAAATCTTTCCTTCCCGAAAAAGAGAATTCGAAAAATCACCCATTTCTATGCATCATTAGGTGCCATTTGTTGGTATTCACGAGCTGTTGGCAGAGATCTTAAAGCCATAGAGATTTTTGCCCTTTAGTTTCAGTTCAAAATGCAAATAGACATTGAAAACATCCATGTTCAGCATCCTGCTGGAGAGGTCTGCAGCCTCAGTGTTTTTCACTTGTCCTCAGTAAGGTACTGTAAATTTTAGATTTTTAAATGTGGTGGGGGTAAAACTGAGTGTTGAATTAGTTCATGACATCTGTGGGTTGATGTGGAGCATGGATCAAGGAGGTGACTGCTCCAAGAGAGGGGACAGTGCTCAGAAGTGACGAGCACATCTGGGAGAAGTTCCTCCTTTGAAGATCTCTTGCTTGTCTCTCATCTCCTGGCATAAATGTAAATAAAAGTTCCTTCTCTTGGTTCTGCTGCAGAGATCCAAAGTGACTTGAGCACTTTGAAGAGCAGGCTTTGGAATTCCTGCCTGGTTTGACAGAACTGGGGCGAGGGGTGGCAGGGGGTGGGAGGTGACAGCTTGGCAGCACATCTGACCACAGCGTCTGCTGCAGGAATGGATTGAGCTCTGCTGGGTGTGAAACAGAATCCTGATCTAGAGATTGCCCCTGAGTCCCTGTGGAGCTGTACCTGTGTGTCTGAGGCAGAACAAAGTCACTGGGAATGAATGTGAGGCTTCAGGGCAAAGCTTCCCTGAGGATTGGAAAGCTGGAAACAGCCACAGGCAGGATCTCTAAACAAATCCCAAAAGTGAGACTGCTCAGATGGGTGGAAAAACCTCTCATTTGTGTCCATGCTGCTGTGAGCAGTTTTGGGCAGCTTTCACAGATGTTGATGTGAGCTAAAACACCAGAAATTTGTTTGAAAACAAGCATAAAGCTCAAGCTGTAGATTTGTTTTCTTCAGCACATTACTGCATGCTGAGGTCTCCACTAAAGCAGAAGGTAAATGAAATCATCAGCATCGTCTTTGCTGAATTTGATTAAAAAAGGTAATATGTGTTTAAAAATTCATGGCACAGACCCACAGTTGCTCATGCAGACATGCAGGGTGCAATCAGACAGCCTATGTTTGTTGTGGGAAACCAGCACTAAAAATAAAAGTTGCACCCATCCTTATTTGAGTTAGAACATCTTGGTGGAGCTTTTTTTATCTGTTAACTTTCTCCCTGAATTCATCTTCCCAATCAGCATTGTACAGGCAACTTCCCATTGTGTCATTTCTATTGGATCCATTCACGAAGCTGAAATCTCAGGGTAGACTTGAAAGAATAACACATAATAAAATACAGTCACATATATTTTTCCTAATTCTGGTAGCGAGCTGAGAAAATCTATATTCCTTGAAAATACAGAGCATTGGATTTCCCAAGGCATAAAAACACCCCTTTGCTGTAAATCAGAAGTGGCATCTCTGTGCTGGCATGGCTGCTTTGGCAGTGGAGGAATTCCACACTCTTGGGGCCAAACAGCTGCTGCTTCAACCAAGTTTCACTTAAAACCCTCCCAGTGTTGTCATTTGTTGGTGAGCAAAGTTCATAATTGCTGCCAGGGAATTTAGAGCAAACAGCAATGAAATATATGTGTGTAAAAGAAAATTTCATCTGCAAGCCTAATGGAAAAAGAGCCCTGCGTGGGTCTCTGGAAATGATATGTTCCTGGGTTTTGTAAGACTAAGCAGAAATGCAGCAGCCCTGCGTGCTCAGAGCATTGAGTCGCTGTGTGCAAATAAGGGTAACAGGATTTGGACAACACTGGGAGGGAGACAGGGAAATTAATTTTCTTGGTGTGCTGCCTGTAACTTTCAAACAATTCTGGGAGACTCCTGATAAGGGCCGGTGAGACTTGTTCTGGGAACAAAATGATGTTAACCAATCTGTGAGTAAACTGCGGCTCGGCACTCCACTTGTCATTATTCAATCTGTCCTGACGAATAACACAGATAAAAGGATGCTCTTAGTCCCTTGATGCAGAGGACTGACACACACAGTGAATCATAATCAAGCCAGGGACTCGTTTTTTCCCTTTTTTTATTATTTTTTTTCAGATAAGAAAAGCAGTTACCAGCTTTTAAATGGCATCATAAATTATTTGTTCTCTTTTGGCAAAAATGCTTATTTGCATCTCATAGCAAAAATCATCTGGGCTTTGGAGAAATTATTTAAGACTTGTTTTAGTGTGTGTTGTTATGTTTTGCTTATCCAAGCTCTGGGCCAACTGTAATTTACTTGATATTAATTAGTCCAGAGCTGTGAAATGGGTATATTGAGCCAAACTGCTTTTGTGCTGTGTTACCCAGGTTTAAAAAATGAATCTCCAAATGCCCAAATCTCTGTCTTGTCCTGTATTTTTGATTAATCCAAGTCCAAAGTTTTGCTTTGTTTGATATGATTTCCATATTGCTAAATATACTAAATATATTAAGTTGGCCACTGCCTGTACTTATTGCGTACATTTTAAGAAATGTTTTTTCAGAGCTTTGTATAATAAAGATAATACAAAGAATGCTTTCAGGACTTTTAAGGGAACTCCAAAGACAGCAGAAATATTTCCTCTTATTTCAAGTGCAGCACAAGGGCTCCTCAATCATCTTCCTGAAGGAAAGAAGTCAAAGCACATCTCCTTGAAAGCTGAGTGAGTTTTCTTAAATGTTGCTGATGGAGTTTTCCTGGAGCAGCAATTAACTGAGCAGTGTCCATGACGAGGCAGCATTTGGCATCCTCCTGTGCTGATGGTGTTCCCAGGCTGGCTCAGGCATCATCTCCTGCTTTCCTTCCCCTTTTGCCATCCCCTGACCCCTTGTGCAGCCCTCAGCTTTTCTGAGCTGAGCACTGAGAAATAAGATACTCCATTAAGCCACCCATTAAGGAAGACACTGGCTTTTTTTTTCCCCTGTGGTAGAGAAATTGTATATTAATTTGTCTAGACCAAAGACATAAATATTTTATTTTCATGGAGTCACCATATTAACAAAAAGTATGCAGAGTTCACTTTTGTTTCATTAGTCGCAATAAGCTAAGGCAATTTCAGTTCATAAACAGAGTTTTTTGATTGTATTGGCACGGTTTTAAAATACATTTAAAATCCTGTTACTTGAGATCTGTAAACAAAATATAGTTCTTTCATCTAATTTATGTTGTCAAGAGCAAAGTAATTTACATAAGAGGGTTGATAGACTATCAGAAACAGCTATACTTTGAGAGAGAAAAGCCTATTAGATCTTAATCCATCTGATAAGCATATTACTTCCACCAGAGCCGAGCTGCTTTCGTATTCTGTATAAATAATTCCATTTAGTGTAATTGATTATTTTACAGCAGGAACCAAGATAGATATTGTTGGAGGAGAATCAGCCTATTAGTCATGTTTGGGAGGTTGTTCTGGAGAAGTTGGATTTCGATGAGCTGGAGGTCTGAGTGATTTGATACTCAGATCCACAGCCAAGCTGTCACTGTGCAGCTTCTATTTGCTCCCAAATACTGGCTGGGCTGCTTTGGTACAAGAGAGCAGCAGGAGGAAACCAACTGCAGAGTGATGCTGAGATGTATCTCAGTGCCTTGGGCTGGAGCTGAGCTGTACCTCCAGGAGGTGTCAGGCAATCCGGGCTGAAAACCTGCAAAAGGCAACATCAGTTTTCATTTCTGCAAAAGAGTGATTTGTGGGTGTTGCAGATTCCAGAACATGTCAGGAATTCTCTGGGGGTACTGCTGGGTGCTCCAGCAGCTCTGCTCACCTGGGCTGGGGCAGGATGGATCCTGAGCAGTGCTGGGAGTTGTCTGGGGCAGCTGTGAGTTAAGGTGGCCTCACTGCACTGCAGCAGAACTTATTTTATGGGGTTTTTTTCAGTGTAACAAAAGCATCAGTGTGGAACAACTTCTGTCTATCTGTTTGTCTTGCTCCTTCCTTCTTGTCCCTGCTTTTTGGGTTTTGGGGTTCTTTTTGGTTTTGTTTTTCTGGTGTTTTTTTTTTCCCCTGCCTTTGTATTATTTCTTTCTCCTCGCTGCATGCTCACAAATTGGCCTTTTGTTTGTTGCATTCCTGCAGCAAATGGAATCACACATCTTGGTGAAATGTGGTTCTGCCTAAGAGCATGAACCCCTGTTGGTCTGTGAGGACTTCTAAAGTTTGAAAGAACAGGCTGTGGCTAAGCAGAGGTATAATCCATGCATGGTGACATTTCAAGGTTGTGGAAATTCAGAATTAGTTTTCACACTCAGTACTTAAACTTCAGCAATGGCAACAACTCTTGTCTCCATGGTGGTGAGCTGTCATGGCAGGTTAGTGCACCTTTAGCAAAAAATAATTGGGAAAGGTGGTTTTCCTTGAGGGAATGCTAAACATGTTTTTAATTGTAACATTAATATGTTGTTGCCTTTCTAATTCAAGCTGTAATGCATGGGAGGTTTTGTTGTGCCAAAGGGCTCTCCATTGTTATATATTTGCCCCTCAAAGCAGCCCTGAAATAAGGTGCAGCTTTGCCAAAGTTCTGAAAGCTCTTTACTAACTCTCTTTAAGCAGATGAAGAATTAGAATTTGATGCATATTATTTCTTTAGAAAAGTAGGGTTTTTTTTAATTTGCATAAACTCCAAAGGGCTTCCAGAGCAAAATGGAAGTAAATGTAATAGTTCATTATGAACTAGGGAAAAGAAAAGAATGTATGATGTGCTTGAATGAAGGCACAATGTAGACTTTTTCTGGGAGTTGGGATTTTTTTTTTTTTAATATTGCATACAAAACACGAGAATTTACCTTACAGAGACTGCTTATGAAGAAAGTAAGACCAATGTGTGTGTGAGGTGTTGTGTACTTGTTGTTAACCAAAGGTCAACTCTGAGTTTACTTGTCCCTTGGATTTTTAGATTTTTGAACTGTGGCTTTCAAAGAGGGTGAAGTTTCCCTCATCTACAGCTAAGCATGCAAATATAGCAGCTCCAATTACAAAAAAAACCATGAACATTTTTCTCCTGAATTCCTCAAACCAACCTGTGTGCAAAAATGAGGGGAAACCCCACATGGTGTCAGTTTGTAGTAGCTGGCTGGTGGAATCCCACTGAATTCCAGTGGCTTTTCCTTGATAAGCTTTAGTGCTCCATCCTGCAAGGAAGGACAAACGTGATAAGTTACTGTGATAATCAGTCATGGATTTATGAGAGCACATCGATGGATTTGATTGGGATGAATAGGGAATCAAAAATCAACTAATGGCTGATTATTGTTTCTTCCACAAATTGATTTTTAGACTTTGGCAGCCTTTAGGAAATGTTCTGCCAGGTTTAGTGAGCTTAGCAATGTTAAAAACCAGGCAGGAATAAAGTCTTTATCTTATGGTGAGGTCTTAAATACCTGAAAACACCTGAAGTGAAACATGAGAACACCTTTTCCATCTTGTTTCCACTTTATTTTTTCTTTTTTTTTTTTCAATCTTAGACATCTCTTCTTTCTAATTGTTTGTTAAAATGCACGATGTGGATCTTTCTCCTTCTGTCCACGTGGTCGCTGTGTTTGAGTGCTTGTCTCTCTCTGTGTGACTCACAAAAGGGTTCATTATCAGGTTCCAGAAACATGTGTCACCATTATTCAACCATCACCGTGTTGAGGGATTGTTAGTCAGTCCCACAGATTCTCTGATCTCTGGGACTATTGTGGGAAGGACAAAAGGGAGAAGCTTGAATCGCAGCCCAGGAGGAAGAGGCGAGGCTCAATGTCTTCTGCAAACTTGGAGCCTTCCAGCAATTCAGGGTAAATTGAAAATATTCTGTACAGGTGAAGAAGAGATCTTTTATACCCAGAGAAATGAATGCACTAGATTCTAAAGGGATTAATGACTCCAATGTGCTTATAAGGAAAGAAAGTAAAAATATTTACTTTTGAAAGAATGGGAACTGAGGAGTGCTGTTAGTAGGGAAACAGAGGTCACCAGTGGGAGCTGAGAACATGTAAATATTATCCAGCAGCTCTATAAATGAGGGAAGTTAAACATGCCTTTGGAGATGGGTAATTGTTAAATACTCTCAACTGCTTTTTGAAAACTATGAAAGGTTTTTCTTTCAGGAAAGGAGTACAAGCTTCTTTTTAAAGTTGCCTTCTTTAGAAAGCAAGAACTGCAATCTAGTGTGCAACACTGTGTCTCTGTGTGGCTTAGGAGATCTTCTTTTGTATGACTTGAATCATAACTGAGAAAAACCCTGTTCTGAATAAATATGCTTTGGCTGAACTGATTAAGAACTCAAAGTTTTGAACTGTAAAGTGCAGTGAGCACACAAGGAGAAACATGGATTCATTTTTGTGGTACGTGCAAATCTCACAGTATGTGAAAAGCCACAGCTATTTCTTGCTCTTACTCAATAAGTGAGTTTGGAAATAAGAATGTGGGCAGTTTGGGCTCTCAGCAAGGCAGCAGTGTCCATGTATCCCCTGCCCCACAGTGCCCAGGCACATTCAGGAACACCTAGCCACAAACTGTACTCACTTCTGAAACTTCAGCCAGGAGCAAAAGCAGATCCTCCACCTAAATATCTTTAAATGTTGGTGTTGCAGTGCTTTTGGTGGGTTTTGTGATGCCATACATGTTATCACTGCTGGTGATAACACCACTGGATAACACCACGTACTGGAGGTGCAACTGCTGAAGCAAAACATAACTATTAGTGTTGCTCATCCAGATCAGCTGTAAACATGGGAATATTTATGTGGTGTACAGCATAAAAGCACATGAATTCTAAAGTTAAATGGTTTTGCTTGGTTGTGAGAACAGAGGAGAAATGGGTGCATTTATGAAGAGCACATAACATGCCCCTTGTCAGAGGCAGGATGTGAGTGAGTTTGTTCCCAGCCTCAGAGAATTGTGGTGGATTGGTGACAGGGTGAAGGTGATGCTTTTCTTTACCCCACTGCTGGTAAAGCCCACCTGAGACAATCTGGATGTTCCCCTGCAAAGCCCTCAGATGTATTTTCAAGGATTTCTGTGTGCAAGCAAAGCCCAGGGAATATTCTGTGCAGCTGAGTAGATCCTGTCCACTGCAAATGTGAGAGAATTCATGTTGGATTAACCCTATTTAACCGCAGAATACTCAGTATAGTTGCCTAACTATTACCAGACACCCCAAATATGAGCAGGCAGGATAAAATATGTTGGCAGACCCTCACCAATGCATTTGGCTGTGATGAGTTACCCTTGTGCTCAAGTCTTTTTTGCACAGACAAAAACATGGCTTTTACTGGCTGCAAACATGCAGCATTCAGGCTTCCAGTCTGATTTTTCCCTTAAAGAATTTTAGACTGCAACCTTTGAAAATGGACAGGCAGAACTATCAATTACTTAATAAAGATAATAGCCTTTTGGAGACAGAAATATTAATGAAAGTAATTACTAATGGGGTTTTGGCAGATTAAATGGACTCTGCAGATGATGTGAGATGTTGCTCTTCCCTGTGTCAGTATGGGTGGTAAAATATTTGGATGTGTTTTTCACTGAAATCTGTCAGCCTCTTCTTTTTACTTTCCATGTAGCCATTTACCTCAAGCAGTCCATGAATGAGAAAGAGAAAAAAAAAATAGTATGTACTGTAAAAGTCTGGGGACTGTATTCCTGCAGTGTCCTCAGGGTTTTGATAGCACGTTTAAGGCCCAACTCCTCTTACTTAATAAATTCTGGATGTAAAACTTCACTTACATCATATTAAAAAAAAAGTTTGGAACATTAACTTTAAGCGGAGTCCCTTTAACAAGCCCATTTTTCACTAACTTTCTTTGCTGTGGAAACACACACTACAGAAGTGTGGAATGAAAGTTTTTGCCCTGTGGCAACGGGATATTGCTTTTACTACTCTAACTTCAGAAGTGAGGCTATAATGCGGGGGGAAAAATGAATATCAATGTCACAGAACAGCCAAAATGATATTGAAGTGCTTTTTTAGCACTACATTGCAGATACATGCCCTGATACAGGCAGCCGTGCAGGTGGGGCAGTGCCTGCTGCCTTTAAACGTGGTTGCTTATCAGCTCAGAGCTTCTAAAATAAAAGTTTTGTGCTTGCTGGGGTGACACCACCAGACGTGGGGTGTGCAGGAGTGCCAGAGCAGCTCCAAGAGTTTACAGCACCCAGTAAATCCTGACCCAAGTTTTTAGTGGTGCTTCCTTCCATTATAAATTGCATTTCTTCTTGACTTGTGCCCCATGGTATGTATTATTGATCTCTTCTCTTGGCTTCTCTGACCATGGAGTGATTTGTCTTCTCTTGCTTTCCTGACCACTCGCAGAATGTGTCATTATGAGCTCCTTGTCTCCCCTTCTTTTTCATGTTGCTGTCCTTCCTTTTCCTCTTCCTGTTGTCTCATTCCATAGCTCCCAGTGGCCTGACTTGCCAAAACCAACAGGACAGAGCAACCCTTTCCTAACAGGTAGTGATGTAATTAAATTCTTCTGTTTCACAGCTAACTTGAATAAGCTGCTTTCTATGCAAAATTGATTTTTCTCTTTCTGGTGACAGATGCTGGGGTATTAGCTTTTCCCAGATGTGAGATTTACATGACCTTGTGGAGGTTCAGGTTCCTCAGAGGGCTCACACCTCCTGGGGCTGCCCTTTGGGACAGTGGTCATTGTCACTCTTGCCCAGCCCACACCACCTCAGTGATCAGGGAGTCTTTAATAAATAAAGCTTGTACCCATTTTTCTTGATTATTTTAAGAGATGTAGCATCCATATTTCTTTAAAAGATTTGCCAAAAATCTCAGGGAGTCTGCTGTGTACTTTCGTCAAGCTTTGCAGAACATTTCATTGCCCAGCAAAATATATATATGGTGCATTATGCAGTAGTTCTAGGGTGTTGCCACCAAAAAATGCATCCCACAGCAAAAACTGTGCATCCTGTCAACCTTACCCAGCCATCTCCACGTCTGTCAGCTCACATATCTCAAAGACATTCAGCCACATTCCCACTGAGATCTGCAGAAATGTTCTAGACTATCTCAGATCACTTTGAATTAATGGAGTAATGAATTTAATTAAAATACATTAATGTCACATTGGGCTTTTAGCCATGATTTTAAGAAATCATGGGGGACTCAAACTGCCAACATTTCTCAAAATATGTCTCAGACAAGTTGGAAGATATAATGAAAAGTAATTAGAAGCACAAAAAGGAAATGAAGTGGTGTTACCACCTCTGGGATAGACCATTGGCTTAAGGAATCAAGAATATATTACACATCTCATGCAAAATTTCCTTTGCCAAGTTTCAGGTGTCCAAAGAGAGAGTTCAGTCAGCACATCCCACTGGGCAGGATGAATTGCTCTTTGGTATCTGCTTTTATTTTCCTTGGCTCTGGAGTTAATCTGAGCACCTCGCTGAAATGGTGCACCTCATGCTTTGGTGACTCATGGTTTGTGATGGTTTAATGTGGTTCTGAGTTTGAAAGGACAAGAGCACAGGGAACAAAATGCACCTCCCAGACTAAGAGCAAAATGCCATCCAAGTGATTTGGGCTGTGAGCATCTTCTTCCTTATCCAGGTAAAGAGAAAAGCATGAGAAAGGGTGAGAAAGCCTGACCTGCTGCTGGTTTCTAAGCTGAAATTTCACACTTGGCATTAAAATGCCACTTTTGTCTCTGTGCATTTAGGTTGATTTATGGTGCCAAGGGTTTTGTTTCAAACGGTCCTAAATTTTTCAGATTTTCATTAAATTTTTGCAAATTTCAGTGCTATTTTAGTGTTTAGTTCTACCTCATTACAGACACACAGAAAAGCCAAACCCCAGTACACCTGCTTTAACATTTCACAGTGGTTTTGCTGGTGACTTTATTTTGATCTCACAGATTCTGTGATTTCAAAGATTAAGAGATTCAGGACTATGAGTTGTCAGCTTGCATTCAGTGGGCTCTTCTGAAAATCACTAAGGTTCCTACAGCTGTCCATTTATCCCACTGGGAATGTCCTAGATGAGCTCCCCTGGATATTAATCCCAGACTAAGCAGCTCACACCTGATCCTGGATGAAATCTGGCAGCTGGTAGTGAGCAGGTCCCTTCCCCATGAACCATCTGCAGAGCACTGAGACATGAGTGATGGCATTGCCAGTTGTAATTCCAGAGCTCTGGAGCAGCAAACTGAACAGAGTTATATGAATATTATGATCCAGAAACTCTGTTATCTGCTAGGTGCATCCATATCTGTAAGTGGTTATTATTCTGTTCTAGCTGGCTGACATTTATGGTTTCCAGGATTTAGACTGGGGTTTTCAGTTCACTTAAATCAGATGTCTGCAAATAAGCATCTGTTATGTTTAAGTTTCCCAAAGCCTTTCTTTCAAACCTGTTATTTTCTCTGAATCAAATGCTTAGCTCAGCAGAGCCTGAAAATGAAAACAAACTCTAAATGGTCTCCACAGGGTATTTTGGGGGGAAAAGAAATCTCTTTGAAAAGATAAGAAAAAGCCATGACTGGGATAAAGTGCATATGTCAATATTTATTATTTATCCAGAGCTTTCAAAAAAAATCATTAATAGGAAAAAGTTGTAGACTGCTCAAGTTTACTGCAGAACTCTAAATTTTAGTTTAGGTTTTTCAGTAGGCAGGAGGATAAATGATGTGAGGGAAGACCAAGCTATCATGCTTTTTCATCTCCAGATTTTTTCTAAGTTGGCTGGGGGTTGTTCTTGTCTGCTGCAGGTGGGTGATGTCTGGTGGGCTTGAAAAAAATGCTCTAAACTTTCTGCCTCAGTTCTCTGTCATATTCATTCACTACTGGGAACTGGGGAGAAAAATAATCTGAGGTGATGCTGAAAATACCAAATGGACCTTTAAAAAAATCCTCAGAGGCACTTTCTCACCCCATGCAGATGTTGGATTTCATATAATGCCATACATTAAACAACATGGAAGTTTTTTAATGTTCTGAAGGGTTTCTAGAAGAGGATGAAGGAAGAGATATTTTCATTGAAGCACAACATTTAGTGATGCAAGTTCTGCTAGTGAAAGAACAAAGCAAAAAGTTTAGCTGGAGAGTTGGTGAAAAATACTGTTCTATAGTGGATTCACTGGCACAGGTTTTCCAAAGCCTTATACCAGATTTGCAGTGCAGATTGAAGTAATTATCACCAAAGATTTGATTTATTCAGTAAAAAAATTATATTATACACATTTTTACCTCTACATTAGATGATATTGGAACTGATGACTGATGAGTGCAATCCCAGAAGGTTGAATTGTGTCAGTCACTGTTTTAGATGGGTTTTAATATAGTGTATTAAAAATTTATTTAATTTCTTCTTGAAAATTACCTGAATTTATTTATTTAGTATTTTAGTGGTGGATGTGGGTTGTCTGTATGAGAATTAGGAAAAAGCAGTGTGATATCATCATGGAAATAATCAGTAGTAGTCACATTATTAGCAGAGTCTGCCGAATTGTCTTCGAGGCCCTTCTCTAATTGTCTCTGCAAACTGAATTAGCAAGATGGTTTCACTAACATTTTTCTTGTTTTAGTGGCAGCTGCCTACCCAATTATATCTATTCATTAGCTCTGGTATGATTTCATTAACCAATGCACACTAAGTGCCTGTTAAGCAACTTGTGCTTATGTTCCTAGACAAGCAGTGATGCATCTTGTGGTGAGTGTCCTTACCAGCTCATTGGTTTGGATAAACTGGCTTTTATTTATATTTTCAATTTGTCATTACTTGTGACCAGTACGAGCTGAAGGATAAAATGTAAGAAGGTAATTAGGCTGGTTACTTTAAATTCTTTTTTTGTTTCAGCTGTCCCTCAGACCCACAAACCTGGCCAGCCAGGCAAATGAGCATTAATGAATGAAGCCACATAATTAAAACATCTGTCACTGTCCTAGTGGGTCGATTGAAGGCTTGGATTGGCTGAGGAAAACCAAATAAGCCAGAGTTAATGTTCTCCTAATCCTTCGCCTGTTGAGGTGACAGTGATGGGTAGCAAACATGCACCAATGAGCAGTAATGAAGTCGCTTTTAGATTGCTTCAGCACAGGTTTTTCAGGCTAATTAGGTAGACAAAAATGTTAATTTAATCAAAGGAACATGTATTCATTAAAGAAGGTGCATAAGATAACTGAAGTGGAGAATTAGCTCAGTCAAGAGGTAGACTGTAGCTCCTGACTAAACTGTCCAGATTATAAAGAGAATGGTGTATTTATGTAGTTTGATTTTTTTTTTATTATTTTAAAGATGCAAATCCATGCTTTTCTCTTTGTGTGTCAGAGGATTTACACCAGGGATCCAAACTGTCTCCCTACATTCCTGTATGTTGGTGGGGGAGAGCAGGGAGTTTAGGACTCAGAAAGGGAAAGCAGGGAGGGAATGAGATTTTCCTTCTGCATTCCAGATGGCACCAGCCACACTCACATTATTGCTCAAATGAGCTCATTACCTTCTCCCTTCGTGGGACTTCGTGTAGCAGTGGTGGAGCATGGCTGGGTTTGTCTGATTTTCTTTGGTCCTCTTTGGACATCACCAATGTGCAAAGCACAAATAGAACAATTTTGTTCATACTGTAGGTGCACTGAGCATCCTTTTGGGGCAGATCAGGGAAAAAAGCAGGAAATAGAGATTTTCAGCTGTTAAGAAGTAAAATACAGTGCAGAGTGAATTACCTTATCAGATTGTATCTCATCTAAACCCAGTAAAAAGGAAAGATGATTCTCTAAGATCATGTGGCTGCTGTAGGACAGAAAATAATTAAAACATTGTATTAAGACTTTGTCATAATTTTAACCTTCTCCAACCCCACATTCTATCAAGATTTTAGATTTAGATAAGAAGTGGAATGACAGCTTATATTTGGAGAATTAAACCCTTTGAGTACATTTTAAATATGATCCTTAATCCTGAAACTGGCTGCCTTTAGCTCTCTCCATGCCACCACACAGGGAATTGATGCTGATTGATGCAGCATTTCCCAGAACATGATGGTGTCTGTAATTGTACAACGACACATGGTGACCCAGGAGAAAAACATCTGGCAGCAGCAGATGTGGGTGCAGCTTCAGTGTTCCACACAGCCAGTTCTGAAGGGTTGGACAGTGCAAATATTATTTGGAACATAAATATTTTAAATAATTGTATATAATTAACCGTGTAGTGCTTTAGATGAAAGAATAATTATCACCTGTTACTGCGGTGGGTTGTATTTGTTGTATTTCTTTTAATGGCTGGAAGTCTTTTCTCTTATTCCTTCCAAAAAGATAATGTTCAGTGGGTATTATGGGTCAGTTATTTATTTCTATATAGAATGTGTGTTTGGTTGTTTGAGAAAACATCTGGAGAGAAGGAATATCAGCATGTGCTGGCATTCATGGATTAGTTTATTTTATATCATAATTTTCAGTGTAATGGTTAATAGGACTGTTTTAATTCTTTTAATATCTCTTTTGCTGTGAAGACAAGTTAACAATTACCTTTTTTTACTGTTTGTTTGTTTAGTCTGTGATTTCTGGGATTGGTCTTCTAGGAGAGCAGATGGTAGAAAGGAGATTGAGGTAGAAATTAAGGTTTCTTGTTACAACTAATAGTTTTTATGCATTGCCATAGAGGTTTCATTTCTGTGGTTAACCAGCATAAACAGTTTTCATTAGCATCTAAATTTAACATAATTTTCAGGAACATGTGAATTCTGGTAACTGAAGATGATGATTGATACTGATCTAACAATGAAGGAAGAAACAATTAAAATGCTGAAAGTTAAATTTGGGAAAGAGAGATGAAGATGAAGCTTTTTAATTTGGGATAAATGAATCAGCAGCATGCGTGACTTTGGAAATGTTAATTTTTTTTCTTTTAAATGCTTATGAATAAATTATGCAGCTGTACCATGAGGAGTTAACAGAGCCCATGAAACTGGGACACGTGGGCAAAGCAGTCGTGGAGGAATCCTAACTGTTCTTACTTCATATAGTGAAATATATGCTTTGAACTGACCATGGCATGTGGTTCTTTTCAGATTCACAACAATCATTCTGAGATAGAGAATATTAACTAATTGCTTGAGTTTTAGCTAAAGGCATTTGAAAAATTTTGTAAATTTGTCTGTATCTCCTGCTGCCTTGCAGGTTCACCTCCATGCCATATGTTGCAAGTGGGAGTCAGGTCAGTTGTTAGTTGGGACAATTCCCACTGTGTCCCTTGGGGGAAGTTAATGGAAATTTGTTCCCCTGGGAGCTGCACTGAGAGGTCATCTGCAGGGTGGGCAAAGATGTCTACTGCATGGCTTTGGGGCTCTGGCAGAGGGGATTGGGGTTGCCTGTCTGTTTTAGGGGATCAGAGACACTAAAAAGATTTCCAGGAGAATGTCACAGCTCCAGCTTCCCAAGGTGCTCTGATGGAGCACAGAGCAACATTCCAGGTACAGCTGGAAATTTTCCCCTTCTTTTATGCTGATATTAGAGATTGGCAAGGTCTGATGGTGATGGGAGCCTTGTGTTAGATGGACTGTGAGCTGTTTTTTGGCTGCTTTAGCAGTGCAAGTGTCATGTTCTGCAGCTCAGCACAGCCCTGCTGCGGCTGCTTCTTGCCTTGGCTCTTCCTCTTGGCACTGGAAGTGCCACAATTCATCACTGTACCAGGGAGGAGCAGAGGGGGAAGGAAGGATGTTGGCAAAAAGGGAGTCCTAAGATCAGTGACATTGGGAAGGAAAGGCTGTAAAGGATTAAACATGGCTTTCATGCCTGATGCTCATCCCAGCCCTGTGAATCAGGACTTCTCCAGGCACTGGAGCTCGGTGAAGTGTCTCTATGTGCTCATGCAGAGCAATGCCCTGTGAGGGAGGCAGAATAACAGGGGCTGGAGACCATTTAAAGCATCCAGGATCATCTCCTGCCTGCCTGTGCTCACCACAGTGCTGCAGTCCTTCCCCACTTCTCCACATCTTCCCTGCAGAGTGGCCCAGGGGAGGCAAGAGCTGGGTTTTCCTTCAGATTTCTGTCACTCCGGTGGGCAGAAGCAGATAGTTCATTTCTCCATGGTTTAATGGCTGTTATCAGAGCAACAGATCTTCTGGTTCTGTGACTCTGTGATTCAGAAACAAAGAGATCTGCTGCTACTTTTATATATGTTTTGTTTTAAATATACTCCCAGAAAAACTGGCTATTTTAGTGCTTCATTTATCCTTCACTTGTTTTTCTTCTGTCTCTTCTGTTTCCATTGCCCACCAGGGAACCATTGGGCTGCTGAGGTGAGTTCAGAGCTAGCAGTGCTATCTCTGCCCTTTTCCCAGTTAACAAAGACACCACAATAAAACCACAATTTTAGTAATTTTTTTCTCAGATTGACAAGGATCATAACTGGGAGAGCTGCAAGCTGCTCTGGCAGCAGTTGGCTAGCCATCCACACACACACACATCCAAAACCCAGTTTCACTTGTTTAGAAGTTGAGAACTTTAACAAGTTTTCAAAATTTGTAAAGCTTGTCTTTTGGCATCAGCTAGAGAATATTGGGAGGAAATGGGTGCTTCTGGTATCTTTGCTTTGTTAATGGTGTGATAAAATTCTCCTCTGGGGCAGAGAGTTTTCCGTGGGGAGCTCATGGGATGGGATGGGATGGGATGGGATGGGATGGGATGGGATGGGATGGGATGGGATGGGATGGGATGGGATGGGATGGGATGGGATCCCTCCTTCCCTCCCCAGCTCATAGCAGAAGCTTTAGAGGGCTCATTGGATATAACAACTTTAAAAGTTTTCTGTGGTTCGTTTTTCATCTGATAGAAGTATCCAGGAGGGGCTTAAGGACAAAATATTTAGTAGAAATATATTTGAATGGCATTTACCAGTTTTAAGAACATTATTGCTACAGCTTTGTCTTTGGTCTTAGCTCTAATTCTTTTTTTCTTAGCTTTAATGTGGAGTTTATGTTAAATTAAAAGAAAATTTTACATTAGTTCTTTTTTTTATGAAGTTGCACCCTAAGGCCTTAAATTTTGTCTTCTTTTCAAATACTGGCAAGGTATTGATCACTTTATTTCCCTTAAATACATTTCAGTGTTGGAGAGAGATGCTAGCATATTACTTGTTCGCTGCTGTGCTTTATTATTAAAAAGCTTTAGTTTCTTGCTGTGGTGACTGTCTGGGGTCTTTGTCAATTGTTCCTCACTATTGTTTATCAGAATTGCTGTAGTTTGTGAAAAGAAAGGCTTTGGCTATGCTGGGTTTCTGTTAGCAGGAGCCAAAAATATCAAAAGATGAATGGTAAGGTACTGGTTTGGAATTTCTACTTAAAGGCTGCAGAAAAAGATCTAAAAAAACATTTGAAAATGAAGTGAAAACCCCCTAAAATTTACAAAACATCTGTCATCACATGAGTATCATTCTGAGATAATCAGGTTGAATATAATTTGTTCTTTCCATCTAAATAAGTGGGTTATATTAAAAAAAAATGATGACACGGAACATCTTTGGGCAAGTGCAGTAATAATAATAACCAAGTGTGCTTTATTGCAAGGAAGAAATGTTATCACTCCAATTACCCTATACAGGAGATTTGAAAAAATCCTAATAGGAAACAGTTTAAGCGTGGCTGTGAAGTTATTATTTCAAAGTAGATGTAATCAGTTACCAACAATACATGGTATGTCTTAATTAATGGCTGAAGTACACAAAATCTCCAGGGGGTCTTTCTGCACTGGTGTTTGGGGACATATTATAACTCAAGGTAATTGAATAGCAATTAACTAGAGTTAATGAACGTGCATTCTTGGGAAGACACACAACAGTTAATGGATCAGCCCGGAATGAACCACAATTAAACACACACCCCTTTGTTTTGCTGAACAAGCATCCACTGGATGTCCACACTAGCATCCATAAGGCCATTAATTAATCTGAATTAATAGGTTTTTGTCTCCACTGCCATTGCAAGTGAAAGACACTCTGTAGATAATCCAAGGACAGCTGTTGATGTTTCCTGGCTATGCCAATTAAAGATATTGCCCCTATTAACTGTGGCACAAGCTTTTGTTAACTGTGTGTCTTTAAAACAATGTGAGCAATAAACAGGAGTTTGAAGTCTATGAGGTGGAATTCATGTGGAATTAGAGAACTAATTGAACTAAATTGGAGAGTGGCTTTCACCAAAATTTCGGGCACTGGGGAGGAGAAAGTGCCATGCCCATCCTTCCCCTTCCCCTGTCACCTTCTTCCAGAGGAGAATTTTGGATACAGGCAGCTGCTAACCAGTGAACCAGGGTCTGCATCTCTCATCTGAAAGAGAAACTGATAGCCAAATGTTCTGAAAATAAAAGGCTGTTTTATGCAAAATTCCTTTGGTGATTATAGGGACAGATAAGATGTTTCTTGGAACTCGAAGAACACAAATATTTGAATGCAGTCCCAAATGCAGCTAGGAGCCAAAACATGGAGAGCTCACAGTGACTCTTTCTGAAAGATTTATAGAGAGCTTAACAAGACACTAAAAATGTACAATTCAACAGCTAGAGGAAAATCTTAAAAAGTAAATGTATATGTAGGTTGTTTGCATTATCCAAAAGGTAAGTAAACAAGATTGTATTTTTCAGTGATTTAGGAATCTCTGCCTTGCTCTAACAAACAAGAAATTCTTTAGAAAGCCAGCAGAAAAATAACAATTGAAAATTAGACAGTAAGCAGACAAAAAAACTACTTTTGATGCTATGGCAAAGAGGAGATCATTCATTGTAAATGAGAAAATGCTGTAAGATTCCTCTGAAAGTCTGGTGCACCCATGGCTTGTTTGTTCAGTGATAGCTGCATTTGCTCTTCGTAGCCTTTTTTCAGTAAAATGTGGTTTCACAGGAAAAGGACAGCAGGTAATGAAACAATGACAAGGAACCTGTGGGAAATGAAACAGCTGAGGAAAATCTGGGTAAATTTGTTCTGTGCAAGGCAGTTTTGTGTGGGGAGCCACAAGGTCACTTATGCAGAGCTCAGGGAAGTGCATCTCTCCATTCCACACCTCCACTGAACTTCAATGGCAAGTTCCAGCTGGAAGGATCCATCCAAAAGTCCAGAAGTTTGGACTCTTGTTCTCCTTGAGCCACGAATTGTAGTGTGGGAAAAAATGCATTAATAGAGTCCTCTTTCATGTCAGAGTAAACAGAGC
Source organism: Lichenostomus cassidix (assembly GCF_008360975.1). NCBI lineage: Eukaryota > Metazoa > Chordata > Aves > Passeriformes > Meliphagidae > Lichenostomus > Lichenostomus cassidix. Next base: position 13,933,498 of record NC_139494.1, read on the forward strand.
AGGTCAGAGGTGGAAAGTTCTGTTGGAAGTGACTTGGGTGCTCTTTGCACACCTTTGGTTCCTTAACCTGTTTAAAACAGGCAAAGACTCCGAAAGAAACTCTGAGATAAATTAAGGCAATTAATGTGTTTCATTTCAGCTACCTGCACATCATTCAGGGAGCTGTCTTGGAAGAGACAAATTAATTACTAATATGAATTCTATACCCTGCTATTTTGTCTATTTACTGATGTTACTTTCCAACGCTTTTCCAGAAATACTTTGTCTGATATTTAACAAGCGAAGCTATTATTATCTTATGTTACATAAGATTTTCTTCCCTCGTAATTGTGATAGAGGAGGATGAAAGTTTAAAAAAAACAAAACCCTTTAGCAGGACTTTAACAAACTCATTGCAGAATTTCATAGTAGAAGTGGAAGAGTTGGCCCAGCTGAGACAAAAAAAAATGTTGAGATCAGACAAATGCTGAATGAGGAAGGGTTTGAGTCAGAGGGTTTATATATTTGGCTTTCCATAGCTTTCCTGTAAATTGCATTATTTCTATGATATATTTGCCCTAGACACATCAATAAGCTTTGAAAGTACAGGTTGTTAATGAGTTTGCAGCCGAATCCCAATTTTCTTTCTGTTTATTTTTTTGAGTAGCAGAAATACTCCCTGTGTCTATATAATTAGTGTTTCAATGTTTATTTTCCTTCAGTAGAGTCTGCCTTTTGAGATATTCCTTTGGTTCTTTCATCGTTTCACAAAAATTAAAATTCTGCCCAAAATAACTCAAACCATCCTTAAGTTATATACAGAGGATTTTCACCTCCAAAACAGATCTTTTCAAGCTTACTCCTAAAAAAAGTCTTTCAAGTTACAAAGACTTCCACAGCCACTTTATAAGAATTGTGGGGTTTTTTCTCATTTTTTTCTTCAGTTTTGGAAAGGATGCTGCTGACCATAAGGAAATATTTAAATAAGTTTTTTGTTTAACAGAAATACCCAGTATTTAGGCAATTCATTTTTAACAAATTCTAGGACTTCTCACAAAGCCATGCAACATTTTGACCTGCAGCGTTTGGTAACAAATGCTGGAAATAAACATCATGACATAATCTCAAAGCATGAGAAAAATAAACATGGTTTTCTCAAGAATGTCTCCTACAGCCTACAGAAACTTGGAACACTAATTAAAGTCAGAATATTTTGTCATACATTTCCTAATTTAGAAATTGTTTGATAAAGCAGAAAACATCCCATAGGAATGCATTGTGGTGAGCTGGTCCCATTCCCCAGGTGAGATATTTATTCCCCATTTTAGATATTTTCCATGGGTTTTCTAGAGAAACACAGTGCATTGCACTGGTTGCCAAGACTGCTCATGTCTTTAAGGCCTCACCAATAACAAAAAGGAAAAACATTGGATTTTTTTTTGTTTAATAAACATTAAATGGGAAATAGCCATGATATATATCCATAGCTATAAACTATACATTTCCTACAGTGTCAACAGACAGACTGGCAATAACCAATTAGAATAATTAACACTTGCACTGGTACCTCTGCCTTGATAACAAGTCACTGACCACATTTAGCATAGTTACTCTAATTAACAGTCCCATTCAGGCCAGATATTTATAGGTGCATTATTTTACCCAAGCATGCAAAGGCTTCACAAGGTACCCAACAGCTGCCATTGAGTAATACAATCAAAAACATATCCCCAGTAATCCATCTCAATTCCTGCTTTATTACCTTTGCAGCTTTCTAGCACTTTTGTCAATAAGATATTGCTTCTAGCAGTTCAGCTTTATTCTTACATTAATATCCCAAATTTATCATGGGGCTCTAAATTTCCTCTGGTCACCAGAATGTCCCACTGAGCCTTTTAAGCTCCCTGAAACGACGTTCTTTATCGGAAGCCTGGGAAAAATATTTTTTGCCCTCCATCCCTGAGTGTTTTGAGATTAAATTCACTAACATTGTCAAGTAGGTCAGTGAGGAAAGCCAGAACAAGAAAGAGAAATATTGTTTAGGGTTTAGGTGGATGGGAAGGGGAGGAGGTGACAGTGGTGCTGAGCTCCAGCCCTGTTGTCACAGCCCTGTTGTCACAGCCCTGTCCTGGGCAGATGTGCAGAGAGGGACCAAAATCTCGTGGCTTCAGGCAGACTGAAGGCAGGATCTGGATGCTCACCAAAGGCCAGCCAAAGGGAAATACAAGTGTTACCCTCGGTGTGTTTTTCTCTGTGCTTTTTTTGTTCTTTTAATGGATAGAAGTTCCTTTTCCAGCAGGTTTGGTCCCTGATCAAGTGCAGCAGTTGGTGATTATGTGTCATTATCCCCCAGAGACTTTTTTTTTTTGGACAGAAAAATCCTACCCAGGCAGTAAAAAGCACAGGCTGCCAAAATGGCCAAGAAGCTGTAAAAAAAGTCTAGGTTACCATCAGAGCCCTGTCTGGAACATGATGAAGAGCTGAGTTTCCTTTTGCTGCATCTCAGCCAGCCCTGCTCTGCCTGCAGAGAGCATCCCAGTGACCTCCCAGCCAGCAGCACTGGCTGACCAAAAGCCTTTCACCAATTCCATTGCTTTACTGTTAATTTAACCTTATTTTAATTTAGCCTGGTGCTGTCTCCAGCTCCCTGCCTGCAAGCATGCCAAGCCCTGTGGGACTGAGCAGCCTCTCCCTGCCAGGGCTGCATCCTCCTCCTGTCACTGCTTTGTTTATTTTCCTTACAAAGGTCCCAGGGAACATAACCAGGGACTTCTGCCAAAGCTTGCAGGCACCCACTGGAGAATACAACATGTTTGATTTGCTGGCCCTTGCTCATTCTGCCAGCCTGGAGGGAGGGAGCATCACTTCTGACTCATGAGGGTGTTGCTGCAAGACTGGAGCAGCTCATGTCTGAAATACATTTGGTCTGCAGGAAGGTTCAAAATGGTTTCATTATAAGGTAGATCCAGATTGGAGACACTTAGTATTTATTTCAAAAGATTTCGTGGTTTAAAGAATCTTGGTGCTGGTGAAAAAGGTTTTTAAAGCTGAGGTGAGGTTTCACACAGTGGATAAATTAATAACTGACTGTGCAGGTTGTGAGTCACTGCATTTGTTTCTGCTGGTGTCATGTTTCAGAAAGGAGCAGAATGAGGAGGAAATGCTAATATCCCCAAAGAAGGCAAATTTCTGTAATGAAGAGGCACACAGAGCCGTGCTGTCTAAAGGCCAAGGCACAGTCAGAGCAATCACTTTCCTGTGGCTTTAAGACCCTCTGTTTAAAAAAAGTATTTTAAAAAGCTGCTGTCTCTTGCTCTGTTGTCACTTGCTGATGCCTGCTGTATATTTTTGCATGTGATTTTTGGCTATTTCAGGTAACCACCTGACTTTCACACACATAATATTGTGCTCCTGAATTCCAAGAGAATCTCTTGGCATCTGGCAAAAGTCCCCTATGACTCAGTAAGCACCCACTCAATAAATAATTTGAAATTAAAAGCACCCCACACATGAGTTCTGGAGACAAAAAAAAAAAACCAAAAAAAACCTTATTGCCTTTATTTTCCTCAGAAAATAAACAGTGGGAAAATTATCTCTGTGTTGCTTTGCAAATCTATAAACTACCATGATGATTATTTTGGATATGACATCAGGAAATGCTGTCTTGCAGGAGGCTTTTGGATTTGGGTTGATGACCAGCAAGTTCCTAGTCCCCTTACTGTATAATCATCACTGGTTTCAGTCTAGTAAACACTTCTGAGTGTGCATTAGAAAGTTGTGAGGAAGACAAGGGGCATTAAGCATAATGCACCTTCTGGCAAGGAGGAAAGGAATGCAAACTGCAGGGAGATGGGAGAGTAGCTGGAGTCTGAATTATTGGCATCTGGAAGTTGCTGAAATGAATCTGTTGTTTCTCATAAGTAGGATATTTATAGTTCCTCAGCTGCAGCACTGTCACACCCAGGGTGTGAGAGATAAACCTTGCTAGTGCTTCCCTTGGCCCAGGTCTCTCATCCTGGTGAATTCCTGACTGTGTGCCTCAGTTTCCCTTTGAGGAGAGCCTGGTTTGCCTGGGAGATGTCCCTGCCCGTGACAGGGGGGTTGAAATGAGGTGGTTTTTAGGATTCCTTCTAATCCAAACCATTCTGGCCAGGTACCAGGTGGGTGTGAATTGATGGAGCTGTTTGAAATCAATACATGCACTCCAAATCAGATCTCATTCTTTGCCCACCATTTGTGGTGGTGAGGGACCCTAAACATACTCATACATTTTCCTCTATGAATAATTATTTACTGGCAATTGTTCAGAGAGCAATAGAAGCAATATACTTATTTCAGCCTCTCTGGGAGCAGCACTTTCAGTTCTCTCATTTCTCTGCCATCCCCAGAGCCTCCCTTGCTAAAAACAATGTCATAGACACACTGCAGATAAGTCTGGAAGAGAGTTTAAATTATTTTTCAGTATATTCTGATAGTGAAAGAGCAAAGTAATGTATTTTTTGTGACAAATACAGCTATAAAATTCAGTGGCGGTTCTTCGGCCATGAGGGCAGTTTCTTAACAATAGGACTGTGGATTCCTCTCAAAAAAGAGAATTTGATTTTCAAGGAAATTTTCTTTACCTACCTGTGCAAATAAATTGAACGTGCTCAATCTCCGATCTCTTATTGAAAGTATGAGTCTTGATTAAGAAAAAAAAAAAAAAATCCCTGAAGTCACTCTGTGTGGATATAGTTGGAATAACATTTTTTAAGTATACTTTATTTCATGATACCTGTTTATTTGTTTGCCTGGTGACCAATTTGTTTTCTTTTTGAGTCCTGTTGCACTTCTAGTGCCCTTTGCACTGAGGTCCAGGTTTATTGCAGCAATCTATAGGCAACCAGAAAAGTGCCTAAATCACCTTGGAGGGTTCCACAGGAGATGGTAAGAAGCACTTGAGGGAGCAGTTTGGGTCCTGGATGGACCCTTTTGCCATTTTCTCTCCCCTGGCTGCAGAGGTAGCAGGGGGTGATTATCTTCAAGTGCAAGCTCATCAGTTAAATACTGATATTGGCTGAATGGGGGCTCAGAAGTGATTAAGTGAGGGACATTGAAAATATTCCTCCCTGCCCACCCTGGTTTCTCCTGGCTTTTGGAGACAGAGAAAATAGAGGAGGAGTGTAAATGAAGCAGCTGAAAATACACATCCCCATCATGATCAGCCCCTCTTTGCAGGCTGGTGTTGCCACAGCAGCAAGTTTATCACACAGCTGTGGTGGGGTTGGGGAAGCTCAGTGCAGCTGACCCCAAAAATCCCTCTGCTGAGATGGGATCATGCAGTGTGCCTTAGGGATGGGACTTGTGAGAGTGGTCACAGCCCTGCTGCTCTCTTTGCACCCCTGCTTTGTGCTCCCTTGGGTGTTGGTGTGGATCTTGGAGGAGATTGAAACCAGAGCATGTTTGCATGAGCTTCATTCCTTCGCCCAGACCTGGTGTTATGCTCTAATTAATGCCCCTGAGTTGTTTTGGCATGTTCACATCAGACAAAAATGACCCAATAATTGGCTCTATTTCTGAGAGCTCACCTCCAGATACGCCACAGGAGACCTGGTACTTTCCTCTTCACTCTGTCACCTTAATCTGCAGCTTCACTGCTGGTTGGGGGAACTGCTAAATGCTGCATTAGTCAGAAAAATCTTACTTCAGAGTGTAAGGACAGAAACGAAAGGGAATCCACTAAGATAAAGGAAAAAAAATTCCTTCTTCTCCCTGGAACTTCTTCCAGCACTATGAAGATGAGTGAATCCAATCAGCCTCAGTGTAACTTGCAGAAGTGATGCCATGAAGGACTTTTTGTCCAAGATCTTTATAGTCTGAAGAAAGAAGTGTTTGTTCTGTCCTTCATTTGCTGATTGGCAGATTTTCTCTGTTAAGGAGCATTAGGTGATAATTTATAAGAACTTTTTCTGCACCCTCTGCATCAGTGAATTTCTGTGCAGATTTTATTATTAAATCACAGCACTGGAAGACTTCTTGTTTCTACGAGTATAGAAATCTTTTTTTTTCCACTTCTGAGTGAGCACAAATTTCTGCAGGATGGGATTTTTCCCTTTTAGTTAGCATAATTATGGTAATGATCTAGACTAAAAAAGATGGAGAATTCAAGGGACACATTTGGAATGTATATTGATGATAAGATGTGAAACCTTACTATTTGTGTTGGAGTAAAAAAGCAGAAAAGTGCTCAAGAGAACATGGCTCATTTTATAATGCTGCAGTGCCAAAGTGCTCTGTAACAAGGAATTGGAGGAGTGAAAGCCAAGTTTCCATCTCTTCCCTGCTGCACCGATGGAAAGGGAAATTATTACCCTAGAGAGGAATTCTGGGTATGATGGTTGGGTTGTAGTAACAATGCTGGGATTCATAATCATTTCCCCAAAAGGACTGTGAATCTTTTTCCCTGCAAAATGTACTCTCAGGTGGGGGTGGCTTAATTCACAGAAATCCTGGGTTTGTGGTACCACACCTGACCATACTTTGAATAAACTCACTAGCACTTTGCTTTGGAAAGAAATACCTCCTGCCTAGAGTAATTCCAGCACTGTGCAGTAAATCCAGAGCTGAGCTTTCTTCAAGCTCTGGCTGAAGGATTTGTTTAGAAATTGTTCCAACACTGGTTTGGAATTGTTTCAACGGGTAAGATTTAGTTGCTGTGGTCAGTTGTAACTTACTTGAAACAGTAATTGGAAACCCACATTTGAGCCTGTTCTTCCTGCTTGTTAAGACTTTTCTAGTTAACTTCCCCTAAATCAAATTTATCAGTGTCTTTTGCCTTCCATGAGAGCTTCATGGGGCTCTTTGAGTAACTTTCCTCATAAATGGTGTTGGCTCTGGAGCACCTGGACAATGTGGATGGAACTGACAGAGGGGGAGTGTGCTATGGGAATGTGCATTTGGAAATCATCCCTGATGCCAGCCTGGTGGGAATGAAGCCAACATGTTCTGCATGAAATCTCATGGCTGTGGCTGAGATGTCCTTTCAGCTCTTGCTCTCTTTCCATTGTATCACCTCTTCTCGTTTTCTGCCTGTTTCTGCAGCCCTGCAGAGGAGCTCCCAAAGCCAGGAGTCACCACTGGAAAGGAGTGGCTCTGAGCTTTGCATGGGCTTTGTTTGGGCTGAATTTTCCATTCACCATAACGGTCTGCAGGCAATTTCCTCCACTTGCACAAAGTTCCTTTGTAAGCTAGAAAGCACCTGACTTTCCTGTAGCTACCATAAGCGACTCCATACCTATGGAAGGAGCTAAAAGTGCCTACAGAGCTCATACAACTTCAACATCAGCCTCCAGAGGTCTTTTTCCAGTGGGTGACTCCCACAGCTGCTCTGTGTTCATTCAGCTCCATGTCTCCTGTGAGTGATGACTGCAGCACCAGAGATTATTTAGATGTGTCTCCTCACAGGCTGTGATGAAGTTCTGGATGGAGCCTTCTGCAGGGAGCAGTGAGTTAGCTGATTGCTACTCTTGCCATTTATAATGTTGTTTTAGTGCACCAAATAGCTGCAAAAGTTTGGCTGTGCTTCATCAGTGTCTCCCTGCTTCCCTGGAGAGGGATCTACACTGTGCTGCAGTGATCCAAGGCACTTGGGGTCACCTTCCTTCACCCCCTGAGGTCTCAGCACAGCTTTTCCTGCCCTGTGCCTATCACCTCTAAATGATAATTTAGCAAATGCTACCGGAAAGGCATGAGACAGAAACATCTGAGGTCAATAACCCGAGGAAGAGGGAGATGATTCCAGTTGTGGACATGAGACCTCAGAGTGCAATTAAGAGCATAATCCTGGATCTGTGCACACAGGGATATGATCAGTTATGCTGTGTAATGCTGTGTTGACTTGGGTTTCTCTGCTGGCCCCATAAACCTGAGTCTGTAAGGCTCAAAGCAAAGTCTTATGCCAGAGGAAGAAGTTTTCACACATTGTCTCCTTACCTTGGAGTCTGTGTTGCTCTGTGTAACCAGATTTAATTTTATGGGACTGGTGCTGCTCATAGGTGGCTTCCATAGGAAAATATTGCTGCTGATCCACAGCTGGATACTGGGATGCTTATTAAGATGACAAATTAGCAGAGGAAAATGAGGAGAAGGAGGGAGGGCAGATGCAATCAGAACAAGTTTGAGGCTGTGAAGAACTGGCAGCGATGTGTTTTGTACAGACTTTCCTCAAATCTGTGGAATCTGGAAACATTTAATGTCAAGTCAGAGAGAAAAAGGACAGCACAGATATCTTCCCAGGAGGGGGAGAAGAAAACCAGGTCACTTGCCTTTGCTGAGGGTTTTTTCCTAACTTTGGATGTATTGAGCTGTGTAATAACTTGCACATATCTGGAAGCAATGCAGAGCACAGCAATCAATAACACAAGCCACGATAATCAGGTGTTTCAGCCACCTGACACGAGCAGTCTCCAAAGATAATTCTCTCCCACAGGACATCGCTGAACATAACTTCAGTTTATTCCTAGCAAAAAAATAAATGCTCACCTGCTGTGCTGAGACAAACCTTGCCAGCAGTTTTCCTCCTGAAAACTGGAAAGGGATGGAGGTGCAGGGAAAACCAGGGGGAAGCACCCACTGGAGCTGGTGGTGGCCAGCAGATAGCTGGAGCAATCTGTCACCCGTCACCAGTGTCCTTAAAATCCTTAGAAAGACCTCAATAAAAATGGAATTTGCCTCTGTGTTCGGCAGAGGAAGCACAGAAGAGTTTGGGGCTGCATTTCTTGTTTGTAAAGGATAAAGGATCCTGGCACCAAGGGACACAGGGAATGTGTGTCACCATCACCTTGGTGCTTGAGAAGGTGAAGCTGCAGCATGAGCCCAGCCTGGTCTAATAAAGCTGCCCAGGAATGAGACAGTACTGAAAATTCCCTGTCTCTGTGTGGAATCAATCCAGATCAGTGCAGCCAATACCAATTCCAGGTATTTACTGTAGAATTACAGAAAAGTTTGGGTTTGGATCGACCTTAAAGACCATCATGTTCCAACCCCTGCCATGTCAGGGACACCTTCTACTACCCCAGGCTGCTCCAAGCCCTGTCCAGCCTAGCCTAGGACACCTCCAGGGATGGGACAGCCACATTTTCTCTGTGCCAGGGCCTCACCACCCTTACAGCAAAGAATTTCTTCCTAATATCTAATCTAAGCCTGCTCTCTCTCAGCTTAAAGCCTTTACCACAGCAGTTACATGTCTCTGGTTAGGGTGGCTTGTTTTTCGTATGCTGTTAAATGGCTCTCCCTGCTACCAGCCTTGCAATTAAAAAATAATTTTAAAAAAAATGAAAGTAACCACATCTGTTAAAACACAAACACAAGCTGGGTTTTAGCCACTTGTATGTCCACATTGCCATCCAAAAGGCAGAGAGGAGTTTTGGTGATCAGGTACAATCAATGCTGAGCTCTTCCCCTAACAGTAATACCATCGTTCATAATTGGCTGTAAAAATGAGGTGCTTCTCAAGCTACTAAAACCCCAAATTCCTTTCTCATTCAGCATCCCCAGAATGACATTTATGTTATTCAGGATTGCTGTCCCCTTTCAAACCAGAGCAGTCAGCAATAGCACATAAATTTTTATGCCTGTCCAGTACAAGGCACTGCATAAAAAGAGAGCATAAATGATGTAATGGATGTGAAAGTTTTTGCCATGCCCTCCCAAAAAAGCAGAAAAATTCAAAGCAGGTGGGGAGGGAAGGTTCCCAACTCTGCCTCTTGTTTGGAGTTTGCCTCCTGGGAGCTCCCACAAAGCTGGCTTGTGCCTGCACTATAAAGTCATTCACTCTGCTGAGGAGTCTATTAATAAAAAGGAGAGCAACAATGATTTTCAGATGGCAGAGTATCAAATAATCAATACTTCTCCTTATTCACAAGCAGAAGAGTGGCAGATAAGGATATATACCAATCACAGACACAATGTTTAATAAAACATCTCAGTCTTTGTCACTCTAGGCACTTTTCTGCTACATTTTATAGGTCACAGTCCATGAAATTTCATAGGAACTTTCATATCTATTCTCTGTAGCAGAGTATGACATTTATTTGTTATTAAACCATATAATTTAGGGAGGATGAAGATATTTTATCCAAAACAACATGTGAAGTAGTCTTTCCAACAATGATTTTTCTCTAATGTATCTGTATTTTGGGACCTCTATATAATCCTGTGAGCTCCTTATTTTTTTGCTAATGGGAAATAACAGATTAATATCATTTTATAGTGATTGTATTGGAGGCCAAGCTACTCGTTAAACTCAGGGTATAACCTTTGCATGCTTTTTTCACCTGCTGACCCAGACTGTCACCACAAAAAGCTGTCAGCTTTAATCATGAGAAACATGAGCAGTGGTGAGTTAATTGTGGTAAGTCAGTGCTAAGCATTGCATCCTCTCCCAAACACCATGGAAGTCAAGAGAGGATGTGTTCTCATGGGGGCAGCTTTTATTAATTTTGGCAGCTGCAGGAGGAGGGAAAGGTGAGTGGGAGCTGGAGGCTGAGAAGGATCAAAGATTGAGAACAAAATATGAGGAAGTGTCTCTTTTTCTCCAGTCCAGTGGATTTGTAAGAGAATACACCTACTTTGATTAATCAAAGTGTCCTTGATGCTTTGGTTGTAGTACATTGTCCCATAGCACTGATACCTCTTTTGGGATGTGTAGGACCTGCTGGCTGTCAGCTAAATGTCCCATGTGTATGCTTTTTGTGTGTAAAAATCCTTTGGACCACACTTGGGAGACAGAGGGTGAAGGAGAGAAAGAGAAACGTGCAAGAGAGGAGCAGAGTGGAATTCTGGATCTCCATCATTATTCACAATAGGACATAGTTGTGAGCCACTAGAATTCCTGGTTTGCCACAGCTTCAGTAGTGGCTTGACAAGTCCCTTTTCATCCCTAGGTCCTTATTATTGGAAAAGTATTGCCCACTTCAGCTCAGGAGCAAGCCCTGGAGGGCTCAGCATTGCATATCCATGGAGAAGCTCCTTCTTGCAGCTGTCTGGGGCACTCAGCAACTTCTGACCTGCAACTTCTCTTCATAAAACCAGAGAAGACACTGCTATGTGAAAGCCCTCAGGGCTTGTAACCTTACTGAAATAATCTATTTCGGAGAAAAAAAAATTGTGGAGTTTTTTTAGCAGCCCAAAACACGTGAGGGACTGCAGATAGCTGTAATAATTCCTTCTTGCTCGAATGGCAAAGCATACTGCTATCAAAATTTAATCTGGGCTTTTTGGTGCATAATCATATTTCACTCATTTTCCTCCATCCTTTTGCTTGAGATAAATGAACCCCTTCTGTGCCACCACCAACCCAGAATTCATAAGCCAATATTTTACACCCAGGCCAACAAATACAGCCAGTGGCATTTTATGACCCATCTCTCATTCCCTCCCTACAATCAGCAGCATTTCCAGCATCTGTCTCTCAAATTTGCCTCCAGCCTTTGGTTCAAACAGAGATGACAGTGGTCAGTTTATCAGCCAGCATCACCTTTGTTCATAAGACACCAGGCTCTGGCAAGAACAATCTTAACTTGGCAGGGAACTATCTGGGAATGGCACTTCTTGGAACAGGAGAAGCTCTGGCAGGTGCCCAGTGTCGCTGCTGAGCCGTGTGGTGTCTCTGATTTTTATCCCTCCAAATTCAGGCCTTTTGGCAGCACTTCATGGAAATCTGTCGGGGTTAGCCACTCGCTTGGAGGGACACTGATTCCTCAACTGGGGCTGGAGGTGAACTGACAGTGAGAGGAAGAGGAAGAAGGCAGCTGGGGTTTCATTTTTGCAGCTGGATTGAAAGCATGCAGGATATACATCCAAATACACATGGTTTTCCTGGATTTTCCTGGTGTCCTCTTGATCTTCTTATGTCTTCTACCCAAATGCATTCCCCTTTCCTATAAAATTCATAAAACAGCTGGGGGTTAGGAACAGAGCTGGTGTTACTCTCCAGTCATGGTGATTGCAGTTTTTTACTGAAAGGTATTCTTCAAACTATCTTTTCCTCAGAAAAAAAAGTTTACCTCAATCCTTGCAAACTTTCACAACCATCCTGAATCTTAGAAATAAAACCTTACATCTGATGTTGTTTTCATTACAGCTGTACCTGTGCAAATCCTTACCCACACTGCATTTCTTACATACCCTTTCTTGAGCAATTACAGCCTAAATGAAGCTAAATCCCTCATCTTAATAAAAGTTAGAGCTTTCATGTGCCAGAGGTGAAATATATTTTGGTACAGTTCTGCTCAGTGCCAGTGTGTCTGTACAGATATTAATCACACATTCTTTACAGGGATTTGCTATGAATGAGCAGGTATATTATTATATTATACAGGCAGGCAATGAATATTACAGTGAATACTTTCCTGTTAACACAGAGCATCGCTGCCTCTCTCTGAGTAGAGAATGACTTAGCTTAAAGGAACATCTTTCATCTGTGTAAATGGTTTACTGGGGGGCATTGCAGAGAGTTCTGAATAGGATTTTTTTTTTTTCACAGAAACTGAGCTACAATGATAACACAAGTAATTGCATTCTCTAGTGCCTCCCAGTGCTATACGTGTTTTCTTCAATGGAAAAAAAAAAAAAAACCAGGTATTGGCAGCCTGGTGAATTGAGTAATTGTAACTAATAGGGTTGTTTCTTTTTGCCTGTCTTTTAGGATGGAATGGGGAACCTGAGGATCACAGAAAAGGGTCTGAAGCTTGAAGGAGATTCAGAATTCTTGAAACCTCTCTACGCCAAAGAAATCCGATCAAGACCAGTAAGTTTTTGGGAAAGGGATAAGCTTGTTTCTGTAGCCCTAACACAAACCATGAAGTGGCAGGTGACATGGTCATGGGATAAATTGCTTTGGCCATTGGCCTTGCTATACACATACAATTTGGGGAGCGAGGCAGTGGTGGCCCTTCAAGGACTTAATCCAGACACTAGATCCTTTGGGCAGTTCCAGAGTTGGTACCCATGGCTCTGGTTTGTGTGAGCCACAGTTAAAACTCTTCCAGGACCTCTGAGCTTTCACACTGTCTTTTTGCTTTGAGATAAATGCTAAACAGCTCTCAGCTGAAGGACGTGTCATTTTCAAGGCTGAGGGATGGTTGACAGTTCTGAAATTCATCTCTTTTTTTAACCAACTATAGCTTTTCTGGATAGCTGGGAGGTGGTGCCCTGTTGATTATTAGCACAATTAACCCTTATTTCCTGCTCAGTCCTGCTTCATGTTGGTTTAAAATTATGTGTAGTTAAAATTCAAAGCTGCTAAGAGTGACTTCTTGACAAAAGTGGCAAGAATGTTAACAACTGAAAATGAGAAAGAACCCAAGTGTGATTGAAATAACATTTTCATAGCAGCACTTCCCTGGCTGTTGGTGACTTTTGCTCTTTCTCATGCAATCCTCTATGTCCTGAGCAGCTTTAAAATAACTGAAACAACTACAGAGAGTTTCCAGGATCCGTGTCAGAAGATATCATCTGTCTTGTTTCCTGATCTAAAGTGTTAATTTGAGTCAGATACCGACCTTCCCTTTTGATAACAATGGCAGATAGCTAATTAAATAAACTTAACATCCTTTTATCTTAGCACTTCAGTGCTCTTGTAGAAATTGGAACTTGGAGCATAATGAACAAAACAGCCAATACGATAGCCCATTTAATTATTGAAGGTTGTAACCTCTGTAAGATGGCTAGGAATTGATTTGAACAAGCGTAATCATTCAGGAAGAAAACTTAATAAGAAAACCTTCATATCTATAAATGCTTTCAGCCCTGAATTAAAACTGAACCTGAAAAACCTTACATGTCATACACCTTCTAACATAAAATATTTGGGAACCAGGTGCAGCAGTTGGTTTGATAAATAGACTAACAAATTGCTACCTACATTTCTTTTTCTCTAGTTACATTGATGGAAATAATATTTGATTGCTAAGAGAGGTGAGAACTACTTCTCTCTACTGGGGAGTTTACTGTTTTCATATTATCATATTGATCTACATTTTAATCCATCAGGGGGTACAAAAGGTGTCCTTTCCTGAGGCTGTGAAAGTAATTTCCCCACCATTGACAGATTACTGAGAGCAAGGAACAAGAAGTGTAAGAAAAGGCCTGGGTGTGTTCCTTGCTTTATCCTCCATCCAGGATTATTTTTGCTGTTAGCTGGAGGAGGATTGAGCTGCCAGCCAGGTCTGATCCAGTCTGGGGAGCTGGAGCATCCCTGCTGCCTTCAGTGGATGATTCCTGGCAACTGAATTAACCATGCAGTGACACACTCCATGCATGTAGTTCCTCTGGCTTTGGGAATAAACTGGAATAGCCTGTGCTGGTTTCAGGTTGCTCCTGGTAACCCTGGAATTACTTTTGGGTTTGGGGCAACAGGAGGGATCTTACTGCCTGCAGACAGCTTCTGCTTTCTTGTGCTGTGTGTGAATTTGGCCTCTTGAAAGCAAATGAAAGGGTTGCAGTCAATCAAAGGATTACAGTTACAGAATATTTCAAAATATTGTTAAATAATCAATGCTTTATCTTTTTAAAGAACAACAGTATGACCCAATGCTGTCTTGGAGGGAAGTGTGGTAGCAGTTCTTGAACCTGATGAACATTGTTAAAATATAGTGCCAAACTCAGCACTCAGTAACAGATGAACATCCATACTAATTCTGTAGTGATCTTCTCTGGGTTTTCAGAAGTGAATAATGCAGCTTTAAATATGCGAAGAGTAACAGAAACAATATGACAAATAACATAGTAAAGAGCATCCCAGAAGTAATCTGACATGCACAACTTTTCATGTGTTTAATTAAACAACCTAAGAGTTGTGTACAGTAATAAATAATGGTTTTATATCAACTCCAAAGACTTTCAGACAATGGTTATTTATAGAATAATTTAACTTTTTAATTTTTTTTTAAAACCCAACGAATCTAACTTCAGTATTGTTCTGTGTAGTGGATGAGGGAGCATTGCTCCTGCCTGGAAAGGGCACAGAAAAATCACTTTTTGTGTAAGTGGCTGCAGTCCCATGCCCTCTGTGCCCTGGGTTTTCCCATTTGTGTGTCTCTGTGCTGCTGCTCCCCACACTGCACTGCTGCAGGCAAAGCTGGGCAATCCCTGCCAAAATATTTCCAAAATGGGAACTGTGATTATTCTTGAAAGCCTGAATTTGTCACTGGTGCCTCTTCTTCTCTGCTGCATCTCTTGAATCCCAGGAAGCTGGTAATTAAAATTACACACAGACCTGCTTTCCTGGGAGCTGTGCCTTCTGTTTTAATGATAGTTTTGGATTTCCACTTAAAAGAGGATTTCTTTTTCAAATTGATTTGGCTGGAAGGGAAGATCAAGGGTTGGAGAGGAGGAAAAGCCCTCAAATGTCATCCCAAGAGAGTGGGATGGAAGCTCTGGGTGGGAACCTCTGAGCTTCTGTAGTTTGTGCCTTAAAGAGCCCTAGCAGGTGCTGCTCTCTTCATCACCTTAAAGGCAGAGGAGTTCCACTTAGATGTGCTTCTCATTGCAAATGAAATACAAAAATGGTAGCAGAAGGATTGGATGGATGTGGTTCATCCATCAGCCAGGACAGAGAAATCACTGACATGGTCTGACCTCTTAAAGCTGCTTCCAGCCAGTTTCTTCGTGCATCTGACACCCCCAGATTTCCCTTCTTTTTCCCTCATCCACTGAAGAGTGACCCCCCAAATTTCTCTGATTTTATAAACAGATGAGGCTCTCTGTTCCTCCTGTTTCCCATCCTAATCCTGGCTCAGTAATATTGGGTTTTTATTATGGGTTAGGAGCCTGTTTTCAAGCCTCAGAGCTTGCAAATAAAGATAACCATGTTATTTTATAAACCTAAATTTTACCTGCAGGTTAATGAACTGGTGGTAGCAGTGTTTGCATCCTTGTAGCCTTGTTTTAGAGAAAAGAGAAAGATGTGTTCCCTTTTCCAGGAGTGCTGAGAGCATCCTGAGCTCCCAGCTGAACATATTGCACACCAAACAGTGTTTTCCATGCCACTTGCATGGAACCATGAGCATCTTGCTGCCTTTAATTAAGAAGATAACTGGACCATGAAGTATTGCCTGTGTAAATAAAAGTGATTTGTACTTAGTCAAGAAGGTGCATTAGGAATTCTCACATTTCTTTCCTCGCAGATAAATTATGAAGATTATTAAAAATTGGAAGGGTCATCTATAAGCCCATCTGTAGCTCAGCTGCACTGTCACTCTCAAAATGTAGCTGTCTTTCTAACTGTTGTAATTTATTGTGGACTATCGTGTGAACCATCTGCTTGCTTATAAATCAGACCAACTTTGACTGAAAGTTGTACACAGCAGTAGAAATCGTTAATTTTATGTCCTGGAAAGCAGTGGCAACAGTTTAGGGGACTTCAGTCTTCATTGCCTTAATTGGAATAGAAATTTAAAACTGGAAATTTTCCTGCCTGTGTTGAGATGAGCTGCTAAGAAGCAAGTTGCTTGGGATTTAGAGTTAGCTGAAATTTAGCTTTCCCGGTGCTGTTGTGGTGTTTTGAATTTTGGCACATCCAGGTCTGTGAGTAACTTGAAAGGGGCAAGACAGAGAACAAGCTGTGTGCATTTTCCATCCCGATAACAACAGAAATAAACTCCTGTGCTGTGATTACACAGGAAAATCCAGTGAATTACTTCTCTCAGGAGCTGTCTGACAAGCAATGAGATGATAATCTCAGCTTTAGGAAGCAGAGAAAGACATTGCCATGATAGGATTAGGATGGGTTTGCCCTTTCAATGTTCATTTCAAGTGCACAGATAGAGAAAAAATAAACTCAGTTTGCAAATGTTTACACCTCGGCTTTATTTTTTCTTACACTGAATCCTTTTAAAGACAAGAATATGGATTTGCCTGACAACTTTGGCTTTGCTTCAGTAAAAAGCACTCGACCAGGGTCCTGTGCCTTCAGCTCTCTTGCATTCTCTCCTATTTATGGGTCTGGGAATATAGAATTAAATGTAAGCTCCAACCTTTCTACCTCGGGGAGCTCCAAGTTCTACTGTTACATAGGTTTAAGGGATGGCAAAATTCTCTGAACAGATTCTGAGGAGATTTTTAAGTGTCTTTACAAAGAGATCTCTTAGTGTATGTAGCTGGTTTCATGTTGAAGGTCTGCTCCCTGTTATTTTTAATCAGCTGGAAAAAAAAAAAGAGTTTAAAAGAAAAATCCTATACATCAAACCAAAAAAGCCTGAGGCAAAGGACTGTGTCTTTTTGTTATTTTCCTTTCTTTGGGGGTTGTTAGAGGTTCCTGTCCTACTCAGTGTGGCAGGGAGTATCTGAGAGCACCGTGCTTGCTCAGACTGTTGGAGTAAACCTGCCCTCATTTGAAGCCATGAGAAATAACTGGTGACTCCAGTGCAAGGAGGACTGAGGCTGTCATTAACTCTTGGCTGGGATTCTGCAAGGGCATCTGTTTGGCCTGAAAAATTCACAGTTGTGAATTAGGGCTGATAACTGCTATTCCCTTTACTGGTGTTTGGTAAGTTCTCATCAGCATAAAAGCTAGACTGGCAAGTGCATAAAATATGCTTCTCTGTCCTCTACATTTTCCCCCAGCCGGTATTTGAATGATAGAAATTTTTAAAGGAAGCTTTTAAGAGTGATAAATAATTATTTTGCCAATGTACTCGTCTCACTGTGCTCAGTTCTGGAGTAAGAGTGCTATAATTTTAAAGCACAGACGCAATTCTGTAATGGCCATACTCTTTTGTATTATTTGCTCTGCAGGTCTACCTGCCTCCAAGCTAAAAATGCACATTGCAAAACAATAAACCATGAATTTGGATTAAACAGTGACATGTGCCTGCAGTGGGGCATACCTGCCTCGTAGCCATAAATACATATTTATAAGCAATATAACATACTAATTTGGATAAAAAGGGAATGCAGATGGCAGGATAATTGCAACTTTGTCCAAGGCTCAAACTGTGTAGTAGAAATGTAGCTTTTAGATAGATAGCATGAAAGAAGGCTGCTATTTTTTGAGGGAGAAGACAGAATAATTTCTTTTCTTCCTTTGTCAAAGTTCACAGAGAAATGAAAGGACATGGAATTAGTTCCTGATGATTTGGTCTAGCAAAGTGCTTAAGGGTTTCAGCATGTTCACTGAAACCATGGCAGGGTGGAAATGAGGAAATGCAGTTTGTCTCCCCACGCTGCCATCACTCAGCACTCCCTGCCTGCTCCCACCACCTCTCCAGCTCCTCCCAGCAATTCCCTGTTCCCTTAGGGACTGGTTCTTCAAAGGAGAGAGGAATCTTTGCATTATATGATGCACATGAGCCTGGGAGAGCTCCTGTCAGCTCTGGATGTTGGTGTCCTGGCATTGGCAGTTCAGCTGCCACTGTAGGTTCAGGCAGAAAAATCTCTCACTACCCAAGATCACCTTCTGATGCCTCCTCTGATTGCATCCTCACAGCTTGGTGCTCCCTGGCTGATTTTTGGCTCAGAAGTTAAGATAAAAAAAAGAGCAAGGTTGCTGTGGATGGCACAGCCAAGATGAAGAAGCTTCTTGCAGCCATGCCTGTCCATCTCCTGTCCTCCCTCCAGGGTTTGTTCATCATTCCTTGAGTCACCACAGCACACACCACGTTAGATTCCAATGTGCTTTATCTACACCAGTGCCTCCCAGCTGGGTCAGTCTGAGTCTTGCTTGCCCAGCAGAGATCAGCAGAGAGGGGAGCTGGCAGTCAGCAGGGAATGCAGTGACAGAACAAGGTGCAAAAGGCATCATTTTGGCAGCAACACCCTCACCTGATGCACAGATATTGTTGCCATCACCATACAAATAGGATTTGAGTCCGTGCACAGCAGTAGGCTGTGAGTGTCCAGGGGGATTTATAAAACTGATATGCTCTCCAGTAATAAATTTCATTCTGGAGCAGTGAAATCCAGAGAGCCTACTTCAGCCTGAACCTTGGCTGCCCCAGCGCTCTGGGGGCAGTTAGTGGCTCAGTGATATTTCCAGTGTGCTGAAAAGGTGGAAGTTAAGTAAATTTTACAGCAACTATGAAAATATTTCCCTTCACCTTCATAGTAAAATTGGTCAGTAGTCTCTCAGCTTTGAATTTTGCAGGGAGTTTTGTAGGCTGGCTGATGGGCTGTGCCCAATAACATCGGAATTAAATCCTGCTATTCCTCTCCCTTGCTGTTTCTGTAAGGAGCTGGTGTTGTGTGGTCCACATTGAGAGCTCAACAGGGAACTGAATTATCCTACCATCTTCCAAACCAGAGTATCCCAAAGATGTGCAAGAAAGGAAGCCCTGATGGAAACAAACTTTCAGAAATAAATCCACAAGTTGCATTTCAAAGCAAAGTCTCATGGAGCCTGCCTATGGCATTTCAAAAAGGATTTCATTAAATGTTGCTAACTTGTCATAAGATCTCTTAAATGGAAGGGTAATGGCTCATAACATTTGTAAGCTTTTTAATTTCATGCAATATGAGCAGTTTAATCAACACCTATTAAAGGCAATCAGCTGTGCCCAGTGGGCTACCTACCTCAGCTTTTGTCTATATTTGCATTTTGGGTTCATCTCTGAACTAACCCTGGGAACCACATGTTCATGGTTTCTTACCCTGACATCAGTGGAGGATTTGTTACCAGAAAACTTGATATGATCACTGCAGAAGTATCTGAACCCATAAGATGCATAAGCACTTTATAGTCAGTGTTTCTTCACCTTCTTGTGAGGGAGTTTGGAGTTAATGTGGACAAGTGAACAGCTCTGGAGCTAAACATGAAGAAGACAGAGAATTTCCCAAATGATCTCTCGATGTATTTTGCTTTTTCCCTTTGACAAGTGAAATTTCTCGCTTGAGCTGGTTGTGTGAGGAGAGAGAAACTGCTCAGACCACATGTTTGCTTTGCTGTTCTGATCCAATTCCCACCTCCTCTTCACTTGAAGCATTTGCAGCTGGACTCTATGGCCACAAAAGCCAGTCATGAGCATC
Organism: Lichenostomus cassidix; assembly: GCF_008360975.1. Taxonomy (NCBI): domain Eukaryota; kingdom Metazoa; phylum Chordata; class Aves; order Passeriformes; family Meliphagidae; genus Lichenostomus; species Lichenostomus cassidix. Next base: position 13,953,478 of record NC_139494.1, read on the forward strand.
CCAGTCACACTGAGCTCTGGGCTAAGGCTGGCTGCTCTGTGGGCTCTCAGCTTTTGCATTGCATTTTTGCCATCATCCCAGAAATCTCTCGTATTTCAGCTGTGAAAAGGAGGACAGTGGGGCACAGAAAACATGAGCCACTCTGTGGGATGTGTTTCTCTCTCTGAAGTGCAAAGGCTTTTGAGTTTAAGGATTTACCATGTCTAGACATTGCTGCTGACAATGAGGATTCTGGCTGCTTTGTAGAGGCTGGAGTACAAAAACAACTTCTCAATGCTAAAAATGAAAAAGAAATAAAACTTGATGCAGCACAGGTAGAGGGAAGATAGAGAAAAATAGAAAACTGAAACACTGAAAGACAAATAGGGAGATCCAATTACAAAGGAAAACGATGTTTTTCTCACATTTCCAAGAAGCCTCAAGAGCAGAGCTTTGTGTCTTCTTACCACAGGACAGCAAACACTTCTGCAACTCTTCTGCTGATCAAAACTATTTTGGCAGGAAAGTTATGTATTTTACAAGGCAGGAGTTGGCGAGACAAGCTGTGCTGTCATTAGGAAGTGCAGGCACACAGAACTGGTTTTACAGACAGCTCAGCTCGTGTGTTCTTTGATCTTCGACAGGAAAGCAAAGTCAGATTTTCCAGGTTTCATTTTCGAGTTGCTATATCAGTAATAAGGGTTTCTTTGATTTTTCTGTTTTTAAATAAGAGTTGTCGTATTTGGAGAAAGAAGAACTCAGGTGAAAACAAGAACAACTTTAAATTTGCTCCTTTTCTTTTAGAACAGATTTGTGGAGGGTCTTGGGAAAACTAACTTGCTGCTTGTGAGAGAAAGTACCATTTCTTTGGCTTTTAACATCTTCCTCGTTGGAACATGTTTCATATAAAAGCACATGCAGTAAAAAGTTCTTCTTGGGGGGTGGTGAAAGAAAGCAGTTTCCATGATGCCTGTTTTTTTTGTTGTTTCTTTTTATTTGCTCTAGGTTTTCAGTATAAAATGCTACATGTCCATTGATTTCCTCCTGATGTGCTGTAATTCTGAGTCCAGTGGGATTTTTTAGGTCTGCTTCCAGCCTGGCCTTAAAATTTTCTGAGGCAGGAAGGTTGTATGAAGTCCTAGCAGGAGTCTGCTCATCATTTCCCTCTGAAACAGAATAACCTGTGGAACAGGAAGAAAACTCAAAGTGCTTCAGCTCACAGTATTTCTTCCTTGTTCATCTATCAAGAACAATCCTTGTTTGCCATCCTTACATAAAACTGCAGGAGACTCCTCACTTTCAAGTCTTAATTTTTTGCCTAAGCTAAAGCCTCCTTGGCTTTTGCCTTTGCACCTCTGAGGTTCCCCAGGGAGCATCAATTGTCCAGTGCTGCTGTCATCCAACTTCCCCCAGAAACATCCCTTCTAAACACAGACACACATCATCCTTTGGGAAATTCTTATGGTCTACAAGGGAAGGCTTTATTTAAAGTTTATTTCAAATGCAGCAGTGATTTGTAAATCACTGTTCATGAAAACGTTGAATAAATGTCAAGATTTTCACTGTATGTTAGTCAGTGCAGGTTACTTTGTTGGATTCTTGATTAGTAATCTAAAAGTGGACAATTAAAATTGCTTTTATGTCCTAGGCTTTTTGCTTTCTTTGTCTTTCCAGTTGCAGCTTGATATTCTGCTTCTAGTTCCTTTTTCTCCTTGAGCAAAATAACGTGTGATTCTAGTGCTTTTCTCTTGATTTAGACAAGGGGCTGGTTTGTGATGGGACACCTAATGAGAAAAAGTGGTCAACATCTGAGTTCTGCTTCTCTGCTAGGAAACCAGCAGCAGCAAAAAGCTTTCCTGTGGCACCAGGAATGGGAGGTTAGTGATTTGGGGAGAAGCTTTGCTGTTCACTGAATCATCTGTGTTGCTCCTCACAGTGCCTGGAAAGTCTCCTTTTTGAAATGTTGGTGCAAACTGAGCCTTCTTGGATGTGATCTGACAGGACTGCAGCCCCAGGCAGCACAGCTGAAGAGTCAGAGGTGGTTTTTCCCAACAAGAAGCTTTGTAAGACATCAATATTTAAAAGCAGAGAAACAAATAAACTGAAGGCAGTGGGTTGATTGAGGGGAGAGGTCACTTTTCTGACAGATCTAGCATCAACTCTCCAGAAAGGCTTTCAGTTTTTTAGCCAAAAGCAGTTGTCTTTCTTTTGGTTAGGTTAATCAGTAGGAGTGTGAAGAATTCATTCTTTTTCTTAAAACCCTGATGTCTCTAGACATATTTTTCAGGTTAGAAGTGGGCACAGCTGTTCATGACCTTGGGGCAGTTGGTATTTCCCTTTAGGCAGATTCACTGTTGTGTTGTACACACAGGTGAATGGCCAAATAATCCATAATCCAAACACACAGTAATTGCTGTGAAAGGCCAGGATTACCTGCTCAGCTCTGATTTAGGGTCTTCTTGTCCGTGGTTGGAAGGCAGTGAGCTGATGGGATGAGCCAGAACGTTTCCTCTGCTGTTTTCTGTGGTTGAGGGTTCAGAACCTGTAACCTCTGGTTTTTACAGATCACCCCTCACTCGTTAGGTGAAATAAAGGCCACACAGGGCAGTTGCATCTCTGATATCACTGCTGCTGGCTTGAGAAGCACCTTTGCTTGCATGTCTGCTGTTGCTTCAAGCCAAAATATTTCATCTGTGTTCTACTACCTCTTGAAAGCCCCATCTCCTCCCACAAACTGACCTTTGCTCTGCGTTTTGTGAAGATCCCAACTCTTATTTATAAATCATGCACCTTGATGCTGGCACACAGCTGGGAGAGCAGGAGGCTTTTTGTTTCTTTCCGCACCATTATCTGTTATGCAGCACTATGGGAGGTGTAGCTTAGGTGAAGCAGAAGAAACAGGAACACACAGGCAGGACCTTTCCTGCGCCCTTTGCTGGTAGGAACCACTGGCTGGGAGTCTTCACTGATCAGTTCTGTCCCTCCAGAGCTTGGAAAGAACTTCAGGAATAAAACCACCAGGAGGCAAATGCTTTTTCAAAACGGGAGACAACCAGAGAGGCTGAGCCACTCTGCTGGTTGCCCAAAGAGTAATCAGGGTCCTTGGCTTTTCTGTGCCTCCCTGGGCTCTGTTTTACCTTCACACATCCCAGTCTCTTTGGCTGCTTTTGCCATTACTCACCATTTCCCCAAACAACTCTCCTGTCTTCTTCCAGGCATGGAAAAAGCATCTGCTGCTTTTTCTGCCAGCCTGACATCTCTTGAAACACCACTCCCCAGCTCCCCAGAGGAGCTGGTTAGGGATGTGTTTTTGCTCATCAGCCCTGTAGCACGGCAATACCCTGTGCTCTCTCCTCTCCTCACCCCAGAGCACATACTCAGGAGTGTCTGCTGACTGGCAGCCACGAGATGCAGCCAAATCCCAGCACAGACATGCACCTCCTGCAGCTCTGCTGCTATCAGACCTTTGCTGCTGTGCTCTCTCTGTAGGTACATGCACTCAGTGTCCAGCATGATTTAGGATCTTCCCTCTAGATTAGCCCAATTCCATGTCCCACACCTAACTGCATCTGTCATTTTACCTGTCCAAGTGGCCTCTCGCCTTGCTGTTGGGCATTCAGCCTCTGCAAGGCAGTGGAGGTTTGCAGTTCTTCCTCTCTGAGATGGTTCCTGTCTGACATTCACTCTTAAATTGTCCCAGCTCTGCAACACAGAGATTGGCCCCTCTGCTTCCTCTTGGGAGGAAGACTCTGGTGATGCAGACCCACAGAGTATCCTTCTTAAAGCCATTGTATTGACCATTTCAGCAGAAGAAACAAAGTGGCTAGATTGCAGCAATTCTAAAGCAGTTTGTGCAAATGTTCCTGTGACCCCATAACCCTGTATCATAGCTAAAGCAGATCAAATCACTTTGGTGTCAGAAGTAGAGGCATAGACCCAGCCTTTCTTCTCTGTCATTCCCCTACAGGGTTAACTGAGTATATTTCTACAATAAATATTCCCACAACGAGGCCTAAATATGGTTTTCATCAATCATTTTATAGCTGCTTCAAACCTGTCACACCAGAGTCTGCATTTACAGCAGCTCAGGGAGGAAAGAAAGCAGAAAAACCACAAATAAAAGAATTGGAATAGAAAAGCTGAATTTTCTGTCACTGGGAATTGTCAGATGATCTTTCTTGTACTGTGGCAAGTGGACAGTCTCCAGTGAATAAATAATTACAGATCCAGGAAATGAGATTATTACTCCCATGAAGCTGTTGAAAAGGAGAGCTCACTGTGCCCTTCCAACACATTTCCTGATGCACAATCCTGCATTTACCTATGGAGCACAGCAAATCTGAAGGACAGGGCTGATAAGGAAGAGCTTCATAATTGTGATAGGAGCCCAGAAACTGAAACAGTGTGATTGCAGGAACATGTCCAGGCTGCCCCTTCTCACTTCACAGCCCAGATGCATGGGAAAGAACTCCAGAGGGTAATCACAGAAGTGAGGATGGCTGCCTGCATCCTGCCTCACAGCCCTCACCGTGCTGTAATATAGTTGCTTTTGCAGTGTAATTGCTTTCTCTGCAGGGCTTCTTCCTATTGATTCTGCTTGTGTGGATTTAAATGGTTTGTGTATTGTAACTAGACTCAGGTTGGTCTGCACCTCCAGAGCTCTGTGCTAGGCAGCTCACACAGCAGCTCTGAGAGACTTCAAAGCTGTCTAGATAGCATCACTCCCTGGCCTGCACGTATATATTTGATTGGAAGAGAGAGGCTGGATCAGATAAGTTCAGAACATCAATAAATACGTGTATTTTGTTTGGTGACACTTGTTCAATTTGAGTCTCTTTCCCAGGAAGCAGCTTGTGTTGTGTCATTTTTTTCAGCGCGCTGTGTAAATGCTCTGCATCTGCAACTGTCGAGGCTGGTGCCATCCCATAGCAGTGCCATCTGCTCGCTCACAGAGTGCTTTTTGCACAGATAAAAAATGGGAGGTGTTACTCATAATTAGGCAAATCGCATGCTGTGATCTTTGATTGATTGGATTCCTGTTGCTGGCTACCTCGCATATGTCTGCCTTGTCCATAAGTATTGTCTACATATCAGCATATGGGTGCAGATGAATCAGAGGCTCACAAATTCCTTCTCCCCCGATCCAGGCAGATGGAAATGTTTTCCCTTCTTCTTATTAGCAGCAGCTGAATTTCAGTCACACCAGGGGCCTCTGCTAGGAGCTTGCCTGTGTTCTGTGCTGAACACGTAACAGAAAGTTGGCATGGCCATTTATAATCTAATACAAGAAGTAAGCGATCCATGACATGCAGCAAAGGAAAGCTGTAATTTCAAAGCAATGTTCAGAGGTATCCACGTTATTAGCCTTCCTGGAGAAAAATATCTGGATATATAACTTGGCGTTATGCAGTGCAGTAACAGAATGCCTAAAAGGACTCGTGAGCACTGCAGAGCCCAAGTGTCCCTGCTGAACCTGACTGCTGGAAAATACTGCTGTGCTTTTCTTAGTATTAACAGTATGTGCTCTTAAACGTGTGTTCACCTCACTGACTGAAATCTTAATTGGTTTTGGCTGTAGTATGGTCTAAGTGATGCTGGTGATATGGGAAAGTAACTGGGAAATTAGTAGTTGTGCATAATTTTGTCTTCTAACGTCTTTTACAGATAGTGAAGTATGATTTACTGGCAGTTTTCAAAGATGTTTAAGGCAGGCAGTAGGGACACCAGAAAGGCCATAAAAATGAAAACACATGAACAGAGGTCTGCACGCTTGACTGGAGTAAAAGTTACAAGCAGTGAGTAGCTGTATAGTTGGATGATTTAGAATATTTTTAAGCCTCAGCAGAGCTCTCTTCTTTTCTCTCCCTCTCTCCTGTGCCTACCTACAGTGTGTTTACTCCAGCAGGAGATCTGTCACCACTGGGCTCTGATCATAACCAGGACAGCCCCAGGCACAAAATAGGATATAACTCAGCAGAAATCCACAGTCCTGCTGCTCCAACACCTCCTGTAGACAAGGATCAGGTTGGAGTGAGCAGCAGCTCGGTATTTCTGCAGAGGAATTCAAGCAAATTGAAATGTTTAGAGAATACTTGGTTGATTTTATGCTGGAAGGGGTTAGCAATGTGCTGAGAACCCAGGACTGCTGTTCTGCTGTTTCAGAGCATTAGTGTTGCTTTGTTTGTCCAGGGATGCCAAGTTAATCATCAGCACATATTTGATTGACTCTGGTGCAGCACCTTTGGGTGAACTCTCAGTGCAGCGAAGAGCTTGAGGCATTTTCAGAGTTATTTGGTCATTTTACAAGTTGTGCTTCATTTCAGCTGTCTGAGCATGTCTCACCAAAGAACTCCTGGAGCTGAGCCTGCTTTAATGCATCAGACTTTTTTCCCAAGCCAGTAATGATCAGTTCAGTCCTACCAACAGAGAAAGTTTTGTGAATGTGCAGCAGCCTTCAGATGTTACAAACACCTGATGTTTGTAAAGCAGATCAGATGCTACAAACCCAGATTTCCCACACCCCTGGATACTGAATAGAACTCCAACAGGCACAGTTCCATTTTATTTTCATGTGTATGTCTATTGGATTCATCATGTCACCTGTGGTTTTCCTTATATTATAAGTCAATGAAGTAAAAAAGAAAGAAGAACAGCAAAGAAGTCAAGGTAGATGTAATGCCTTGGAAATTTTTTGGTGTTGTTTTTAATGTCAGCAGACGTGGTGTAATTTAATTTTCAGAAGAGTCTCAGCTGCAAAGGAGCTGATTAGGCATCTTGAAGAAGCAGCCACTCTCTCAAAACACCCTGTTCATGAGATTATTACAGGTATTCTTCTAAAGAGAGAAACCCCTAGATTGCCAGAAATGAATCACTTTGAAGGATACAAACCCCCTTGGGTAGCCTTCCAGAAGCAGAACCCAGTCATTTAGATCTCACATCACAGACTTGCCTTCTTTACACTTTGAAAAGAAGACTCGAAGATATAATTGCTTTAATGGAGCAGAAGGAAATTTATCTTCTGTTTCTATTGTTATTAAAATGAACTTCAAGAAGTGCCATAGAAGAAAGAGGTTTGTGGCATTGGACATAAAACTCCAACCTGCACTATCTGTGCCATTAAAATATGTCACTTTGGGTGGGACCACAGTATTTTCTGAGCTTCACATATCATTCTGTGAAGGTGACTGAGCCTTGTTTGCATAGCAGAAAGAACTTGAATTTTTGTTTTGTTTAAGCATTTAAATGCTTGATGAAGTGTCAGGAGTTGTCAGAAGTCCATGATGCTGCATTTCTGTCTCAGTGTCCATTGCAGCTCAGGGCTGTATCAGCTCTTCACTGATCCAGGTTACATCACCTGGGCACATTCCACTTGGGATGAAATTTATTTCCTGGAAGAAGAGGATGCAAACTCCATTTTGTTACATCTCCACTGAACCTACTGCCTCCTTCCTAAAAGCAACCATCTTCAGACACACATGTAGCCCATACTGGGGCATTTTACAGCATTTGTTTTATTCTGGTTGTTACCAATTCCTTTCACGGTTTGCTTTCATTCTGCTGTGAAAAGCTTACGCTGTCAAATCAGAAGTTTTACTAAGAAAGGGATTTAGTAACATGAACATTATGTTCAGCTGTTTGAAGGACAAAATCAAGATCAAAAGAGGCTCAATGATTAAACAACAAAAAGTATGTTTAAATCATATTAAGGGCTATTTTCAGTCTATCACCTACGGATTTAGCTCCATGCCTTAAATTGTTGTGCCAGGAGGATTCTGGGCAAAACCTCATTCTTGCAGTGGGGAGCTAGACCAGAAAAAGGAGGAAGAGCTTTTGAAACAGAAACAGTAATTACTGGCTGCAAGTTGAACATGAAGTCTAGATTTTGTGCTGATGTAGATAAAAACTGCTCCTTGCCAATTTAGATTATGCTTTAAGATTTTAGTTTTGTTTTATTATTACTTTCTCAAGACTGCAGGAAATTCGCCATTCTCATTATTTCCACAAGCTTTACTTGGCACTTAATGTGGGAAGTCTTTGAATCCATAGGATCAAATCAAAGCTATTCCTTCTGACCATCCAAACTACAAACACACCGACTGTGAAGCATCATTTTTAAATTGTCTGTTAAAATTAAATAGCATTTCCAAATATTTTTAATAGTTCCCTAAAACTGTCTAAGGACATCTGTTAAAGAACTGAATTTCCCTGAAGACAGCACTGGTTGGGATTGCTTCAGCTGCAAATTAAGGTTGTCAGTCAAAGGGCTTTTTCTGGTTCAGTTTCTGATCTGGGAGTTTTTAGCATCTCTTCCAAAGTGAGCCAAAGAAAGACAGCTAGTGAGCTGTTCTGGCTTGTTTTGCCATGTGTTTACCTAGCAAACAGCAACTTGATACCTTTTGTGAAGTCTTCTGTATTTTACTGGATACCTCACTGCTGGGTGAGGAACCAAGCTATGCAGTTTTGGCATATTTTTTCACTTTTCATGTTCTTTCTTCCTCAGCACGTGTCCAATGTTTTAATATATTGAGTAGCTGTGGCAAACGCTTTTGTGTGTCTGCAGACATTTGCATTATTGTTAAGGCACTGGGTCTGCTAATGAGGAGCTGGAAGAAGAGGCAGAATGATGTATTTACTCTCTAGGATTTCCTGCAGAGATGAATAGCAGGTTCATGGTGAGCTGAAAGTACATGACCAGCCCAAAGAGTCTTTAAAGGATGTGCTTGTTTATTGCATGCTGATCTTCTAACTCGAGCTCTATCGAGTGCTGTGACAGTTTGTGAAAATATTGCTTCTCTCCACAACTATTATATTGTGCTGATGCCATATTGATTTGGATTTCCACCTGCTCATATGCATCAGAACACTTCATTTTGTGTCATGGTAACATGAAAGTGGAAGAGAAGGGGAAGGTTTTGTCTTTTCAGTTGTAATTCCTAACTGGCTTTTAATGCTTTCATTATTTCTTTCTCCATGATTGAAAGAAACTGGCATCATCACCAAGCTTGCAAAAGAGGAAACATTTTTTTAATGTTCAGTGTTTAAAAGATCTCAGTGTTATTTCCTTTGTAAACAGAAGATGATGGATAGAAAATCTGCAGAATTTTCAGCAAAAGGGAGTAATTTTTTCAGTTCTCTTTCATTCCTTAATGGAAAAAGAATTATGGAAATGAGAGCAGGCATTGCATTAAGTGCTTCAAATGTTCTTTCCCTGCAGACCAATAAAAACATAACTCCTCCATTAGGGAAATTTCGTTTTTTGAAGGCTGCATGAATCTCAGTTCTGAATCAGTGAATGAGATGACTTGGCTGGGGTAAGCATTTCCACGTCTGATTATGTATTTTAAGGTTTTTGTAAGGGGATACCAGCTCTTAGCTTGTCTTGTAGGTCTTCTTCAGAGCAATTCTTTCTGTGACTTTTTATATTGGTTTATCTTGTACTACTTCTGTAGTGCAATCTTGTATTACAAAGAACTGTAACAGATTCTTCAAAGTCATGGACTATTTTTCCTACCTGAATTTGGACTACAATTCCTGGCCTTTTCAAAACACTCCAGCTGCTTGAAACTCCATAAGCAAAAGTCAAATAGTACAAGACAAAAAAATGGCTTTTCTGTGCTTCATATAGCACGTTTATAGTGGTTACAATCTCACCTATGACTATACATTATGCAGATTGTAGCTATCTACCTTTGAAAATATCCTTCATCTGTGAGCGTGAAATGGATATGCAGCAGTAAACTGTTGTTGCTGGCTGTGTTCAAAGCCCCTGAGCAGGGGATATTCAAGTGAAGCCAATCTATAATTTCTGCGCTGTTAACCATAAAATAGTAATAATCAGCATTAATTTCTAGAAGTTCTAGAAGATCACAAATAAAAATTAGAGAAGCGGGGAATCATTACAAGCCATTACCACTGATCCTTACTTCTAAATAATTGATCATAATTCAGTTTCATATACAGTATTACTTAAGCTGTCAGAGACACTGCAGAAGTGTGGAAGGATGATTTGTCCTCATTTAGTGTATGAGGGGACAGAGGCACCAAGAGCTTCTGAATCTTGTCCAAGATCTGGAAATGATTAAGTGGAATTCTTTTTTTTCATGTTATTTTTATTCAGTTGTAAATAGTCTGAATCTAGCCAAAATTTTCTAATCATAATTGATCAAATAAACCCCATTTCCCCCTTTCTTGCTGAAGGGCTGATCCCATGGGAACATGCTGCAAAAAAAGTGAAGGCAACAAACATAATTATTTGAACATTTGGTCACATGTGAAGCTAGTTTTATTTTAGTTTTTTGAGGTTTGTTTTCTGCAAACAGCACTGGGAATCATTTGTCAATCTCTGGAGTGTTCCTTGAAGCTCCAGTCCACCACAGGACTCCCATGAATGACTTCTGTGTTCCTCTTGTATTTTATATGCAGAAAACTTAGTCCTGCCATGATCCAGAAAAAAAGGCATCTATGAAAATCTTCCATTCCTTACAAATTCAGGAGGCAAGGAGAACATGCCTGAGCCACACGATTTTCTGTCCCCATCCTGATTATTCATTCCTAAGGGAAAGATTTTGAAACACTGGAAAAAGACATTAGACAGAAAAAAATTCAACTCCTTGCTGATTTTCTTTCTATTTCATCTCTCCTACCTGTCCTGTGGCTTAGTCAGTTGATGGATTTGATCAGCTGCCTGCTTTAGACATTACAAAGAGACACTGGCAGTGAATTTCCACCTCGATTTTTGGCTGATTTGATTCGGGGTCACCCTGTGCTAGTGCTGTGGGTGGCTAATAGCCCCTGAGGAGCCAACTGTGCAGGCTGGGACTGCCTGTGGAAAACACGAGTTCCCTGGTGCCTGGGCTGTGTTTGCACACAGGAGGAGCCAGATGGTTGGAGCTGTGGGTTTGCTTTGGCTTCGCTCTGCAGGAGAAATACCTGAGATGGATGCTGCCAGGTCGCTGTGTGGCTCCTGTGTGTTACCAGCTGCTCTGGCTCTTCTCTCAGAGGTGTGTTTATAGCATAAAAGTGAAAAGTTGGTGGAAGTCTCTGTGGTCGAGTGGGAAGTGGGGAAGACTTGGTGTCTTGTGTTCTGCAGAGCTGGTGGGATGGTCTGGTGGTGAGTTGGCATCCCAACCCTCAGGGTGGTGGTGAAACGTGCCAGGTGCTCCCCAGGTGCTTTGAGATCTAACTCACTCTCCATATTTTAATTGGATTTTCTCCTCCCCAGCCCTTGGGCATGGCTCAGCCCAGTGGTGGGCAGACACTGTCACCCACTGGAATCATCAGGAGCTATAATTCTGCAGATTTTCCTCCGAAATGTACTGCTGCTTTCAACCACCATCCCAAAACACATTTGGGAAGCTTAGGTCAGCTCCCATATCAGCTGCACATTTTAAAATAACAGGTTGGTTGGTTTATACCAGCACTAGAGCCAACCATCCCCAAAGCAAGGCACTGCCTGGGTCAGACAGAGCTGTGGTGTCCACTCTGGGTTTATCCTGGCCAGGAGGAGTTACTGCAGGGTAGCTGCACCCCAGCCATGCACCCAGCTTTGGGGTCAGTGCTGGGAAAAGCTCCAGGTGTCTCACCCAGGCTGCCATCCCCATCTCACATCTTGTTCTCGTGGTTTTGTTCCAGGGCAACCCCCTGTACTTCCAGTCCGCCAGAAACGTGACAGTGAATATCCTCAACGAGAAGACAAAAGTCCTCACTCGCCTTGTGACAGGTAAGGAGGGGAAAGGCTGTTTGGAGGGGTTAAGGGGGGATGAAAGTGGGTGTTTTGGGATGCTGTGCTGGCTGCAGACAGCACACACAGGGGAGCCCAGGGGTCTTGTGGAGCACAAATGAAAACTTCACTCCACTTTGTAGAAACAAAGCCAGAGACATGAAAGCTGTGCTGGAGAGGCAACTGGCTGGTGCTGTCTGATAACAGAGCAGACCATCATTTTCATTTGAAAGCCAATCCAGAGACAGAAATGTTAGCTGTACAACTTTAGGGTCAAGAGGAACATATGCCAGGCTGACATTTCTGTTGTAACAAGCACACAATATTCCTAAAACACTTATAACTTGCCTGAAATCTTGGGACCAACTGTGGCAACACTTTGCAATTTCAATTTAGAGTTCTTCTGCTGATGAAGAACTCCATTTGCCCCCAAACATGTTGGATGGGGAAATGGGTGTTCCATAAATCCCCAGTACACAGCAGCCTTTGAATGAATGCCTGAGTAATTTGGGTTGAAAGGCCTAATGCATTATATAAGGTACAGGGCACTGTATATATGGTGTATCATATATATTTGATATGGGATAGAGATATATTTACTGAGATTTATGCATGGACTGTGAGAAGTATTAGTGTGTGGCAAAGCCAGTAATCCATAAACATGTTTCTAAGTTGAGACTGGGTTGCTTGCCTTGCTTATATAACATCTTGGCCTTTAGTCACAGTATTAAATAATTAAATATGCAGCTTCAGTGAGCAATTATTTAGGCAGCATGTGTGAAACTTGCCTGGAGGAAGGAAATAAATTCAACCCCAGGCTCCCTGGTTCTCACATTTGGAATGAGCAACTCCAGTCTGTTGGCTCTCAGTGTATTTTCAAGAGGGTGTTTGGTTCAGTTAAGCACCTCTGTGTCACAAGAGGTTGGGAGGACACACTCAGTGATACCTCCCAGTGTGATGCTCTGCTTATTGAGCTTGTTATGCATTCAGCAGCAGCTTTGATTTCACAGTGGAGCAAAGATGTGGTCCCAAGGATGAGTAGGGAGGTGGTTAATAAGCAAGATACAAATCAAACTTAAAGTGCACTGGATTTTCTCAGAGTGCCTGCACGAGTTTTTAAGTATTTCCAGGCAATTCAGCACAGCCTCACTTCTCTGTAGTGCAAACCACGTGCATGATTCTGTGTCCAGGTGCCAGCACAGGTTACCAGTGCAGGGAAACTCTGCATAGAGATGGATTTGAAGCTGCCTGTAAGAAAATACTGGCTTTCAGGTGTTATTTTTCTTGTCTTCTGAGAAATGGGACTGCTCATGAAGATGGCCAGAATTAATGCAAAGTCCAATCACCTGCCTTGTGCAGGATAATATTCCAGGATGCTGTGGCTTAGCTGGATTTGGCAGGGCTGTTGAATGGTGATTTGTCCAAAGCCTGGCTTAGGTCAGTAACCCAGGGCAGCCTCTTTGTAACTCTTTGCAGCCTTTGAGCCCCAAAGCTGCACAGAATCACTGTTCAGGCAGCTGATGTTTATCAGGCTCCACAACAAAACGCATTGCCAGAGGCTTTCCAGCACTGCAGGGCACAGCAGCCTGCAGGAAAAGCAGCAGAATTGAAATAAGATCTTCGAAGGAAAGTTTTACTTGTCTAAAAACTTTATCCAGAATGAGAGGATGCCATTTTTCTTGGCCTGCACATTATTAAAGGGGTCTAAACCGAAACATTTGTTCCTGATTTGTTCTTTTTTCTTTTCTTTTTTTTTTTAATTGGTCTGTGCATGACACTGACAGAACTTTAATCCAGATATATTCAACAGGCAGAAAACCAGGAATCTTTTACACTGCAGCATCAGCAAAATGGGCTCAGGAGCTTTTGATACCTCTTACAGCTGCACCAATACTCTCAGAGCATGGCTGGATATGTTCATTGCTGTTTCACATATGGCTCTGTCCTTTTGTAAAAATTTCCTAGCCATGCCAAGTTCAATGGTGATTTTATGACACACATAAATATTACCAAAAATGTAAGTAGGAATAGTTGAGCAGTTGTTACTTGGGTAGAAAACTGCCCTTTTCTAATAAGATCTAAAAAGCCTCCCTGTTTGGTGTCTCTGATGCAATTTTTAGAGCTATTATTACTCAGCAAATGGGTTTATTGAATGTGTGAAGCTACTGTGTGATTGTCTTATACTTTTCCTTAAAGTAAAGCATCTTCCCCCTAGGTCCCCAAGCAGTGGAAGCACACAGCCAAAAATTTGAGGTGAAAACCCTCTCTGGAAAATTGCTGTTTTCTGCAGATGACAACGAAGTGGTGGTTGGAGCAGAGAGATTGAGAGTTCTAGGTAAGAGATTGTTCATTAAGTTTTAATATGCACCTCTTCAAATTTGAGTACAGTTTTGCCTGACTTTCCTTCATGCTTGCTGAAAGCTTCTTTTGGAGATAAAACCTTGTGCTGTTTATTGCTCTGAATCTCCTTCAAGCAGATAATGGCCAGGAGTTTCTATCTGAGGGTTTTCTCAACTTGCACAATATGTTATTTCCCCTCCAGAGAAAAAACTCCCCTGGAAGTGGTTTGTCTGGCTCAGGGAAGTAGCTTTAAAATCAGTTTTGAAACTGAACAGCTTTTTAAAGCCAGTTTTTCAGCTGAGGAGTTTTATCTCTTGGATCTGGGATGGAGGACAGTGAGGGATCGTTTTAGGATGTGCAGAGGGAAGCCTCAGGATTCCTGGGTTTGGTCCCAACACCTCCACCAGCTCCTCCTTCATCCTGAACCAAACACCAGGAGGGAAATCTGCAGTGAAAAAGTCCCATGAATTAGTATCCCACATGATTTCTCTGCAGGGTTTGGTGGCTGTCTCTCCTCAGCCCCACAAAAGAGCACATTGTGCATCTCTGAGATGTCTCCTGTGCTGTGTGGAGGGAGAAGTTTCCTGGGCAGGAGAAAAGGCCAACCTTGCCCTGTCACCACTCCTGCATCCTTCTGAGACACCCAGGGCAGCTTGAGCTCTGCTTTTGCCTGTGCAGGATCTGCCTCCCCAGCTGTGCTGCCTGCCAGCCTCCACATTGGGATTTCCTAATGAAAACTGGGGATACACTCTGGGTTTGGGATGTGGGGATTGTTTCTTTTTTCTTTGGACTTTGTTTTTCTTTTTTAATTGGAGAAGCAAAGCTGTGGCAATTGTAAATTTTTAAACTTTTTTGATAGTTATATGGAATTAAGTGTCTGGTATTTGAATTTTTGTGCTCCCCAGTTCAATCCACGTTCTTTGGTTAGTCTGGGATTTGGTCAGGAATGTTTTCACATAGGACCAGACTGGGTAGCTCAGTGGTGTTCACCATTAGTCACACAGCAGTGCTGCTGTTATCTGTGAATGCACCAATACCTGTTTCATAGAGACTTGATTTGGATGCATCTGTTCATTCCAAACTGTTCCTTACTTCTCTTGTAAAAACAGACAGATCAATAAGGAGCTTGGAATTACATATATATAGATTATATATATATATCTTTATATTTTATATTATTACTATTATTATTATTACTATTGCTATAACTATTATTATTATTATTATTTCTAGATAGGAGATAGTATATTACTATTATATTATGTATAATATAAATGGGACTTGGTGTCCAACCCTTAAGATGTTTTGCTGCCTGCTGTCTGCTGTTCTAGATGGTTCCTCTTTTGGATGGGTGCAGCTCTTTGCAGGTCTCTCTTGTTACACACTGGACTAATTCAATCCAGCTGCACAAAGTTAGGTGGGCTTTGCAAGATAAATGTTGAACTTCACAAAATTAAGAGTATCTTTGTTAGCTTAAAACTTTGTAGAGGCCCGTTCAAAATCTTTGCAGTGTTACAGAGCTGGGGACATCTGTAACAATCCATGTTCTCCAACAAATCTCCCTTCATGCTGCACCCTTCAGAGCTAATTCATGTTGGAATCTTTGTGCAGGGCAGATGAAGTCGGGAGCAACAGTTTTGAAGTGTTTTCTTGGAGACCTTAAAATAAGAGAGATTTACATCATTGGTTTTAAAAACATACAGAACCTTTTCCTTACAAGCTGCAAGTACTCCCTTTTCAGATTACATACTTTAAAAAACTTGCTTTTAAGTTCCTCTGTACTTTCAAGAAACCAGGAATTAATTTTGATAGTTGTTTTGAGTTTCTGCCTTGTTTTAGCCTCCAGAATAAACAGCATCAAAAATCCAGCTGGTCACTGTAGTGCACTTTCCTTTTTACCTGCAATTGAGTGTTTCTCGAGTTTCATTTGACTTCTGCAGATCTATCAGAAAAGAAAAGGTAAAATTATACCACTGGTGATGTTACATGGCAAGTATTCCAATGACCTTGAGCTGCAATGCTTTCAGAGTTCATACTTGGCTTTGTTTTTCTCCAGCTTTGCTTCCCCAATCTAATTTTATCTCCGAAAGTGTTTGCCGTGGCTGTTTGCCATGCTGGGAAGTGTTAGACCATATGTTCGTATTTCTTCCCGTGTTTTTGTCTGCTCTGAAGGCCAGTCCGAGTTGTGGGGCACAGAGAGATTCCTTTGATCATTCTCCTGGTGTTTGGGGTCGCAGGTGCTGCTGGAATGTGTCTGCTGACACCCATCTATGCTGTGCAAATCATTTCAGCTCGTTCTTGTCCTTGCTGGACACGTACTTGTTGTAGAGGCAAGTGTGTGTCAACAACCTGGCATGAAAGTCATCCCACAGAGGTCAGAGCAGTCCTTGTGGCCAGCTCTGAATCCTGCCAGTGACAATTACTCTTTTCCTTGTACGGTCTTCAAAGTTTTCTCCTGGAAGTTCGTGCTCCAAACTGATGCTGAATCCTTGTCCTGAGCAAAGAGGTGCTCTCCTGTTTTGAAGTGAACCCTGCTCTGGGTATCTTGAGGATTTTTCAGCATTAGCAAGGGATAAAAAGAGGGAAGAATACACAGAATTATAGATTAAAAACAAATGCAAGTAGGACATACGAAGCATTTGATGGTGCTTCAAAAAATTGCACAGCACGGACAGTGCAGATTACCATATGAAAGTGCTTTTTATTTGATTTGTATTTTGGGGAGTTTTTTCTGCTTTATGAGCATTAAAGGACACAAAGAGACAGAGCTGACCACCTCTGCTTTTCATGTATGATGCAGTTTAGAGTACTTCAATGGTTTTGTATGATGTGGTGAATGCAGTCAGACCTGTCATCCCAGGAGAGGCTGGAGGAGGACAGTGGGAGGGGAAGAGCAGCCCTTGAGCCCTCTGGGGCTGTGTGACATCCACACAGCCTTTTCCAGACACACAGGGATTCTCTCTGCCTTGCTCACAGCTGGGAGCTCACCACTGCCTGGGTCCAGATGACTCTGGGGAAACTCATGTTTGCCTGCAAAAAGTCCTAAAGAAACTGAGCCTTACACCAACTCTGCTTTGCCTTTTTTGCCTCCAAGCTCATCTGGCAGTGCTTGTGTGCTCCTGGGATGGGATGGGATGGGATGGGATGGGATGGGATGGGATGGGATGGGATGGGATGGGATGGGATGGGATGGGATGGGAGCACATTCTCACTCTTAGCACCCCTTCCCTCCACAAGCTGCACTCCAAGGAATCTGAGCACCTCATGCTCTTTTAAAAGATCCTGCAGCAAACCTCAGAGCCTTTCCCATTCCTCAGAGCCCTGGCTCTGCTTTTGCAAGGCTTTGAGATTTCTGAAGGGAAAATCTGCCCCTTCTCTGCCCACGGTGGGGCTGTGTGTGGGGTGAAGTGCAGCCCTTCCTGCCAGCCCTGGCTGTGGTCAGCAGTGCTGTGGACAAACCCCAGGGGCTCCTAAACACAGATTTTTTGTGTAGGGGAGATAAATGAGCTGCTCCTAATTGAATTCATATTTGCTGCCTCATCCAGCAGAGCCCCTTCCCCCTCCCTCCTTCCCTCCAGAAATAAAACATGTCCAGACCGTCTGAAAAATGGGGCGTAAGAAGCACTCTTTAGTTAAAAGAGTATTAAAAAATAACTTCGATATATATTAATTACAATTTCATTTAATAGCTTATTGAACGTTGTAGCATTTATAAATAAAAGACAATCATAAAGCATTATTCTGACTGTTAATTAGCTCTATTTATTCTCCAGATTAGTTTTTAAATATGCCCTCTAGATGCCACTTGATACTAATTAACAGAGTTACATTATTATCTCTATAGAAAGGCATTTTTAATTAAATCTAAAGCAATTTAAATTAGCATGAGTTTTTACAGAAATTAAACTCTGGTCAGATGCTCAATTTAGCCTTATAAGACAACATCTGATGACATGCCAGTGTCAGTTCTCCCAAGGGCTGTGACATCTTTTTTTTTTTTGAGATTATTTTTTGAAGTTTGTTTTCAGGGAAACTTGCCAGTATCCTCTGGTGTTTAATATTTATGATGGATTTAACCAATTTTTTTAAAGACCAGCTATTGATGGGAACCCACATGCATTCCAGTGAGCTGAGATAAAGCCTCAAAAGCCACACTGCTGCAGCTTACAGGAGTCTGGCAGTCCCTGGGTTGGAGTGTGGAGGGAAGTTTGTGTGGGAGGTGGGATTGCATGGGCTGGATGCTGTCCTGTTACAAATCAACCACGCTTTTTAACCACTATTGAAATTCCCCTTTTGCTTTGCAACAAGGATGGGATGAATCACAAACCCACAGGGTCCCTTCTCTCCAACAGAACAATACAGGGATTGCTCCCACTCCCCAGAAAATGTGCCTCTCAGACTTTTAGATTAGCATGGCAGAAGCTTTCCTTCTAACGGAGCCTAATGATAAAAATTTGGCTAAAGCCTTCCCCTGTGGCAAACCCCAGCTAAAATAGCTGTATTTAGAGTGGGGCAGGATGTCTTTCATCTCCCAGCATAAAGACTGCAGGAGCAGTGTGACCCAGCCCAGCCCTCCCCAGCACCATGGCTGATTAAAACCTATCTTTGATCTCACCAACCTTTCCTGCCCTCCCTTCAAATAATTAACCACTAGCTCTATTTCTACCTTGTAGCTTTTTTTCCACTGCAGCCTTAGGGCAATGAACCATGTGGAGCATGTCAATGCTGACCATAGGGTAGACTTCCAGAAATGTTTGTTTGGGAACATATTTTGTTTAAGTTTCTCTCCAGCTGCCTGGGAATGCACCTGGAAAGAGGAGTCAGCTGTTGAAAGGTTATTGCAAATTTATTAATAAGTTTGGAGTAATTAAATCCAAGGCACATTTCCAGCATTTTATTTATGAGTTGGGTATTAAGGACTTCAGAGGGTTTAGTGGAGGAGCACCAACAATGAAAGCAGTGTAGTCCAGAAGTGCATGGCTATTTGCAAGAGCCTGTGGTGACAGGAGGAAGAGGAATGGCTTTAAACTAAAATAGATTAGATTTAGATTAGATATTATAAAAAAATAAGGTACTGTGGGGGTGGTGAGGCACCGAAACAGGTTGCCCAGAGAAGCTGTGGATGCTCCATTCAGGTTGGATGGAGCTCTGAGCAGCCAGATCTAGTGGAAGGTGTCCCTGCTGGTGGCAGGGGGTTGGAAATAGATGATCTTTAAGGTCCCTCCCAGTCCAAACCATTCCATGATCCTGTGACTCTCTAACAGCTCTTGCAGAGAGCTCTTCTCAATAGGAGCACTGGAGCTGTTGTTGGGGACAGAGGGAATTACCTGCTCTGCTTTTGCAGAACACAAGGTGTTGGGTTTGTTACTCATGGAAGGGTTAAAAATATGCTTTTTTGACACACTGTGGACAAGAGGAGAACAGGATTTAATGTGGATATGCTGAACTAATACATGTGTGTAAGCTGGCCCAGCTGTTTTAAGCTTCTTCCCATCTACAGACATTTTCAGGGATCCATTATTAGCTAGATCTGGGAGGAGCCCTGCGGAACTGTGGCTGCAGTGCCAGCCTGGTGAGAGGACTCTGCTCACATTTCCTCCATATTACACTTTTAGTGGCTTCTTGGCATGTCCTTTCCAGCTTTTGCTTGCTGCAATAGTTACAGCAGAGTAACTTTAATGACTTCAAGAGTAGTTATATTTTATTAAATAATCCACAAAGGTATTTGACTGGTATCAGTCATTTCCGAGGGTGGGTTAGGCTGGAAATTTAACAGTTTCCAGGAATTACCACCCATTTTTACAGCATGTACCCTTCTTCAGCAGCGATTATTTATGGGTCAGGACATGCATGGTTGCCCTTTACAGCAGCTATTATGATTTCCAAATGGCATTTTGCTGATGTGTTTGTGGCAGAGGGAACAACTCTGGTGGCCAAGTGTTGAAATCAGGACTAACCCAGAGAGCAAATGGAGCTTTCTGGTCTCACCACTGAGTCTGCTGCAACTTTCTGCCTGAGGGTAAATGCCAAGCTTGAATCTTTGTAGATTTTGGGTATTTCCCTGAAAAACATGTCCTTGCTACAGGTCTACAGCCTTTTGAAAGGAGACATGGTGCTGCAATACTACTTGTTTTCCAAAAGTGAGGCATTTTCCTGCTCTGATCCTTTTCCTTTGCAAGTGGAGTGGAGAGGAAGGTGCCTCTAACCCAGGCTGGCTCTGTGCTGCTGAAGCATGGACAGGGAATTCTCTGGAATACCTCACTGGGATCACAGCACTGCGGTGCTCCTGGCAACACGCTGGACCATCATCCTGGGGCCACAGCCCTTTCCCAGTTCACCCAGTTGCAGATGATCTCCAGTTTACTTAGGCTGCTTCACACTCGCTTCAGAGCTCCCTGCTGTGCTCTCAGCCAGGAAAGGAAGGAGCCACAACTGCTGGGACAGGCATTTGACCTTTTGCTGAAGATGTATGAACTTCTCCAGGCAGCAGCTGCAGCACTCAGTGCTCACAGCCCACAGGTGATTAGGCAGCAGCACTAATGCAGTCCTGCAGCAATTGCCAAGCTGTCGTGTACTCATTGGTCCTGCAGGAAGGGGACAGGGAATAAAATGAGGGAAGTAGGGAAATGTGCTGACAAATGAAGGTACCAGGGTTCAGCACTGGCATGAGCAAGGCTGGAAACAGCCTCTGCTGTCTGCAGCGTTCAGTCGAGGCAGTGCAGTTCTGTCAGATTTCTTTGTGCTCCTTGCAGAGCTGTGATGATGGGAAAAAATTGTGTTTAGCAAAATTAAAGGGTAGTGGAAGGCAAAAGCATGTGTTTCCTATCAGTGGTTAAAGCCACGAGAAATTCTTTTTTGCTCTCAGTTAGGAAATGTGCTGTTGCTGTATCTGTGTAGAAGTCGGGTCACAAAGTGATTTAACCCATAATCAGCAGCGACAAAGAATTTAACAGCTATGTAGAAAAGAAGCCTGATTTGTTTGGGTTTAGGGTTTGGTTTTTTTCGCAGAGGTTGAGATGCGATTTTTGGATGTCGTCTTTCAAACAAAGTATTTCTCCCATTCTGCAAGGGAAGGAATTAAAATCACCAATTCTTGAATGAACACTTCTGATAGCTCCCCTGCCTTGAGGGCAATAGGTGTAGACACTGCTTTCCATTCTTTTTAATGGCAATTCCAACCACCCTTGCTCTCCTTTTTTCAAAATCCACTCACCCAGATTGCAAACTTGTCTTTTCTTGGCAAGAACAATCTGTGTTGAGAGAGAGAGATACTGAGGAGTTTTCCTTGTGTTTGCTTTTATTTAAAGTACATTCCAGGCTGAAAGGATAGCATTTATGTAAAGTGTATAGGCTTCGAGTCCAGGCTGAAATGTGTGTTCAGATTGTGTTCCCTTAATCCTGTTTGAGGAAAAAGAGGAATCATCCACCATCAGATTAATATTGATTAAATGTCACAAGGATTATGAAAGAAACACACTGTACACTTACCAAACACTGAAATCAAGTTTAAAAGTGTGGCAGATTTATACTTTATTTCCTAAGTGTCTTCCCCAGCTGATCTGTTTGAAGCTCACATAATACTCTCCGTGATAAATTTCCACTGTGTATTCCCACTTCAGGTGCTCCCCTGAGTTCCTTTGCAACTTTGCACAAGAATGCCGAGAAGAGCTTCAAAGGAATTCAGTGATGGCATTGCTATTGTTGAGCTGCAGGAAAAGTGTTGAAGGACCCCCAAACTAGTCAAGAAGGAAATATCTAGAGGTCAGCACAAGTTGTAGCAAGCTTTCTTCCTTTGTCTGTTCTCAGTTTGGGTGCGAGCACATCTGTTCTTTTTTGTTATTCCCTTTATATTTCTCAGACAAATGAACTGTGGCAGGGAGGCTGTTGAAGGTGGTGTGACTGCAGGAACATACATCACTAATGACCCACTTGCTCGTCTCAGAGCTTGCAGCTCATCTTGTTGTTTGCAAGTTTTCCAGCTTAGACCCAGGCTCCATTGATTTCTTGGGACTCTGAGTCAGAGAATTGTTTCTCCTCCACCCAGCAGGGCTGGAGCCACAAGGAGTTCCCATCTAGCCTAACTCAGCCACAGCCCATTGCTAAGGCTTGGCTCACTCCCTGTGTGCATAAAGTGCCAAGACCAAGAGCTAAAAATAATCTATGAGAAATGCAATAGAATATTTTTTTTAATTATATCACATTTTTATTATAAACACTTTGTTGATGCTGCACATGATTTCATTATTGCCCTTATTATTCAGGATTTCTTGATTGCCTTAAGAGAACAACTTCCCGATTCTTAGACAAAAAAGGCAGACAGACAGACAGACCTTTTCAGTGAGTTATTTTTGTAGAATCCTGGAAAGAAACGTGAATGAAGCTTTATGGCTTTTGTTCAGTGCACTGGCTTAACCTAACCAGGCTATTATTGGACCCTGAAATAGAGCTCTTATTGATTTCAGATTTGATGGGATTCAAGGGGAGCAACAGCAATTACTATGCTCACCCATTTAAAAACATAAATTAAGGATGAATAAGGCTTTTAAAGCTTGGAATTAGAAGAAGCAGTCACAAATAATTTCTACCTGCATTGTATTGGATTTCCTTCCTGGGCATCTGTTTGCACAGACTTTCTGAGACTGTCACATATTATCCTGATGAGACCTGCAGAGGAGAGAAGCTCCTCAGATGGGTGTTTTCATGAACAAATTGCTCAATGTGTCCTGATCAATAATAGTGGGAATAAAAGTAGTTTATGGAGACCAACAGCACACTGCACATTGCCTCTTGAGTGCAGCTAGAAAAAAATCATAGCAAATCCTTCTGCTTCCCCCTTCGTTTGCAGTCCTGCATCAGGTGAGCATTGAAGAGAAGATACACTAAAGCCAACTTTATTTCCAGGTTCATCACAGAGCTGTGAGACTCCACTCCCCTTGGAAAGCAGTGATACACAACTCTAAAGGTGTACTGCAGGTCTGGAATTACTACTAAAGAGTGGGAAAGAAATGTGTTTTCTGGAAAGAAAAAGGAAAGTGGGGAATAGCTAACCAGGTTTATCTGCCTCTGAGTGGAAACCTGATGTCTCCCTGCATTCTGCTCACCCCAAAGAGCTGTTCAGCTGATTGCCACCTACCCTGGACAGCAGGAGAATCAATCATTACTCTAAAAATATGTCTCATTTCATTGCATTTGAGCTCCTCTTCTCTCTCTTCCAGCCGAGAGCAGGGGAGGTCCAGAGCAGGTTTTGTGCAGAGGGAGTGGGTTGTGATCAGTGTTTTGCCATGATGGCAGGAGCAGGTTCTGCCCTTCCTTGGCACCAGGGAAGATGCCAGGGCAGTGCCAGCAGCTCAGGTACTTCTGCAGCACAAAGGGAAAGCAAGAGGCTGCTGGAAAAGCTGATTTTTGGGTGCTTTGTGTTCCTCTGGTTCATCTGTTGCTGGTTAAGTTACACCTTCCAGCTGAGATCTGCTTTTTTCATGGGGTGTTTGTGCTCCTCCATTTCCAAACCCTGAAACTGGACTGTAAATGTTCTCCTGCCTTGAGACTCTTGATTTTTGTTCTTGAATGAAGTGAACACATACAGGGGTCTTTGACTCCTCATATCTTATGCTCTGGAAGTGGGGGAAAAGCCAGAAAACCAAACACTCTTTGAGTGAATCTTTATGGTGATTCAAAATACTTTAGGAAGATCCTGTCATATGCTTTATAAGTTCCTGACTGATTGTGTGGAATTAAGTTATTGGGCAGAGAACCAGCTAATGGAAACACATTGATGAAATCATTTTTGAGGGACATTAAATGGAACTTAAAATAAAGCTGAAATGGCTTTATGGATTTTTCAGTCAAACTGTTTATGAACATTTATCGGTGGTAAATTACACAGTGTCAGAAGAGGGAATCAGTATAATAGAAGTCTCTCTGATATAATACTGTGAGAAAGAATAATTTATTGCCTAGGGATGTACAGTACAGTGTGTTTAAATACTAATGATATTATTGTTTTCTTCTGTCTTTGGCTGATTGCACATAAGTTACCCTTAGCAGCAGCAGAGAGTC
This sequence comes from Lichenostomus cassidix, assembly GCF_008360975.1. Taxonomy (NCBI): domain Eukaryota; kingdom Metazoa; phylum Chordata; class Aves; order Passeriformes; family Meliphagidae; genus Lichenostomus; species Lichenostomus cassidix. Next base: position 13,977,572 of record NC_139494.1, read on the forward strand.
TCATGTGATGAAAAGAAAATCAGTACTTTGCAATGAAATAGAGATTTTCTGTTATGCATTTTTTGTGGCAGATAGAAAATGTTTTAATAACAGATAATTCAGGAAGCAGAAGCTGTGTTGTACAATAATAAATGTAGGTTACATTTGCTTTATACTCAGTAAAAGGGGAAGAGAGATAGAACAGCTTTGATTGAAAAGGGAGATTGTAGCAGCTGATCCTTGAACTGTTGGAGCTGTTTGTTAATACCATTTGCCAAAACCCATCATTGCTCAGGTAGAGGACAGTGAAAATAAAACTAGAGGAGTGCAAGGCTAGAAGGAAACTGATGGTCCTAAAAACACTGCCTCTTGGTTTTGAGACACCTCATCACCCAGTCAGGAATTTGTCAGATCTGTTATATTGTCTGTCCCATCTAACTGAAAAACTGCTCCCATTGTAGCTCCTCTTTTGGCTGGAGAACACTCACTTTCCTTCCCAAATATATTCAGGACCAGTTTACTGCCACTCATGTAAGCATTGGCTCTCATATAAACATGGGCTTAGAGCCAGTAGTTCTTTTTCCTTCATGTTATTTACCCTCCTAATGTACTTATGCACAGCATGAGTATCCTTCCCTAGCACATCATGCTGCTCAGCTACACAGCCAAGTCCTTCCAGGCTTCTTTGTAGGGTAGATTTTCCCTGTTTGTGCAGTCATGACAGTATTTCTTCTCTGTACACTCTCCTCACTGGGGATGAGCAGGGGGGGTACATAATAGTTCAAGGATTCACTGATGATTCTTAAAATAATGTGATTTTTTTTTTCATGTTCCTGTTAGACTTTCTTTTTGCCTTTCAGTTTAATGTCACGTTTGCTTTCCCTTTGACTCTGTCACACTGCCATGAATCCTGAGTAGCAGTCAGCTTTTATCCAGGGATATTATATCTTGGAAGCTTTCAACATGCAGAAGAAATTTTTACTGCTTTCTAAGCACATGACCTTGGACTCCATATTTTCAGTCATATTTTCAAACAACATCCCAGTTCTCCTCAGCAGAGCCAGAACAGCCCAATTCAATGACAACAGCACATTCCCCTCAAACTTTCCTTCTTTTTTTGCCAAAGCCTTGTCACAGTTGGATTCCATGATCTTAAGGGTCTTTTCCAACAGTAGTGATTCTGTGATTATAAAGCCACTAGATGAGGTCACTTCCTCCAGCCTTCACTTTCAACACCATCCAGCACTGATGCTGTCAAAGCCTGGCTGGACACTTCCACGGTGGCCAAAAGCCAGACTTTGACACAAATGTCCAGTGGAGCTAAAATATTTCAAGGCAGTTCTTTCCCTCGGGAGCTGCTGATCCCCCAGTAAAACACTGAGATTCTCCAGCAGAGAACAGAGGGGCTGGAGGGAGGAAGGAGTATCTTTGAGATCTAGAAAATTCCCAGAACACAGAAAGAAGAGAGTGGTTCTTTACTGAAATCATCAGGCAGCAGGTTGAAACAGAAATAAGAACTTCTCCAGAGTATTTAATTCATTCATCAATGGCTATCTCTACAGCTCCCTGCTGTAGAAAGGGGGACACTTGAGATGGGAATTGGGTGAGGTGAGGGAAGTTTATCAGTGTCTCTCAGTGTGGATGACACACCAATTCAAGGGGACCCTGAGCTGCTGACAGACAAGGGAGGGATGTCTCACTCCTGGTGCCTCAGCATCCCCTCGTGGCTGATGTCCTGCTCAGTGACAGGGACAGGTGGCCCTTGGGGACAGTCTGTGTTCTTAGAGGAGAATAATAAGGAATTACACTGTCAAGGCAGGAAGCATTATCAAGGCAGGGAGTGTCCACTTCTAATTCAGATCAAAGGAGAGAAACAGAAGGGTTTGGAAATCTCCTTCCTGTTCCTGGTCGTGAGGGATTTTTTCATGGATCTGGAATAAGGCAGACAGGAAAAGAGGGTTTGAGAAGTCTGTAGGGAAAGGAAAACTAGGAGATGGAGGAAATAAATACCAAGCTCTTTATTTTCAACCTTGAAATGACTACTTTTGGGTTTTCACAGACCTTGCTTCCAAAGTTTCTGCATTTACACTAAATTATGAAAGCCAGGAAAACCCCAAGTTAAGAAATCAGTTAAAGTTTCTCCTTACTCTGCAGGCATTTCTGGTTACAGGCAGTTAATTATTTTGAGCTTTGCTTGACTTGAATATCCAGCTGAAGGTGTCTAAAAATGAATCAAAATGCCCAGCATAAAGTCACCATTTAAGCTGTGTGGGTGGAAAGGGTACAAGAATATCTGTGTACATCTCTCCAGCTGCACCTCCTCATCTCCCTCCCCTCAAAAATCTCTGTTTTATTATGCAGATAAGCACAGGCTGGATGTTTTGCTACGTTTCATTGCAAAGCCAAGAGCCAAGGTGATGGTGTGGATAAGCAGAGATTTAAATCGTTTGGAAACTGTTGAGAGAGGACAGATCTGATAGTAACAACCTTCATGGCTGGCAAGTTACAGCTGCTTATGACAACTTGTAACAATGAAGGCTTATAGGAATGTTTAAAGCCAGATATCTGTATTTTGCCATAGGATCAGTTTCAATACCCAAGTATAAAGCTTCAGACTTCAGGCTGTTTTTATCATCTCTGAGTTTAGTTGCTTTTTCTCTGGGTTAAATAGAGTTGTGTTTTTTTATAAATGTTGGAGTTCTTGTTGTCATTCTGATTTTTTTTTTCTCTAACACAGTGGGATGGCTTAGCTAATTTATTTCAGTGCAAGGAAAGTGTAATCTTACAGAAGCCACAGGTGTTTCTCACTTACAGCAGCAGTTACAGCAGGATGTTGTCTTAACGTGTTCTGCACCATCTCAGAACATCTGTTATTCTCTAATGATGATTTCAAACTGCACACAGCTAACAGTTACCATAGCATGTGTTAGGAGAGGTCTCAAACTGCACACATAAAAGTTTTCATCACTAGTTTGCACCACTAACTTTATCAAACTAAAATTTAAAGAAATAAAAAAACTCCACCAGCGCTGTCTGGCACTGAAATTGCTGTGCTGACTGCAGGTAATGAATGGCTAATTGTTCACAATATGTCTGAAAGCATGACCACGGGTTTAGATTGAAGAATATAGGTCATGCTTGCTCACTGGGCTGGCAGCTCTATATTGGAGAACAGGAACATTAATTTCTAGTGCACTCTGTGTGTGAGACAGTTAGTAGCACTCTCAGCTGTGTTTTAATTGGGAGTTTCAGTGGGAGCAGGAACGTGATGTTCTGCAGCAGAGTGTCGCTGACAGCACCTGGGGACTCCTGTGCTCCAGCAGAGTGTTTTAAAAGTAGAACAGGCTCCGAAAAAAAGCAAGGAGAAGTCCAGAGGATTTGCTTCACAGTGATTGATTCAGAAAGCCTGGACTTTTCAGGGAATCAGAGGAGGTCGGGAGGGTCAGGTCACCATCAGTGTCTAACTACAGAGTCTCCTCAAGCAAGGCCAGTTGGCACATGAGGACATGAGGAGACTCAGTGGCTGAAAGATGAAGTGAGACCAATTCAGATTAGATGCACATTTTAAATGAGAACAGTTAGTGGAAAGGTTTGGCAGGGATGGCAGGGGCTGCCTTTGGCTTACAGCAATGATGTGAGGAGAACACTTCTTTCCAGAGAGCAGGGATTGATCACAAAATATGGACCCAGGTTAAGGCTGGCTGGGTGAAATGGCCCAACTGGGCTATACAGGTGGCCATGAAGAGGATTGCAGTGGTCTGAAATTTAGGCAATTTGTTCATAGCACCCAGCAGCTCACAGCTCATGATTTAAGGCCAGTCAGCAAATGGGGTAATGCAGCTTCCCTGTGTGTCTGAGAGAAGGGCAACAAGCAGAAGTTAAATCACTTCTGGGTCACACACTGAGCTGGTGGCCAGGCTGGGGCTGGAGCAGAGTCTGTTTGTGCTGCCCTGCATCAGGGGAGCTCCTCTCTCCTTTTCCCCTGGCAGGAGCACAGCCTGACTGGAGAGGTGTTTGCAGGGATCAAGTCAAAATTTGCTTTTCTCCCTCTCAGTTACCTCTGAGAGCCCAGCAAAAGAAATAATGTCATGACATGCATCCAGGTTCATTAATGAGGGATGTAGCTGGATTAGGTCCCTGATTACCAAAGGATATCTTTTCCAAGTTCCTTGCATCAGCTGGGTCAGCAAACTCTCCCCAAGCTGGGGTGCAAGCAGCTGCTTTTCCAGCCAGAAATGCAGTTTACAGGCAAATCCCACATGTAATCAAGGCAACCAATTGCAGGTGACCAAGGTCTAGCTTTTCTGGGGACAGAAGGGATGTGCAAGAGAGAAGTGGGGTCAGGCAATGGGTTAAATTGCACCTAGGTATGATTTGACAATCACTCCCCTGATAACAGCTTATAATGTTTACAATTTGTCTTCTGTTTTGTTTTGTGATTTCAGGAGCAGAAGGCACAGTGTTCCCTAAATCTATAGAAACTCCCAATGTCAGGGCAGACCCCTTCAAGGAACTAAGGTAAACTTTGGAATATGGTTTAATGGTAACTCAGTGGAGCCTTGTTGGAGTTGTGCTTACTGCTGGGCATCATTTCTGCTTTTGCATAAGAGCTTGGGGATTCAGTCTGGAAGGCATCACAGAGAGGATGCCATGGAAGAGAAGGGTTCTGCCATATTTACATGTGATATGACCAAACTAAAGGCAATCCCAGGTCATGAGAGCAGCATTTCTGCTCTGTAATGTGCTCTGCATAGCCTGGGCTCAGCATTTGGAAAAAAAAAAAAACAAAGTAATTTTTTCCTGGTTGTGCAGGAAGGTACTGAAGTCTGTTCTGGATCACAGGGAGTAGCAGCAGGCAAAAGGATAATGCTCTCCAGTATTATCTGTCCTGCAGAAATGCAAACCTTCCCTGACCTGCACAGGGCATAGCTGTGCATGTGTGTAACTGCTGACACTTGCAGAGATGCCACTTGCTGACAGCATTGTGCCAGGAGGGAATAAACAGCACAGCTCCTGGGAGCCAAGTCTGCCCTCAGGCTAATGCTGGGCATTATATTTATTTTGGTTTAAAAAATAATTTTAAGAAAAGTGTGGCACAGGTCAACTTGGATGATTAGTCTCTGGAAATACACTAATCATATGGCCTAATAAATTATTGACTGATCTCCTGATATCTTCTGACCAAGAGTGCTCTAGGGGTTTGCCTCAATACTCAAATTATCCCTCCTTAGAAAAAGAGAGAGAGAGAGAGAAAAATACATATTAAAAAACAAAAATGCAGAAGGACATTTTGTCCTTAAATCTTGGGTTGCAAACTTTTTTTTGCTGTCAGGTGCTGGGGATGGAGCAATCTTGAGCCAGCTGAAGTTGAGCATGAGTGCTGCAGGTTTTCAGCAGATGCAGGGGGGTGAGAGAGCAACTCTCACTGATTCCCTGCTCTGACACCAGGGACAGTCATGGCCCAGCCAGGTCACCATGGAAGATGTAGAATATCCCATCTGCCTTCCCTTGGGTCTGTCTCCACCTTTCAGTTTCCCCCAGGAAACTCTGATTGTTCCAATTTCCCACTCTGGGGATCATCTGTCAGACAGCAAGTGCAGTGGAGGTGTGATTGGGTTTGTTATGAAAGTTTGTTCTCTGTCTCCCTGCAGTAACTCTAACCCTGCCTCGTGGTTTTCCCAGTTTGGGTTTACTTCCTTTCAAACAAGAGGAAATGTGGCCTTTGCTCACTGTGACATGCAGCTGGCAGGGCAGCCCAGGGGCTGGGAATGGTGGGGAAAAACTCTCCATTTCCCTGGAAAAGCCAAGCAAACAAAGACTGCAGCGGGTGGGTGGATTTCTAGGTGAGCTCCAGGTGACAAAGGCTTTCTGACACAGCCTGTGTTTAGGGACATTTTCATTTAAAAATAAAAAAAGGCAAGATTGTGGTTAAAATATCCAGCAGCATCTCCATAACTTACAAAACCAGGTCTTGAGCAGTGCAAAAGAGACACAAGATTTAAGTCCAAATTTGTATTTACTTAAGACTTTCTTTTAATGGGAGGGGGAAATAGTCCAAATAAGTGTAGGATGTCATATTGGTGGGGGAAAATGTGAATTAAAATGACCTTAATCTGATTGACTATGCTTCTGTTTCAAAGCGAATTAAGCTGAATAAAACTGAAGTGAATTAATGGCAGTATCCATGCAAGGGATTGATTTGTATCTTTAATCTGCTTTAAATTCATGTTGTTATTTCACTTGTTTTGTGTGGAGAGCTGTTAGGTAGCTGACTTCCTTTCAAATTAGGGGTCTGAGTGAAAAAAAAACTGTAAAATCTGTTGGGGTTTTTGTGGGTTTTTTTAAAGGAAAATTATTGAATAGAATTTACCTCGGGGTAAAAAGTCCCACAGACTCCTAAAATATTTTGTCTGCTTCTGACAATTTTATCTTGGCAAAAGTAAATGTTTTTGCAGCATCCTGAGAGGAAAAGAGGCAGTGGTGGCACTGTGTAGGGAAAGCAAAGTTTTCCAAGAGCAAATGCTCTATTGCTCCCCAAACCAAGATCCATCCATCTCTCTCTACATCTTGGATCACTGGCTGCTTCTTAGGTAAAACGTTGCCTTTTGGGGGCAGTGCATGGTTAATAGTGAAAATAATCTTACTCTGAGGGGAGATTTTGTGCTTCCTTCCTATTTTGGTAGCAGACTGTGTGCATAAAGTGTCCTTTTTGCCTGTTTACAAGGATGCTGCAGTGAAATGGGACTGGATGAGATGAGCCCTGAGCTGTCCCACATCGCTGGGAAAGCAGCCATGAAAACACACACTCAGTAGCTGGCTTGAGTCTAAAAGACCTTTTTCTGCAATAAATAGTTCAAACTTTCTTTCCTGCTTAGGCTGAAGTTGGGTGGAAAGTGCACATTCAGCTCTGCAGGTGCCCCAAGGCACCTCCAGCCTCCATCTCTTTTCTAAACCAAAAGATTACAATCCGGTGGTGATTTCTCCCTTTGCTCTTGTCAGTGCCCACTCCTGCTTTTTTTTAGGCTTCAAAATGAGGCAGCAGCGACTGTTGCTGTTGTGAAAATAGCAGAGCAGCTGCTCCTGTCCCAGCTGGGAGTCAGGACACCTGGATGTCCTCCTTGCCTTGCTCCTCTCTGAACAGACACACTGATTCCCTGGCAGGACGGGCAGGACGTGCCACTCATCTCTGGTCCTTCTTTTCCTCCCACCTCCCCAAGGCCTTCAGTCATGCTCAGGTGTGTCACAACAACTGACACTCTCCAGGTGACAGGACACTTGTTCTCAACAGGCTTTCTGTCCTTTCAGCTCAGGGATGGTCTTCATAATTCAGCTGTGTTGGTAAATCAGCTGCTAAAGGTGCTCACTGTCCTGCTGGTCCTCTTTTCTCAGTGTCCTTTTGAAAACACTTTTGTCCTCAGTGGTTTAGGAGACAGTTCCAGTGGGAATATGTGCACAGCCTGTTCTTAACGTGCTAAGCCCACACAAGGCTGCAAGAATTGGATTTGTGCTTGTTTGAGCTCTAGACTTGGCTGCAGACAGACTCAAGTGTCCTAAAACAATGCTGCTCAGTGTCCACTGTGGTAGGAATGCCAGAGCTCATTAATGTCTTGTTTAATGCAGGATGTAATTAACAGCTTGTGTTTCCTACCTGGGCTCTAGAATATTCTTTCATAGTGATCGAAAAGCTAGAGATGGTTGACAAATTATTTGATTTACTTCTGTGAACATTTTCATGGTTTTACTTATTTAAAGTAATTGTAGACTCCTGAATGTGTTTGTTGTTGTTTGTTGGGTTCTAAACTGGTCAAAAGCTGTAAAAAGGAAAGCAAACAAATTCAAATTATTTTCAAATACTTAGAAGGTTTAGCATTGCCATCTGGTATTGTCCAAAAATAGTCTAAGGGGAGGGCTTGGGAATTTGTTTGGACATCGAAATATTTGTACTCATCTGCATTGACACTTTTTGAAGCAGGTTGGTGCCTTTGACATATGGTAATGTGATTACTTTTGTATAAAAGTTGAATTCAATATGACCTTTTCTCACTGGATTATTTTAGTAGCACCCAAGTAACTTGTCAAGAGCCTGCCTTGAGAGCCTCTCTCCTTGACATTGGCAGGAATCAACTGCCTTTTTCTATTTACATTCTTCCAAAAAACAAATACATGCCAGGGAGGCTAACAGAAATTGTCCATCAGACACAAGATCAGCACTCTTCCGAGGTGAGGGATAAAGGCTGGACTAGCCAGTGAATAAGGAAAAAGGGAAATAGTTTGAGGGGAGAGGATTAAAAGGAGGGTGATGGAATATAAGAAGAAGTATCAGGAGGATGTTACTGAAGTGCCAAGTGCTGGGAGCTGGGGACAGGGTGGTGTTGGAGCAGAGCTGCCTGAAGTGCCAATGTCCAGGTCGTGCTGCAGCTTGGAAACCTGCTCTAGGGTATTTCTGTTCCCAGAGTTAAATAAAAAGGAGTCAGACAGCATGAAATTCACTCCATGAGGGGCAAGCACACACCTGGAATTCATCCACAGATACTGTAGGTGGAAAATGCAGTAAATCGCTCATCCAAGGCCAGGAAGTCAAGGGATGACTGTTTTTTTTTTTTTTCTATAATGCACAAATATAGTTAAGGGAGAATTAATCCCTTGGGCTTAAAGAGGTAGTTTTGACTCAAGTTAATTATGAAGCACTGAAAGAACGAAACAGCAGATGAAATGTGTTGCTGCTTGATTTTATTAGTGCAATTCCACCTTAGCACCTAGAGCACTGAACTATCCAAACAGTCCAAGTGAGACCTATTGTAACAAAAACCAATTTAAATACAGTGCTGAACTAACTCAACAATACTGATTTTGAAAACCAGTAATTCTTAGGGAGTTAAGGTTTCTCTCAGCTGTGTTTCACAAGGCACCATAGATAAGTAGGAACACAGATAATATTTCTGTCAAAAACCAATTACGTTAGTAGTGATGAAGAGGAGAAAAATTAGAGGATGTGCGAAAAATGAATGGTATGAAAGAGGAAGTAATTGGTGAGAAATGAAAGTCATTTATAAAGACTAATGGGTGAAACTGAAATGCTGTTTAGTTCAAAGAAAACACTTGTGGATTCCTGTGAGGTATCAGCAAGGGGGAAATGACCACTGTACCCTTGTATCTAGCTGGTGTTATTTTCTGATTGATTTTCCAGAAGGGATGCAATTTATTTCTCTGTTAAAGCAGTGCAATCCCAATAATTTTGGTTGTCCTATAATCTAAAAAGACAAGAGATTATCCTTCAGATGAGCTTTATCTTCCACATTGGAACAAATATAGCTATTTTCAGTTATTTTCAGATGGGTTGAACCATCTCTACTAAAGTCAACACAAACCTGTTCATGTACAATTAAAAGCAGAGACCAGGTTCCTGGTTTCTAAACTTCAGGCTAATTTCAGTGGCCCTTTGGTGAATTGCTTTCAAATGACAGACATCATCATCACCTCATTTTCTGACCGAGGATACCACATCTGATCTCACAATTTTCCCATGGCAGCCAAGCCTTCCTGACACTCTTGCTTTTGGAGAGACTTTCCCAGAGCATATCATTAAGCAGCACAATTGCAGCTGAAGCAATAACTCCAGACAGAGACCAGTTTAACTTCCCCAGGGCCCTGACTAAACCCCAACAGCTGGGTTCATTCTTCTCTCCCTGCATTTATTCTGTAGGGGTTTCCTGATGCAAACAAAGTCTTTTTCAGGGAGATATTAATCGTCAATCCTGGCTGTTATCTCAGATTGAATACCTTTCTTGTATACAAGATCTGTATCCTGCCTAGCTGCGTTGTGCCCAGATTCTAGCTTTCAGCAGCAGAATGTCACTTGCTCCACAATCAGAGCCTCCATCTGACCTTCCAGTGCTGCTCACAGAGGTGTGAGAGCCACAACTCCTCTGGGACTTGAGAGAAACTCCGTCCCTGTGACCAATCTGTACAGTCAGGCATGCACGTGTATCCATTTGAATAACAAAAAAGTGAGCTTGTTTGGCTTTTTTTTTAACTCTCTGTGCAGCACACCGCTAACCTTGAGCAGAAAATAGATGCTAATAAATGCGAGGTCTTAAAAATGTGAATTATAGCCATTTCACACTCCACGGCAGCCTCACGCTGGTGAAATGGCTTAATGCTTAATTACAATGCTTGTCCTTCTCTCGAGTGCAGATGACATTCCTCAGATAGATTTTGCAATGACATCTGTGGAAATAAGTTGTGAAACTAATTAGTTATTCATATAATACAGAATATTGACTACACACTGATTGAAAGGATGTGGTGACACATCTAACATGGTGGATCTGTCTGGTAGGTTAGTCTGAGGTAGTGTTTTTGGAAGGTCTTACAGAAAATGATGAAAGTACCTCTTGGCCTCTAGAATGCAGATGTTTATAGAAAATGCTGCCTTTCATTTACATTTTGATAATGGTTTAGGAGGATTGCCATGCTCTGGAGTGACACTGTGCCCTGGCAGGAATGCAGGGCTGCAGGCTCCAAGGACCATTTTTTGGGGTGCCAGCTGTAAAAACATCTGCAGGTTATTGACTACCTGCAGCCATAAGTGCTCTAAAAGCAGTCATTAGACAACGGCCCAGAGGGATGGGCAAGGAAATTTCTGGGTTTTTTTTCAGTGCAAATTGGGCAATGTTTTTCCTGCAGCAGAGCCTGGCTGGTGCTGCTGTTCCACAGGGCAGCCAGGAGATGCTGCACCAGGAATCAGTTGGTGCTGCTGCTCTGGGCTGCAGCATTTGTCATGCTCTGTGAAAGGCCTGAAAACCATTCTTTTATCATAACATTTGTACTTGAGATAGAGCTATTTGTACCAAGGATATTGAGCATGAAATACAGAAGTAAATAGAAAGTTGGCAAGGAAAGCACCTTACCCACCTATCACTGTGATTCCAATCCTTTGCAAATACTGTGATATTTAGGATGTAATCATGTTCAAAATGACTGAATAGCTCCGAAGAGAAGGAGATTTTCCTTTGAACACTGTTCTTATCTTAAAGAAATGAGAGGAATGTAATCCACTGAGCACCGTGTTTGCTTTTGGGTAGAAAAATACATGGTTTTCTTTAATATATCCCTCTATCCCTTCATACATCTCTCCAGCTGTGCATCACATATTTCTAAAGCCCCAAGTGAAGAGCAAAGCGGGCAAAATAAAAATCTTTGCCTCATTCAGCAGTCAGTACCTGCTTTTCAGGAGTTATATCTCCCTGCTAAAGTTTCACCTGTGAGCTGTCTGGCAAGCAGAGCTCCCCATTCCCACTGAGCTGAGCTGAGCGCAGGAACCACAGCTGGGATTTCACTGCTGAACTGCAGCAGTCCAGAACAACTTCCTGAAAACTGAGCATTTAACATGGACTTCTCATTAACCTGGTACAAAACAGGGAAGGACAGTTCAGACACTTTCCTGCCCAGCTGAGGAGTTCCTCAGGGTTTTGTTTCCTGCTGCCCTTTGCTGGTGCCAGAGGGTTTGGCTGGGCCATAGCAATAATGCTTATTAATTTGAGTGAGGTACTTGGAGCTACAGGAGTAGCTGTGATTAAAAAGGACATTTTTACAAATACACTAATTGTACTTTAGATTGTAGTCAGGATCAATAGCTGCTGCATAACCTTATTAAAGAGAGGAGAAATATGTGTCCATAACTACAATGGGTTCCTTCCTTTTGAAAGCAGTATTTTGTATTCTTATTAAGAGACATCACAAATATTCACTGTGCCTTACAGAATCTTTATTCTGAATTTGTTTCATGTGGAATAGAGTTGTTTTCTCTAGGCCAAGCAGGAGTAGCTATGTCCTTTCATCATGAATTGGTTTTATCTTTTTAAGGTGCAGTGACTGCCACTGCTCTGCTTCTCGTGTGTATTCTGCAGTGTGGATTTATCCCCTGGGTTATTGGGACACCTCTGGCTCTCCTGAATTCTAATAATTTCTGACCAAATAGTGCTCCTGAGTTCCCACTGAAGGAATGTCACTCCCAGCTCTTGAGAGGTGTTTGGGCTCAGCACGTGGCTCACGAGAATCCCTTTCTAAAAACAGCCAGCTGTCAAACCTGGTCATTCTCTGAGACCCCTGCACAATCTGTAGCTGCTCCCCTGGTCTCTACTTCATCTGGAATGATAAGAATGCATTCTCAGTGTATGAGCATCAGCTGTGTGCTGCCCTGCCCTGCCTGGGCTCAGCAGGGTTGATGGAGAAGGTCACTGACCCATCTTGTGCCTCATTCATGCTCATGGCCCGTGAAGGGAGGAAATGGAAATGCAGAAGCTCCTTTGAGCTGGCAGGTGGTTCCTCTTTCTCATCTCCCTTTTGGGAAAGTTGAGAGCCCATGGATTTCACAGCCACATTTCCAGGTTCTGCTGACAGCTCTGAAGCTGGCAGTCCCTGCTCTGCTTCCCAGCTGAACTGGTGTTGGAGTGACTCACTGTAAAAAAGCATTTTTGGGTCCAGACTTGTGAAATCAGTGTGTTAAAGGTGGAGCATTGCTGGTTTGAAAGGCAGAGTGGAACCACCATTTCATTTATCCCAGAGGTGGCTGCTATAAATACAAACCCCAAAACACACCCACAGCCTTGCTGGCGAGGAAAATAATGCCCTGTTTCACTTCAGCTGCACGAGAACGTTGTGTCCTTGGATAGAAGAAACCAAATAAAATGCTTTTCTCTCACATGATGCCATGTGGCTTCAAGGCCACGCTGGAGATGAGGAAGCAGAAATGTGATTGCACCCCAGTAATTGTCAAAAAGCAGATGAGTGGCCTCAAGAAAGACTAAAAACACAGAAATATTGCTCAGTTCTCCAGGGAGGAGGAGTGAAAACCCCAGGGTGTGGGCAATAGGTGCAGGAGAGCAGCTTTGCCCTGGGTTAGGCAAACAGGAATGGCTGTCAGGATCTTGGGGATCTCCTGGCTCTTCTTCCTCCAGCTGAAATTCAGCTGCAATTCTCTGTTTCTCGTTGAGTTGACCTCAGTCCAGGAGTTATCTCCTGCTTTTTGCCATACAAAAAGAACAACACATTCTGTGCCTCCTTGCCTGGTTTCATGTCATTAAGGAAGGCTGTGGGAAGGCTGGCTGAGGACGTGTTGTAAAGTGGCACGAGGGAATCAAGCAAGAAAGTAAACTGAAAAACCCCAAACTTAGGCCATCAAGGATCATAAAAGAGGTTGTAAAGCAGAGAGGAAATGGTCTCCTGGTGAGCTGGAGAACAGCTGAGAGGGCTGGATAATGAGGGGATGTGCTGCTCTAAGGAGATGTTCCCTGCCAGTGAACTCGGAGAAAATCTGCTTATATTTGATATAATAAGGGCAAAAAGCAAGACACAAGGAGTTTACACTGCTAGTGCTGAACTGTGTGGCAGTGATAAAAATATGTCATGTCCTGTCCACTTCCTTAAGTATTAGCATTTTAAAAGACAGAGAGAGAAGTAAAGTAAAATGTCAATTTAGGTTTTTTTTATTAAGGATTTGCTGTCTTAACTTTAATGAAGGAGTAATAAATATAAATGGATATTATTGGAAGGTTATTAAAGCTGTCTATTTTGATAGAAAATATGCAGTATCTTCTCCTGCCATGCCAGAGGTTAAAGATTATTATTGCTTCCTGAGGTTTCTGAAATTAAATTTTCTCTCTTATGACCCAAAAGGTATGATTGAAAATGTGTGCATGTTAAATGGTTTGTAATAAATTCATATTGCAATAAAAATCTCTTTAGAAAAACAGGATATCATACAAGAATCAACTGAGGAGCTCTGTCTAAAGAGGGAAGCTTTTTTATAAACCATTTTGGAAACTGAAATGCTGCCAGAAGGATCACCCAGAAAGCACACAGGAACTTGTGAAAATGTTTTGAGCTTTCAGCTAGAGGTTGAAACCCAAAGTGCCCTGGGTTAAAAACTGACTTTAACAGGATCTTTTCTGGTTTATGCAGTTCTAATTAATTACAAATTACATTCTGACAGAGCCTTTTAGAGTACAAAAATGAAGCTCTTCATAACTGCTGTTTGCTCCTTCCTAAAGCCTCCAGACCTCTCAGCACCAGATAATCAATTCTTGTTCCCCTGGAGCAGAAGAATCTGTGCTCAAGGAATGGTGGGAAAGCCAATCCCAAGTGTACAGTGCCAGGAGATTTGGGCAGTTCATCTCTGCTCCTCCCCAAATCCAAACCCCAGGGTGCAAATCCTACTGCAGGCAATGGATTAATTCACTAAAGCTTTTTGAAGAACAGACCCTTTGGCAGTGTGGGGTAACCATTATGGTGTTGGTGTTACTGTTCAAAGGCTGAATTCTGCAGGCAGAGCTTTGCCTTTATTCAGAGAACAGTTGCCATGAAGTCAGAAGGTACTGATGGCCCTACAGAGCACGTTGTGTCCCCTGGTCACTTCTGTGTAATTCACCTCAGTATAAATAGATATTAATGGAAGGTTATTAAAGTTGTTCATTTTGATAGAGAATGTGCAGTATCTTCTCCTGAAATGCCAGAGGTTAAAGATTATTATTGCTTCCTAAGGTTTTTGAAATTAAATTCTCTCTCAATGGCTCTAAAGGTGTGATTGGAGATGTGTGGTTGGAATCTCACTGCATGTGTTTCTGCAGGAACTGCACGTCTGGAACCACCCAGCTCCTGAATTCAGCCCTGGGATTGGTAGCTGCCTTAACCTGGGCTTTGGCCCATCTGTGCCCTGCATACTTCCACAAATGCTCAGTTTTATCTGTATGGGATCAAAATGATTCTATCAAGAAGAGAATATTTTGTTGTTTACTTAGGCTAAGTTCCTCTTCTCCACCATTGCTTAATCCTTGGCAAAAAAACCCAGAGAAGTCTTACTGAAAACATCAAGGGCAATACTGCTAAAAAGGTGGAAAATGGAGCACTAAATCTCTCCTAGTCCTTTCCTGTTCTTTCCTGCTTAGCATGTGACAAATTTTCTCTAACACCCACTAAATATGTTGATTTTATGGGTTCTCAGTTGAGCAGTAGGGCACCATTTAATCTCTCCATCCCTTGGCATTGTGCTGAACAGTGAGAGAGGACCAAGCAATGAATTTGTCAGAACGTTTTGCAGAGCTCTGAGGTGCAAGGCATTCAAACAACATCACACCAGGAGTCTAAATCTATGAGTCTAGAGGTTAGTTACAGATAGAAGGAATAAATCAAGCAATAAAGGATGCCTATAAAAAAAAGGATGCTGCCTTTTAAATGAAGACACTTCAGAGTTCATCATAAACCTCTGACATATATTCAGTCACTCTGCTTGCTGTCACAGGCTGAAATATATTTCAAGGTGCCTGCATATTTTCTGCTGTAACCTCTAATAAACACATGCACATTTTCAATGATGTTGCATCACACCTTGTGAGCTGATGTGACTTGAAAGGGGAATCTCTGCCAGGGAAATGGGAGCTCTGCAGGCAGAGGTGCTCAGAGACACTTGGAAAGTGTTTCTGTGACTCACACAGTCTGTCAGCATGGCCAGGCAATACCAGAGGGAGGGTTGGTTTCATAACCATCTCTTTGAGGAAGCTCTCCTCCAGCTGGATGGCAGTTCCCAGTTTCTCAGGGAAGCAAAGCACAATTCCCTCAGTTCTGGTTTTCTTAGCCCAGGCTGTGGTGAGTTCCAACCTGCCAGTGGGACTGTCCTGCAATAAACAATTCTGCAGCAAAATAAACACTGGGCTTGCTTTGAATTTCCAGGGGGGAAAAAAAAGCTTGATGTAAACAATAGCAACATCTGGCTGCACTTCTAATGTGATGAAAAACAAAATTAGCCTTTGAGAGCCAGACTGAAATTTCAGCAGGGTCACTATAATGGTTCTCTTGCTTCTCAAATGGAGATTATGGCTCTCCTGAAAGAAGAATTGCAAGACTTATGCAGGGCCAATACTTAAAGTTGACCATGCCTTAATTTTTAGTGCCTGTCAGGAATTAATGGTGTGGCATTGATTTATGGAGCTATCCAGGCCACTTCTGCAGAGCTCCCTTCTTTTCAGAGATAAGTATTCTGGGAAGCTGCTGGTCTGTTTGTTATCCATCAGGACCCGTCAGCCACTCTCCATATGGTTTGCTGCAGTCAGAAAAATGCAAAATTCTTCCTAAAAGTGTCATTTTCTACAGTTCAAGAAGTGCACTTCCTGAGAGATGGATTAACAGCAAAGCAGAGGAGGCAATAATTATTATTAGTCTGTATTTCAAAAAGTAACTGAAGACATTTGAGCACCTGAGAGATTAAGTTTTTTAATCCTTGATTTTTCAGAGTAGGATTGTCCATACTGTATAAATTATCAAGGGGTCACAAACTGGTCATTTTAAAAAAAGAATTGGACAATTCTGGCATTTTCTACTAATTAGAAAAAGAAAAATAGAGGAACCATATGCAGAAAAAATAAAACAGCTGATGCTTTAAGTGCTTGTGGTCAGTATAGGAATGTGCAGAGTTTGCAAATCTGACTGAGCTGCTTGAAAAATGATGGGATCCACTTTCAGTGAAAGGCTGAGGCATGGAGAAGAGATTGGGATGATCAATTACCCCATGAGAATAGTGCAGTGTTTCTGTGGCATGCCACCAAACTTCTCATAAAAGACCACGTTTTCTTGGCTCCAAACATGCCAGCATTACCCTGCTTTTTTAACAGATCCATGCAAATATGTGTAAGTGCCATATGTAGTAAGGGAGAAAGTGATGCCTTGGACTTGTTCCTTTATGGGCTGTCTTCTGTTGGCATTAAAGTTACCACAAAGCCAAACTCTGAAGAGTTTAAATGTGTAAATTGGAGACTTTGGAGACTGTACAGAGTGTATGGATGGGTAGACTCAGTGTTGCTTCCCATCTTCCCATCACTGAGTAATTAGTGATTTGTCCTGGATGGCAGAAGAGATATTTTCCATTCCATATATATATATATATATATATACACATATATATGGAATATATATATATAAATATACTTATGGAGATTGTGAAGCTGTTGTATTTGTGAGGGTTGTAACTTGGAGTGATCTGTTGGTGCTGCCAGCTTTTCCCCTGGATGTGTGAGGAACTCCCCTGGTTCCTGTGGAGTTAGGGAAATTGTGTGGATGGGCAGGCAGTGCACCCAGCACACTGTGCTGCTGAGCAAATCACTCAGAATCTGCCATTAGCACAGCTCAGCTTTTCCTGCTCTGCCCTCTGCAAATATAAATATTCCTGAGCTGCTTTTTATATACTCAGACCACCAGCACTTGTCTATGTTTTTCCTGCAACTTTACCCTTTTTTACATTGAAATAGGAGAGTTTAGAGCTATTTGAGTTCTGTTTGTGTATTCACAGCACAGAGCACAGTGACAGTGAGAGCTGGGTGTCACAGCTGCAGGACCATCTGCATTCCTGTCCCTGAATCCATGTGCAGTGAGATGCCAGAGGTGTCCCATTTCCACACCAAGCTCTCTACAGCCCTCAGTGCAGAATGGGACAGAAAGAGCCACGCTGGCTCTGGCACTGAGCAGGGACAGTCCTGGTACCCTGCAGCTTTGCATGGGATGTTTTTTTCTCCTGTATTTTGCTCCAGGTGCAAACATTCCCCATAGATCAGCCATGCCTGCTCTGAGCACTGTTCTGCTCCAGCCTGACAGACCCCACTGGTGACTTTGACATCTCCAGCAGGAGGAAGGACTGGCAAAATTGCCTGAGAAGAGCTCACGGCCTCATTTGCCAAGCCTAGTGCCTAAAGTGTAGCCTAGTTCACTCTCTCAGCAGAAAGCATATAGAAAAATCATTTTCGCAGTGCCCAGCAATGTTTATCTTCCAGGTTGGCTGGCCTGCAGTGACATTAGTGTCCCCAGAGCCTCTGAACTTAATCATTTCCACTTGCTGCTTGCCTGCTTGAAGCAATCCTAGTCCACCCTCCACTGTGTTCCTCCTGCCAGTCACTATGGGAACAGCAATCAAAGCTCATATTTATGGCTCTGTAGATGTCCAAGGTCACGGAGCACAGGTCTAGTGGGAACAATTAAAACAGACCTGTCCAGTTACATCTCTTTAAGCTCTCCCCACATTACACCTCTAACCAGAGCAGTAAAGTTAAAGCAGCATGACTGTCAGGATGTGGCTGCTTTATAGAAGATATTCTTTAGAGAGATAAAGACACTCTATCCAGGATAAAGTGGGAGCATACTAGGAGTGAAGTCAGCATTGCTGGATAAAACCTGCTCAGGTTGGACTCCTCATCCACCACAGGAGATGCTGGGATGAAGTTGTTTGAATCTCTTGGGGAATTTGTGTCGTTTCAGTGGTTTCACCCCTGGGTACTCCATTACTGTCATCACCTGTAAACTAAAAATGGCAAATGTGCATTTTTAGGGTAACAGCAAATGTTTATACCTGGTGAGTTGCTCTATAGCAGAATACAGGGGAAAAAAAAGACTGCAAGAATAATTGGAATAAGATGCAGGGAAGAGCTGCAGTGAACTTAATATCTGAAGGACAGAGAAGTAATTATTTGGCAATTTCCAGGTTTTGTCAGAGGCAGCTGTTTCTCTCTCTGCTCCTCTTTCAGCCAGGGTCACTTTCTATTGAGGGTCCTGTGTGATGGGACTCATGATCTTATTGTCTGTGTTTTATTGAGTCTGAGAATGGAATAGGTTCCTTCCCTTGAGCCCTAATGTGGTTTGTTACATTAGAATGAAAATCATTTAGGGCAGGAGATGCAGCAGCAGATACCACGTGGAGGTGAGATAGAGTTACCTCCTTCACATGCAATAGGCACAGAAAGATGCAGCACCAGAATTTCAGCAACAGGCCAGCAGGCATATAAATATCTTCACAAATCTCCAGGCTTTTTTAATAGCTGTGTTATATCAAATATATTCTCTTCTAATTCACAGCTAATTGAGTTTGGGTAGCCAGGGCATATTTAGCTAGTAATTTCTTATATAGGAATATTTTTAAGTGCTATAGATGAAAGAAGTTCTTCCTGTGCATAGTGCAGTGGAGACAAAGCTCCAAGCAACCAAGACCAACCTAAAAAGTTGCATTTTGATATCTGGGCAACCTTAGTGTGTGACTGTGAAAAATGAAAGGAAATATTGGAAAAATCTTTATCACTGATGTTGAGAACATTCCTTATCCATCTTGAAAAGGGGAAGCAGGAGGTAACAGGCTTCATGTGCCTCTTGCCTACAGAGTAAACTTCTCTGAAGGAAGTTTTCTGCTGTATTTCTGTGATACAGATCTGTAGATTTTCTGAGCTCTATATGGCAGGCTTGATGGGCAGTGTCAAAACAGGAGATGTGTTAGGCTGACTCATCCCTGTGCTTTATCCCAGCACATCCCAGCTGGCTAACATTAACTGGGAAGTGCTCCTGGGTTGGACTGGGAGGTCCAGAGCTGAGTGTGGCTCCTCAGTGTGGTGTGTGGCATAAATATTCTGATTTCTTCATGGCCACCAAGGGAGGGGTGGATTCCCTGTCCTGGAGCTGGAAATAGCCACTCCTGGCTGCTGGGACTTGGGGATGTGACAAGGAACTCTGAGATTTGGTGTTCCCCATCCCAGGGGTGACAGGCCAGCCTTGGCACAGAGCACTTCCCTGCTCTGGGGAGCAGGTGGCATCTGCAAACCTGGCAGATTGGCAGCTTCAAATGATAGAAGTTAAGATATCTCTCACACCCTTTGCTTCAAAGAGCAGAAACACCCAGATTTTAAGGATCAGGGAAGGCTCCAGCTCCTGCCCTGCTCAGTGGCTTTGGCTACTGACACAGAGGAAAACCATGGCAGTAATTTTCACTGGGAAGGTTTTAGAAGTGATGGCCACCCATAGAAAAAAAAATACCCACATTCCAGTTGCACTGGAGGAATGGGAACAGAGTTAAGTTCTTGCCTGTTTTATTTTTCCTCCTGCTGCCTACAAGGCAGACAATCAATAGTGTTAATGTGACTGCTGAGAGGTGCCATGAGGGTGCAGGCAATTCAGAAAAAGCAAGGCATTCCAGGAAAAAAGGATTACACTTTGCAGCTTTCATCATTGTTGGTTTCTAAGACCATAAAAACCACCCACAATTCATATTTTCTCTCGCAATGTTTCTTCATTGTTATTAGTATTATTATTATTATTTTATTTGGCTGTGCGAAGGGAGAATTAAGGTTGATTTTAAGGTCTAATTTCCTTTCTCTTGTTGTGTTCCCAAGGTATCTCTGTTGACTTCTTTTAAAGGCAGTACTTGGGAGGTCAGTGAGGTGAGGTCTGTGTACCTGAGGACATTCCCACCTCACAGGACCATCTGGTGAAGTTCCTCATGGAGGTGATGGCTCAAGAGTCCTGCTTTGCAGCAGAGGGGACAGTTTGTGAGGAAGTTTTCCAATTAGTTAGCTTGGATACTAGGGAAAATCAACAGAAAATAGTTGCCTGTGTCATTTTGCTGTGCTGGGGAGAATTATTCCTCCTGGGCTGGGCTGAGCCATCCCCACCAGGCTGCAGTGAACACTGGATGTGCTCACCTGAGGTCACAAAGGCACTTCATCTCAGGGCTGGAAATTGAATTCCAGTGCTTCAGCCACTGAACCAGTTCTCCTGCCTGCCTGCCTGCCTTTTTAAAATCAAAATAAAATAGTGTAAAATGAATTGAAAATCCCAGCCAAAAACTTGTTCTAGGAAGGGGTTATGCCACTGAGTGGTACAGCAGCTTTTCTGACATCAGTTCTTTTTTGGTTTTTAATCTATTTCATTTCACCTCCATTTGACCTCTTCCATTAGCAACTGGAATTGTCTCTCTGTTATCTGCTAAAGAGACATCCAGGGGAGGTTTCTGCAGTCAAGATGCAGACTTGCCCCAGGAGAGATGGCAGGAACCTCCTGGGGGTCAAGAAATCTTGAACATATTCTCATTTTGCTGCGGTTGGCCCAGGGAGCAGCAGAACAAGTTTCATGCCTTAAAATGAGCAAGGTCAGCACCTAACACCATGGATGGCAGCAGCAGCACCATGGAACACATCAAACAGCAAAATGAGAGGCAAAGGAAGGAATCAGAGCTGTTTGAGACACACACCTGTGAGCAGCAGGGTTTCAAAGCTCCCAGTTCCCCCCGGTGAAGCAGGACAGGGATGTTCCTGCCCTGGGAAGAGGTGGTTTCATGCCAACACTGCCATCTCCCAGCATGGGGTGAATTGCCACCACCAGGCTCAGTCTCTATTACAGTTAAGGAAAATATCATCTAATATATCTGTCTTGAAAGATTGCCAAGCCTTACCTCTGAATGCATGTTTTACTCTGGAGTGATTATGTGCAAGAGATAAATAGAAAACAGTTTTGGTTTTAGCTGGAAATAAATTGATGCCAAGAATTTGCAAAACATCCTCTTCCCTGAATTAAAGCAGTCCCTTTGGAAACATCTCTATACTCTCTTTTTCAGCAAGTTGGGGCTTTTTTTTCTTCCTGATCTCTTTATCTCTCTGCTCCTTTCCTCCCTCCACCCACCCACACAATTCCTTTATTTTCTTCTCTACACCATTCCCCTACCTATTTTCTTTTGCGTATTTGAAAGCAAGAAATTAGTCGGAAATCTCAAAGAGCTGTAGGATTTTCTGTTCTACACTATCACAGAGCTTTGAGCCTGACTTGTTCAAATACTCCTCATCCCTCCCATTGCCCTTCCAAACCCCTCTGTGCCAAAAAGCTCACAGGGAGGAGCCCAGGGCTCCTCTCACTCTCATTCTTGGTGGTCTTGCCCATTCCTTGGCTTTGTTTTAGTGTTCCTCCCAAAGCAAGGCTGGGAGTGAGTGGTCTGGAGGGTGAAATGTTCCCAGCTCTGAGCAGGAGCCCTGCACTTTGGAAAAGAGGCTGGTGTAGTATTGCTGCATGATAATGGGCTGGATTTCAGGAATTTGGCTCATTTCTGTGCCCTTGCACATGCAGACATGGAAACATATTGCTGGTGTAACTTGTGACTGTGAAAGAGGCCACAACCTTGGCATATGCATCCCTTTACATTTACAATTTATGCATATTTACCATTTTTTAAAGCATACTGGGAACAGAAAATGGCACATCTTCTGCATTAAAACGAAAAGTAACTGAAAACCTGTTATATGCTCTATATAGCTCTGATCAGAGGGGAAAAGATGACTGCAGATTTGTGGTTGACAGGCTTCAGAAAAGGTTCAACAGAGTGTGAAAATTGACATTTAGCAAATAGCAATTCAGCCTTCATTTTTTTGTGGAGCTGCTTGAAATAAACGGCAGGTTTTAAACAAAATGTTTGGTCAGTTGTTACATTGGATGTTGCTTGTCTCATTACTGCAGTTAATTAAAAGGGTGGACAATAAGTCAAAGCCAGAGTCAATAAGTTTGTTAATAAAGATTTAATTTGGTGGAATCATTATAAATTGACTGTACAATGAATGGATGTGCCACAGGAATGTGAGTGTCTGAAGGTCCATAAATAGGTTTTCAGAAATACCCATCAGGTTGTAGCCAATTTGTCATGCTAAATAAGCTCTTCAAATCCACTTAGGCAAGGGAGTGTGTGTTGCCAAAGGGTGTCACCACTGACTAGATGATGCACACAGGCACACCTTTCTTTTTTTTATTCTGCCATTTCAAATCCTTTTTTAGCTTTGTTATCTCTGTATTTCTCATTGCCAGTGATTTACTATTAACGCCAGTCTTTTTAGAAGGAATAGAATAAATCATCAGGGGAGAGAAAGAGTAAATCATCATTGCAGGGAGTGCTGCAGGCTGAGCCTGTGCCCTGCCCATGTGGGATTTTAATCCCCCTGACCCTTTTCCTTTATGGCTGACCAAGCAGCAGGTAAAAACCCCATGGCAGACAAACTTCAAAAATAATTTAAAAATTATAATCTGGATTGACATCTCTTCATCAAGCAGTTCTGATGCAGAAGACTGCATGCAAAGTCTGATGGTAATGACTGCAATATTTGCATAGCACTGCACCCCTGCCAGTAATCCTCTCTTTGGAGTATTCTGGGTTATCCCAGGAAATTTCTCTGTCAGGGATCACCTGCTGCTCTGCTCTGCTCTGCAGGACTCTTCAACACCCCGAAAAACTGGAGAATAAGATAAAAAATTTACATTATGCTGCTTTCTTTCAAGGTAAAGCAGAAGAGCAAATCATGCAATAGCAGAGATTTGGCCCAAATTCACTGCCTGGATATGAGAGTCACCCCAAAATACAGCCCCACACACTGTCTATGTTAACAAGTACTGTATGGGGTCACCCAGCAAGTTTTACCTGACTCAAATATCCATCTTTATAATTTTAGGCTAAGTCAGGTGGCCTTTGTCCTCCTGCCACCATCCAGCAGCCAGTAAAACCTTCAGGGAAAAGCTGCTTGAAGGCTGAACTGTTCCCTCCAGGACAGCATCACTCTCCCTGCGCCTGTGGCTCAGGTTGCTGTGAAATTCAGTGGCCCTGCAGATGTGCTCTGTGATGTGTTCATCTCCTCTGTGTTTCTGAGAGCAGCACTTTGTTAGACTTTGGGCAGCAAACGCTGTCAGTGGCCCTGAGGAAGAACCACAACATTTCTTTTTCTTTTTCTCCTCCCTTGCACAGTGACAGTGCATGAAGATAATACGAAGTGTTAGCAGCCTCTTCTGTAATTCTGCCTGAAAGGTTTTCTTCCAATTTATGCCTTTTAATTAGAAGCTTTCAACCTGTAATTAGAAACTTACACCAGCCCAACCTTTGTTTCTTAAAAAATGCATTTGTGGTTTAGGCAATTATGGTAACATGAAAAGTAATTATTTTTCTCCGTGTGAGGAATGGGCGTGGTCGTTAATGCACCAACAGGAGGAGGAATTTATTTTGGTTCCATTTGTTTTCATTTATTGCAAGAAGTTACATAACAAGAGAAGTGAGTAGGTGGTTTAGGTAGTAGTGGAGTAACTTTGGGTCTGTTGGTTTAGGGGTGCAGGGAGGCTGTGGTCACTGCAATTCCAAGCCCCCTGGGTACCACTCAGAGATTTTCCATGAAGAAATTTCCAGGCTTATTTGAGTAGTTTTGACCCAAACTATGTAACTGTTCAAGAAGCTGTGGTCAGGTTTTTGTAATAAAAATGGTCATGAGCTCTAAAGTGCCAGGCAGGCATCAACAGCAGCACTGTGCTTTGGTTAGAGCTCAGCCTGCCCGGTGATAATGTCATTTTCTGTCCCAGTTTGGACCATGCCAACAGAGGGGACATCTGTCCTTTGGTTTCCTCCAGCCAGAGCTGTATTTCAGTCTGGCTGGTTACTGTCAGACATTATCCTAGATTGGTTTGGGTTGGAAGGAACCCTCAGGATCATCCCATCCACCCAGTGCCATGGGCAGGGACACCTCCCACTACCCCAGGCTGCTCCAAGCCCTGTCCAGCCTGTCCCTCCCATGTCACCAGACAGGACTCTCCCCTCTGGGCTGGATTTTCTCAGTGCCACGCAGAGCTGCTGTGTGTTTCTCCATCAGGGTGTGGTCAGCAGTGCACAGCAGCTCTGTCCCTGCTCAGGATGTGGCTCCCAGAACCTTCCTCTGCCCACACTCAGTGCTGTCACAGGGAGTTTTCTCCCCACATGGCACACAGATGGCTCTGGGTGTCCCAGCTTGTCAGTTAAGGATGAAAGATGGACCACCCCAGGTGAGGGCAGGGATGCTGCAGTCATCTCTACACTTAGAATAGGAATAATTCTTTTTACGTCCCTGAATCCCTTCCCTGTCTGCTCAAACACACCATCTTTTTAAACCACATCTGTATTTACCACACATCGTGTTCAACTGTCTCCCAATTTCTATGATAATTTCCCTCCTTGATTTATAAGCAACAGAATTTTTTAATTATCCAGATGATTTTAATTTTCTCAGCCATACCTCCACTTCGTTAAACATTAATCTTGCACTTTTTTCTTAGACAATCTCTGCCCTTCACCACTTCCCCAGTTCATAATGAAACTAGATCTCAATAGTATTTCACAGTCATTTTTCTCCCTAGATTAATTTGATATCTTCTGCTTGATCTCAGGTTTTGTCTTCTAAATACTATGTTTGGCTTCCAGTAAACTATTCCAGAAATGACTTTAAATGTAAAAAAGAAAAAAAAATACCCTAAGACATTTAAGACAACTTTACATAATTACCTCCCCTTCAGCAATCCTGTGCCATAGCATGGTAGGCAATCACAAAGAATTTACAATTGTATTTTGACTGCTCCAGGTTTTCCTAGTTTAACTGCTTTTTAGTGCTCTGAATAAGCCTCAGCTAGTGCAGAGTGTACTGGAAGGCTGCACCAGGGGATTTGCAGTGTGGTGGGAGGAACCATATGTTCAAAATTTTCCTCTCTCTGAGAAATGGCATTTTTTTGGAGGGAGAATGAAAGCTGATTCTCACCTGCTTGGTGCTGCAAGACAATACCATTCATACAAACTCCTCATTTGTCCTCTCAAATCTTCTTTTAATGTTAGCTGAGCATCTTCATGCTGCTGGCTGTGAGCTGCTTTGGGATGGTTTCAAGCCACCCGTGTTTATTAGCCCTTCTCACAGAGTTGTAGTCTCTGAAGAGATAATAAGATATGTGCATTATATGGTCAGGAGATCCTGTTTTAGCATGAGCTCTCTTCAGGAAAAGTTCACTAAACACAGTATCCATAACTCAAACTAGGAGAAATACATAAACTGGTCCACTGGGCTCTGAGATGAAGTTACCAAAACCAGCAGCAGATTTATTACTCTGCTGGTGATGAAGCATTTGTTGAAGCTGTAAGAGCTGTATTTAAAAAAGAGGAAAGTTGTAAACACCAGGTTCCTTATCCAAGGAAATAGTAAAGCTTATGAACAAAGCACAAGGGCAATTCCTTTCTCAACTCCTTTTTATCTTTCTCTTGACTCAGCTTTGTATAAAATCTCTTCAGCATCTGTGTTGCCCAAATAGACAGGAGAAAATTTGTTGTACCCCCTTGCCATTTGAACCAGATTTATCTCTAACTCAATTAGAAAACTGTAATTTCCAATAAAGCATCATTAGACCTCTGCACATGTCAGGTCTCTGATAGATTTAGGTGGGTTTTGCTTGGGAATTAACCATGGTTTGTGGAGATAACTAAAATAATTTTCATTTCCTGTTCACCGTATCATATTAGAAATTGCATAAGGTTTTGGACCCCAAGCCATAACAATCTCTTTCAGATTATGGCTGCACTGGAATTGTCACTTACTAAATTTGCAGCATAAACACTTGAAACTGTGTGGTGATGCACACTGTCAAACTAACCAGTATTTACAGCAATAGGCGGGATTTACAATTGGATGACATAATAATATATCTTCGTTTACTTGGCTAATTAATGTTTCTAAAGAAAATACCCTAGAAACCTTCCATAAGCAAGATTTATTTCTGTTGATTGAGACTGTAATCAGATGTCCCTATTCAAACAGTAATTGGTGTGCTTCATTAATGTGTAATTGAAAACAAGATTTATGTCAATGCCAGGCAATAAATAACAGGGATACATATTTTCTTATTAGTGATGATCTCTTCTGTAAGCTCTCAGAGTGCTTGTTGCTTTTGTACTGTGCCACTTGGGTCATGTTTTGTCAAAATCATCGTGTCTCAGAAAAAGAGACACATTGTGCATTTTCCCCTTTTGATTTTAACCTCTTGTTCTGATGTACCGAGGCCAGCTCCCTTTTTTCTCTTTCCTGCTTTATATTAGACTTGCTGTTCTTGCCATATTTTAGCCTATTTTCTCATGAAATGGCAATACCAGTGGGAAGGAATTCTAGTGAGGAAGGGCAGAGCTCAGGGCAGAGACAAAACTTTGTTTGAACTTACGTTCAGTTGGAGTTTTCACCAGGTGAGTCAGGCTCAACCTGTTGTTCCTCCTCACACACTTTTTTTTCTGTTCCAATACAAGCAAAGACAACTGAAAAAACAAAAAAAAAAAAGGTTTAAAAGCATCCTAGAAATAAAAACTAAGCACGGCTTCTTTGCAATTCAGTAAAACCTAATTAAGTGGCAGTTAATAGGGAGAACAGCATTGCGTTTTGTCCTAGGAGTAAACATATATGAGATAACACACAAATAATGAAGTCAGAAGTGTAAGTCGCAGCGAATGGGTGATCCCATTGATTTCATTGAAACAAGGGAGTTAAAATTGAAAACAAATTTCAACCCGAGATGCTGCTTCATTACCAGCAAATTGATGGAGCTCCATGTTTACTTGCTGGCATAATTTACCAATTGTATGAGATGTAAGCAGGCACGGTGCTAACATTGGCTAATTTTATGCTCAACGTGAATCTTATGGCTGGTCAGATGGATACCATAAGAAATAATTAGAGTCATTAGAAGTAATGGGCTACAGCTGCAGTAATACATGCTCTATTCTCAGTCCAGAGGTTTCTAAGCAAAATTAAATTAGCTCCTGTTACCACACTGCTGTATCATATGCTCCTCACCTCCTGAGCATCAACTTCTCTTTGCATTTCCATACTGCAGGCAGTGTTGGTGCCCCACACAGGAAAATCCCTTGTGGGGACAAGGAATTCTGAAGCTTGAGGGCATTCCTTGTTATTAAAAAAAACCAATAAAATGAGAAAAATTACAGAGTGGCAGCAGGAGGTCCTCAGCTCACATTAACTCCTTTCACATGTTGAGGATCATCCCTCTCCTCTGCTGTAGCCTTTGGTGCAAGGCACAGATTGCAAATCACATTTGCATGAGTGCTGGACCAAGGCAAAATTTCCCCCTCAACTATTTATATAAAATTTTACTTTTTAACAGAATTATGCCCACTGTATTGGAAGCACATCAGCAGCCTCCAGCTGCTGGTGATACTGCCTTCACATCTTTAATACCCCCTTTTATTCCCCAAATTCAAAAGTCTGTTCACAACAGTAAGAAAAATGCTGCATTGTTCTGGAGGGGGTGAGGGAAGGGACAAGAAGGAAATAGATTCCATGATACTGAAGTGATTAATGTGACTGTTTATGATGAAGGAAATGAAAACTAGAAATCTGGGCAAGTAATGATCTTTCCAAGTGAATGACTTTCTCTGGAACCACAATACCAACTCATGTGCTGATTTCCTTTAAATTATTGCTAAAGTTTCCTAAAGCAAAGCAGGGTTGACACTAAATTTTTTTTTCCCCCTCACTGATTTTCAGGAGCACAGAATTCCCAGCGATTTCCAGGGGTTCACTGCAAGATGCCCACATGCCATCACCTCTCTTTAAAACAGGAGGTGCTTTGGTGGGATTGAGGAGAAAGGCTTCAGAGGCACATTTAGGTTGCTGAGCTGGAGCTGAGTGTGCTCAGGGGGAGTAACAGGACTAACACTATTTTGGATGAAGGTAGAAACCCAGTGCTGCAGCTTTGGAGAGATCAGTTCTCCACCTTTATCCAGCCCTTTATCCCTGGCCATGGTGCTTCCCTGGCCTCAGTTATTGCAGTGTGGAACTGCTTCACAGCTGCTAATATATTTATCTTTTCATCCTCCCTATGGAGTTGGGAAGTGCTATTACCTCTGTTGCAGAACTAAGAACTGAGATTAAGGGTCAGATTTGTTATGGCATTTAGGTGCTCAATGGGATTTTCAGAAGTAGCTAACACCCGTTATAACAAGTGGAACTTGGATAGTTCTGAAAATCCTGTTACTTGTGTCTTCTTTAAAAAAAATTTGGGCTTCAATGACACCTTGGGATCCAGAGGAGTAGTTCCCAAGTTGTGGGGATTCACCCAGACTGGAGAATGTCTCTTCTCCACCTCCTAGGAGGCTGCAGGTGGGAGAGGAGCAATTTCATGGCAGCAGCTTATCTCAGTGCTGAATTCAGCAAGCTGTAACTGTGCACAGCAGTGCATTTACCCTTCTTGCCCAGCTCTGGGAGAGAGGTCAAAATCCAGTCCTGCAAATACTGGAGCAAAAATAAGCAGCACCCATGGTCAATAAAAAGGGCTTATGTGCCAATTGCTGGGATGGAAAATTCAAGAGCAGGAGCAAATAATGAAACAATCTATATTCATGCAGCCACCTTTCCAGCCTACTGCTCTAAGTACAGGCTTACACCTGAACGGGAGATGGGAATCCCACTAAAAGCTCTGGAGTATCACACTGGAAAACAAATGTTGATTTTGAACAAATTATCTGTTCATCTCTAAATCATTTTCTTTCATTATTAGTCTCCAAATTGGTTCTGCTCGGGAAGGCAGAATTAGGTTTAAAAGCAGAGCGTCTCTTAAACGCCTGCTTCAGATGAAAGTGTTCAGTAAACATTGCTCAAACCCCCAGAGCATAAACTCCTCAGCTGCCTTCTCTGGCTTTGCATAGATTTCGCAGCTCCTGGTTCATGGACAGGTGTCTCAGGGATTCACTCAGGATATCAGAAAATAATCAAATTAAATCCCTTCCAAACACATGCCCCTAAAATACCAAGGAAACAAATTTTTAAGACCTCTCTGTCCTCCTTTACAGTAGCACAAATAGGGACACCATGAAACAGATGGATTTACACCAGTATGGAACAAGGAGGAGAGAGAGGAGTCAGACTCCAAACCCCAGCACAAGTACAAAGCCATGAGGGCTGCGGCCCAAGGATTTCATTATTGAAACAGCTGCACTTTGCTGCTGCAGTACTTCCACTCATTTCCATAGTTCTAACATTCTAAAAAGATCCCTGGTCTTTCAAATTGCATTTTCAGCTTTAAAGGGTTGGGTTTGGGCTGACTCAGTGTGTCAGTAAGACTGCAGGTGTCTGGGATAGTGATTTGGGATGGTGGAGTGGGGTCAGCTCAGGGTGGGGGTGATGGAACCCCAGTGGTGGGGTTGAGTCCTTGTCCCATGTCACACCAGGGACTGTTGGGAGGAGCTGGAGAGGATCTTTTGTGCCTCCATGAGGAAAGAAGCTCTGCAAGGATTAGAATGTGTCTAAAATCACATGGGTTTCAACAATGTTTGTAAGATGCTGTTTTCCCACTTCTTCAGGTGGAGGAGGGAGAATAACTCTGTCACTTTGTTAGATGTGAAAGAGAATAAAGCTTTGGGGCAATGTTATCTAGGACAATCCAGATCCTTGGCAGCTTATTCAAAGGTCGAATTTTAACTCAGTTTGATGTTCAGGGGACCTCTGTGCACAGGGAAGGATCTACAAGAAGGTCCTCTGTTGATCCTAAAACATCCCTGGATTTCCCAGCTCTCCTCACCCACCAGGAAAGGTGTGGGATTGAGAGGCTGCTCCTGCACAGAGCAGGGATTCAGTGCTGCTGCTGCAAATGTGTTTGCACTGTGGTGTCTGAACACTGTTTTGCACTTAGAAGATTTATTTCTCAGTGGATAGAAGAGCTAAAAGATTAACAGATGAACAAATATGTTGAGACAGCCAGGACATCAAAGAAATTGGAGAGTAACTGAGATGCTGGAGAGCTGAAGAGTCACCTGGCTGTGTTCTCAGGAATTATTTTATCCTTGGATTAGCCCAGCTGTCTTGGGGTTTGGACACATCCTCTGGTGAATTTAGCTACATGATTTGAGATACAAGTGGCCCCAGCTCTCTGCTGTTCCTGCTGAGGATCCTGCCTGTGGAGCAGAGGGAATGTGTCTCTGTGATGCAGACACATCCTGGGGCTTAGGGCAACCAGAGGGTCCTTTGTTTTTTGGGGCAAACACCAGCCTGTGAGCTACACCAAGTGTGAGGGTGTATTGTATCCCTGGACAGAAATCTCCAGGGAAGATACGGGTCAGACAACCTTTTGTCTTCCATGCAATGTCCAATTCAGTCAGGCAGGAAAAAAATGTGAGTTACAACAGTCTTTACCTTGGTTCCTCACACAAAAGTCAGCCAAGGGGTGATACCAATGGAAGGGATCAGAGGAAGGTTGACATTAAATGTGGCTTCCCTGCAGAAAACAAAAAGCAGCTCAGAAGGATTGTGCAGAGGCTGCTGAGACCATGCTCATTCCTTGGGCTGCATATGCCTCAATTGCTCCCTGAAATTTAGATTTAGTTAAGTC
This sequence comes from Lichenostomus cassidix, assembly GCF_008360975.1. Lineage (NCBI taxonomy): Eukaryota > Metazoa > Chordata > Aves > Passeriformes > Meliphagidae > Lichenostomus > Lichenostomus cassidix. The sequence continues at coordinate 14,008,541 of NC_139494.1, forward strand.
AGCCAGGAAATTGTGAATGCTTTTGGAGTCTTGAGGGAAAGGTGTTCAAAAAGCAGCAATATGAAGACACTGGGAAAAGGGAAAGTCGTAAGTTGAAAAGTGCCACACAGAGGGAGCTGTGCCTGTGCTTTATGGAACTGTTGGCTGCAATAAATACAGCTGAATTCCCTCAGTCTCCCATAAAGTTGTCTCAGTACCAGCAGGAGTCCATTTAAGAATACACTTACTTGCACAAATGATTATATATGTGGAGAGCAGAGAAAGAGCTGATGCAGGCAAACCCTGAGAGCTGGGGGTGGTTCTGGGCTGCCCCAAAGTCCTGCCAGCCCTAAACAGGCAAAGCAGAGGAGCTTCTGCTCCAGCCCACCCATCTGCTTCACCTGAGGAAACCACAGCCTAGATTTTGTGATGGTACAGTAAATAAATGGTGATAAAATCAATGAAGAGGATATTCCCAAAGAGGGAGAGTTGTTTTTTTTATTATCATTTGCAATGCATAAAGTAATAAGAGACTGTACTATAAGTCAGAAAGAGACAGGTATAATAGAAGACCTAAAAATGGATAATGAACAAGAAGGACTGAACCTTGTGCTTCTGCACCTTAGAGCATTAACCCCAATTGCCTGAATAAAAGGTCTAGCTGTGTGACAGTGCTGAAACAGGGCTGTCAGGGGCCTGTGCAGTGTACCCATGGTTAGGAGGGCTGAAGCTCTGCAGAGCACGTGGTTGTGCCTGGTGTGATGTGAGCCTAAGACTGGAGACCACAAATTTTGGGGTCTTCAGTCTGTTTTTTTCACTTATTTCCTTGTGTCCTTAAACCCTTCCAAACCTCACATTACTGGAAGACAGGAGAACTAATTTATTCCTGCTTGAACAGTGATTGGAGGAAGAGAAGCACTCTGTGTAGGTACTCAGCTTTGCTGACATCCCCTGTTAGCACTGAGCAGTGAGAAATTTGAACTAAAAATCAGAGCAAGCTGACCTTGGGAGCAACTTTATTCCCCCTTTTCTCTTGGCCCAGCCTAGCAAAGCTGACATGGGACATCAGCAGATCAGATTTGTGCTCTGCTTGTGCAGAAACTCTTTCCTCTCACTAAAGCAGGCACAGACCTGAGCATGAGCAGGTTGGGAGGTGCAGGAGAAGAGGCTGAGATGAGCAGGTTGGGAGGTGCAGCAGTGCAGAAGAGGCTGAGATGAGCTGCAGAAGAGGCTGAGATGAGCAGGATCCCTCAGCCCATGGGGCTGTAACCCCTCTGTGTTGCAGGCTGGAGTCTCCCACCCGTGCCCTGGTGATGGAAGCTCCCAAGGGCATCGAGATCAACGCCGAGGCTGGCAGCCTGAAAGCCACGTGCAGGACAGAGCTCAGGCTGGAATCCAAAGATGGAGAGGTGAGTGACAGGCACAGAGCCCTGCAGCAGAGCCAGGCTGCATTTGAAGCACTGGTGTGAAAGCCCAGGTGCTGTGGGCTCTGCTGACTTCATTGCTGCTAAGATTGAACACATCACATGCAAATCAGGCTCACTCCCTGGCAAAGGCTGATTCATTATTTTTAAAGTGCATGGATAATAGCATCTGTTGTTGCAGCAGATTTATGCAGCTGTAAAATGAGCAGTGCTCCTAAATTCTTTGTTTCCTTGTTACTTTAAAATGGGATTTACTTGGCCAACATAATTAAATCTTTTATCATATATTTTTCTTTAAGAAGAGCTTAATTCACTGGTATTGATCTGAAAAGCTTTTGGAGCTGATGTTTCATTCTGGAAATACAGGGAATATTAGGAGCCACAGGTTGTTGCACTGGAGAAACTTCCAAAGGGGAAGAGAGAATAATTAAAACTCACATAGAGGAAAAGTGAAATGGGTGTTGAGTTAAGCCACTTCTGCAGTCACAGAAATATGTAGACACATGGTTCTCACCCCATCCTCCTGCCACAGTGATGGAGAACAGCAGAGGATGTGGCTGAGGAGCTCCCATGGGGGAAGCCACAAAGAGCCTCATCAGGAGGAGCTGCCCATGGAACACAAACCTCCAGGCAAGAGGGTTCCCACAGCAGTCAACATGTACCTATCTTAGTGCCAGGGTAATAAATAGAATGGCTTTTCCATTGCAGTTTCTGTTATTTCTAAACATTTGCATTTTAAGGTATTCCAAACGTAGATATGGGTGTTACTAAAAAAAAGCCTGTCAAAAATAGCCCCAAAAGATCCCCTCCCTAATGCACTGGGATTGAAATCTAAGGCATTTCACAACTTGAAGCAGTTGCTTTTAACACTAAGTTCCTTTTAAAATGCATAAATTGACTTATATCTTCCAAGAGATGAAATGGTTGAATACTAAACCTGGATATTCTTACTGTAATTGCAAATATTCTCAGTCACCCCATATTATCCTGGAGTTCAGGTTATCTTGCTGTGTTCTGGCTGGTGTCAGAGCCTTCCCCTGCAGCTGCCACGTGTCTGAGAGCTGCCACATGTTTGCCTTCTGTTGTTTTGTAAGGAGAAATTGAGGTCTGTTAAAGAATTTAAGTTATTTTTAATACACTCAAAAGTGTTACACATATACATAAAATATGCATAAAATATGCATAAAATATACATAAAATATACATAAAAGTCAGTGCTGGGAGCCTGGCAATAGGATCACAGTGACAGCAATCCTGCTGGAGGAACAGGGTGGTTGGATGGATGTGAACCATCCACACTCCCTGTGTGACATTGGGGTATCTCTGGTTGGGTGAACCAAACCTGGATTGGATTCCTGGATTTCCCAGCTGAGAAAACACAGCAGGCAGATCAGCAGGAACAAACTGGAGGTCATGGTAAAGGCAGATAATTTGCTCACTCAGATTTGTATGAGTTTTCCATCCTAAAACACTTCCCTACCCAGTTTTTGAATCGTTTGGAGGAAGATTCTTTAAACACAACATCACAAAATAACATCTCTTTGCTAATCCTCTTTTTTTTTTCCTCTCTCTCCCCGTCCCTCCGACTTCAGATAACGTTGAATTCTGCAAAAATCAAACTACCTAACTTGCCTCAAGGATCTTCCTCTTCTGCAGGGTCCAGGCAAAAAATCTACGAGCTCTGTGTGTGTCCCAACGGGAGGCTGTTCCTGTCTCAGGCAGGCAGCAGCTCCACCTGCCAGATAAACACAAGCGTCTGCCTTTGAGAGACAATTTGCAGTGGGGCACTGCAGGCAGCACAAAAAGCCAGTTCTGGTCTCACAGATCCAGCTGCCAACTATTTTTACTAGAACACAGAAAGCCTATCAAAGACTTTTTTTGTGTGTGCGCGCGCGTGTGTGTGAATATATATATATAAAAAATATATATATAAGATATATATATATATCCTCTGTGTAAAACGATGTTTCAGTACAAGGAATCCCAGGGTGACCCTATTACATTTGTGTAGCATTTCTCTTTCCCACGCCAAAATTTACTGGTACAATCTGCTGAATTGGATCTGATGCTCCCCTGGACCCTTCTGTATCAATACAGTGCAATGATCACCCCTCGTTTTTGATCTCAGAGCAATGGGATTGCTGGCTGGGCAAGAACCTGGAACCAATGCAGACCCACCAACATACAAAGGGAACAGAAGCATCTCTGATTGGTTTTGCACCATTAAATCAGTGGCGTTAAAAATAAATAGTTTTAAATTATTTATAAAAATAATTCAGCAAAACAGCCAGATGTGCTGTGCTGATCACCTACAGTGATCCAGGATACCTGAGATTAAATTATTCCTGAATTACCACCCAAAGCATGGCTCCCTGTTGGGAGAGATGGATGCACTTGGCCAGGAGGAAAGTCCAGACCTTCTTGCTGAAATAATCCATGTAATTTTCTGAAAGGGTTCAGCACTTGCTGTGCATGGCCAAGAATGCTTTGTGCTATTCAGATGTGACACATCAGGTCTAACACTCACCTAAAGTCATCTCTGTGCTGACAAAACTGATACTGGATTTAGTTATTGGGAGGAAAAAATCATGAAAGTTGTACTAAATAGAAAAATGCTGAATCTCTTCCTTAACAGGTGTCCTGGATCACCCTGCAAACTCCCCATTAACACCTTTCATTTTGAATATATTTGGCATGAAGGTGTGAAGATTTAAGATTTGGACATTGCTTAAAGTACCTGTACAAACAGAGAAAACCAACTGCCCTTAGAAACAGAGAAAATCATAAAATTAAGTGTATCATGTAGGTGCTACACCAGAATTTTTGTCATCTTTCTTTTCAAAATACACAGTCCAAGGTCACTTAGATTTGGTGGAGACTGCAAATATCAGAGATGCTGACAAAGAAAGACTTTTTTAAAGGATTTATAAAGATTGTGGCAAAGCCAGATTACTGAAAGTGAGGGCTTTGGATGCTGGTTCCTCTAGAATTTGAGTCCCCAAAACTCTGCGGTTGAGTCTTATCATGGTTGCATTTTTCCTTATTTTAAAGTCTAGGAGCCACTTACGGGCAGGATAAACCACAAAAATCTGATCTGGTAACATTACTTCCACTTTTAAAGTTTTGGAAAATGATAAGAGCCCAGATCATTGAATTCTGACCCATAATTTCATCCATGTGCATGGAAAAATACTTAGAAAAAACAAATATACCAATTAGGACAAAGTTTCCAAGTTGCAGTAAATCTCACGAGGACAGCAAGGTTTCTAAGCCACTGAGATGCTTTTGAAATATTACCTCATCTGCAAATAAGACAGATCTGTGCCCATCCCTACTGATATCCAACCAAAGCTGGAATTCTTCAAGCGACCTTCAAGATAAAACATAGCTGTCAGAAATCTTTAGAAATAATTTAGCCCATTCCTTGGGTTTTTTTACAGCTTTTCACATATTTTCTATTTTCTTGTGGTCTTCAGAGTACCAGGGTTTGATTTGTTTTTAATTTATTTTTTTTTAATGAACAATTCTGGCTTAATCCAAAACTGATTGGACTCACAGAGAAGATTTCTATGGAGTTTAGATTAGTTGTGTTGCTGCCTAACAAAGCAGCAACTCCCATAAAATTCCTGAAAGAGGATTGAATGATTTACTTTTACTTCAATAATGCTTTCCAACGAATTAATGAATTCAAACTATTTTTTAATGAACGATTCCTGTAATTATTATGTCTTGAGTCAACGTTTGAATGCAAAGGGTCACCCAGGGTAACAATTGTATTGGGACACAGGACTTTACCATCTCTGTTCAAAGAGGGGAATTGTGCCTATGCCTTAAGTCAATGCACTCAGCAAGGAGAAGCACATCATATTTATCTTGTTCTTAAATCTAGTTTATTTGGGGGGAGGGGCAGGAGGGTGTCTTGGGAATTGGTTGTGCAACTTAAAAACAGATATTGGTGAAATACATTAAGACTGTAGGGGCACCTAGAATGATACAGACTTTTTTTTTTTTACCATGTTAAATATAGCAAAATACTGTATACGTTACCTCTGGGACCATGACTGAAGTCCCATTCATAGTCCTGCATTTACTGTAGAATTTTTTTCCCTGTTTCATTGAATACTGATCACAAACCTCATAGCAAGCATGGCCCAACTCACAACCAAACCCTGTGTGAGCAGTTTGAAGACAGAGCTGCAGGAAGAGTTCCCTGTGCAGAACATGAGTTTGATTAATTTTCCCATCCCTGGGAGCATTCAGGTGGGTGAGGAAGGCAGGGCTGGACACAGGGATTTGTCCATCAGGGATGCTGCATCCTGATTCCTGTGCTCAATCCTCATCCCTGTGCCACCCTCTGGCTGCTCTGCTGAGGAGTTCCATCCCAACAAATTAATTTCGAGTGGCTGCTTTTCTCAGCTGGGCTCTGGGATGAGGTTATCACCTTCTCATAGCACAGCAGCCGTGAAACTGCTAAGGACATTCATATCTTGGTGTGAATTTCTGCTGGGGAGCTGCGAGGAAATGACCTTAACATCTGTGCCATTGCTGCAGATGCTTCTCTGAGGTGAGCAAAGGACACCTTAATTACGTCTACTAAAAGGAATTCTCGTTGTTCCAATATATTTTACAACCATGTTTCCATCCTCAAAAGACATAAAATTACATGTTGTGTTGAAATGTGAGGAATTGTTGCTAGAAAGAATGAACTCCTGTAGACTTGTAGAACATATGAACACCTGAGTTTTAAGACAGTGGTTTGGGTGATTCTGCCTGTGTTTGTGTCATCCCTGCTATTCTGCTAGTGAAAAACTGACTTCAGACTGACAGCAGGCAGGGTTAGGTTAAATATTGGGAAGAAATTCTTAGCTGTGAGGGTGGGGAAGCACTGGCACAGGGTGCCCAGAGAAGCTGTGGCTGCTCCATCCCTGGAAGTGTTGAACAGGGCTTGGAGTGACCTGGTGTGGTGGAAGGTGTCCCTGCCCATGGCAGGGGGTTGGAACTGGATGGTCTTTGAGGTCTCTTCCATCCCAAACCATTCTAGGATTCTATGAAAGCAGAGCAAGCAGGACTTTGTCTCAGATCCCAGGGGGAAAAACAAGCATTTTGTTTAAAAAGCTGCATGCAAACACGTCTGGCCATCTCTCACCCTCCACAGTTTGTAGCTGGAGGTTGTTGTGGAGTGGCTGACTCTCCTGTTGGACAAGACAAGTGCATGAGAGTCCCTTTTCCTCCTGCCTTGCCCATAAATCCCTCACAGCTGCTCTACCTGTGTGGGCAGCTTTTCCCTCAATCCATTTAAACCAGAGCTTCCCTGACTGGAATTTCATCCATATACTCTACCTACCAGTGATAAAATGCCAAAACCAAACAAGGGTTTGTGTACTTCATTGTGAATCAGGCCTGGAGTTCAGTTCAGCTGAGCATTTGCTATCTGGGAGATGAGGTTTATCTCAAAATGGAGTTTAGTTTTACATCCCCATTCTAAGGCAGAGCTGGGTGGTGAATCTGTTTCTGCTGAGATCAGTGGAAGACATGGTGATGACTTCATGGCCTGAGCTTGGAGAGAGCTGGACAGGTGACAGCTGAGGGCAGTGGGAGCAGTGCCAGCCCTTGGGGTGGCTGTGGGACAGAACCAACCCTGCATTGCAGCTGTGAGCACTAAAACCCCTCCCTAATGCTCATCAGGGGACTGTGACACCAATGCCAGTGTGCCTGAGGCAGCCATGCAGGAGTCATAAATGCATTGATGTATTGCAGCTCTGAACAGAGTCCAGTCTGCTGGAAATGTGGCACTTTTAGGGGAAGGTCAGGAGAATGACAGTCAGTGCTCACCTGTGACTGCAACCTCACCATAGCAGTGTGTGACCCTCTGCTGTCACAGCTGAGTTAGGATGGTTCTTCTAAAGCAAAAAGACTTTGCCATTAGCAAAAGCAGAGGTCCTAATAATGGCTGTACATCTGTATCCATTCTCTGATTTCCTTTGTGGGGTTTTTCTGCCTGTTGGTTTGTTTGGGTTTTTTATTCATTTTGAAGTGTACTACCCAGTAGCCAGTGAAATGGGCAGCTGAAGAGTACAAAGAAATGTTAACACTAAAGTCATCAAAAGGGGAAGCCAGTAACTACTACAATATGTATAAAGCCTCTCCTAAGTATTCATTTTTAGAAAACTGAGTATGTGCAAGAGTGATTTGTATTTGGTTACCTCAGTCATATGCTGTCAAATAGCTCTATTTTAGAAGGGTTAGGGGTTTTTTTCTCCTCTCATGATAAATATCACATTGCACAAACAAAAATTTGAAGGCATAAGCCTACAAATACAATCTGCAATACATGGTAGAGCAAAATGATGGCTAAATAAATAACCCTCCCTAGAAATTGCCCCGAGGTTAAATAGAGATTCCTGTGGAACTTGTGAAGATGTCAGGCTAGGTCACATCATAACCTAGTGAAAATTAGGTTTTGTTGTCCTGAGATGCTCACACATGCACACAGATACACCCACACACTCATATACTCTTGTTTACAACAAAATACAATTGTTTTTTTATATCTGTTGTTCTGGCTTTGAGTTTCACCTTGCAAAAGAGAGTGAGAAAAAGACCAAAGACTTCAAGAAATTCATCCCTCTCTGGTTGCCCTCACGCCTGAAATGCATTAACTTTAATGGTGCTTTTTTTCAACTGGGCAGGAAAAATGCAGGTGTATCATAAAGCTGCATTTGAGAGAATAAAGTGGCAGGAAGGCTCTAACTTGGTTAATGGGGAGAGGAGGAAATAATGTGAAAAATCCTGAAATGTGTGCAGAGGGCAAGGTTACCTGAAATTTGAAATGTGAAGAAATAGCCCAGAAAGCTTAAAGACATCGTCCTGGGCTGGAATTATAAATAAAGTGAGTAAATGATGCCAGCTGTTCACTTAGCTGCACTTGAGCATTAGCAGGGCTGGAGCTCCAGTGGCTGCTCAGTGGAGAAGAGTAACTGCTGCAATGATTTCATTTTAGGAGTACCTACAGTAAAAACAAAAAACACAAAGAGAAACCACACACCAAAAAAAGAGAAAAAAAAAAAAAGAAAAAGAAAAAAAAGAAGTTAGAGGCTGTGCTCTTTTTTATGGCTGACATTTGAAATTTTGAAATGTCATCATCCAGAATTCACCCCAGCAAGCACAGGGTGTGTTCCTGCCAAGCTTTGCCAAGCGCTGCTTTGGTGCTTTTTGAATGTGAAAATACCAGCCTTTTTATTGCCCTGACTTTTCAGGAACATGATCCTGGCAACACTTCCCTTTTCCCCATTTTAACCTTTTTTCCCTCAGCTCTGAAATTGCTGTGTAATGTTTAGGTAGCTGGTTTCAGTCTATCAAATCCAGCAGCCCCCAAATCTGCATGGTGTCACGTCTCAGTCCCACTGGCCCCCAAAACCCAAAACCTGTGTGTAGCAGTGGCACTGCCATAAAACTGGGGACTTCCAGGTAAATTCTGCATGGCAGTTGCTGTGTATTCACAGGTTTATGGCTGTGAGCAGAGCAGGGCTAAACACTGACGTGGTGCTGAGGTTATTCCAGCAAGAGTGGAGTGAATTAAACAAGGCAGGTAGGAGGGAAAGGGAGGAAATGGGGAGAGACATCACCCTAATCACAGTAATGCAGTCAACGTCTCTGTCCCTTTGCACTATTATACTTTAAATTAATAACATCCATTTTACTAAATATGGTGGCAATTATGCTTGATCTTTTCATGGCGCACAGTGGAATTACTGTCACTGAAACCACTTACAGCTCAGGCTGCTCAAGATTGCTGGGGTGTTGTTTCCATCCACAATAACCACAGTGGCTTGGGGGCTTGGATGGAAATTATAGTGAATAGCTTGTATTTAGAAAGCTTTTAAGTCTGCTGTGGTTGAGAGGCCCCTGGTCATGCACATTCAGCCCTGAGGCTTTATCATTTCAGCTTCTCTTGTCCTGCCACTTGAATTGTATTGTGCCCTTGTGAAAAGTGACACAGTGTCTAAAGAACACAGGAAAAGATGGATATTTAAAGCTGCAGGAATTTTATCTGAAACGAAGAAGGAAGTACAACCATAGTGCCCCACTGAGATTTCCCATCCAAATCACTTCAAACTAGAGGTGCAAGTCCCTTAAAAATTAATTTGGTACAAGTGTCATTCCTGCAGCAGAGTTTGCACTGGTCTCTCCCAGGAAATGTCTCACCTTATTGCAGCTGGGAGCCCTGTGGTGGCTGAGATTTTGTGCCACCAGTCAGGAGAGATGGGCTGCCTGTTCAGAGGAAGTCAGATTTCCTTTGAGGCAGCTGATCTCCATGGATTGAGCTTTTGTTGGCTTTTAACTGGTGTTAAAGAGTAGGAGGGATAAATTCACTGTGAAGTGATATGTAATTGTATGTTTGCCTCACGTTTAGTTGGTTGAAACTTTCCGCCAGGAAGAGAAAATACCAGGAGGAATTTCTGTGAAAATGCTGCATTCACATCGTGCCACCAAATGCTTCAGATAAAAACATGCAGCTTTAGCTAAACAGTCTTTTCTTCTGAGATAAAAAGGACTCTTAGGAGCCTTTCATTGGGTCCTACCCAAATGGAAAGTTTCCCCATTTCTAACATATTTCTCATTACAGGAACAGGCCCATTGCAAAGCACAAGTCATGTGCATCTTTGCATGTAACAGGAATTTTAAATTGCATTGTACTCTTACATTTTTTCCCTATTCAATGGCTTAACCACTGATAGGAGATAGAGCCCTCCAAAACCTGCCACTGCTAAATGCATTATCTCTTTCTAAAGCAATGTATGTCCTTTGGTCTTTTAAAAATTTCCTCATAATGGAGTCCTTGAAACATCTTGAGGCAAAGCTCACGCTGGAGAGCAAAAGAATAATTATTTGTGGGTGGTGCTATTTTTGCTGAAGCCTGGATTGTAGCTGAAAAAAATGTTGCTGTTAGAGTTTCTCCCACACTCCCTGAGCTGCAAACCCCACCAGGGCTACATCTCCCTGAGGTGGCTGCCTTTGAGCAGGGAGTTTCCTCCCACACTGAACCACAGCCTGGTAATTTTGTCTTCTTCTGGATCCTCCTCTGGCCCTGTGCCCTTGGTGTCAGTGCTGTCATGGATACTGAGAGACTTTGGCAGCTTTAGTGATTCTGCAGATGGTGCAGATGATGTGGATCTGCAGTCTGAGTGGCATAAATTATGTTGGTCATTGTTGGGTGCTGTTCTGACAAGCCTTTGGCCACCTTGAGAGCAGGAACTCCTGAGGACAGGCACTGCTGGAGGAATTCACCTTCTTGTCCCTTTTTTGTGGGTTATCAGAGCAAGCATGGAATTTGAGATGAACAAATCCTGCCCTTGCTCAGCAGAGAGTGCCAGAAACCTCAGAAAGGGCAGATCTGAGCAGTTGTTGTCCACTGGGTTTGACAGAGAAGGGCTAAGCTGGCAGCATTCACACCTGGATTCCTCCCTAGGTCAGAGCTGTTCCTAGCTGTGGGCAGACCTTGGTCTGGATCTGCACTGTGTGGTGGTTTGGGAGCAGGGAAGGGATTGACCTGCTGGATCCAACTCAGATCCCTGTGGGTTTTGCTTGGGGCTTTATTTTTTTCCCACCCCATGTTTGAATTGGTTTCCTTGCCAGCAAACGCCAACAGAGTTGTCAATATTCACCCCCAAAAAAGCTCCATATAGGCAGAGCCAACAGCAAAACAACATTTAGTGTGAGTCAAAGCAAACCTTGTTCATCTACAGCAGCAGCATAAAAGGCATGACCCCTGTGCTATAGCATTTTCATCTGTGATGGGAAAACACCTTGTCTGACCTCTGCTCTGAAAACCACCAATGACCTTGATCGTGTAAACAGGACAAAATGAATTTGAAATCTTATCACAGTTCTCATTATGAAATTCAGATTTGTTTGGCTTTTTTTTCTTTTTAATTTATGTATGTGTGTGGTTGTGTGGGAAAATATAAAGCTTTTTTGTATCAAATAACATCAATCCTTGCACACTCTATGCAAAATTTTGTAAGCATTGCAATAATGCTATGAATTACACAAGGAACTATTTTAACTTTATTACACTTTCTGTATAAAAAAAAAAGTTTGTATTTAAATGATTTCAACTGCAATCTTGTAAAATATATTAATAAAATAATGATTGTTAAGAAGGAAAGAGATGTTGGAGTTTTTTTGTTCATCACTTTAGTAATGCATTTCACAGGATTAAGTACCTGGATATATTTATGCCAAAAATGCTGTAGAAGTCGCAATGAGAATCTCTGTGAATGGCTGTTGGAAGAAAACCTGTCCACAACAAAACAAAGATTTTTTTTCTTTGGGGAAAGTTGAGTCTCTTCTATTTGTAGAACTTCTTGCTTTTGTTCTAGCATTAGACACTCATAGCCAAGGCTTGTTGCAGACACTGAGGTCCTGCCTGAGCATCACACACCTCTTGAGGAGCATCACTTTCTGGTGAAGAGGATCTGGTGCTGCTTGTGCTCCAAACCAGCAGGAGCTCAGGGTTTTCCAGGAGGGACCAGAGCTGGGTACACATCCAGGAATGGATCCCCACCTGCACACGAGCTCGAGTCAGCCTGTGAAAAAATAATAATTAACAAAAGAAAAACTAAAGCCCAAAACCAGCAGCCTGGACCAAGCCACAGAAAGCCTCTTAGAAACCTCAGGCTGCTTTAATGATCCATCAGTTTCATTTTAATTGACCAGCTAATCAGCTGCTCCTCGGTGACTCTGCACATGCCAGGCAGTCACCTCTGAAGGCATTTTGCAGGAGCTGGGTTTGAAATATGAATTTCTTCACCCTGGATTTTGTCAGTAAATGAGAGCATTGGTTGAGGCTCATTATCTGAACAAATAGCAAGATTTCTATCCTCCTGGGAAGTTGTCCATGCCTTCCAAACCCTTGGAGAGAACAAGCCCAGTCCTCACTGCTGGGACACTGCCAGGATCCAGGCTGTAGGAACACTTGTTCACCAGTTTGCAGGGGCTGCTGTTTACCAGGCTCCAGATAAGTTCCCTCAGTTCTTTTGGGTGGGCACACAGAGCCTTCTGGTCTCTCATGGGGTCTTGGACTGTTTGCCCTTAAAAAAAAAAAGAAAAAGAAAAAAGAAAAATACATCTTTCAGCTGAACTTCAGCTGCAGTTGTTGGCCTGAATTTGGAATTTCTAGCAAACAGACAATGAAATAATTCATGAATTAACCCCCATCAAGAAGCACATTGACAGGACATTCCCAGTACCCACGAGGTGCAGCTCAGTGCAGCTGCCTGGGCATCACCAGCACTGCCATGGCAGCCACTGGCCAGGTCCTTCCCCAGCACTGGGAAACTCCTCAGCATCTCCTCATCCTGGGAACGTGCTGGGATTTAAGCCATGGGTGGCTCTGCAACTCAGCCTGAACAGCAGCACATTTGCAGTGTCCCCATGCTAGAAGGGCTGGGTGGTACTCAGCAGCAACAGTATATTCAACATTTTTAAAATCTGGGAAGCTGTAGTTAAAAACAAGGTTTGCCTTTCAAAATCAGCTCCTGGGAAAATTATCAAAATGTAATTTCTTCCCAAGTATCTTGCCTTTCACTTTTTAGGAAGTACTTTCCAATTTTTTCTTGCTTTCCTTTCTACCCCCACAGGTGATTAATTGTTGCTTTTTTGTATCCTAAATAGGAAATAGAAAAGATAAACAAAAGAGAATGACCAAATAAAGAATCATTAAGATAAAATGAGTCCATTTTATACTCTGTAAAATGATAACAACTTCCACAGTTTAAAATTTTATGTGCAGCTGGATTTTCATATTTTTCATCTGAGTTCAGTACAGACAAGTTGCTGCTGCTGAAGTTCAGTTGTTAAATCCGGTGATTATTTTTTATTTTTATGAACAGTGTCCAGAAAATCAGCAAGGAGAACTATCTGTTTTTAACAGTTTTTCTCCAGTGCTACGACCTTGATTCTTCTCTCCTTAAACTGAACTGAAAAATCTTCCTCAATTTAGTGATGAAGGTTCAGACCTAAATAGCTCCAGTGCCAAATGTATCCCAGAGGAAAATTATATGGCCTCATTTAATAGAGAAAAAGCATGAAGTCAAGCCAGCAGCCAGAACTTGGCTCTTTTCTGCAGTCATTTCAGAATAAAAAGCAGAGTGTAAGTAGTCTTTAAATATTTGATTCACACTGTTGGACTATTGTAATATACATTACTGATATGATCTGCACTTATTAAAATTGGGGTTTGTGAATAGCCCTGCACATAACAGCTCTGCTTCAGGCCATCACACAACCAGGCCTGTGTGTCACCAGCTCTGGGATTTTCCCTTTCACTCCTACGTGGGCATTTTTCCTACCCAATTTCCAGGCTTTGCTTTCAGTCTCTAAGCAGCAGTACAGGCAGAAAACCAACCCACTGCCTCCTCGCTGAGGAATGCACATCACCATCTGCTCTGCTCCATTCAGTGGGTGCTTGTAGGGAGGGGAGAGGCACAAAACATCATTGATTTCTCTGGAATATCCTCCTTTGCCTTGGATTTCTGTTCCCCTTGCAGCAGAGCTGTCGCCAGCCCAGACTCCCCCTTGGAGCTCTCATTGCCACCTCTCCTCTCTCCACACTGCCTGGACCTGGCAGTGCTGGGTAAATCAAAAAAACATGCTGAAATCTGTATTAATTGGCCTAAACCCCACCTGCAACTTGAGTTCAGCAGCTGAAAGCTCCAAGCCAGCTGGAGGATGCTGCACACGACTGAGATGGGATTTTACTCACTGGATGTGGGTATTGAATCTGCTTTGCCAGGCTGGGAAGACAAGAAAACAAACAAACAAAAGATAAGGCAAAAAAAACCCAAACAAAGCCCTTTTTGCATATTTTACATATTGATACAGGGTTTGATGCTTTCAGGAGAGCAAACCAAGGAGGCCCCAGAGCTGAACTAAGCAGTGTTAGAGGTGACACTGGGCTCACCCAAAAAAACCACACCTTGCCTTGGGAAACCAGGGAGGTTTAAAAATTCTCATTGCTTTGCAGCATCATCATGTTTAGGAATAATGAGGGACTGATTGGAAAGTGTGAGTGCATGTGTGTGCATGGGACAGGGGAAGGTACACTTCTGAAAAATGTGTTATTTTTCTGTCAGTTGTAACAGCTCCCAAAAGCATTTGCATATCACAATAAACCCCAATCTCAAAGGAGAGTTTTGCAACACAATAATCTTGAACCATAATAACTAAATTTGAAAACAACTCCTAGAGAAACATTAAAACATCTATAGCAGAACCAACAGGCTGCTGTGGGAGCTCTGCACACACAAAATTAACACAAAAAAAAAGAAAGGAGAAAAGCACCATCACTTCTAAGAAAACCCACAACCTACCACCTACACAATGAACTTTTAAGTACAGAGTGCAACACCCGATGAATTATTTATGAATTAATTTCCAATGAGCAGTTTAGCAGTCAAAGGAAACACAAACAGGCAGCACAGCCCTGCCTGGGGTGACAGCAGGGGACACAGCAGTGCTGTTCCCGTGGCAAGAAGACATTTAGCAGTGTGCTTGATGAGTTGCACACTAATAAAGTTTAAGACAAGAATCCAATTCCTAGCAAACACCAGGCTGTGCATTAATATCCCAACACAGCCTGTGACCCCACTGCTCACTGCAGTGGCACTGCCATTGCTCAGGCAGTGCCAGGTGACAGCCACTTTGCCCCCACCACACTCATTTGCTGCTAACCTGAAATACGAGTACAATGAGCTGCTGCTTAAGGGTAATGATGGAACAACGAAATCAGGAGATGTAAAGGCCACATCCTGCTTTTAAATTAATTCTTTATAGCCAGGCTGTAAAACGGGCTGTCCCTGCCTGGCGCTGGAATGGGCTCTGTGCTGAGGGCTGCACACCAGCAGTGGCCTTTAGCATGACATTAAATTAATGTTTTGTGGGTCTTTTTCCTCCTCCTAGGCTGAGATGCCTCATTTGACTGTGGCTGCAGCTGAGCCAGTCCTGCTGCTGTCGTGCTGACCCCAAACCTTTTCCAAATCCATTAAACCAAATGCTTGAGTGGGACCAACCTGATGAGCACAATGTGCCAAGGAAAACTTGGGGTTTTGCATTTTCCAAACAAGGACAGGGCAGATAGAACTTTTATCACAGAGAGAGGTAGGAGCACAATGAGCCAGATGGAAGCTGGTGGGGCTCAAGTGTCCCAGGGTGAGAGGTGAGTGGACACAGCACTATTTCCCTGCAGTGACTGGTGGACCTTGACTGTCACTGCTTTCCCTCTCACGCACAAAGACCCTTGTAGCACCTGACAAGTGTCTGTCTGGGGTTTGGAGATGTGATTTGTTACTGATGGAAGGACTGCCTCCACCAGCCATGGCGTTTTAAGACCTACTCACTGCCATACTCCTTTCTTTCTCCAGGAGGATGATGGAAGAGAGCAAAACTGACAGCAGAAATATTGAAAGCTCTGCAACCCCAGAGCAAGTTCAAGCAGCTCCCACTGACATCAGTAGGTGTTCTGTCCACAGATAGATCTTCACTCACATTTTTAAGAGATAGAACAGTCAACTTAAAATGAAAAGGCCAAAGTTTGGTATGATGTGAATGATGGTTTGGATCCAGAGTCAACCGTAGGCAGATTTGGCTCAGGAGAGTTGATGTGGGCAACTCCCTTCCTGAGAAATACAAGGGTAAAACAGCCACCAGGGCCAAAAGGGAGAGGCTAAAAATAAATAAATTCATTAATAATAACAATAAGTATCATCACCATCTGAAAGCTTCTGACCTCAACATTATACTTTCATTCCTTCTCTGCATGAAAACTGCCAGAAGGAGTTTATGATAACCCTTAGAAGGTGCAGGAATGGGGATGTCAGGCAATTCAGGGTAAACAATTATTAACATTGCATGGCCTATATAAAGTGACCCCTAACTGCATATTAAAGAAGGACCTGTCTTTTTACGTTTTCATCTCACCACATAAAAAATAATTGGGCGAGGAGCACACTGCTCTCAGTTGCAGGCTGAGAGCTCTCCTGCACATCTTACAGCCCTTTGGGCTGCAGCAAAAATCTGGATGCAACAGGAAAAAATGCAGCAAGCTTGGGACCACTGAGAAACCAAGATCCTCCATCAGAGGCAGAGCTGATCTGGTGCTGCAATAACTTTGGTGTTGTGCACCAGAAGTCACTGCCAAGCTGCTGCAAAGTTCCATAACTCCAGCAAATACCTGGCTGCAATTACTCACTCAATTTATGAGAGCAGTTAGGACTTCAGGGCATTGTTATTTTACTGTCGACACCTGCACCTGAACAAAACCATTAAATGTCATGATGACAATGCCCAGGCTGCAAATCCAGAAACACTCCAGCAAATCCAGAAGCAATTGCTCTTTGGTCAGATCTAGAAAAGAATACACTCCCTGGAGGATTTGGCAGTGGAGTGGCACTGGAAATGTCCTGGTTTATTTGGGTTTGCTCTGTGCAGAGATTAAGTGGTCTGTAATGATCTTGTGAAATGCTCACTTGGCTGCAGTTAGATAAATGGGCCATTCTAAATGATCCTCTCTGAACTGCAAAATCTAGCAGGCTGTGATTTCTCACCTCGGGTTTTTCTACACCCCTCAAGATTTCTGGCTCTTGGAATTTATCATATCCATGAGAAATTAAACACAGTGCATGGCTCTAGTGGCAATTTCCCTGGCTTCCCTCAACCCCAGGAAGCAAGTGGGGTCTCCTGGAGTCTCACTCCTTGTAGTGGAAAAGACTGCAGAGGAATTAAAAATAATTAAAAAGGACTCCCAGAGGAATTTAAGCTTTTCCTTTTCTGGCTCTGGAACTGTTATTCAGGACTTCACCCAGCATTCAGATAGAAAATTGTTCTGCCCTAGAGTGAGAGTTTAAAATGACAGAAGAAAAAGAAGGTCCCTTCAGCCATGCCAGTTACTTTAAGAGCAAAGACAAGGTGTGCTGGAGGAGTGGGAGAAGCACATGGAAGTCAGAGGTGAGGCTGGAAAAGCCCTTTTTTCCACTTAAATTCCAGACTGAGGCACTTCAGTTATGGGTTGGGAAAAGGCTGCACAAATCACACAGGAGGAGCTGGCAGTTCACTCACTGGGGCTCAGGCTCTGCCAATGGCATCATTTGGATGTTTAAAGCCCTTGGCTTTAATTGCAGCACTGCCATGCTTGAATAAGCAGTGCTGGGATTACACTCATTGTGGAAAATGGGATGGATTAGGTCCCAGTTTGCCTGAGAGGGGAAGCCAGTTCTGGCTCAGCTGGGCGGGGAGCTGGCAGAGAAAACCTCTGCCATCCTGAAAAATCCCTGCTATGATTTCCCTCAGGATGAGAGGACTCACTAGGGGCAGAAGGAGGGGCTAAAGCAGACTGAAGATCCCTTCTGCAAATGCTGCATTTAAAAACAGCTTTACCCAGCCTGAACTGATGGGTTTGCAGTCAGTTCTGCAGGGAGGAGGGTGGGAAGCCAAGGACATCTCTGTCCCCCAAGAAAAGAGCAAGACTCCTGGGGATCAGGAATATTTCCCACTCATGCAAAGAAACACCAGGCTGGGAGTCTGGCTGGAGCACAGCTGTGCTACCAAGACACTCAATTCTCACTCAGCTCATCTCCTGCCTCGTGGTGTTTGTTGTCTGTAATGTGTTCAGTGAATCCCAAGTAGATGGATGAATCCTGTCACACAAAGAGCCACAGGCAGTGCTTCGAGGCCTGGACCTCCTGGTCTTTGTCTTTATAGAAAAGCAAGTTTGGAGTCTTTGGAAGAAACACTCTGACTGCTGCTAATTATTACTGAAGCCCTGGACATCTGCTGCTGCATGGCAAATAGTGTCAAAATAGGAGAACGAGGTTAGGAGACAGGCAAATACCACCTTTGTGAGGAGAATTGGTATTTTGCTTGGCTAGTCCATCTTTCATGCACAGAAAGATAAATTGTATGGAATGTCTCCCTGGAAAGACAACTCCTTTCCTTCCTTATTAATACTGAGAGTCAAAAGTTAAACTCAGCAGACAAGACACATATAGAATTAATGAAATATTGGAGCAACATCCAACCTCAATCCATCTCCAGCTCCTATTTCCTTTCCCTTCCTGGCCAGATGGAGGGTTGCCTGTGCCCTTGTGCTGGGGAGAAATGAGGAAGCAAGGAGTCAACAACAACATCAACTGTACTATCCCAGAAATAACAATGAATTCTCAAGAAATGGCAGAGCTGGAGACATCCAGCACTCAGATTTGGCTCGTTCCAAAGGAAAGAAAACAACATCACAACGGAGCAGCAGTAGGACAAACCAGCTCTTTTGAGTACAGTTTTTGGGGAGAATTGAGCTCTAGCTTGAGTTTAGCTCCTGTCTGTAAGAAATGTGAGACTTTCCCCAGAAGAAAGACAATCTGGGGGGATTGGAGTCCAAAACCCTGGGTGCAGGAGATGCCCCATCCAGGACTGCTTTGTTCTGCCTTTCTGTATCAAATATTCCTGCACTGCTCCTGGTTTCTCCCTGGAGCACTTCCCAAGGTGGATCTGACACCGAGTGACAATCACAGTCGTGCTTTGCACCCTCAGTAATGAGATGCCAGGCACAGGGAGCACCTGGCAGGCAATGTTCTCCAGGTCCCTGTTAATTACCAATGTTTGCTCAGCAAATAGTTGTTAAAATGCCTCAGTGCACCAACTTTTCTGGGACCACTTTGAATTTCCTAGATCTTCAGCTGGCAAGAGACTGACAGATGTATTCCTGTGATTATTTTCCCTCTAACTGGCAGAATTTTGGAGAGGTTGATTTGACATCCCCTGCAGTAGATTCTACAGCCATCAGGTCAGACACCTCTGAGATGCAAGCAGTTGCTTTCCAAAATGATAAAGGCAAGCATGTAACATGAATTTAATGTGGAACCAGCATTTTTCCAGCCCCTGGCTAGACATGAAACCACTGTGAAGAGCAGCACAGAGGGATGACTCTGGTTGTACAGATCCTAATCCTGAGGCTCAGCCAGGTGAGTTCACCTTGCTTTTGTCCTACCTAACTAGATGTCAGATGTTAATTCTGCCTTGGAGGTGATTCAGATCTCTCTAAATTCTTGGGTAAAGCAGACTCAGGTAGAAAAGTTGGGTAGAAAACTCAGATAGAAAGCTTCAGTGGCTGCAACAGTTCAAAAGAAAATTCAGACTGCCATGACACACCCCAAAAGAGACCCCTTCTGCAACACTCCTCTCCCTCTTAAGTGCCAAGGGGTATCACTCACCTCACGTTTCCAACCTTCAACTCCACACCTGCTCATGCTAAAGCAACAAAGCAGAAAACATGACTGTTGCCCTCAAGAAGAGTCATCCTCAGGCTCCTCCCCAACACTGCCCCAGCTCACCTCAAATCTGCTTCCAAATACAGAGTCACATGGACAATACATGCAAAATGAAAATGAACATGTTTACCATGATGCCACATAATGCTTTGCCTATCACTCACCCTGCCTAGATGCCAAACTTGCCTCTATTCCCAGTACACCTAGCACAGCAGCAGTACCTGCAAAGAAACAAAGCAAAAAAACCACATGGAGACACTGAGAAACTACAACCTCCCCACTCTGACTGAAGTACATCACATCTATAGCTTCAGTTTGCACCCTGCTGGTCTCTGGCATCCTGGGCTGGGATCTCTTGAAGTGGGCTGCCTACAATGAAAAGATAACAAGGGATGCTTAGAGCTGCACCACAAATTGAAACACAAGCAATAATAATTCATTCTGTCTGTCGTTTGCCACTCACCCCACTCACTTGACCTTGACTGCTGACATCCAGCATTACTTCCTAAAATAAGAAACAAAAAAAGGCAGAGAACAACCCTGTAACAGAGTCACCATTTCACCTTCTTCTGCAAAGACAAACACTGACTGAGCTCCCTCAGACTATGGGCCACTGTGCCACCCATTTAATCCATCTGCATCTGAAAGAAATTCATTACAAAAGTCAAAGTGCTATATGGTAATTTAACAGCTCCAGACATCTTTTGGAAACCTACAGATACCACCTACACTTACAGCCCTCTTGCAGAGGTCATCACAGAACTCTTCTCTTTCCATCCTGCATCATGCAGAAGTTATTTATCTAAAAGGCTTACACAAAATGTGGGGAAAACAGAAGCTCAGGGAAAGAAGAAATTAAACAGAACCTGTGTGGCATCACTAGAAGGTTCCAACAGCAGTTACCTTTTGCTGAAGTCTTGCAGCTTGTCCTGAGTTTTGAGACACCTAGGAAGAGACAGTCTGCTTCCCACTGTGTCTGTCTACAGCTTTTACACTGGGGTCTGGCTGAACCTTATAAAAGAAACCTCTATTTATCCAGAGCCATTATGAAAGGAATGATTCCTGATACCATGGAAGCTGACCTTCTACCTTAAGCAGGAAGCCTGTCAGACCATATAATTTTAGCTGTCAGCTAAAACCCATCAAGCAGTGACTTTAACTTCTGTACACTGCTAAAAAGAGAAGGATGATCCCTCTTAGAAAGCTGAACTCTGGTTTCCAAAAACTCATGCAGGTTGCTTTAATGCACAGGTCAATGCTTCCATTTTCTGGATGAGCATCAGCACCTCTGCACTGAACAGAGCTTTTGATCTACTGCTCAGCTCTGTGAAAGCAGAGCATTTCATTACTCCCCCCAGAGCTTCCTAAACAAAACCAGTTGAATATGATCACAATTCAGCACAGTGTTGCATTTCAGTGCAGGTGGCATTTTAATGGCTGAACAGCTCAATTAGCACTTAAAAGCAGTTGTAAGCAAGTGTTCTCACAAGCAATCTTACAAGCATTTGTAGGTTCTACTCTGCAGAGTAACCTGTTAGTGAGAGCTGCAGGGCTTTGTCAGGCAGTGTAAGTGGTGCTGGGTAAATAATAGATGGAAGATCCCAGTTCTGGGAGCAGGAATGAAGGGAGGAGCTGCAGAAGCTGCTGTCCCAGATGGCTGAGCTCCCTTTTTTCAGAGGACACCAGTGAAGAAATGTTGCAGTCTGAGGGGCAAATCAGCTCCATTTAAACTGCCAAGAGGTTCACACAGACTTGGGAGCACTGAGTCCCACACCGAGGGGATTATCTGCATTTTGGTAGGCATACAGTGACTGCCTTTACTGCATATAAACCACTTTGATTTCTTCTTTGAGCACGTCAGCCCAGTTCCCTCACAGACACATTAATTTACCTGAGATATAGTTCAGAGAATAAAGTTCCCATCAACTTTGGCCTGTCATAGAAAGATCAGAGGTTTAATGATTTAAACTCCCTAATCACTGGCTCCAGATGTTTTAGAAAAAGAAAACAAAAATCATAATCAAGAACAGTTTTGTTAATCTGACTTGATTGTTATCTGGGAGAAAAAAATATAAAAGAGAATTTCCAAAATCAGTTTCTGTCCCCTGTAATTAGTGCTTGGAGAACATATCTTCAGCAAATATTCATAGCAATGAAACATTTATAGATGTTCTGCCTAGGTTTACCTACAGATTTTCCAGCCATGTTTCAGAACCAGTATCCAGGTCTCATTAGGCTACTCTGAAAACCCATGACCTAAGCATCTTTAAAGTATCACATAAAAAATTCTTTCAAATCATATAGCAGACGTGGTAGAGAAGACTATATTGTCTGAATTTCCAGTAAGATGTCATAACCAGGCTACAATTTATAGTTGCAAAATTTCTATTGACTTCAAACAAAAGAGAATTTGGTTCTCTGATCATTAGTACAGCAAATGCAAAATTCCTGCAAATGAGCATCTCTCTAGGCAGAAGACAGCTAAAGATATCTGGTTTAGTGTTGGGTTCAAAAGAAAGCCACAGGTGAAAATCCTTCTGACTTGTAAAACACATTTAACTGAACCAATCTGTCATCTATGCATCCTGCTTTATCTAACCACTCTCTCTATTAGCACTCATCACCATGGTATCTGAACTTCTGCTGCTGGAGGTGTTATTCCAATTATTTTAGTGTAGCTGCTGACATGTAACCCAGAGCAAAATGGGAGCTTCTGTTAGAAAAATAATGCTCCAATTAGTTGCTCCTTCTTTGTCTAGCAGCGCAGAAAGTCCCTCTGTGAAGGATTGTTTCCAGAGGCTGCTCCCTGTGGAAGTCTCTCCTCCTCCCTTTTGTTGTTGCCTCTGCCGTGTTGACACAGGAGTTTGGAGTCCCAGCCAGGGTCACATCCCCTAGCTGCAGCTATTTATGGCACTCAGTTCTGACCAAACACCTCCCAGGTACAGCAGCCACTGCTTGGCTGAATTCCTTGCCTCTCCTGTGCTGACCCAGTCCATGCAGGAGGCAGAGAAAGCCTTTTTCTCATGCATCTTCACTCCTTTAGAAACCAAAATCTCCTGAGAGGGAGAGCTGTGAACACACAGCAAGCCTGAAGGAGCTGCTGGTTTGTGATCCCATACAAACTGCCTCTCTCTCAGCAGCTCTCTGGGATGGGGAATACATTTCCTGACTGACAAAGTATTTCATCCAGACACAGCATAAGAAAGAATTATAAACAACTTCAGAGACTGTTCCCCGAGATAAATCTTCACGTATCTTCTAGCTTAAAAGTCAGATATCTTGCTTAAAATTGGGATAATCAGCACTTCAAGCTTTTCACTGTGGACCTTCCTATCCCACCAGCAGCTGCAGTTGCTTGTCAAGCTTGAAACAAGCAGTTGGAAAACACCTCATTCCACTTTGGATAGAAATTCCACTTTCCCAGGAAATGACCCAATAAGGAGGTAACAGAGCAATGTCTCACCCAGCTGCAAACAGATCTCCTTGATGAGCATCCCATCTGATGGTGAACACACACTGCTGCCTTCCCTGTGCTCAACCAGCACCCAACGCTCCAAGTGAGGAGTGGAACTGATTTAAAAGAAAAAAAAAAAAGTCAGATCTCTTGGAAAGCCATGTTACAGCAGAGCTCCCTAAACCATGGGCTTCAGCCCCAGTCACTGTTACCTGTGATGGATCTCAGCTTTCCTGGGGATGCTGAACAGCTGCCTGCCCATGGGAATTGATGGAAGGATTCCTTGTTTTGCTTCGCTAGCCTGCTCAGCTTTTGTTTTGCTTATTAAACTGTTTACATCTCTGACATATTAGTTTTTTCCCTTTAACCCTTCTGATTCTCTCCCCTATCCCACTGGAGGAAATGGCTGTGAGTGGGGCTGAGTTCTGACTGGGCTAAAACAACGACATGAGGGCTGGAGAGGCAAGGAGAATGTTTGGGGTTTTTTTAAGAAAAGGTTTTTCCTTTTCTCAGCAGGATTCAACGCCTTTGCATGACAAACCAGCACTTGGGATGTGCACATGCACACACACAGACACACTGGTACTACACCTTTGGACTGAAATCCACCATGAGAAATCCCTGGCAGAGTTTTCCAGTCAGACTCTCAGCAGAACAGCCAATAAATTCTGTTTATCCTCAAGAGGTGGGGCTCAGCCTGATGGCTGTGAGTTGTCTGGACAGTCTCAGGGAGGAGCACAATCCCTATTCCTGCTGGAACAGAGCTAATCTCAAACCTACCCCTGACCATCCCACACCCCAAACCCCTCTTTGGGGCAGCACCTGTCAGCAGTCCCATATCAAATCCCTATAAAACAAAGAGGATAAAGAGGATCTTGGTAAAAGAAAAGTTAATTCTGCCAGCAGCATGAGCTAAGCATCATCCATGGCCATGGGAACTCCTGTCTGACCCCATCAGTAGTGAGGGGAGAGAGCAAACAGCTCTGATGTTCCATGGTTTTTCCTGTTACATCCACTGCAGTTTCTCACTGAAACACAACAGTTTGTGCTGAGCACTAAAACACCTACAGCACAACCAATTCTGTTTAATGTGCCAGCTGAAAAAAGAACTGCTTTGAAGCTTTTGTAGATCATCACAAGCAGTAGGAAGGATTAGCTGGTGGTTTTGTGAATGAGGTGGATTAGATGTGTTGGATACAGCTTTACTGGCTTACAACAAGCTGGAGCTTTGGAATCACCAATTTTTGCTTTCTCTTTTTGAAAACAAACCAACAACAAGCCTGCAAGGTGTAAGGGCTAAATCCTGATCCAGCCTCAGGCAGCAGCATCATTCCTTTCCCCCAGCTCTCTGCTGGCACAGGATCTACCTGACCCATGGGACACTGTGCTGGTCCCTACTTTGCTGATGATAACACCATCAAAACCCAGAGTGTGTTAAAGGAAACATCAATCCCCTTCCTACAGCAAGATCCAGCCCAGAACCTCACAGTGGACAAAGTTTTCGAGACATTTTGAGATGAACTAAGACATTTTAACTCACTAAGAACAGCCCCCCTCCAATGGCTCTCAGAAAAACAGAAAGGGGAACAAACTGCCCAGGTTTCTGTACCACTGGAGGAATTTCATCAGGATACACTTCTGTCTCAAGCCCAGACAATAAGCACAAGTATTGGGCATTAACTGTCAAAACCATGCTAATATTGAGGAAAAGTCATTTATTTCTCACACCTGATGAACAAATAGCATCCCCCACAGGACTGGGGGATTTTGCTGTCCAGGAAGTGATGGTTTTACACACACATCAATTTGTTGAAGGAAAGTGCCTGTTTTATTAAAGAATTCGCTACTTGAACAACTTTTAACATACAGAGGTCAAATATCTCTCATAGGCATGAAGCTTATTCAATAAATAATGAGCAGGAAAAAGTGACAACGTCTTTTAAACAGAATTTATGAAACAGAAGTGAAGGATCAAGGATTTTGCTGATCTGAATCTTTTTCAACAGCTGCCTTTTTGGTTTAAAATAAGTATGACTGCCCTTGAAACCCTCCTTAAGAAAGTTTTTCCTTTGAGAAGTCACCTTCAAGCTGGCAAGAGCTGAAGCTCTAATATTCTGTAGTAACACCACCACCACCTCCACTCCCCCAGCTGCAATTAAATTCAGATTAAAACTTTACACAGCTGAAAGGGAAATCATATAGTTTGGTTATTTCTACAGTTCCTTTGGCAGCTCTGAACATGTGGGATGATTTCATTTTTAAACTACCAGGATTTAACATTTTCCCCCAATAAACTAAAGTATGGATGCAATGGCATGACAGAGATTTCAGTGTCACCACCACAGGTATGTGAATACAAGTGAAGCAAGACCCCAAACCCTCAATTCTGCTTTATTTTATGCAGTGTGGAAAGCAGATTCACTCTTCCAGAGCATAAAACCAGTCATCACACCTTTCTTTTTTCTTGCTGGCAACCAAGGAGATAAGAAACTTTCCTTTTGGGTAAGTTGTGGGTGTTTTTTCTGACAGCCTCTGTGTCTTGTACACTTGTACCATACTTAATGTAGATAAAAGTGCAAATATTTTGCATAATTACATGGATGTTAACATTCCTGGTGCCTGTGGCTTCAGTTCTAATTTAGCAAAGTGAATCAGTTCCCTTCTCTAACAATTCATCACTGCTGTGCCAAACAGAAAGGCAGCATCGTGCTTGGCTCTCACCACACTCAAACATTAGCAATTCTAATTGAAAAACTCTTTTAAGTGTTACTCTACCGGGAAAAAAAAAAATTCGTCTTTTTAAAAACATAGAAGTTTCTCCTCAGATCTCAGCTTTGACAGAACACAGGCAGAAATTGCAACAGCAGAATCAAGTGATAATCATGGGTGAAAAGTGCAAGATTTGCCATATTTTTCTCTCCACACCACTGCCCTGCCTCGCTGGTGGTTTGCATGGTCACAGATGGTGTGTGCTGTTAGTCTGCACCCCATTAGCACAAGGGTGTGCCACCAGGGCAGAGAGTGGCTCACAGTGTTTTCACCTCAAATATTAATTGAGGCAGCAGAGCAAATTGCTAGAAAGCAGTGGGGAAATGCCTAGAAAGCAATAGAGGAAATCCTTGAAAGTCACAGGAAAACTGCTAGAAAGCAAAGGGAAATTTCCCCAGAGCAGCACTTAAAACTTCTGGAGAGCAACTGGGGGAATTCTTAGTGGGTTTGAGGGGAATTCCTAGAAAACTAAGGGCAAATGCCTGGAAAACACCACGTAAATTCCTAGGGAGTGGTGGGGAAAACTAAAGAAAACATCCATAAAATTCCTAGAAAACCACAATTAATTTTTAATTACATTAATTTTTTAGCTTAATTTTCTGGAAAACAACCGGGATAAAAAGCACGAGTTGACAGGACCAGAGGCAACAGCCTCAAGTCTCACCAGGTGAGGTTTAGATCAGATGTTGGGATATTTTTATTTCACAGAAAAGGTTGTAAAACATTTGGACAGACTATCCAGGGAAGTGGTGGAGTCACCATCCCTGCAAGTGTTCAGAAAACATATGGATGTGGTACTTGAGGTCATGGATTAAGGGTGAACATTGTGCTGGGCTGATGGCTGGAATTGATGATGACCTTCAAGGTCTTTTCCCCCCTTAAAGATTCTATGATTCAGTGAATTGAATTCCTAGAAAGTGGTATGCCAATTCCTAAAAAAGCAATGAGAAAATACTTAGAATGCTCAGGGAGAATTCCCAAAAAGGAGGAGGAATTTTCCTGGAAAGCACACATTGAAAAAACAAGCAAACAAAACAAAAAGACAAAACAAAACAAAACAAAACAAACAAAAAAAAAAAGACAAAACAAACAAAAAAAAAGACAAAACAAACAAAAAAAACCAAACAAAAAGCCCCAAAACCAACCAAACAAACAAAACAATCAAACAAAAAAACTGAAAAGCAGCTGCAAAAAATTCATAAAAAGTAGCAGGAAAGTTGCCTAAAAGCACCAGGAACCTTCCTGGAGAGATTTTAACCCAAGGATTTTCTGGAAAACATTATGCAAGATCCTAGGAAGATTCCACACTGAGGAATTTCTGGAAAATCAGGGATATTGCCCTAAGCCTTCTAGTGTAAGGATACTTGGAAGCAACTGGAAAGCCACAGGGATCTTTTAGAAAGCTTTTGGCTACAGGAATTCCTGTAAAGCTGTTGGAATTGCCTAGAAAAGTTCTAGATTGAGGCACTGCTGGAAATCCAGGGAAGGATTTAGAGGGAGTGGATAGATCAGAACAATTCTCAGAAGCCATGGGAAATCCTTAGCCCATTTTTCAGGGAGATATTTGTCCTCAGGCACAGCACAGGAGGTTAGAGCCACCCAAACCCTCCAGAGGTAGTCCCTGGTGGGCTCTGGGAAATATTTACCCATTTTGTGCTGAAAACTCTGCGGTAAGGCAGTGGAATCCTTACAACCATCCATTTGGGGAAGGAGAGCACAGAGCTGAGAAGCTTTTCTTGCTGCTCACAGCACATTAATTCAAGAAGCCCTTTAGCTCGAGCAGAAGAGAAAAGATCCACTCATCAGAGCTCATCCCATCTCATTCCTGATGAGGTTTCACTGTGTCAGGCAGCCAAACAAATCCCAAAAAAGCCTTGGCAGAGGAGAGCCTCCCAGTGAGTGTGAGCTCCTGCACCAGGGTGCTGATTAACTGCACCACCTGATTGTGCCAATAATTAAAAAGGCAGTGCTTTGCACAGCCAGGAATCCCAGGAGTTAGCCAGGTTACTGCTGTGGGTGCCTAAAGTTTGAATATCTTCTTTCTATTATTTTGCTCCCCTGTGTTTGTGTCTCTATTCTTTCCTTTTCCATTTTTTCTTTTTTTCTTTTTTTTGTTCTTTTTTGGGTTGGTTATTTTTGGTTGGTTTTTTGGTGGATTTTCTTGGGGAATTTTGTGGGTTTGGGGGTTCTTTTTGTTTTGTTTCATTTATTTTTGTATTTGGGGTTTTTTTGTAATTTTTGTGGGTTTTTTGGTTTTTTTTTTAAATATAAGCAAGCCAAAAACTTGGGGTGAAGTGGAGGCAGGATGGGGTGGTAACAGGTGATTTTATGGCATTTTGGTGTCTCTGCAGTCACATGAGATCTGCCTTGAGCCTGGTGCAATTCACTACAACCTTGAAGTCATCTCTGTGCATCCCCTGGGAGCTGTAAGGAAACAGCTCCATGCTGAGCTCACCAGCTCTGCCTCCAAATTGCCTCCTGTCCCTCCTGGCCACTGCAATCAACTCCTTCACCTTGATGATTTCTTTGATTCTAGCAGGATGTCCAAGCCTGCTGATGAAGAAAGTGCCAGAGATTGCACAAAAAGGGAAGATTTTGGGGCTGCCAGGTCTGCTGGCTGTGCCAGAGATGAGCAAGAGGGAGGGATGAACCACCCAGCAGCACCTCTGCCAGCACTCCAGCCTGTCTGCAGCTCATCACTTTGATTTTACACTTCCCATGTCATCCCCTGTGGATGGGGGGTTGGTTGGTGCAGGAAGGGAATTGTGTCTATATTCACATATAAATTGGAAATATATTAAGCCTGTCAGTTATCCCGGTTTATGTGCATATTTTATTTCTGCTTCATATTCAGCTCTTTCGCAGCCACAATATTTTGTGTTCCTTGTATGAAAATTAATAAAAAAAAAATTGGATCATCATGAAAGGCTTCATTTCCTTAAGCTAGCAGTGGGGAGAAAAAAAATTCCATCTGCTTTATGTCACCTCAGTTTCAATCAGTCAAAAGTAAATTTCCATCAACTCAATCCATATACTTTTCCTCTCTGTTTACTCTTCCTGTACTGCATGGAATCAAGCTAAAGTGCAGGAAGACTTTTATGGGCTTTTTAGATTAGTGCATATGGTGTTGCACAAAGACAAGAAATACATCTCGCTTGCACCCTCCTGTCAGTGCCCAGGGTAGCCACTGAACACATCCCACATGCCTTATTTCCCGCTTGGATTTATGTCTTTTCTATTTACTGCCTTTGAAATTTACTTGTATTATTTCCCTCAGATTAAAGAACTATTCTGCCTGCTGTCATTACTTGCAGGCTGGGTCACTGCTTACCATTCTCTTGGATAAAACCTTGAAATATCTCAGCTTTTTCAGCCCAGTTTTCAAGGTTTGTTGATATTTTTTAACCCACTATGATCTGATGGGCAGTTTTGGCCAGGTAGAAACAAGGACTTTGTTCCCTTGCTGATTTATTTGGGATGTGGGAAGAAAACCCCCACATGTGTCTCCTTTTACCTGATAATTGCACTGCCCTGCTAATTGCTATTGGCTGCCTTCCTCTCTCTACCCCAGCACAGCTCTCAAGGGAAAACAAAGCTCCACCTGGATTTTAAGAAATGGAAGGAACCTGGCTGCCCAGATTTTGCCTGGGAAAGCTGACCTTGCCCACCATACAGGCAGCACTGCCATGGTGCTGAGAGAAAATTCTCACTCCCAACTTCAGTAAGACAGGACAGACCTGCTGGCAGATGCCCTGGGGGAGTCTGGAAAGCTGTTCCTCCAAGGCAGGGAGAGGGATGGACATTCAGTGGGGACAAGCCCCCAGCACAGAGCCTGGAGTGCCTCAGATCTCAGCCCAGGGTCAGCTGCAAGGAGCCCGAGGCAGCCAAGCACCCACCGTGTTTGTGCAAACACTGTGCAATTCATTTGCTTTTTTTCACCCAAAGCTCGCTGGTTTTTGCCAAAAAAGAGTTTTCTGATTTCACTCCACGCCTCTCCCCCATAGCCATTACATGAAAGTTATTTGCTCTCAGTAATTGAGAAGGGATGGGCAGGGCGAGCAAGCCACTCACATTTTGTTCAAAATCCTTTTTGTGCCCTTCTGGTTTAGTTAAATTTGGTCAGGCTTTTCTGCTGCCCTTTGGACCATAGCAAATAACTCATCACTTCAGATTTGGGACGGTGCAAAGGGAAGGAACAGGAGTGCCACCTGCAGCAGAAAAGCTAAAATGTAGGTCTGCTCCAGCCTCAGGGATCCAGGTCTGCAGGTGAGTATCGAGCAGGGATTTTCACTTGGTCCTTATATAGCTCTGACTTTCAGGGGAAACCATCCCATGCAAAGACAGCAAACTCAGTGCTTTTTCAAAGTAGGGATCTCTGTGTTGCTATTTTCCAATGGCTGAATGAAGGCAGATGAAGGTTTAGCTTGGAAGGGACCCTGAAGATCACCCTGCAAGTGTTGTTTTCTGCAGGCATCGCTGTGATGCTTGCAGGAAATACAAATGTGGATTCAGGGTGGTACCTGCCCAGGCCAGCAGCACTTTGCCAGTGCCCTGGCAGGGCTGTGAGATCATTCCCAGGGGCTCCATCTCTGCAGCTGTGAGGAAATGAGAGGTTCTCAGTGGCACTGCAGAGACCATCACTTGTGAATAATGACACACAGGAATGGAAATGAGTGTAACGATGAGCAAACCTTCCCATTACTGTGCCAGCCCCCCTCACTGGGGACCTCCACTGATCACACCTGCTCCTCACATTGTCCCCTGAGGTCTCAGGTGGCTTTTGTCCATCAAGCTCTTCTTGCTGCCCAACCACAGAAGGGCTGAGATTAACACCCAACACTGCTCCCACCCTGAGCTGTAGGATGTAACTTCTGCCCAAGAAGGACAAACAGGGATTGCACTTGGAGCTGCTGCTCCCTTAATTCTTGCTTAATATCAATTTGCTAATGTCAATCTTCTAATTTAGTGCAAACAGACCTACACAGTAACATCTTAGTTATGTTTTCAATCAATCAGCAGGCAATTAATGGACAGTCACTGTTACACTCTGCACTCATGGGTAGCACAGGAAAAGCACAATGGTGAGAAAAGATACCAGCCTGGCCAGATTTTACATACTCACCAGATTTTTTTGTACATACAAACACAACCTTTTTTCCCCTTATTTTCTGATGTATAACAATGCAGAACACATCTGAGTTGCCCAATGCCCCAGACAGCCCATCTCTGACCACAGGCTTTGCAGCAAGACATGGTCACAGACAGAATCCTCATTTGCTATTGCACAAGATTTCCACAAACAGTCCTTGGGGTTCCCCCAGCTCCAGCCTCTGCTGACAGAGCTCCTGCTCTGCTCCTCAGGGACAGATTTTACTGAGGCCACATGCAGCTGAGCTGCTGAGATACAACTCACTTTTATTTACAGGCCAGCACAAATTCTGCTGCAGCATTTGGGGAAGAATGGGCAGCTCTGACAGAGCATCTCCACAGAGCAAAAACCCTGTGTGAATGTGGAATGGCACAGAGCAGCACACAGGGAAATCGTGTGGGAAGAAGATGTTCTGATCTGATCACACAGGCAGGATTAAAAGCATATGCACAGAAGGAGTTTGGCAATTAACTGCCAAAGAAAGAGAAACAAACCCAAACCGAA
Organism: Lichenostomus cassidix; assembly: GCF_008360975.1. Lineage (NCBI taxonomy): Eukaryota > Metazoa > Chordata > Aves > Passeriformes > Meliphagidae > Lichenostomus > Lichenostomus cassidix. The sequence continues at coordinate 14,040,140 of NC_139494.1, forward strand.
AACTGTAAATTTCCATAAAACGTCTTCTATCAGAAAAATCCCATTTCAGTTAAGTTTAGTCATTCTGTGGATGCTTGATTGCTAATGATCTCTCATTAAAGAGAAACACAGGTCATCCCATAAGCATCTTGGTAACATCTGTCTTCTAGTCTGGAAATGTCAAGATGAAGCACTTCAGCTGCTTCAGCAGCAGTGTAGTGTGGCTTTTATTCTGTATTTACTTTGCATTATGGAAAATATCAGCTGTTTCAACTGACCAACCAAACAAAAACTTAATCCAAAAATACAGCTTTATGGGACATCAACGTTGCTCTTTAAAGCTCATTTTGAAATAGGTATTCCAAAATCAAGTCATTTTGCAAGTTTGACAATCTCAGCCTATGCTCCTAACGTGGAGAGCCAAACAGGAATTCATGAGGGAGGAAAGAAATCTTGTCTAACCACCAATCCAGTTCAAGTTCATGGAAGAAAAGCCAAACAGAAGTTTTCACAAACACACTGAGGTCGATAGTGCAGTGCAGATGTCCTTGTCTGGGAGAGCAGGTCAGCAACAGGGAATCCAAGAGGACATCAAGATATTTTTTATTTTACTGCAGGATCTAACACACCAGCATTTGATGGGTGATGGCTTAACCTGCTGTCAAAAGCCTCCTTCAGCTTGTTGCCATGAACTTGTGGTTGGAAACATTTCCATGATAGCCAATCAAAAATTACTGCACATGAAACTTTTTCTTTCCTTTCCTGAAAGCATCAGAAGGTCACATCAGAATTATGGCCTTTTTTACATACTGGAGGACTCAGCATGTACAGCTGGGTCCCTGAGATGATGCTTTAAGTCTTTAACATGCCTTTCAAGCATCTGCATGGCTTTAAATGTGCCTTCCCCAGAAGCAATTTAAACAGAAAATTGCCTTGCCTACTTCACACAGATGCAGAAAAGAAGACAGAAAAAAAAAATATTGCAAAAGAGAAAATAGGACTATGTCAATGAAATGAAAAACCAAAACTAAAGTCATTGCAGATTAGTGGAGCACATCTAGCAAACTGCTTTTCCTCTGAAAACTTGTAAGCAAGCTGATGAGTCCTGGAGCAGGACTGGGATCCTCCTGGGGAGGAGATGCTCAGCAGGAGGAGGAGGATGAGGCTGGTGGCTTCTGCAGAGGGAGAATTCATGGGTCTTTTGGAAGTTCTTGAGTTGCAGTGTACAATTGCTGTGGCAGGAGCCTGGAAGAGATCCAAACCCCTCAGCCATGCAAGCAGAGATCTGGATGAGAAGAAAATGCTGAGCTCTGGTGTTTCTGAAGAGCACCACGAGTGGAAGGTCTCAGCAGATCAGCAACCAGACACAGCCTCCATCCTGTAAAAACAGAGCTGCACTGCCCCCTCCATGTCAGTTTGATCCCCCTGACTTCCCACTGAACAGCCCTTTCCTCCAGCATCAACAACTCAGTTAATCCTGCAGAACAGCCAGGATCTGGCCCTGAACACTGAAAACAAGTCAAAAAGGAGCAGAAGTGTCAGAGTGCCCTCCCAGCAGAAATTAAACCTCTGTCCTTCACCTCTTATCAAGCTTCATTATCCTGAAGAGATGAAGAAGAAGGAACACTGGTCTGGCAATGTAGAAGAAGCAGAGGGTCTGGCAGCCTCCCCTTGCTGCCTGTTCCCTCTCCTGCCCTCACTGAGTGGGCATTCATTGCTGGCATGGTTTGGATGCAGACTGGAGCCCCTGTTGGCACAGGGCAGCTCCTGTCCTGCATTCAGTGGCCTGGAGCCACCTGCAGCCCTGAGTGCTGAGCCCTGGCTGCTTCCTGAACTCATTAAAGAGCCTTCCTGGCTCCTGAATTATTCAAGAGGACAGGTGGGGTCTGGAGAAACAAATAGAGGCATCAATGAGTGACCTTGGGCAGAGCACTCTGTCACCCGTGGAGAGATCACTGCAGGCTCCCTGCCCCTTACACATGGATATTAAAAAGATTAAAATAGAATGAATAATGCCTTCCCCACCAGTCTCCTTCACTTCATATGTTGACAATTTTCCTCCCAGCAAGGTACACTGCAGAAAGCAGGAGCTTTTCATTTGCTGACTGCAGCAACAGCAAACAAAATCTTAGTCAGGAGCAAAAAGCAGGGAGTTTTACATTTGCAAGCCATAAGTGACTGGGTTTTTTAATCTAAAACATAATATTCAATTAGTACTAATCTAGTTAGTTCCCTAGAACTAAGATGTAAGTTTGCTATAAAGCTTTCAAATGCTCCAGAAAAAAAAAAATAATGCTACTGCTTTGCCCATGTAAGCCATCATTCTCAACTGAGTCATTGCAAGGTGGATGCAATCTGAGGAGTCAGTGCTGCTGGTCTGAGGGTTGGCCAAGCACACATTTATTTTTTTGTTGCAGAAGACAGTGGAGAAGTAGGTGGAACAGATGCACATCTACAGACTTCGCTGCCAGAAAATGGCAAACTAGTCCCTCTGACTTTGGGATTATTCTGTGCTGCTTTCAGAGTCCTTGCTTTGACCAAAATTATGAGACAACTGAGTGGCACAATCAGAAATATCAGCAAAACAACTCCCTGCTGGACCCTCTTTTTTTTTCTTGTTATACATGTATTTTTCTGGGACTCCTTTACCTTCTGCAGTGCTAAAATGCCACCCTCTGCACAAATTCAATAGTTACACCCTGGAGCTGATGATCAAATTATCTCACAATTGCCACCTAAAGAGATTTAAATCAAACAAAATATATTGGCTGTTTTTATTCTGAGCGCAAGGGAGCTGGTTCCTGAATTTTCAATCACATTAAAGCGGGAAATCAAATTAATCAGGAATTGGATGAAGTGGAAGGTTCTTGATCAAAAAATTTATTGTTAAGTTCTCACATGAATTAAAACTGTAGAGGAAGCAGCTACACTTGGCTTTCCCAAACGGGTTTGTGTGTATTGGAAATGCAGCAAAGAGTGTCACCTAATGGCCAAACATTTTCAGGGAACTGCTCTGTCCCTCCTTTTCTGCTTGCCCATCATTGCTGGCATTGCTGTGTTACACCCTGTCCTGTTCTGCACAATACAAACCAAAAGATCCTCTTTCCTTTCACAATTTTTTACTTCCCTGTGGTAGCTGTTGTCTGTACATCTGAAATCAAAACCACCTTTAACTTTTTTTCTCTTTCTCTGATGCATTAGTGGCTGTTGTTGCATTAAAGTCTGAGCTGTGTGAGCCAGCACAGCCTTCTTGTCCTCACAAGGGTGGCACAACAGTCAGATACCCCAAAGAAAGGCACAGAAATCCTTCAGGAGCTTCCCTCCTAATCTCCCACATCTGCAAGTGATTTATGCCCAGAAAGGCAAAGTTTCATCCCTTCAGCATGGCAAAAAGCAAAGGCAGAGCCAAACCTCCCTTTGCTGTCCCAAGAACATGCCCAGAATTGCCAAAGTGAGACTGCAAAGTGAGATTTGAGGGGTTCTGTTGCCTAATGATCCTTAACCTGGATGGGAAGGGCAATGAAGGTTGTGCTGCAACACAATTCTCATGTGTTCCTTTTCCTTGGGGCAGTTTTTTGCTGCAGGTAGTTTTTGCAGCAATCCAAGTATTAAATACTCCAGCAGCCTGCTCCCAGGAGAAGGTCAGTTCAGTTCCAGAGGCAAATGGAAACACTAAATTAATCTGATCAATGTTTTATGACAAATGAAAAATTCCCAAATCCATGTCCCATACATAGGTTCTGTAACAATGCCTGCATTCTGTGTCCAGAAACTGTATCTTATTTTTGCACAGAATGGCTTTAGATCAAAAGCAGTTCTTTTTGTCCTTGCTTGGAGGTCACTAAACCCATGAAATTCACCCAGACACACCAGCAGAATGCAAGAATCTCCCAAATCTCCTACAGTCCAAGGACTAAATTATGCTTTTTTTATTCAACAGGACTCTGCTCCTGTGACCAGCTTCTCATTAACCCAGCCTCTGGCACTCTTGTTTTGGACAAGCAAATGCACAGAGGTTGGTAAAATCACAGGGCAGAGATTTTCTTTTCATTTATATTCATTTGCAGACCTAGAGAGCAACAGCACGATCAGAGCTTCAGAGCTTGTTAGCAACACAGTCAGCAGTGTCGGGAAGAGTGGGGAGGAAGGAAGGGAGGAAAGAAGGGAGGAAGGGAGGAAGGGAGGAAGGGAGGAAGGGAGGGAGGGAGGGAGGGAGGGAGGGAGGGAGGGAGGAAGGAAGGAAGGAAGGAAGGAAGGAAGGAAGGAAGGAAGGAAGGAAGGAAGGAAGGAAGGAAGGAAGGAAGGAAGGAAGGAAGGAAGGAAGGAAGGAAGGAAGGAGGGAGGGAGGGAAGGAAGGAAGGAAGGAAGGAAGGAAGGAAGGAAGGAAGGAAGGAAGGAAGGAAGGAAGGAAGGAAGGAAGGAAGGAAGGAAGGAAGGAAGCCACAGAGGCCAAGAAAAGGACTATGAGACACCTCTCTGATGCCCACCTGCCAGTCTGGGTGTCCCAGTACAGCTCTTCCTTTCATATACTCCCAGTAATCCACTTCCTTCCCATTTCCATCCTTGCCAAGAGCGACATCTCATGAATTTCCTATTTTAATCACTTAGTCCTATTTTCCAGCACATTCATCATCTCATTAACAGTAAATGCCTTTATTAAGTTAAATATGAAATCCAGCACTAAGCTGTTCAAATGGGTTTTTAGGGGCACAGACAGGTTTCCTTCTTCCCTCCTCCAATCTTGTGGCATCCCTATTCAAATCATTCTTGTACATATTCATGTAATTGGCTGGTCTCCATCTTTAATTAACTGTATTTGAATGGAATCTCATTTTTCCCATGAGAAAGCAATATTTAATATAGTTCAATGTTCACCTGCCTTTTCGTGGAGACAGACGAAACAGCGCCTGATTAATTTTATCCATTAGTTCTCTGTTAATTTGAATCATGAAGAGGCAAGAGAGGAAATACATTTAAATGCCCAATCCTTCCTCATCTACTCTGGGGTTAGTTCATCTATTTTGGGGTTCCAGAAAGTGGGCCAGGAACACAGAAATTTTCTGGTTTGTGATCTCTGACCTAGACCCCACTGGCCTGCCCTGACCCTTGTCAGGAAAACTTCCCTTGCAGGGAGAGACCAAAGAGCTTCCTGTTATTTGATTTCACCAAGGGAAGGTTAAGAGGTCTCTAAAGTATCCACATGATTTTCTATTAAGGAAGAGCTCTTTAATCCATCAGACAGGGGCAGGATGAGACCCAATGCCTGGAAGCTGAAACTGGATCAATCCAAGCTAAGTATGGGGAGTCATTTTCTGATTATTATTTCTCTACAAACCAAAGGGAGTAATTAACTCCAGGAACATCTTCCATTAGTGCCTGATAGATTTCCTATCACGGGAAGTACTTGAACTACAGACCATGGGCACATGCAGCTCAGTCACACAGGGCCAAGCAGGAGGAAGAAGGTGAGTTGTACTCCCAATTATGCCACTGGTGAGGCAAACACAGGATGTTGGCTCCACTCTGGTGCCAATGACTCTTTTTGGATTAAAAAATTGAACTCACTGATAAAGAGAAGTACAAAACAATTTAGGATTTAGAAAAGTAGGAGTCCACAGAACATCTGAAAAGTCAAATTTGGTTAACAAAAATAGCCAAAGCAAGTCAGTGTTGCAAATGAGTGTTTTCCAAGGGAAGAAATAAAAAATAAATTTAAAATTTAAGGGTTTTTAGTAATCCTAAAAAGACTTGTGTTGTTCTCTCTGCAAGACCTCTGTGTTCACATTACATAGGGAAGCCACAGAGGTGTTTGTGAGCAAGAGGTCCAGCAGCCAACCCTCCCCAAAACCCTGCTCTGATGTCTCTCCAACACCTTTTCTATCCAGCAGTGGGATGCGGCAGTTATTGCCACATTAGGAATTAAGGTATTGCCATGTCCTCAAATCCTGTGAGCCCAGGTGTGCTGGCCAAGCAAGGAGGGAGTTACACAGCCCAGCCCAGCTGCCTTTGGTTGTTATTCTTGTTGTGGATCCAGAGGAAAAGAGAGGAATGGCTGCAATTTAGGGAACACAGAGGATTTTCTAATGGGTGGAGAGTGATGCTAGAGGTATTGTCACTGTCACTCAGGCAGTCCAGTAAGAGAAAGTGATGAGAAATCCCAAGATGGGGATTCCTCACAGATGTGAGGAGCACAAGATCTGTTCCTCACATCTGCTGTGCCTTTCAGGAAGGGCCAGGATGAGAGACAGCCTGAAGGGCAGCAGCTGAGGTGCAGAAAGCAGCCTGCTGAGAGCAGAGGGACTGCTGTGCTGTGCTGCTCTGAGCACTGGAGATGGCACAGCCCAGCTTTCAGCAGCAGATTTGAAACTAAAAACAAGTGCTCTGCAGTCCCTTGCAACATCACTTTTACAAGCCTGGGAACACTGAGAAAAGGTTTCTGCACCAGTGGGGCCAATACACATTCCCTGACATTGTGAAATATTAAAGTCCCACCATGACAAGTGGGTCATGCCCAGGGAGTTGTGGAGCAGTCCCTGGGAAGGACAAGGAGGCAGCTGGAGAATGTGTCCCTCATCTGAAACCACATCTGTCCAGCAATTCCAGCTCATCCCAGTGTCCAGCCTGGGCTGGAGCACAGCACTGGCCTGGCTGCTTGCTGCAGCCACCTGCTCCTCACTGGACACCAAGAATGACTTGCTGCTTTCCTCCCATATTCTTACAGACAAGTTTGTGGGCTTTGGGAAGCAAAAAGGATTTCCATTTGTATTAAAATAACACCTAGGATGCCTAATTTAAAAAAAAAAAAAATCAGGTCCCATCCTCCCTTCCTTAGAGGGAGGGGAATTCCTGGATTGAAATGTTTGGGCAAAAATAGATGGAGAGAGAAAATAGGTAGAAGTCTGAGCCTACTACATTGGGTCTGTGTGACCCTGTAAAGCTCCCTAAATATCCTGTGTACTTCACCTCAGAGCTGAATGGCAGACTAGAGCCTTGTGAGAGCAGAAGAGAACTCCCTGCTTTCTGTTTTCCCCATGGGATAACAACATAAATGGTGGGGTTTGCATCACTTGGAAAGTCAGAGCCAAAAGTATCCTGATAACATTTTGCAGGTAGTAAAATAGAAAGAAAAGAGAAGTCACAAAAGAGTTAACTTTGGATTCAGTCAAAATATGACCAGCCAATTGATCGGTAGGATGCTGGTATTATTAATTAAAAAAAAAAAAAATTAAGGTACTATCACTAAATGAATAGACAGAGAGGAGTTGACCATGCTAACATATGCCACCAAATACCAGAGTCAGGACACAGCTAAATAATGTATTTTAATATCAGATACACACTGGTGACCCAGTGCTGCAACATGAAATGGAAATGAATCAATAGAAAGTAATGACAGAGAATAATACGTGGATTAGTGAGGACAGAGATGGATTTCTGATCCAGGATTTTCCCCAAAAGACAGCTATGTGCTCTAAGAACTATAAATCTTTAATCAGTTCATCAAGTAGCTCAGTTATTCCTCTGTGCATACACTCAGGGCTAGATAAAAGTACCTTCTGCATCTGAAATTTGGGCATGGCAGTTTCTGGGGCTGAGCAGAGGTGCTTGGCTACTGGAGAGAATCCAGATCCTGCAGGGAAGGGCTTGGAAAGAGGAACATTGCACAACATTGCAAGGAGCTGCCTTGGAAATGATCCAGCCAAAGCTGGACCATCCAGAGGAATGATCCCCCTGCAAGAATTTTATAGGCAAAAGGGGTAGAAGCTGCTTGATGAGACAATCACAGAAAGGGAAAAGGACTTTTTTCCTGTTCCAAAACCTTGCATATTTGGTTGAAAGGAAAATGCAAAGCAATGGGGGTGTAGAGTGCAGAGCCCAGGCCTCTCTCTCCCTGGATCCCACTCCATTCTGACAGTAACTTCTCTCTCTGCCACCAGAAGAACCCAAATCTATGGTATTTTGCAGTATTCTAGCTCCAGACATTGGAGGAAACTGTTTCTGCTCCAGAGCAGCCACTGGCTCAGCCCCTCTGTAGGGAAAAGTGGGTTTAGACTCTCCCAGGAGAAGGGTAGAAATGAATTCCTAGTTTTCAGTGCATGAGCACACACTGTGACTCATCACAAAGAAGAGATTTTGCCCTCAGCACCTCTCCTTGCTCTGGCAATGCCTTAAAGCTGCAGCAACTGCATTTTGTGGGAAACTGTCCTGAGGCATGACAACACCCCAGAACACATCCCAGGCTGAGCCCCTTGGAGGTGAGGGGCAGCTGTGTCCCCATTCCTGGGTGTCCAAGATGTTCAGAGGATGGAGGATGGCAGCTGAGGCTGTTAAAGAGTATGGATTTTATTAACCCACATTTACAAGTGCCAAGAAGTAAAACTTTCTGGGGGTTGGGTGGATTTAACATGGTAGGTTTTGGTATGAGGTAGCTGAGGAGGAAGCAGAATCAACTTTGGATCTCAATTTTTACCTCACTCTGACCCCAATTGTGCCTCAAATGAGGGTTTTTTAGAAAAACTTTCTGAAGTCAGGAGATTTATATCTTATTTCCAAATGGAAGGGACTTTGCTGAAACCGGCATGGATTTTACCAGGTCAATACAATTTATGATGAAATAGGAGACGTTTAAATCTAGTTCTACATAAATAGCCCCAGCAGGAAAGTAGAGGAGCCTGATAAAAAATATTTTAAAAAATTAATCCATTTTTAATGCATCAGCATCAGAAAATGTAACAACAGCCAAGGAGATCTCAAATCCTTCCTGCAGAGGGTAGGGAAGGGAACACACTGCACATGCCAGCAGGCTTGTGGGCAGACTCACTGGCTACACTTTTTCTAAAAGGATTCATACCACCCTCTCCTGAAGGGACATTTATATTCAGGGCCAGTATTATACACAGTTAAGAGAGCACAGTTTGGAAAGTGATTTTCTGAATGATGATGAATAAATCTGGCAAGAGTGAGTGCAGCAACCACTGCCTGAGAGGTGGCCAGAGTGGGGGTGAGAGCACCAGCCTGTTCTGCTGTGATTCTGTCCCAGCATACTGGACCCAAAATCCAGGCTGCCAGAGCAAAAAGATGCAACAGCAGTGTGGGAATATGTGCATTTGTAGAAACAGAGGAATTCAGTCACTCCAAGAGGCATTTGGTCAAAGTCCCCAGGGCTTTCACAGAGAGCACCTCGCAGTAGCTCTGCTCCGCAGCACCAGATGGTCCATCATTGCCAAGCAGCTTTATGGTCATCCAAACCCTCTCAGATCTCTGTTCCTTGAAGTTGCACATCTTTCAAGAAGAAAAACAGGGGAAAAAACTGTCTTGAAAGCTGGGCTTTACTGCCCTGAGCCAAGATTCACATGATACCTTTTAACAGCCTTTCCTTCCCCACTTTTCAATTAACTGCTCTGCACTGAAGATTGCAGACTGTCAGCTCATGCAAAGAGTAAATCCTTTCCTAGAGCTTTTAAAACTATTTTCTCAGGCTCCTGACTGCAGAGGGTTTTGAACAAACTGTTTCCAAGGAGGAAAAAGAAAATTAAGTGAATGGTTTATTGCAGTCAGCAGCATTTCTCCCAAGGTGTTTGTGCTGCTGCTCTGCTCCGGGGAGGAGGAGCTGTCACACCTCAGTGGACTTTTTCCAGGCAGAGTCATCAGTTTTGACTTCATATTTCCTTGGGGTTAGATGGAAATTTCTCAAGACTAGAAGTAGGAGGCAGAAAGGCACCTACCTACCTACCTACCTACCTATCATACACAATCTGCGAGAGGTGAGACAAGAAGGGACTACAGAATTTTTCCAGCTTGCTCCAGAGCAAAAAGAAAGAGCAAAAGGGAACTGAAGTGCTTTAGTAAAAACTGACACTCCTCATTTTTCAGGTGATGACCAAAATGGAGGTGACATTTTGGTCGAAAAGGATGTCACCCTGGTTTCCAACTCGTTCCAGGAATTTGTTTGGAAACTAGATGTTGCTGTACTCCAAGAACTGATGCTGCCAGGAGGTGGTGAGAAATAAAGGATTCAAAGAGAATCCTCCACTCTGGAGACGTGAAAAGAGAAAATTAGAAACCTGTTAAAAATCATAAAACTGGCAGGTCAACTGAATTATCTTAGCAATTTGGAAGAGTGACCTGAAAGATAGTAGCTGAATTTGGGGAACAGGTTTTTTGGTTTGGGTTTGTTTTGTTCATTTTTTTAAGATTCAAAAACTAATATCAGTATATATATATATATAGTACATGACCTTCCAGACATGACATTCCAGATTAATTTTTAATTCTGTCATAGAGGGGCAAATAGGAATAAATAAATAATGGCTGAGAAAGCAGAACAAAGCAGTCCCATAATCACTGTTTCCTCTGCAAGAAAAAAAAAAAAACAACAAAAACAACAACAAAAACAACCTTATACAGAATAAAGTTTTAAGCCCAAACCAAAAAAAGGCAGGTTCACCACAGATGCAGCCCAGCACTATTTCCTGCATCCAGGCTTGCAGAGAGACAGCTCTGAGGAGTGCTCAAAGAAAAATTGCAGTGTTAAAATCTGGTCATTTTTCCATTTCCATCACTGATTCCTTCCAGATAAGGAAATGTACTACAGAGTCACTTGGGAAGCAGCCTTTAATGTGCCTCCAAGACTTCCTGGGTTTTAACAGGTCATTTCCTCGCTAAAAAATTCTGCTTCAGACCACTGGACTGGGGCAAGACAACCTCAGCACCCTCCCATTGCATATCAATATTTATTAACATTTATTATGTTAAAGGAGGCTTCAGAAATTTCTCAGAAAAAGAGGAAAAAGAATAAGAAACAGGAGCCCATTGTCCCATCAGCACAAGGAGCAGGGACAAATATATGTATATATACACTTAAATATGTATATATGTCCCCTTCTGAAGGAGGGACAAATTGCAGCAAACTCCTTCTCTCACTGCAATTTCTCCCCTTCTCAGGACATTTCCCTTGCCAAGAGGAAGGGCTGGAGCTCTCCCATCTCCCTCCCTCCTCCAGCATCTTGGCTCTAACCTGGCACAAACCCTTTGCTGCATTTTATATAACTTCATTGGTCTGACTTCCCAACTGCTTAACAGCCCTTATCAGCAAATAAAAGCCTCCAGCAGCAGATGAGCAAAGTGATTGAGAAAGCTATAAAAACAGAAAAGAGAGAGCTGTCTGTAGTTAAAACAAGCCTCAGCTCCTGCTCCCCAGCCAACTCCCCCACTAAGTACAGAGGAATTGCAGGTTTATTACCCTCCCTTTGATTGTATGTCATCATTACAGCATTGTTTTCCCACATACCAATTCCTTCCTAGCTCCCACTTGCAATAAAAACCAGAGATTTGGGTTCTTTTAAAAGATTAATGGACACAGCTGCCCTCATACTCTAAACTTGTGAAGTGGCTGAATATCACTCCTGAAATTCCAAATTCTGACGGTTTTCTGCTGGGGCTGGAAGTCAATGATGTTGTGAATTACAGTAGAGTTGGGTGGAGGGAAGGAGTTGGCACTGTGGTGAAATGAGACCTGTTGAGGGGAAATTCCTCATAAAGAAACTCCAGAATTAACAACCGTTTTTGATGAAAACAACAAACAACAAAAGCTGTTTCCTTACAGGTTTTCAAAAGAAAAAAAAAAACAATTTTGCACAGAATGACTTGAGACTTGTCTGTGCTCTGCTTTGGGGGTGAGTAGGAAGTGATGCTCAAAACAAAGCCTGAAAGCATTGCTCTAAACACAACAGCTCACTAATGTGGGAGCAAAGCACACCTTGGGGCACAATTTGGGGCGCTGGAGTGGCTGGGATGAGCAGGATGAGGGTGGGAGCCACATGCCCAGTGCCATGGGCAGGTTACGTGGGTCAGCACAGGAGGTGCAGGGATGGAGCAATTCCCGGGTAGAAGAGCTAGAGATGGGGGAAAGGGTCTTTTTGGATGGAAAAAACCCAGAAATTTGGTTATTTTCTTTTGCTGGTGGGAGACAGGTTGTAAGCAAGGGTTGATTTCTGTTTCTCTCCCACCCCCAGGATGATTGGTAATTTCCCTTGGCCCTCAATGAACCCCTTAGCCCTGCAAAATGTCCTTGCAGGGTTTTGCTGTGGATCTGCAAGGTCCACAGAGCCATCCCACGGTGTCCCCATGGCTCTCAGGCCAGGCACAGGCTGACCATTCATTCAGAAATACAACGAGCTGGAGAAAGCCATGCTGCTCACAAGGTGTGAGAGGGACAAATGGGTGGCACAAAGGACAGGTAGGACATCCTCATGTCCCCAGTTTCAGTCCTGATCACATGCCTGGATAATCCCCAGCTCAGGACAAGCTGGGACTCCTTGCTGGCACCATTTTGGAGGGAGTGACAAGCGACAGTAAATCTACCCTGACCTTCACTACAAGCCTGTGTGGGCTGTCAGGACCCAAAAGAAGAAACCCAGATGTGTGCAGCAGCAGAAAGTCTCTTGCCAAGCCAGAAATGCTGTGTTTTCACCCCAGCTATGATGTCTGCATTTAGTATTCATTGCCATGTCAGTGATCCTCATGAATTCCCCCCGTGTGCATGTGCCTCTCTCATCCATTTCTATCAGCATCCCTCTGTAATTTATTATTAGTTAAGAATTAATAGACACTTGGAAGTATAATGTTACATTTTTGTCTTCTGGTGCTCTGAAGCATTTCATGCAGCAGATCAAGCATTAAATCTGTCATGTAAACACATTATTTTGTCATGTGATGCATTATGATAGCCCACTACCAGGAAAATGAAAAGCACTTAACGGTTCGTGTTTGATGTGTACTGTCAACAAAACTCAGGAAGAATTTATAAGGTGTTGTGGTTTAATGAGTACCTGTTTAATAGGGTTTGAGTATCATTCAAAAATGTGGCTTTACGGGAGACATGTGATACATTGAATTTCAATGTGAATTATAAAACCCAATCTAGATCTCCAGGCTTCTACACAGCAAAGATAATAAGGTCCAGGGAGCTGTTTAGAAGCAATAAATCATGACCTTCTCCTTGTTTTCTCTTGGAATATTCCTGTCTCCTTCGTCAGGTTTTATGAAGCTGCAGGGTTCATGTATGGAAGTGCCATCCAGTATCTTTGATTAGGGCAGAATAACTCAGCTAGAGACAGGGAATGAATGAACTAAAGAAAAAGGAAGAGCTGAAAAATAGGAACTCTACCAAAAACCCAGCCACTGACAAGCCTGGCAAAGTTTAAAGGGAAAAAGCCAAAGAGTTTGTTACTGACTTGGGAAAGCTTCAGTGACTGTGTTTCTAGGTGAAATCTTGACCCAGCAGACTCCTAACAAAAGCCCCACACGTGGCCAGATGTATCACAACAGCAACACAAAAAATGGCAAAAATCTGAACACAGATGGAATTTCTTCTCCCTTTGCTCCCCAGGATGCTGCTGGGAGCACCTCCCACAGACTGAAACAAGATGCAGTGTGATATGACAAAAACAGACAGAAGCCTGAGGATAAATCCCAATCCCACTGTTAGCCCACAAAAGAACCAGCCAAGCACTGCTTACAGAGGGAGCCAAAGGTAGATCCACCAAGTGGATCCAAGTTAGAGCTCCCCTTGACCTCATGGTACACAGTTCACAGGCTAAGAGTCCTAAAACCATCTCTTCAGACAGCTTTGGTTGGAATTCATCAAGACCTGATGCAATTAAATGCTCTAAGTTATTAATACTAACAAGATTTACTGCTCCCCATTTACAAATTATTTGCATTTTTATGCATTCTTTTAGCATGGATCATCACGAATTTCTTTGGTATTCATGAGGTTGCAATTTGTGTATTTCCATAATTACCTCATCATATTCCCCATTAGATAATGGACCAAGGGCATAAAACACCAAGCAGAATTCAAAAGCAGCATTGACTCTCTGCTCCACTGAGAGACTGAATGTCCCTTGTCCTTGAAGCAGAGCTCACAGGAAAGCCCTGGCAAAGGGCTCTGCCCCACCACTGGCTGAGGCTTGCAGGTAGAACTAAAATTTAAAATAATTTTTAAAAAAATCAGAGCTTGATCATTGCAGCCTGCAGGATTATCCCTGCTCACCAAACTGGGTCCATGCACACATTCTCTCTGCACAGCCCCCTTGGACTAAAGAGGATTGTGCCATGTGCATGACAAGTTAAGGAATCACAATCATCTCCAATCCACAGCTTTTAAAGCAGGACACAAGTGGGAGCTGAAGAACCAAAACCAGCTTGGCCACACAGTGCCCCACACCAGGACTGTCACTGCATCCCCTAAGGCAGAGTTTGCATCCCAAACTAACCCAACCCAACCTCACGGGTAACTCACCAGCACAGCAGAGGGAGGGGGAGGAAGGAAGAAAGATGAATTTCCTGTACATGAAAACCTTTTTGTGCACTTAGGAATGGAGATGAACAGATTTAAAATTAACAGGCTTAGTTCAGCGCTGGGCAAGTGATCTAAAATGGCCAATAAATAATTCATCCCATCACCATCCATCACGGGCAGCCTGGCCGCTGACGCAGACCACGTCGGGGGGCTTGCTTGGTGAAAAGAGACAACTTAATTCAGAGCAAAGTGTATAATCCAAAATCCCATAAATGATTCATCACTGGATTAAAAGCTATAGATTTCTCCATAAAATTCTCTCCCCTGCATTAAATATGCAGATGATTGTGTGATGTTTATTAACTACTGGATGGCTTAGTTAAGGATGACACCAGCTCTGGTGCTTGAAAGCACCTTTGAAGCTATGAATCTTCATTAGAAGTATATTAAGCATGAAAAGGGGTTACCTTCCAGGATTCAATGTTCACCAACATCAGTAGAACTATGCACATGAGAGCAGAGAGTTGGGCCTCAGTATACTTTGTTTTAGAACATAACTATAGACAGGATTTCTGCCCTGGTTTGGATTACCTACCATATTCCTCTTTCTCATGGCATTTTAAAAAACGGAGAAAAAATCCCAAACCTCAAAACATACCCCACCAAATTTTCCTTTTTTTCTAGAAACTTCAAAAACAGAAGCTGCATGTTGAAATAGCCCGAGAACATTCAGCTTTTATTCTTCTAAGAATTTTTTTTTTTAATTTTAAAAAAATATTTTGGGAAGTGGTAGATTTCCCTTCCCCTTGGAGAAGGGTCAGTGCTGGAAAGACTAAAGAAAGGCAATGAACTTTTACCAGAGATTATTTCCCAACACCTTCCTCCCCAACCCTTCCACTGGTTTTTGCACACTCCAATTTGCATCTCTCTTCCTATTGTCCACATGGTCTTTCCTGTCTCAGTTTCAAGCTACTTGGAAAGGTTAGAAAAGGTTAGAAAAGAAGTCCCATGAGGAGAGGCTGAGGGAGCTGGGGGACCTCAGCCTGGAGAAAAGGAGACTCAGGAGGGACCTTTTTGCTCTCTGCAACTCCCTGACAGGAGGTGGTGGCCAGGAGAAGGTCAGGCTCTGCTCCCAGGAAACCAGCAGCAGGACAAGAAGAAATGGTCCCAGGGAAAGTTCAGGCTGGACATCAGGAGGAATTTGTTCAATGAAAGCACTGTCAGGCATTGGAAAGAGCTTTCCAGGGAGGTGGTGGAGCCACTATCCTTGGAGGAGTTCAAGGATGTCACTCAGTGCTCTGGTCTGGGTGACAAGGTGGGGATCAGCCACAGGTTGGACTCGATGATCTTGGAGATCTTTTCCAACCCATTGATTCTGTGACTCTGCCCTACAGGGTGAGGAGATGGGGATTCTCTGTGGGAAGCCCCACTCTAATCCCAGTGCTCCTCTTAGTTTCTAAACACCCCTCAAAGTGATCCTTTGGAGAGCTCCTTGCCAACACCCCTGACCTGCCTGATGGATGCTGAGACGAGCTGGGGGATTGTTTAGGGCTGGCATTTCCTTTCTCAGGTCACTGCTTCCACACTGTGATTGCAGGAGCTGCTGACTCTTGGGGTTTGGGTTTTAAATCAGCAAGAGAAACCAAAACCACACTGCTCCCAGCTGGGCTTAGACAGCACAGGGAAGAGGAAATCAAGAAGTACATGGTCACCACAGCCTGAGGAGCACAAGAAAACCAGGGTGATACTGAGACTTGCAGGAAATTGTGTTGCTGGAGGAAACATGAGCTGGAGCCAAAGGTGCTGAAAGCATTCCCTGGAGCCAGCCATGAGCTGGACTCCTGGCTGGGACTTCCATCACCACTGGAGGAGGCTGCATTTCTTCTGCTTGGTGTCAGCAAGTCTGCATCACCTTTACAGCCTCTTCTGATCCCTCCAGATGTTTCTCTGCTCAGTCTCTGCAGCTCAATTTTGCCATCTGCTGTCATGTCTGTGGCAGAACATCCCATTTCCTCATTCTGCCAGGCTAAAATTTTCCACTTTTTCATGCATTCATCTCACACTGTGTGGTTATCTCTGTTCTTTCCCCAAGTCCCATGATGCTATTTATTCCTATTTCTAATTTCCTATGTACTCAGCCACATTCTTCCCTTCTGCTTGCTCTTCCTTAAGCCCCAATTACATTTCACCTCTGAAACCAAGAGACTTACTTATATTAACCTTAAAAAATGCCTAGAAAAGCACATTAGGGCTAAGAAACAAACCTGGAAACATAATAAAATGTGCTGCTGAGATGGAAAGGGACCATCAGAACAGTCAGCTCCAATAAAGTCTGTTAAGAGAGGTCTCTTATTAATCTCAAAATGATATTTAATTCATTCCTCTGGTTTCTCTTTAAGGGATTTTTATTCCTAACTCAGCACTTCCCTTTTTTCTTTTTCATTATTTCCTCCTGTTTTCTCATTAGCCAATCCCATATCCCAAAATATTCAGATCTCCCTTTTTAATTGCTTTCCCTCCATACTAATCGGGCAGTTCAGCCATCATCTCCTCACATCAGACCTCTTTTACCCTCTTTATTGGTCATTTTGATACAGATAATTGTCCACCAAGTACTGGGGGCCAGTAAAAAATTATTAGTTGGACCAGCAGCTAAATCCTTCATTAATTAACTGCCTTGCTCCACAGAGCTGAGCCAGACGCTCCAGATAGAACAACATTTAGGCTTGACATGGACTCTGAACAAATTAAAACCTGTTTTGCTCTGCCACAGGCTCCCTGTGCAAATCCATAAATGCTGAGATAATTCCAGCAGCTCCAAGTGCTGGGGAGAGGCCTCAAAGCTGGGTAATTTTGTGGTGCTTGGCAGTTGGAGAGGTGGTGGGAGGCCAGGATGGAGGGACTGGAGTTTTGGGGAAATGCAGGACAATTTTAAAGCAAATTTGCTGCTTTGCCCTGTGTGTTGCTTTAATCTGTTAACAGAGGGTTTTCTTGGCTACAGTGCTTTATTTTACTTAACTGTATTTTTTTCCCTTCCAAGATAAAAGTTTTAAAAATAAAGGCCAACATTTCCAGATGCCAATAACATCCTCTCAAACAGCCTTTTCTTTCTAAAAACGTGCTGCTTTCATCCAGTTTTTCTCCACTAGACCCGAGACTGCATTCTGGGGCTTCTGTTGCTTTTGGAAAGCAGCACTTCTGTTTCCTCCAGCTACATTTTCAAAGGCTCCCTTTAACCTTTCCCTGAACACACTGACAGCCAGAATCCTCCCAAACAACTTCAATGAATTCTCATTTAAACATAACCCTCCCCAATTCCTTGCTTCCAATTGCCACCCTAAACCCAAGCCTCTGCCTCGATAATTGGGGTGGATAAAAAGATAAATAAAAACGCTCAGTGGCATAAGTTACACTTACAGCTTCCCCTGAAGCTTCTCAGGGCTGCATTTCCACATGGCTGATCAGATCAAACTCACTTTGTTGGCTCCCATCTCTTCTCCCCTTGTGCAGCTCCCCAAAATCAGGGCTTTTAAGTCCAGCCAGCACCACAGCAAATGTGCTAGAACCTTCCCAAGTGAGAGCCAGCTCTGCTGTAAAGAAGTAATTAGTGAAGAGCTAATTAGTAAGAGCAAAAGGATTGGCCCAACTCTGACAATTGGAAGCTGCAATGGAAATATTGTTGACTTAATTAGCAGGTTTAATTGGGTGGGAAAGAAAGGCAAGAAAGAAAAGTTTGGGTTTTTTCAAAGGAGTACATCAAAACTGTTTGGGACTTTTTTTATTTGTTGGTTTGTTTCTTTTTATTCCTTTGAGATTTTTGTAGGATTCATGCCTGGAAGTGACAGATGCCAGGTCCCTGGGCTCAGCACAGGCTCTGTGTTGGGGAGGTGACAGCCACAGTCACCACTGTGGGACAAACACAAGGCTCAGCTGAGCTGACCCAGTCTGGGACCTGTGGCTAGCACAGGTCTTTCCCATGAGAATTTTTTCCTGTGTTTTATAAACAAAGATAAAGTTTGGATGTTATTAAAAACAGTGTCTCGAGATTTGGACAGTTCAGGCCTGGCCAATCAGGCCTAGGGGGAGGTTTCTCACTGACCAATCTGGGTGACCTCTGAAAAATCTATATAAGTTGGAATTAAATAATAAAAGCTCTCTTTTATGCCATGCCGAGAATCCGAGTCTTTTTCTCTGCTAGAGAAAAACAGCGACAGGGACCCAGAGGCCATGTCCTCTGTCTGGGAACTCCCCTGCCTCCCACCAGAGCAGAGTGCAGGGCTCTGAACCCACGAGAGACCAAGAGGGACCCAAAGAGGAACCTCCCTGCCTGCCCCAACCCACAGCCTGGCAGAGATGCTGCAGGGCTCAAGAGTCTCACCACAGCCCTGAGCACGACCAGCAGGGAAGTCCAGAGCTGCCACACCATATCTGCTTCTGATCCAATGCTGCTCCCACAACGTCTTACCTCAAGCTGTGGCTGCCCAGAGGTGCCATGGAGAGAACAAAAGTGTCATGGATTGGGACATTCTCCCATGCCATTGCCATTGTCACTGCAGCAGAGTGGGTGAGAACCCCAGGGAATTACACCAAAGCTCTGCAGTGTGTCCCACAGATGATCCCCCAATCCCTTTCCTTCACAGATTTAGAAATGAGTGGTGTGGGGGTTCGTGGGGACATGGTAGAGAAATTCCCCTCCAGGTTGGTCCTCTGGGCATTTTCCCACCTCTGGAAATGTTTCAGTATTTCTATGGAGAGCTGAGACAGCACACCAGTTGTTTCAACACCTGGGGAGCAACTAACTCCTGTTCAAATGCCTCAGGATGTGGCACAAAAAATGCAATTGCCAGCGACAAATTACAAAGTTTATTAACATATTCTCCAAGGGTTATTCAAACATGCTGAATCACAGGCAGTAGTGGTACCCCTTAAGTAATCTGTATTTTTGATTTTAACTCACAGTATTCTTGTGGCTTCATTTTTCTGTTGATTACATAAAAGCATTAAAAACTGTATTTTATGATTCCTTTTCTCTCTTTTTGGCAATTTGAAGCCAGGCAGCCTTCCATGTGATCTCTTCTGTTCCTCACAGAACAAGTTGTATTCAAGAAGAGCATTAGTAAAAATGGAGAAAAACAAATTCAATTGTGCAACATGGTGTTAGTAAGAAGGCAGATGCCAAAAGCATCCATGAATAATGCATAAAGCCCCTTCTCAAATAAGCTTCTTTATGCAATGAGTTTTAAGGGAGACATGGGAAAATTTGCACAAAGATTTTAAACTTTCATAGTTGAATCTCTGGCCTTTGTTTTACACCCACTGATATTCTGAGGGTTTATAAGTATCTCTCAATGCAGAATGGAACAGGCCTGTTTCATTTCCCATGGCATCTGCAGATGATGTAGGAGCTCTTCACAGGGAAAAAATGTTGTTTTCTCCTTCAGCACCACTGAAAATTTTTTCATTCTCTTCTGGTGGCTGAACACTGCAGTGAGAAGCACAGATCACTATGGATGGGGTAAAAGGACATTGCTGCTTCAGAGCATCCTTTCTTATTTGTAACATCAGCAAATTCCCATGGAAACCAAAACCTGAAGCTACTGAGTCCAATGACTGCAGTGGAGTAACATCTACTTTTTGCACCAGGGAGGTATTTACCTTGCTTGCATTCCTCTCATGGGTAGGGAAGGATTGTTCAGACCTTGTAAAGGCAGCTGTAGGGTAACCACCATGGGATTCAGAAAAGAGACTTTCCTTGGCACCCAATCCCTATCTCCCAGGTGGAGTAAGCAGTGAGGGATCAGCTACCACTGAAAAATCACTGGGCTTTGGAAAAGGGATAATACTTCACTGGACTACCCTGTGGTTTGTCCACAGAAAAATTTTCAGGATAAGCCAGAAGATATGAACTTATCAGTTACACCTGCACAAGATATCATGTCCTGGTTCTCAATCAAAAATAAAGCAGATGAGGCACTTCCTCAAGCTGAAGTCACTACAGAGCAGTAAGAGTTGCTTAATTTCTCCACTGCCCTGGGTTCCTGTTCATTCCTACACAGAAGAAGCACCCAGGAACCACTATTTAGTTTTTAGAGTGAAGCTTCCTCATAGTACAACTTTGGTAATCAGCACCACAAGCCAATACTGCACCCATTGCAATCAGTGGCCAATACCTTCCTGTCTCTAAGAAAAATTACACTGGAACTTTTAATAGGAAATTACAAAATGGATTACCTTTTTATAATAAACTTCTTTGTGAGTTTACCTGGAAGCAAAATAATATTAATGTTACGTTGGCAAAACGAAATCTATCATTCTAATGTATCCGTCAAACGAGCTCAGAAGCAGTGATAGCAAAGCTGCAAAATTTCTGTGGGCTAAGCAGGAAAGGAAGGATCTCATTCTGATTTCAGTTACACTGGTGTGTTTTGGGAGTAATTCCTGGAAACTGTGGGGCCACTTAAATATAAGGAGAGCCAACAGGATGAGCCAGACGTGCAACAAGTGAGTGAACAGGTTCTTGGCACAGCCTTCCTCCTGCTGCATCCCCACCTACTCATCCTCCCTGGACCCCTCGTGGTGCCACAATGCTGGAGTAAGGACAGCAACTCCCATAAAATGAACAGAGAGAATAATTTCTCAAGGTTGCATTGAAGGATACTTACGTTTCCAAACCAGTGAGATCATCAATATGAAAAGGACAGACCCTGCTATGGCACAGGCAATGAGAATGGCAGAGCTGGGAAACTGGAAAGGAGAAGAGAAAAACTGAAAAGGCTTTAGGAGCACATTTCCTTCAAAGCTATTTTCAAAGCTCCACTGGTGGCTCAGAGCACTGGGCTGCAGTTTGCAATGCTGTTCTGAGCTTGCCTGTACAAAGTGTTGAAAGGACACATCAAGCTGATCATGATAAAAAACATTAATTACCTGTCAAGTATTTAATAATCTTCCTCTGAAATATTGAAACCAGATTCATCCCACTTAACATGAACTTCTTAACAAGGTGTCCAAAGTAGAAGCAGGAGCTCAGTCACCATCATCCTTCTCTTAGAGACAGGGAAGTGTTAACAGCCTCCTAAATGTCCTGGTCACACCCTGAGGATGTTACCTCCCCTCTCCCACAGGGATGCCAGGGGATGAGTTTTTTCTGAAGTGTCCAGGCCAGATGGAATGCTCACAAGCTTTGGCTCTATCCAGAAAAGAGGAGCAGATGGTTCCTGAGCTTCTAAACTGAAGTTCAAGGCACTGTTTGCAAAAGCTGTCCCTTTAGTATGAATGTACTGAAAATCACTAGCAGGTCCTGCTGTCCTGATTTCTACTCAAACACTCTTGAAACTTACAGGAAGCTTTACCTTATCTCCTCTGTCTTCATGTTTCTCAGCATTGCCATTAAAATTTGCCGAAACCTCTGCAAGTGAAAGAGATTGAAATTACTCCTGGCACAGTCACCTGCAGGAGTGAGGGCTGCAGTGGCTGTCACTGTGTCCATCAAGGAGTGATGAACTCTCAAGAACACCTTGCAACCAAAGAGAAGGATCAGTTTCCACCGCAAATGGTAGCTGAGGAAGGCATGGGAAATGTCAGCCTTCATCAAGAAAGAGGAGGCTGAAGCACGTGAAGCAAGATAGCAACTTGTCTGCTGTGAGGGAGTTTTGCATGGGTGGGAGTGGATGTGACTCACATCAACAGGGTACATCTGCTGCTGTCACTGCTTTTGGGGTGGCTCTTTCCAGCTCACTGTCACAACTCAAGTTGCCCCAAGAATCTCACAGTTAAGACCCTTTGTAAAACTTAATTTCACAATGGCAAAATTCAGGCATCATCCAGTTCTATATCAGAAGGATGACCAGTGAGTAATCCTCACAAAATACTCAAGAGTCCACTTTAGTCTCTTCTATGAGCCCTCTCCAGGGGCTTTAAGGAAAACTCTTTCTGCTGTAAGTCTTTAGGTCTAGCCAAAGAACACTTGCAAAAATCCAAATACTGTGGGTTTAAAAATTAAGAGATTCTCAGCATTTATTGAAACTAAGAGGCCAAATACAATATGTCATCCTCGAATTTTAGCATTCCTTCAAGTTCTCAGTTGAGAGAACAATACTTGGGAAGGATTTAAAATGGAAAGCTCAATGAACTCACAGTAATGACAAATCAGATATCTGAGAATTCAGCAATGTTGAAAAGTTCAGTTTTTAACTTCCCTCAGACCTGAGATGCCCGACAGTCGTGAGTGATTCAAAATCTACTTCCTTTGGAGGTATAAAAACTTTTTTTTCTCAGCTGTTGTTACATCCTGATTTCAAACAATTTCTGCGTGGACCTCAGGTATTTCTTACTGCCAAATGCAATGAAGAGCTATCATTCCATGTTTGGAGCACTCTTAAGAATACTCAATAGTTTTGTTTATGCCAACTTTTTAATTTCTCTGAACAAGCAACTTCTGACCTTGCAATGTTCTCCCAACTCACCCATGGCTGATATCTCTTCCATCACGACAAAGGTGCTAGTTTCCTCTGCAGCTGGAAGTGTACCTGGGAATTCAGGGGTCACTGCAGCTGGAAGTGTACCTGGGAATTCAGGAGTCACTGAAACAAAGTAAAAGGTAATGCTTATAAAGATCATTAACTAGGAGGGTCTCCACATGGCATTTAAAATTGCACAGACATCAGTCTGTGGAAAAAAGTCACTAATGTGGATACAGTAGCAGCCTGCAAATGGTTGGGGTGATAACAGGTCACTCTGAGCACTAATAACAGCAGCCTTCATATGAGATGAGAATGTAAATACTCAATTTTAAACATGCTTTGAGTTCTCACTGACTTTATTTCTCAAGCAGAACATACTCTAAACTAACCTTTTCACCAGACCATTTCAATTGTCTTTCCCGAATCAAGAAAAAAATTAGTTCACAGTTAAGCCAATCTCTCTTAGTCCACCCCAGGTGCTGAACTTAGCATTTATTTCTGTTGTACTCCATGAGGTTTCTGTCACATTAGTTCTCCAGACTGTGAAGGCTTCTCTGAAGGAAGCCTGACCTTCTGCTACCTTGGCTGTTCACCCCAATTTAGCATCATCAACATCTCACCAGTGTTACCTTCAACCCCCTGAGACACACCCACCCATAGGCATCTCAGAGAAAACCTCCCAGACACATATAGAATATTTGGAGAGTCTCCACAATGCCAGTCAGGCTAACACAGACCATCTCTGCTGCACAGAAAAAGGAAAGGATTGGTGCTGGTTACCCTCTATACTTCCAGGGAGCGTGGAGCAGAATATGTCATCTTCAGTCGTCACGTCAGCTGCTGGGGAAGTAGTTGGAAAATCTGGGAGAGCACTGATGTCCTCCATAGATACAGGAAAAATATCATTTTCTGTCACAGCAATTGTTGGAGGAGGAAAGGTCTCCTGTGTAATCTCCTGCAGTGCTGGAGACTCAGTGGCAGTGGTTGCTGGTGTGGAGGTGCTGCTTGTCAGCAGCACTGCAGTCTCTTCTGTTGGCTGGAGATCAGAGGTTGTTTGAGGAGCAAAAGTTGTTTCTGTAAAATGTTTGGGGGAAACAGGAGCTTTTCTCGTGGTGGTTGTGGTCACTGGAGGGGCTGAATGGATAAAACACAGCCAAGAGAAAAGCCAGGTCAGAGCATTCACCATCAACCCCGAGGGAAGCAAACACAGAAATGAATAAAAATTTATCAGGCTGCTAAAATACTGAGAATGAAGGTGGGAGAGCCACTGTTCAGAAAGCTATTTAATTAGCTGAAAACACAACCAGTCAGAGAAATTCACAGATTTTTAGGTTTGCTTTTCTTTCGCTGGTGTCAAAACCCCCTCCTAGACCCTCCTGTAGAAATGGAAGGGCCAGAACCATGCATGGTGGAACCCAAAAGCCTGAAACCTTTGTGGTTTTGCTTTTCAATGTCCTCATAAAAATACAATAAATAAAACAGCTCAATTTTTCAGCTACAAGCTTCTTGCTGATCTTTGCAACTGGTTCTGTTTTCATGGACTGCTGCCCTCAACCTCAGGGGCAGACAAGCAATTGCAGTGTTTTTCACCCTCTCTGTTGTATTGCTTAAAACAGACAAACCAACATGCTGTGCACACCAACTGCACTCTGTAATAGCCAGAACAAGATTGGATTTCTGCTTTGTGGAGGGTGGGTATCATCTCTTTTTTTAATTATTATTTTTCTGGGTAAGACTTTGCTTATCCTGCAGCTAGAAAAAGTAATAGGAAGGGGAAGAAGCCCTTCAAGGCTCTGAGACAAAATTTCCAAATATGTGGGTGTTGAGGACCCACCCTTAAGGGGAAGGAAGCACCCTTAAGGGTGGGTAATCACAGTGGGTCTCCCTCTGACATGAATGAAACAAAAGTCTTTTCAGTGTTGGGATGAACCGCAAATGAAAAACTGAATTTCATTCCAAGGGCTCTTTAATTACAAATTCCTTTTTCATTCCATCATCTTTTAAAAAGTCAAGCATAGCTACACAATGAGAAATGAAATATTCATTTGAAGGGTGAAAAAAGGGCAAAATTTAGGCTTATTTTTCATCCAAACCACACATTGAATGGGACTCAAATTGGCATTGCAGATTTCCTTGAAATCGATGTAATTTAGGGCAAACACTTTTGGCCAAAACAAACAAACAAAGCACACATAAACTCCAATTTCCACTCTCCAGGGAGAGGTTTCTCCCTGCTAGCTGTGACCCCAAGGTCCCCAGGCTCACCTCTGGTCACCTCCAGCCGTATGTTCCTCTTGATGTCATTGAACCACCCAGGGATCTCTATCCGGCAGCAATAAATTCCTGCATCCTCTGCCTTCACCGTCCCAATGGTGAGGGACACATCTCCACGGGCAATGTAGCCACGGAGATTGTAATTCGGAGATGTTCTGGATGCCACCTTGCTGCCAGTGGTGTACAGAATTGTGTTAGTGCACTTGGAGTTGGGGCAGGGCCCTCTGCCCCAGCACATGTCGTAGATGTCCCTGCGCCGTGTCACTTGGTAGGAGCAGGGCAGCACCACGGATTGTCCTGTCACTGCTCTGACCACAGGCTCAGACACCACGTGTGCTGTGGGGAGAACAAGGAGAGATGAGTGCTGTCAGTCTCTGATGGTGACTCTGCCAACACAACACAGTGAATAAACAACCTGGGAAGAAACACTCTGCCTGCAGGCAGGGCACAGCTGCTGATCCCACCAGGCTTCTCCTGGAGCCTGGGGCAGCTCGTGGCCCGAGGAACTACAGGCAGCAGCCAGGAGTTCTCAGGCTTTGCTTGCTGCAGGGCTCCTTGCTCTGGTCCTGGCCAGCTCATAAAATATGTCAGACATGTGGTGAGCAGAGCTGGGGTCAGCCCAAGCACAGACTGGACCTCTGCAAATGGAATTTGAGAGCCCTGCTCCTGTCCTGTCTCCTCTCCTAGGAGGCTCTTTGAAAGTTGTACAGAAACCTGTTGTGAAAGACATTTGGTTTTCTCAGTCCACCATCACCTCCTTGGAGAAGGAAATGCTGTCACAGTTGCCTTTTGCTGACAGTCTCAAAAGCAGGGTCCAAAATACCTGTCCATGTGTGAAATTGGGGCCTAATTAAGCTGGCAGAGCAGTATGATCTGTCTATGGGAACCTGTTCTCAGAAAGTGCACTGAGCAAGCCCTGCCAACTAATCCAACTTACCCTCTGGAACTCTGTCTACACAGAAGCTTTACTTGTTAGTGTTATGCTGATTTTTAAAAGAGCATTTACACTTTCCTTGTCCTCTTAGTGACCAGCTTTAGTTGGTGTTTACAGCCAATACCCACCTTGGCATCTGGTCTGAATCTTTGCTACCTATTATTCCCTCTTAACTGTCTATGAAGCTCCCAGATAGCCTTAAAAGAGATTTCTTCTTCATGAAAGGCACTATACAAAAAAACATTCCCAGACAGGAACAAATCTCTCCTGGTTTACATCCATCTGCTCTGTGTCATCTCCTACCTTTCTTTTGTCCCCATGTTCTCATTTCCATATGGTGGAGCAGGAACTGAGGGACCTGGGGACCCACCAGCCCTGTCCTCACCCTGCAGATCCCATGTCTCATGGCCAGCTTGCTTACCCCAAAGAGGACTTGCTGCTGCTGCTATTATCACCAGCTTTGGCCCTGGTTTGCCAAACATTTCTATTTTGCCAGCTGTTTGAATGCCTTTCCTTTTTGGCCCGACTCCCAGATAGCAAACAGATGCTTCCAACTGTGTCCATGTCTCTTTTGTTTTCTCTTTAATGGACTATTCCCTAGGTGAGGCTTTAGTCTGGGGCTGGCTGCCTCACGACTTGTTATTGGGATGACATTTCAGATTTGTTGTTGCTTATCCCATTGGCAGGAGAAGCCAACCCATTCAGGTTTCCACAGCTCCAAAATGCTGAAAGAATAGAGGCAGACAAAACAACAGGCAATATGGCCTGGAGGGCAGGAGATTCTGCAGAGAAATGAAGGCAGAATATGCCAGAAACTGAATTCCTGAACACAGGATAAGGCTTTGTGAGATGGAGGCTTTAGCCCTTGGAACGGGAAGGTTCATTTGCCTTGAAGCAGCAAAACAAGAATTGATTGCTAGAATTCAGGTCGCTGCTTCTTGAGGAGAAATAGACTCATCTCCTGTTCTTGTTTCAGCCCAGTTCTGCACAGCACAAAAGCAGCTTCATTAAGCAAACCTTTAACAAATGAAAATTTGCCTGCTCTTCTCTTTGAAAGAATCAGAGCCCTGAACTTAGTAAATAAATAAGTAGTTTAAAAGAAGAAGAGGGAAGACACAAAGCACCAGAGTGTCTTCAGTGCAGTTTCCCACTAGTACTCCTGCTAGAAAGTTACAGGTTTTGCAGTTTCAAATCCTCTTTTAATTTCTGTGAAGCTAATGCTGCCAACATCTGCCTTCACTGCAAGCTGGTAAGGAAAACTTCAATGCTGCAGCAGCCTGAATTCAACAGCATGAACCTCTGAAAGGATTAAATAACTTGTAATTGCAGCCTCCTCTACAGACACATTTTCCAGAGTAAATAGTGAATAGGAGGGTATGAATATGTCTTTGAAATGAAGAGCTTCCTGAGACTGTAATACTGTGACACCCTAGTCTTAGTGTGAGGGGAAACCTGCCCTTCTCCATGGCATTTACCTTCCAGGCACCCAGATTGAACCCAAGGCTCTGCCTGGGTGGTTCCACTGAAGTCTGGGAGGTTTGTCACTCTAAGTTCTTCATCAGTGAGAGAGAAATGGTTTCCAGGTGTCTAATATACCATCCAAAATAGAAAGGGGTATTCATAATTGGTCAGATCATATAGGTATACTCATATTTGCATACATTCTCTCTCAGGGGCAGGTGGCACTAAGCAGTAACTCCAATAGCTGCTCTTGTAGTTGTCTCCTCTCCCACAAACTGGTCATTGGATGGACAAAAATATTTATCCTCCAGCCAAGACACCTGGTTGAAAAAGAATTTTTACTTCTCTGATCTATTCCTGGAATAATTTTCCTGCTTTGCAGAAGATATTTGGAGTCTTTACCCTATCAATCTTTTTTTTCTTTTTTTTCCTGATTGAAGTTTCTTGACTGATGAGATTGCTAAGGATATGACTGATAAACAGAAAAGAAACATTTAACTAGTTACTGAGCCTCAAGACAATACGTTCTCAGCACTGAGCTGAGTAAAGAACAGGTAACAAAAAAAATTCTCATCCTTCAGGAGCTCTGCAAGGGAAGAGAACAAGGGAACAAACACAGAGGAAACTGCGCACATTTTTTAAAAGTGAAAAAACCACAAACCTCAAGCTGTATTAACTCAGTAAATTAAGAAAATGTTTGCAGTTCTATATACAATTATGATCTTTTTCACTGTTTTGTTTTCACAAAACAAGTGTTGCTGGTTTTCATTTTACAAAATTTTTGCTTTCTGAGCAAACACACAAAAAGCAGGTGAAGACTCACCTGTAAAGATCTGTATCATAATCCAGTGAAACAGCACAAGATGGGACATTCTGTCTGATGGAAACACCAGGGCAGGGAGTGGAAGAAGAGAAAACCAGATCTTATCCTTTCCAGAGACACTGAGCGAGTCCCACTGAAGTCTCATTTCTCCATTTCCAGATTTTACTTACTGCAAGTGTTCCTTTCCTACACTTCCGGATAGGAACTGGCCCAAGAGGGGATCTCCTGCTGTGCTCAGCACTGCTGCAGCCCCAGATGGGGATCTGTGTGC
This sequence comes from Lichenostomus cassidix, assembly GCF_008360975.1. Lineage (NCBI taxonomy): Eukaryota > Metazoa > Chordata > Aves > Passeriformes > Meliphagidae > Lichenostomus > Lichenostomus cassidix. The sequence goes on from NC_139494.1 coordinate 14,068,646, forward strand.
AATTCTGGGCCACACCATTTAAGAAGGACATTCAGGTCCTTGAATGTGCCCAGATGAGGCCAACGGAGCAGAGCTGGAATGAACATCCTGTGAGGAGCAGCTGAGGACTCAGGGTTTGGGGAGAAGGAGGCTGAGGGGAGCTCCCAACTCTCTGCAGCTTCCTGAGGAGAGGATGAGGACAGGGAAGTGCTGATCTCTCCCCCCTGATATCCACTGACAGGACACCTGGGAATGATTCCAAGCTCACCAGAGGAGGTTTAGACTGGACATTGGGAAGTATTTAGAGAGGGGACAGTAAACCCTGGGACAGGCTGTCCTGTTCTCCTTTCCTCTTCCAAGACACTCAGCATGGTACTATCATCAGAAATTTCAATATTCTATTTGCTTTGCCATTCCCTGCAACTTTTAAGGCCCAGTTCTGTTCTGGGGGCTGAGCAGCAAGAACACATTCCATGCCCTTACACCCCTAAACACCTGGCAGAGCCTCCACCTCTCTTTGTCTTCACTCACATTTGTTTAATCCCTCATTTCCCCTGCTTCTGCCTTCTGCTCGAAGACCCCTCTCTTTCCCCAGCTTCATATTTTCTGTTTGCAAAGACAGCCTCGGAGGAAGTAGTTGCAAGTGTTTTGTTGCCAAAACCACATCCTTCCCAAATAAATGCAACATCATCTTCATGAAATATTTTTCACTCCCACTGACTGTTTTATTTCTTTCTGACCAATTGACAAATAAGTTCTCTGGGAGTTCTTCTCTGGAAAAGCTGAGTAATAAAGCAAAAGTAATTCAGGGCAGTAAGGTCAGGAATGAAGAATTGCAGATAGACAAAATTCTGTGCAAATAAATGTAGCACAGTGCAAACTGGAGCGCAATTCCAAGTTCAAATGATAAAATGATGGGCTTTTAACCAGGCATTACACCTTTAGTAATGAGATTTTGGGCTTATCATGATAGTCAAGCCCATGAAAATATCACTCTTCCGATTGCTAGCATTGAAAAAAGCAAATAAAATTTCAGCAGTAAAGGCAATCCGTAAAATACCTAATTTGCTATATTCTCCCAGGTACAGTTCATACAATGACAGCCCCAGCTGCTCTGTGAACAGAACTAATGCAACCTGAGGCATCCAATATCCTGGAGACTTTTTCCCTGCAATGCTCCTAGTGTGTCCCATTACTCACCACCCAGCAGTGGCTGTGAGCTGATGCCAGTGCAGGGAGCAGCTGAATGCCACCTGGGGCACAAATCTGGGTCCTGATTCAGCTACAAATTTCCATGAAGCTTGTCCAGACAGAACTGGGCAGTTTGTCACAGGCAACCAGGAAAGGCACAGGATGAACACAGCATCATTTCAGCTTTGCTTCCATAGCAAGGCTGAGCCAACAGCAGCAGAGTGCACTGAAAAAAGCCATCCAAAATCCAAGTGTGCTGGGAAAACCACAAACACACGGGTTGCTTTCTGCTTCTGTACTGCTATCTAGTGGCTTCTTGCAGGGAGAAAAGGGAATACAGAGTTGTCTCAAAAAAAAAAAACAGCTTTCAGCTCATCAACCTCATCAGCTCAATGTTCTGCCAGACAATCTCCTGATGGGTGAATGGGTTCCAAGTGCCACCTGCTCATCTCTGGGGCTCATTTTGAAATCCAAGATCCTCTGGCACAAGTGGAGGTAATGAAAAAGCCCATGGAGCTCCTGCCTTCATGGGTGTGTTCTACGCTGCCTGTCCAGGGCAAAATTCTTGCTCCTCTCAATCTTTGCAGAGTCTGTTTACCAAGTAATTACAGAGCAGAAAGATTTTGGTAATCAGATATTCCAGAACTTTGTTTTACATGGAAAAAACTTGCTGATGTAAGAATTAGTCTGAATTAGTCTGTAATATAACTAATTATTTTAAAAATCCTTATGGACAAGCATCTTTTATTATTAGGAGCCTGAAGGATGGCCCACAAACTCCATGAGAGCATGAGCAGTTGAAAGCAGAATATTTTGGAAACCCACACATCTAACTCTGACCCCAAGAGGGACAGATTACATAAAATTGCAGAAAGCAGAAATTGGTGAAGGTGCTTTCTGACACTAGGTCAGACTTCCTCCAGCTCCAGTCATGGGCAGGAGCCTGCAGCAACATGCTCAGCCAGGCAGAAGGAAAGCACTGTCTGCAGCAGGGGCAGAGATTTGGGGTTAGTAGTTGTTATTTATAGTCAAATGCAAAAATACAGTCTAACACCAGCAGGTCCTTTCTGGTTTCAGTACCTTCTTACACAAAGCTACGCATGATGTGAAGATAGGCAGCGCTGGTTTTGTCCACCTCTGGGTTTTCCTGGCCCTGGGATCTGCAGTCACCCAATATCTGTGCTCCCACTCTTCAGTCAGCCATAAATCCAACTCCTCATTTTCAACCTTTTCAGCCTTTTACAACAGACAGCCCCAGGAGAGCACACAGCACATGTGGAAATACACAGCACGAGTGGAAATCCACAGCACACCAGAGCCACCTATCCCAATGTATTTGCCATTTCTTCCTTCCTCAGCAGGATAAGCCTTTCCCTCCTTTGTGAGTCTGTCAAGAACATTCACCTGCAGGGTCTCACCTGAGCCAGACCCTCTGTGATCCCCTGGGAAAGCACTGCCCTCCCCAGCCAGCCCAAGCCCTCCCATCTCCTCCACTGGCCCCAGCTTCCCTTAAAACACAACCAGACCGTGGCCTCAAGTGTCTCAGCTGTTAACATAAATACCTACTGCTTTTATTATTGTCCTTTTAGGCCTCATTGCATTGCTGAAATAATTTTGAAGCCTAAAATTAACTCACTGGTGTAAAGTCTGTGGTGCATCTGTGAGTTTTCCCTGTGGCAGTAGTTGGGTAATTCCACATTGCTGCTTGGGATGAGCTTCAAGGCAAAATGATTTGACCAATATTTGGTAAGAGTTGGTGCCTCTCTGCCTGTGGTACTTTTCTTCTTTTTCAGGAGTCCCCAACTTCTGTTTAAAATATGCTCTTAAAAGCAATTGGGAACAATTATTCCTCCACTTAAAGATGATTTGGGTGTCTTGTTTCTCTTCCTCAGCAATTCATATTCACAGGCCTGCCTCCATTTATTTATTTAAAGTAAACCAAAGTTTAGTTTTGCAGAGAATAAAAGCTGAACACATTCCTGAGGAGCAAGGGAGGAAAGGCATTTTGCCACAGATCCTCCACATTTATGAGGTAAAATCCACCAAATTTATCCAACATTCTTAGGAATTAGAGTTGTTTGTTATCTAGAGATGTCTGAAGGCAGAGTCAAGTTCCAGGCAATATTTTGTGCAATTTCCATGACTTCTCTGCAAGTTAAGAAAATAATTTCATTAACTTTGCAAAGTGTGGGGAGGGGCTTTGTTCAGTTTTTTTAGAGACTGGGAAGTGAGAATTTTCACCTCAAGGGCTTCTCAGGGTAAAGATGTTTTCAAGAAGAAAGCCACAGAAAAATAGTGATGTACTTTGCCAAAAAAACTCACACTTAGTCATAATTCTGTGCACACAAGTTGTGGCTATTCTGTCCACTGAAGTACTGATGCTGTAGGCTCCCAGGACTTCAGGGGGTGAATAGCCATAGCTCCTCCAGATTTAATTCCAGCTGAACAGGAATTAGTGTATTGCATTACTGAGCTCTTACCATGAGAGGCTATACCTGATTTCAGTGAAAATACAAATAAGTGTGTATTAAATTACTAATACTACCCAGATTGGCCATGTGACATCTTTGTCACATAGCTATGACATTGCTTCTGCCCTCTGATGGCACAGACTCTGTGGTAGGTGGCAGATAGAATCCACAGTGAAGGCAATTGTGCCCTCCCAGAACTTCCTCTTTTTTCCCAAAAAGGAAGCGAGAATTTGAAGCAGATAATAAATATAACTTTCTTTAGGAAATGGAAAGTTCCAGTTATGCCAGTTTTGGTTTCTGTTTCTGGAACAGGTTGATAAAGATTTTAATTAAAAGTGTAGCTTTTATTTGTTTTATTAGAAGGATGTGAATAATGCTTCAGTAGTGCAGTCACAATTAGCTGCTGAGCAGAGGGAGCAGCCAACATTTTGCAAACTATTTAATGTCCCAGCAGTGACCAAGGCAGCCATGCATTCAGTCCTTAGTGTATGATGTAAACATTTTCCTCTGCATGGATCTCATCTTCCAGGACACTATGGCTCCCCATGCCTTGTGGCCTCCAAAATGCAACAAAGCTGCACAAAAGAGTAAAAACCATGGTGTTAAACCAAAAACAGACAATAAAACCACAGAAGAGCAGATCCACCAGCTCAGTTGAAAATGTAAAATATGCATAAACACATGATCATGACTAATGATGAATCATCTTTCCATTTATGAGACAATTCACACCTGAGGTTAGCAAGCTCCCTAATGCTATGAACTGACAGTTACATTTATTTTTGCTTACTACAGAATGAAAAGTAGCAGAAGTTATTAATTTCTTTTTATAATGTTTTCTATTAAGTTGAGATTAAAAAAGAAAGCCAAAGTTTGAGATGGAATGGTGAGCACACTTATATTTTCTCTGTGTAACCTCATTTGTCCTATTAGCAAAAGCACGAACAGAAAACTTACCCTGTAAAGTCACCCATCTTCTTCGTATTGTAAAAATATTCTAAGGACCATCCAGAATGAAAATAAAGAAAAAGAAGAAAGAATTAAAACAAATAATTTTGTTTAAACCATCAGAAGCAAGCAAAGTATTGGGCTCAAAAATAAATCCAGGTGTAAGAAACTAAGTAAGGGAAATGTTCAAATGTTTTCAGGGTAGGAAATTCCCATTGTGAGCAGCCACAGCACCTCAGCTCCCTGCCCTGAGGTGGGAGATGTGGATCAGCCACAGCTGTGCCTGGACAAAGCTGAGCAATCCTTGAATAGGTACCTATGAGAAGCACTCACGTTTAGTGAGGAACAGAGCCAGAATGAGGATGAGCAGAAGTGCTGCACAGGCGCCAATCCCAATGTAGAGCCCATGTTCTTGCTGCTGCTGGCTGGGAAGTGACACAGACGTGTTCTGTCAAACACCAGACAAGGAGCATTAGTGGAACTGACAGCAAGAAGCCAATGCAGTACCCAAAGGTCTTTTGTGTGTTTTGCAACTCTGCAGGAAAATTACACCCAAGACCAAAAGCCTAATTTGAGATACAGGAGCAGTTTCCAGCAGAATCACTCAGCAGTTGTGTGAACCATGCTGTTAAACACAGTTTTTGAGACCTTCAGAAGACCTGAAGTTATGACAAATCTCATTTATTCAGGTTTAATAATATCTGGTGATTTTTTAAATGATTAAGCTATCTCATGATGTCATACCCTCCCACCTGTGCTGCAGGGCTCAGCAGGACACCCAGAGCTGCCTGTTTGACCCCCACTGCATGGGGACTACAGGGCACCCCTGTGCTCTCAGGTGGCCCAAGTTCCCCTGTTCCCCATGCCCTGCCATACCTGCAGGTTTGCAGTCACATCCAAGCACTCTGAGATGCCTGAGCAGGGAGCAGAGGCCTGAAAGGGAATACAGATGTTGCTAAAGCTCTTCCTGCACTAGAAGGAAGTACTTTATGCATGCTAAGCATGGGGTTTTTTTCCCCCCTCGCTAATAATGAGCACATAAGCACTCTTTATAACCACTAAACAGACTACAAAACCATAATCTGTTGCAATCAGACAAAAGCAGTGGAAGTGACCTGTAGGGATGACCCAGTAACCTCTCAAGTCAATCCACTCTGTCTAGGTGGGCTAGAGAAGGTTGATGCTTACAGTCTGAGGAGCTTCTGAAGCAGAAACTGATGGCCAGGTCCTTGTGACAGTAGAGGAGGATTCACTGGTGCTGCCAGGAGCTGAGCAAAGGCAAGACAAACACATCACTTGCACAGAGAACTGCTCTGCCTCGACAGAGAAGAATTTGTACAGCTGTCTTGGCACCCTGAACTTCTGTGTCTATCAGTAGTCAGAGCTCTGCATATTGTAAGAGGTTGGTGCCTTCAGAGGGCAGAACAAAACTCTGAATATTGAAGTTTCTGCTGCTGTTTTCAGGTCTTTGAACTCCTTTCAGGAAACACTTGGCTCTTGCTGTTAACACTGGGAAGGAGTTACATTTTGTTCTGGAGCCAAGCAGCAGTGGCCATAGAATCATCAAATAGATTGGGTTAAAAGGGATCTAAAAGCCCATCTCATTCCATCCCCATGCCATGGGCAGGGACATCTTCCACTAGAGCAGGTTTCTCAATGCTCCATCCAACCTGGCCTTGAAGCAAAAAATGATACCTAAAGCAAACTTATTAAAAGGTTATCAGGTGAACACTGATGAAGATTAACTCAGGCCCTTGAAACAGCACTGATGCAGAGTCACAGAAAGCAAGTGACACTTTTAAAGTCCCATGCAGCTAAACAATAAACAGACTGAACAAAATGTGATATATTTTCATAAGGACCTGCAACACACTTTGAGGTAATTTCCCAGAGCACAACTGTTAGTAATATTTAAAATTAAGAGCTACAAATTTCTATCTATCATCAATCTCAGTTTCTCCACGTGTTGTCAGATGATACAAAAATCCCTCTGTGCCAACCCCAGCTGGTTGCTTTTATGTTTTGAATTGTTACCCTTATCCCAGAAACTTTATTTTAAACAGGACAGGATCATCAGCTTCCACTGGAGCGTTTCTACATCAGAGGCACACGACCAGCTGCCTTTTCCAATCTCCCTCAGTGTGAACATTCATACACTAACTTGTATTCTGAAAACATCAAACACTCTTCCACCGTCAGCTAAGAGGTCACAGGGATAAGAAACCCCCTGAGTTCTAAGATTGGAAGCCATGTTATTTGCAACTAGAATAGAAACCATCTGAGAAAGTTTTCACTTCTTCTTCCAAAAAGGAAATGCAACTGTTGTAACACTAACTTGGAGTTGCTTAGCTGGAAACACCCAAGATAGAGGGAGAAATACAAATGGCATCCCTGATTTATTTTTTTTTTCAGAATCCAGGGAATAAGCCATTGCCACACCACAAGGTTTCTCTTGTGTAGAGGAAATTAAAGTTGTGTTTTCCAGACTGGAAAAATGCTCCTGAGTGGGTATGTGATAGAAATTTATCAACTTGTGAGGGGAATGTAGAAAACAAGTGAGGAACAGCTGAGCACTTAAATATGTGAAGGATCTCCCATTATTAAAGGTGCACAGAGGCCGTGGGCAGCCTCTGAGATACACCTCACACCACAGTGGAAGAATACTTTGGCACTGTAGCACAAAATTACTGCCATTTTTCTACCATCCTGCCTCATCATCTGCTGTTGATTCCTACTGGAGGCAGGAGCCTTAATCAGATGCTCTTTTGACCTAGTCCAATAAAACAATCCTAATTACATACTGGGTACATCCAACTCCTAAAATGTTTTGGTTTGCTGTTCATGGGATGCATTTCCAGAAGATGAGGTGAGATTTTATACCACAAAAAAACCCCAACAAACCAAAACAACAGTCAAATCAAAGCAAACCTTGCAGCACCACTAAATCATCTACTGTAGCACCATGCCTGGAAGCAGCTTCTTCTCATGTATACATTTTCCTTCTGTTGGACTCTCTATATAACATCAAGCAGAATTTAAATCCAAATTCTGATCTCTGGTAATGTTTAATAAATTTTAGCCAAGACATTTCTATCCTTTATTACAATTTTGTTTCCTTCCTAAGGTTCCCCATTTGTCATTTGGCTAGTATAAGCTATTGAGATTAACACTTGGATAAAAGTTACCTGAGGTCTGTTCAGAGGTGTGAGTGTGAGGCCTTGCAGTAGTGATCCTTGCTGATGTTAAAAAAATAAAACAAAATCAACACATAATTAACCTTATTGGGCATTTATGTAGTGAAAAAGTGTTTCTATAATAAAAATTTGCTAGCAAAGCACATTAGTCAGCTGCTTCTTCCATATATTATCACAAGCAAGAGAAAAACTAAAAATCAAAGGATGAATTGATTAGAAGTTCCTCTATACCAATTTCATGTTCGGGGGTTTTAATCTAGAATCAAGCAGGGAAAATCAAACATGACTTTCTATGAAAAGGGTGCAGCAATGCAGCTTTGGATGAATACTCTATGCTGCCCTTTCTTTTAAATACTTCAGTGTTTCTAAGAATTCTCCATGAAAGCATCATGTCCTTTTTCTAATTGCAGTGACTGCAGTGGGATAACAATTGCCAAAGGCAGCTTAATTGAAGCAGCATTAACAGCAGATGTGCAAGGTCCCCAAGATCAGCCTTATGGATGATTACAGAACTAATTTCCACCACGAGCTTTGAAATCCAGACCCAGGAGCAGATCCAGCACAATGGTACTCACACAGGAGCACTGCTCTGCACTCACCTTTCTTTATCACAACCTTGTGGTTACTCAGTTGATCATTGAACCACCCTGGGATCTCCACTCGGCAGCAGTAGGTCCCAGAGTCTGCTTCCCTGGCGTTCACAATGGTCAGGCTCACATCCCCCTCGTGCAGGTCCCCTTTCAACTGGTACCTGCTGCTGTGCTGCTCTGTCACCCTCCAGCCATTTGTCCAGATAATGGGCTGGGAACATTTGGAGTTGGGGCAGCTCTCCCGGCCCCAGCACATGGATGTGATGTCCTTTCCGCTCCGGACACTGTAGTAGCAGGGGACAGTGACATCCTGACCAACCTCTCCTATCACAACTAAATCCGATGCTGTGGCGCCTGTGGACAAAAAAGACAAACGGGTGCTCAGCACAGGGCAAGTGGAAACTTCTTGTGCACCTTGCATGTCCTGAAACCTTCCATCTCTAAACACCACTAGGCACTGCTGATCAGATTTTCCTCACGCAGGTATGTCCAGGCAGGACTGATGATGCAGTGAGGGAAAATGATCAGGTCACAGACATATTCAGAACATGTCTCTCATCAGAGAAAGAAGAAATATATTTCTGCAGCCCCTGCAGCTAGGCAAAGAGGTGAAGAGACTCTGTGGCTTCTCTTGAACCAGGTGCAGTCTGTTGGCTCTTCACTTTTTCCTTTGGGTACATTTAATCCAAACCACACATGGGGGAACAGTAAGACATTGACTTTCGTCGAAACCACTCTGGGAAACTCTTCCCCTCCATTCAGTGAACTAAACAGGAGGTTTCATCAGAATGATCACTGCTGAATGAATTTCCTTTCTTTGTGCCTAAAGGCAGGTTTTGCCCATTCTGATCAGAAATTATTCAGGGCTTTTCTGGGAAATATTATATATACTCCTTATTTTTTTTCACTACCGTATTCCCTCTCCTAATTCTTACGCAGTTTCTAAATTGTTTGCTTCCCCATAAATTTGTCACATTTCCGGGAGGCTGTGCCACACTCCTCAGGTCAAGACAGTGAGCCCTAACACCCAGCAGCCCATTCATCACACTGAAAAAGCTGTTTTGCCCAGTCCAGCTCAGACATTTTCCTAAGCTATTGTAATTAAAAATAAACCTGCATGCAGAGATTTCGTCACAGTAACACACTAGAAACAAGTCTCTGAAAACAATGGATTTTATTTAATATGAAAAGGAAGCTCAAAACAGAACTCATCATAAAAGGCTTTATAAAGAACTACAAGAAATATCTATACTATCCCTTTTCTTTCTACTGAATTTATCTTACCACCAAGTTTTTTATGTCTGTCTGTCTGTATTAATACCACTTTGCCTGTTGTTTTCATTGCTGCTGCTCTTAACAATCTAGGAGGGCTGCTTCCTCAGAAAAAAACCCAAGAAAGTGAAAAATTACCAATTTGTCCCAATAAAATTTCCTATTGGTTAAAAAATACCAGAAGCCATAGCAGATCTTCTCCCTGTCTACTTAAGCATTCATCTTCACAAAGCCTACCAAAGTGAAATGTCCTTGTTTTACACCTTCTCTGTAACAATTTAAAGTTCTCTGCTCAAATCATCATTATCAAAAAAAGACCACTACTAAGACAAGCAGCCAGCCCAAGAAGAAGAACCTTTAAAACCATCATACCCTCAAACATGCTTCTGTTTTCCAAAGGAGAAAAGGCCATTAGAACTATATTGAGCCACTGTGATGAAGTTCTATTTTAACACAGAGAACTGCAGCTTCTGTGGTGTGGCCACTCTTCCTGTTGCAAGACAAAATTTCTCTTTGCAGCCCTCAGAATCACTGGTGCATGTTTCCCCCACCCACCTCCATCTAGCTGTTTATGCTCCCTTGGTTACCTGTAAACAGCACCAGAAGAGTCCAGCTCATGCAGACGTAAGACAACATTGCAGCTGAGGATGACAAACAACGCTCCAGTCACCCTTCTCATTCAAGAAAAATTATCTTTGTAAACTTCCGGGTTTCCTTCTTAGCACATCATCTCCAGACACACTGTGGGTGCCTCTCAGTGCAATCTGGATTGTTTTGCCCGTGGCTGGGCTGTTGGGTTGTGTCCTGCAGCACAGCCAAGTGCTGCTGAGCAGGGTATGAGCGCACTGAGCTCCTGCTGGCGGAGCTTTGACTGAAGATGCAGCACCACACAAATGTGCTTCTCGTTTTTTTCCAGATCTGTTTGATGACAGTAAGTGAAACTTGACAGCATCACTGAGCTGACACAACTATCAGCAATCCACAGCCCCAGACTGCTTCCCACACCTCCTTTTGCCACAGCAGACAGCATTTGGATAAAAGATTACATAATCAGTAGCAGACTGTGGTGACTGGAAGGGGCTTGGTCAAATAAGAGATTCCTAGGATGAACTACTTACTCAAGCTTTTAATCAACTTAAAACTAGTTTCTGGTTCTAAGACTTAGAAGCAACTCAGCATCTTCTGGCAACTTTTCTTTGGCAGCAATAATTTGGTAGTACTGGAAAACTGTCCACCTGTTACACACTTGAACCTAATGGAGTGCTAGTCTTATCTCCTCAAAATTTCATATGCATCTGGGCTTTTGCAATATAAAGTAAAACATCCAGAACACAGAGACTTGAAAAAGTAGTGTGAAAACTGTGTCATCCCAGACTCAAGGCTCACTCTGACAAAATGCTGAAATACAGCTTTTGAGAAATGCTGTTCCCTGGCTACTTTCCCTGTGCCTGGATCACCAAACTCTTCTCAGGGATATCTTGTCTTTTTATATTGTTTGGGCTAGAACTGCATCTGGGATCAAGGGCCAAGAAATGTTGTTTGCTGCAGCAACTAATCTACCTCACAGTGTTTTATATAGAAAAAATTAAGTTCTCAGAAATTAGTTATGAGTAAGTGGAAGATGCTACAATTGGGACCTTGCCTTGCATGGCTACCTTATAAGAGAGCCAAGGTACCAAACTGACAGGTTTTTAAAGTGAAAATTAGGAAAACCAAAGGATTAATCATATAGCTGAGAGACTAGCAACACGCTGGGGGAAAGAAGTGCTAATAAGAGGGATGGTGATTTTTGCAAGCAGGAGCTAGAAGCAGATCTCTTTAAAAAAATGCTTTCTCTCTGCTCATGCAGTTTTTAAGGAAACAGAAAACTGCAGAGAGCTGCTAGGGGAACACTTCTGATAAACTACCAGCAGGATCCTGAAACTGCTCTGCAGGAATGGGAAAGGCAAGGCAGAGTGGCTCTGGCAGGGTCCGAGGAAAGCCATTCTGGTCACATAATAAAACACTGAGAGCTACAGGACAATAGTTAATCCACTTGCTTTAGATTTCACCCCAAACACAGACCATAAGGAATGCCTTGATGTAATTTGAGTTTCTGTGTGCCTGTTGTCCAAGTTCCTGTGTGTTGTTTGTGCAAGAAACGAGTACCATTTCTGCAGGAATCTTTTCCTGACTCAGAGTATATATAGAATGGCATACCCACAACAAGCAGAAGTGACAAAGGTAAGTACAACAGAAAAATTCAACTTTTAATCTGTGCCTATAACCTCACGTGACACGTTTAACAAAAATTATACTTTTTCATTTCTACCAAAAAAACACAGGTCACAAAATATTAAACATTTTCATCTGCCCAGTCACTCACAACAGGTGACAGGTGCATGACAAACGCTTTGTCTGCTTGTACAACAGCAAAACAAAATACAGCATGTAGCCTCAAAAGCCCTTCTGTCTCTCACTGTGGTGCCTTAACAAAACCAGGCGTTTTCTTCATGTCATTTCATCAATAATGCTGCACATTGCTGCATCTTTGTCCAAAACCTGATCCCTCTTGCCACCAGAACGCTCCCTCTGCTTTTCGCTCTGTCCAATGCAGTTGCTGCCATCATCAGTATCCATGGGTTCCACTTTCACTCTCAGTCCCCCCTCTGCATGAGGCAGATCATCAGGCAGGGAAGCCAGGCAGTTCTGGATCATCTCCACAACTCGCTCCAGGTGCTTCTGGAATCTCTCAGCAGTCTCCAGGCGCTGCCGTTTCTGCACCTCCATCATGACCCTCAGCGTCTCCCTGGCCTGGTGAGGTCGATACTCATTGATAAGGTGATGGACATGGACAAAAAGCAGTTTCAAGTCTTCCAGTTTCTCCTCTCGCTTTATACTCCCCGGACTCCTTATCAAGATATCCAAGAGGTCCAAAAAGTTGACCAGGATAGACATGTTAAGTTTCCTTAACTCCTTCTTGTGATCAAACTGCATAGGATGCAGCCGTTCAATGCCCTGGCTCTCCAGGGGCCGAATGATCAGATCATCACACTGGAACTGATTCCCAAACATCATGTAGCTGTCCTTCACAGGCGGAGGGGGCTTTGGGGCCAGGCCTTTACGGATATTTTCATCAGTATATTCTTTTATATATTGCATTGGAGGCGGAGGAAGGGCACTCACTTGCTGAGGTTCACCCATTTTTGCCAGATGAAATACCTAGGGAATGACCCAAAAAACAAATATTAATTTGTGTCACCAGGTTATAATATAAACATAAATAAAGACAATACATGAGAGGTGCCTGTGAGAAAATAAGCCAGAAGAGACAACTACCTGTGCAGAATACAGGAAACTCCTGGCAAATCCATGTTACCTTTACACTAAGGTTTACTTACAGCAGGATTAACTGCACTAGAAGCAAAAATACTAAAGACCAGTCCATAAACTGGGCAGCCATAGGGAAAGGGAACACACCTTCCCTAGCTAGCACCTAGTGGACAAACCCCACAGAATCTCAGAATATCCCGAGCTGGAAGGAACCCACATGGATCAACTCCAGGCCCAGCACAGGACACCCCAACAATCCCATCCTGTGCCTGAGTGTTTCCCAAAGGCTTCTTGAACTCTTTCAGGCTTGGGACTGTGACCAAAGAAAGCCTGGGGAGCCTGTTCAGTGCCCGATCAACCTCTTGGGAAAGAACCTTTTCCTAATATCCACCTAACCCTCCCCTGGCACAGCTCCAGCCGTTCCCTCAGCTCACAGAGAGAAAGATCGGCGCTCCCCCTCGGGGGGAAGCTGCAGCCCGCGGTGAGGTCTCCCCTGAGTCTGCTCTTCTCCAGGCTGAGCAGACCAAGTGCCCTCAGCCGCTCCTCGCGCGGCCTCCCCGCTCCACCCCACGAGAGGAACCGGGCCGGGCCGACACCCGCCGCCGCTCTGCCCTGCGCCGGACCGCACTCTGAGGAGACCCAGACCCCTCGGCGAGGCTCTCCAGGCCAGTGCTGAAGAGCCAAGAGCCGGAACCACGTCCCAGCAGAGAACACTGACCTGTCGGAGGCCTCAACAGCACTCCCAGCCTCACCTGCCCGCTCCGCCCGCCGCGCTCCCTCAGCGCCGCCGCCGCCGCTTCCTCCCAGCGGCCCCTTCCTCCCGCTCCCATTGGCTCGCGGCCTCGCGGCGCCGCGCTATGATTGGCTGTCGCGCACAGCAGTCAGGAGCTCCTCCACTCAGCTTCCTCGGGGGCGGGACGGGGGTGGGACCGTGTGGGGGACCTTGAGGGGCACCGGGTGGCGCTGCCGTCATGGCGGGGCCGGAGGGTTGGGGGGCTCTCGGCATTGCGGAGCCGGAGGGTTTGCGCGTCTGCCCCGTCCCGTGGCTGCAGAAACCCCTTGGGGTACTGTGGCCCCTCAGAGTGCGGGGCTCCCTGGCCAGAAGCCGCTCCTGGAGGCGGCAGGACCTGTCGGAGCGGGGGGAGCCCGCCTGGCGTCCCTCAGGGGTGCTGGGTCAGTGCTGCCCGCTGCTGCGAGAGACACAATCACAGAAATCATAGAAATCACGGAATCACTTAAGTTGGAAAAGACCTCTGTGGTCCCCCTGGGAAGTGTTTGCAGCGTTCCTGCAGCCGAATACATTAAATCGGACCATATTGTTACAAACAGTTGGGCTCCGTTGCTTTCCTTTTCGTTTTCTTCTAGGAGGAGTTGAAGTTAACTGAAGTTTTTCAGTGGATCAGGTGGAGCTGGGCTCGCTGTCACCGCTTCTGCGGGAATTTCTCCCTGGAATGGGCAAAAGGGAGGGATTTTTCGGCACCTGGCCGTTTCTGTGCCGTTCTCTCTCCCTCAGCAGATGGCAGCAATGGCCTTGGTGTGACAGGGAACCATCGCAGTGTCATTTGCAGATTATCGCTTCCAGATCGACCATTGCCCCACAAAAAGTTCCAGTTGGAACTTTTAATTTTCCCGGTTAATTACTTTGGATCCTGTTATTTATTTCTAAAATGATGCAAGTAAGATCCAGAATCGTTAGATTTATATGATGAGAGCCTGGAATGATGCACAGAGTAGCTGAATATTTATATATTCCAAACTAAACTACACTTTACGATTTACAATGAGCACAACCCTGGCTGCAAAGTAGGCTGGTCTGTTTTCTGAAATCGCTGAATTCAGACAAGGGTCCAGTTCCATGCTACAACTAATGTGTTTCTGCTTTGGAACAGGAGGTCTCATTCCCTCACCCCTACTCCTTCTTCCTGATCCCTCTCTCCTTTCTTCCCCCACTGCTTCTCCAGCCCCTGCACTGGCTGTGCAGCAACTTCTTGTCACTGCTTGTACCATCCCCAAGGCATTGCATTGCAAAGCAAACTGATGTAGCCCCAAGCTCCACAGAAAATATTACTGCGGTTTTTCTGGGTTAAATTTTCAGCTTTTCTAGTGAGTAGAGTCCACACACTGCTAAGTACCCTCTGAGCATCAGAGCATCAGGGTGAGCTTTTGAGAGAGGAGAGTGCATAAGCAGAAGGAAAGGAGGAGGTTGGGGAGATAGGGAGGGGAATGGTTCTCCTTGTTTCTGTGACAGAAAGCTCTTATCTTGTCTCAGATCATCTTGTTACATCATACTCTGAAAGACAGGCAAGGAATAAAAATCATCTCCTCCAGAGATGCACGAGATAACCTGTGTAGTAGGAGGTACCAACACACCTTTGGTTATATTGGACTTTCCAGACTTTGATTTCACATTCTTTTTACAGGAGCTGAGCTTGATTCTCTAGTGCCTTGCACTCAGTGAACTGTGCAGCAAGGATGTGAAATGCTGTGACTTCAAACAGGAGCAGGCAGTGAGAGCCAAGTGCTTGTTTTTTACGTGATCTCTGTGATCTTCCTGACTCATTTTCTGTGTGATGGTGGCAAAGACAGAGGGGATATAAAGCCAACTAATGAAATAAGAAAAACATGTTTCAGTCTTGTTCCTGGTGGCGTGGCTGCTTCTCAGAAGACCCATGGATGACTCTTCCCAGCCTGTGGGGAGCTGCTGACATTTCTCCTTACAGTGGTTCCAAGTGAGAAATTAAGAATTCAGATGGTGAATGTCAATTGTGGCACTCCAATTTGCTTCCTGCTCCATCCCAGCTCTTTTCTGAAATAAGGACACTCTCCAGTACAAGCCTACCACTGATAATGCAGCACAATTCCTACGTATCTCCAAGTTGTGAGAATGAGCTTGGACACCCCTTCAGCAGATGGTGAAGCAGTACCATGATATTCGCTGCCTCAAAGACTCAACATCTTAATTTACTGCTTTGGTTAAGTTTATTTTCGTTTTCTTCATAACTAATTTTATGCAAATTGGCATGTTTCAGTATCAGGCACTCCAGTTCTGTTAATTCAGCAGCAGTGTGTACAGTGTGTGCCATTGCAGTACGCTGTTATTTTAGCAGAATTAGAATCCAAACATTGAACAAGCACAGTAAATATAAACCCCATTTTCCAGCATGGTCTTAGAACAACGCTGCTCTCTCTCTGTGCTACAACAGATATCTTTCGTTTTTTACTGCTACTGCACTCTAAATAATAAATAAATGTGTGTTTTTCTCATGTTGTCTGAAAAATAACCCCAAAGTTAAACTCAGTTCCAGTCTCTTGTAGGGTGTAGGTTAGGGTTATCTCTTACAGCCTGGCTAAACGATGAGCTCAGGAATTTCCTTTTTTGGTGATTGTTACAGGCTTTGTTGCAGGATATACCAGGGAGGAGGGCGAGAGAAAAGGAGCCTGTTGGGGGTGAAGGAGACTTAACCAAGCTTTATGTCTCCATCTGCTGCGGTTAATTCCCATCTCCCTGTCTCCCGCTGTGGCTTTGGGAATTAATGAATTTGCAGTGCAGTGCTGTGCAGCCTTTTCTTCGTGACTCCTCAGATTAAATATCAGCTGCAGCCAATGGCACACCTGCTAACGTAGGGAAGGAGTTTAATGTTCCCATCATGTAAAAACTGGGGCACACCAGTGTGCAGGGCACATGACAGCTGAACTGTCTCTTGCTATACAGCCTGTTAACCAGATTCAAACAGATTCTGAGCTCAGAGCAGAACCTGCATGGTTATTAGCAACAAACCAGGTATCTCACTACTGGTTAATAACTGACACGGCTCCAAATCCAGGCACATTTTGATAGAATCACCCAGCACTCTTTCTTATGCTCCCTGTTGTAATGTTGTTTCTGAAAGCAGCCCCCCGCCATGATTTTTCAGCTAGACATTAATGCTGGATGTTTTGTTGCTCACATGCCTGTGATAACTGCTTATTTGGACATGTACATGAATATGTCTCAAAAAAAAAATGCATCTGCATGGCATGAAGAAGTAATTCCTGTCCAGCCATCAGTGACCTGGGTATGGCACACATGTCACATTGCCAGGGTAATCCATGGGATCTGCAGCATGTTTTGCCAGCAGTGCAAGTCCCACCTTTGTCTTCAGAGGGAGACATTGACAGACAGGAGCCACAACAGGCAGGCACTAATAAAAGAAGCTGGAACAAATTCCCAGTTTGGGTATGGCCCCATGAAACAAGGTTTTCCTTTCTGCATTTTTGCCTAAGAGAGAAGAGCTGAGGAAAAGATAATTGTCCTTTCATCACAGAAGAGCCTGTCCTAACCCTGTGCAAGTTCTCCAGTATAAAACGTGTTCTCTATGTTACTGCTGGCCATGGGAGTTATTCACTTCAGGCTTTCAAATGATGGATAATTCACTACATCCTCCCAGCAGATGCTCAGAACAAGGCATCTACTTTCCATGGCTCCCAAACAGTTCACAGGAGAATCTTGCTCTGCTTCTACAAGATCAGCTCCCTGGGTCACTGGGAGCAGTGTGAGAGGATTCAAAGGTGCACTTGTAAGACCTCGAGGAAAGCTGGACACATCTGGCTCATGAAGACCAGGCTAATTCTTCCCTTTTTCTGCAGCTTTCTGTCTTGTGCTTTGGGTCTACTGGAGCAATGTTTATTGGGGTGATAATGAGCTGCCAAAGAAGCAAGACAGCTGAGTAACCTAAATAAGAGTTTCTCACACTCTGAGCTAAGTAGCAAAATGGGTTGAATGATGGAAGTGTAGAAGTTGAGTAATAATCATCATGTTGAGCAGCTGGTGTAAAGGAAGAGCTGGCACCCAGGCAGTAAACCTGACCCAAATATTACACATGAGAGAAGGATATAGGTCAGTTTATGAGAGTGAAGAGAGAGTTGCAGCCTTACGGACTGGTTTTTATACAGAAACAAAAAGTTTCTATATTTAACTTCATGAATTTCTCTGCTGCCTTCAGGACATAACCCTTCGTGTCGGAGCAGGATGTGCGGGTGGGGAGATTTTCACAGTCTGCAGTAATCAAAGTGTGAACTGCATAATCTGGGTAAAACCCTTACGAAAAAATCCAATCCCTAAAATAACATTTTTTTACAACCTGAAATAGAGCTGTTTGCAGGAGGTAGCAAGGAAAGAACAAAGGTGATTTTAAAAAGTCCACTGAGGCCACTGTTGATAAGCAGAACATTATCTACAACCTCAGCTTGCCCAGCACAGAGCAGTATTTAGAGCAGCTCAAACTTCAGTCTGAATCATTTAAAGTATTTCAGATTTTCCTGTCTATGGACAGAAAAGTGTCAAAGGATACATGGTAGCAAGCTTTATAAAAGCACTGAAGCAGAGAAGATGTAGAATACCTAAAAAATTCATCACCTCTCATCTTGAAGTTTAGTCTTTCAGTGGTTTTAGGATATTCAGGACAGCTATATTTAATTTTTTTCTTCTAAGGATGCAGGATTTCTATACCTTTCAATATATAGTGGTGCCAAAATTCTTGAAAGGAGTGTTCAGTGTAAAATTGTACCATCCTACAAGGTCAGGTTCCAGAAATGAGGTACCTGTCTTAGCAGGATATTCCAGCCCTCCTGAGGAGCCCTTTCAGGAAGGCTTTGTAGTTTCTGTATAGCTCTGCAGACACTCTTACACATTTCAGCTCTGCAGCCAACTTGGTCCTAGGCAAATGGTGCATTTCTGCCTATATATAGATAGATATATATCCTACTCTGCTGCAGAAGGGTCCTGAAGCACTTTGCCTGAGGCTTTCTTTAAAAGGGTTATAACCCTTAATCACCCAGATGGGTAATGACAAATGATTTATGTCTACAGTACATGTCTTGAAAGGACCAAAGAATGCTTTTTAAAAATTAGTCAGGAAATAATGATCTTTGAAATTAAATTCAAATACACTTAAGCAGGTTACTCTCTCCTAAATGTACAATTAAATATGTATCCAATTCTTAAACCATATGTTTTTTGTTTATACCTGTCAACCTGGCTATACATTCTTTAGACTTAGCATTCACTTCTGATTTTGGCTTGCTACACTCAAGTATTTGTGTGTTTGTTACACTCAAGTATTTGTGCGTTTGCTACACATGGGGTTTGGAATTAAAGTGAAAAAAGAAAAATGAAGGGCAAGAGTGGTGCCACTCTGTGGCAAGAGTGAATACAAAAATATGTCAGCCCCTACTTTCAACAGAGTTCTCAGCCCATAGAGATATTGCAAAACAGAACTAGTTAGCAGCTCTCGCTGAAACAACACCTGTGTTTATATCAAATCTGGCTATGTTGACTTGTTTCCTGCCTCACGGTCATTCATGATTTTTCCCTCTTTTCTCCCCTAGCTGGCCCACCATCCCTTTAAAGCATGGAAAACTCAGAGTGGCTGATGTCACCTGCCAAATCCTGCTAGTCCTAACACGCCAGGCCAAAATCCGTGATTATTTTCTTACGCTTATTTTCATATTTTCTCATGCGTCTCTCTGCATGTGTTGTATCAAATCTGTATTCTCGTTTTGTCCTTGTTTGTCTCTTTCACCTTTTCCCTGGCCCCTCGCAGCCCCTTCCCATCAGACCTCCTGTCACACCATGCCGTGTTTACACAAACGAACTGCAGTTGCCAAGCCCCTTATCTGCGTATCTGATCGAATCACTCCCCTCCTCGTGTCCCTCCGAGAACGCATCTCTTATCTCATAAACAAATCAAGCTGCCAGTCAGTAAGTTCAAAGAGTTTCTTAGCTCTCCCCCCACTACTCCCCACCTTGGTTAATCACCTCTTCCCCACACCCTCCATCTCCAGCAGCATCACTCCCCTCAGAGCTCTCTGTTGGCTTCTCAACTCTGTCCTGTACTCCTTGCTTCTTCTGTAGAGCTGCATGGCACACCCTTGTATTTCTATTTATGTTCCATTTTCTGATAAGACAACTCGTACGTCTCTGCTAGCAGACTGCAAACCACTCTGGCCCAAGCTGCAAAGATCTTTCACTAAGTCCTTAACACACCACAGTTAGTGTGAAGGAGAGACTAGAAAGAGTCATAGTCCTAAATATGTGTTACTGGCTATGCTGGTAAAAACTGTCATTGTAAATTCATCTGTGCTGAAACAAATCCAATGAAATGTTTGTTGATCAAGATCAAAGCCTTTTTGGGGGTAATTCACCATTGCAAGCACAGTGAAATATGTAAGTTTATCAGGGCATTCTGCTGCACATTTTTTGGTTCAATAATTACAAGAAAGGATCTCTGAGCATAATACCAGCAGATTCTCAAGCATGAGGACAGTTACAGGCACGCAAAAGTGGTTCTATATTTTGGAGGTGCAAAATCTGGAATTTATCTAAATAGCTGCTGCTTACACAGGGCTCAATTCTAGAAAACTCACATCGAACTCTTCATTTCTTGTACACATGTACTGCATGAGGGAGACTGGCTTGAAGAAGAATTGGGAAATTTGGCCTGAGCATTGATCCTAGTCTACAAAAAGGTATGAAATCCCCCTTGACAGCAGTGAGGCTTTTTTAGGAGATCACACACTTGTGTCATCTCACCACAAGAGTTTCTTGGTACTCAGTCACTCTGCCGAGAAATGAAGTACAGGTTTAATAGACTTCAGCACGACAAGTGTTTCAATATCTGCTGCATCTTGTCTTCAGCAAGACCACCATATTTATTTATTTATTTATTTTCATATATTTTTATTTATTTATATAGGCATCAGCTGCACAACAGCTTCAGTTTGTCCTTGTTTCTGTGCTATGGTACTGCATTGCCTTAAGCAAATTCTCTTACAAATCTGTACATTAAATGCTATATTTAAATTGTATTTTTATGGCAAATACAGGTTCTTACTTACCATTGAGCAAAATTGCTAAGGAACGTTTGATGATCCCTAGAACATATTGCCTAAATAATAAATCATAAAACAGCAAGGAAGGGATATGCCACTTCTCTTTTGGAGAGGGATAAGCAGTATATTCTATTGAGAATATGGTTCCCAAGTCACTCCATGAAAGGCCCTAAAAAAATTCCAAGACTTCATTTTTTTGTAATTCTGATATTTGTTACAACTTTTTCCCCTCTGTATTTAAAATAAATCAAGTATCTTCTTTTGAGCTTGCAAACAGCTCTAAAAATACATTAGCAATAGGGAGCTGCCACCTTATACCCTAATGCTACATTAAACTCAGCACCAGTAAATGATTTACACTGGAACAATTTTCAGAAATACCAAATTAATAAAAATACTTATCTTGCTGTTTCCCCATGTTCCACCAGATGCCATCTCTCCTGATAACCATCAGCAATACAATCGTACATCAATAATACAAAAAATACACAAAACATTAAAAATTAAAGAGCAGAGAAAAAATGAATTGCATTTGTTTTAAAACAAAGCATTGCTGTTGTACTGACTGCACTAGATACACATTACTTTTTTTCTAATTCTATATTTATCCTGGTGCTGACTGCCCCAAATGGTGCTCCGGAGACCTGAGGAAACCAGATGTGTTTGGTTGGGTGTTTGTGCCATTTCACCACTGGTGACTCTGGGCTTGATGACATCCACAGAGGGAATGTTGTGCCTGTGCCTCCTGCAGCACCCAGCCACAGCCTCACCAGATGCCCCTGATCACTCAGTAGTCCTTAAGTAAAGAGTAACCATTTATAATTAATTAATTAATTAATTATCAGTAACTGTCAGTTAAAATATCTACCAACTGCAAATATTTATCATTCCTTATACAGATATGTCCTGGATATCATTTCTTTGCTTACATGGTAGGAACTTTCATGTTATCACAGAATCATTAAGGTTGGAAAAGATCTCCAAGACCGTTGAGTCCAACTTTTGACCAAACACCACCTTGCCAACTAAACCTTTACATGGGGGACTTCATCAAAATCCAGTGTATGAAATCTCTGTGTTAAATACTCTAAATGAAAGACATCATTCCTTCACAAAAGAAATATGGATGCATGACCTACTTCTAGGAGGACAGTAGGGACACTCATCCTGTACATCCATGCTCAGTGTGTGCATTTATAACTGTTTACCACATGAGTGAGTAGGACACAGATGCTTCATCATGCCACACCCCTTTAATTAATCCTTAATCATTGATTCACATCTACTGCCTGTCCCTGAAGAGTTATTTTTTTCCACAACATTTACCTTATATTTCAACATGTGCTGTTCGTTTTATGACTTCAGAGAGGATGTGGTTATGGTCTGACAGAAAGGAAGCTTTGCTGTAGATGGGAAGATAAAGCTCAAAGCACCTACGCTGCCTCTTGAACACTTTTTTTTTTATTTAACTGCCTTCTTTCTTGCGTTTCTTTCTTTGACAGGCACTCAGCACACTGCGTAGATTTCCCATGTCCTGGGAGACAAACATTCTTGGCTCAGCCATGAATAACTGTGTGCTGCTGGAGGAACTGCTGATCAAGAAATCCCAGCAGAAGAGAAGGACTTCACCCTCCAACTTCAAAGTGCGCTTCTTTGTCTTGACCAAATCCAAGCTGGCTTACTATGAACATCGCCATGGGGTATGTCAGTTGTTTTCTCTCTCAGAGTAATGGAAGGAAGGATGAAATTTGGGAGGGGAGGACGCTGATGGAGGGAAGGATGATCTATGTTAAATTTTGTTAATTGTTCTGGTCCTTGCTACAGCACCATGCTCTGAGAATTGGTCAAATGCAGAGCTTCTGATCCGTGGGCCTTTGGTGTGCATGGAGGAATAAGTCTACTTTGCCAATTTATAGAAAGGATCTGGTTTTGTTTTAGGAATAAAATGTTATAACCTGTGTGTGCAAGAGCTGTGTGAGCCTTGCCTGGCACCTCACATGGGCACGGGGCTGACCTGGAGAGGTGTATTGTGAAGGTCACTAGTGTACCCTGATTGCATCTGTGGAAAAAGTCATGCACAGATCTTCACTCTCATTCTTTTCTTCAGGGCATCAGGCCGATGGCTGGTAGGAGATCCATCTTGCATTTTAAAATAAATTCAACTGCCACGTGTAATGTGTCAAGTCTTTGGAGTTAGCTTCAGATGGGCTGTGATGATGAGATCCAGGCTCAGGGCAGCCTTTGTTTCCCCAAGTTTCCATTTTAGTGATTTGCTAAATATGAAGAAAATTAGAAGTCAATCTGTGCAGCTCATTGTGTTTAGTGCTCTAGTGAAGTGAGAATTATTTCCTTCTATTTAGCTGGATGTTTGCTGAGCCTTGTTACCATTGTAAATAATTTTGCTTGTTTTCCAACAGTCACTGAACATGCTGTTAATCCATTATGTTTAGGCACTGTTCCTGTAGGCAGAGCAGAACTGGGGCTGTGCTGCCTTGCATCCAGCACTGGCAACTTCAGACTATCTGATCTTGCTCAGTTGCAGAAAATTAAGTAAAAATAGAACCCAACAAGAAAATAAAAGTATGATGTGCCCTCGTATTTTATCACAACCTGTTTGGGGTTTTAAACCAGCTTTAAAAGTTAACAGTAATTTTTCCCAGCGTGTTATTTCTCTTAAATACGTCCAATGAGATGTTTTTCTTGCTTTTATTTTGTAGTCCATGTTTTTCTCACCTCCATTTTAAACAGGACACTATTCATTGCTGCATACTGTGACTGTCTGTGGTTTGAGACTATCTTTGTTCTCCAAATTATTTTTCAAATGTCATATTTGTAAGATTTTAAATTCTGTTATAACTATTCCACCTAATTATTTGGGGTTAACTTTTGAAAATCATCTAATTATTCTGCTGTAGGTGTTTACAGAAATCTTCACAACTGGTTTTCTTTGGTGCTTTCTGAGTCTTGGTGGACTTGAGATGAATTCAACATACCCTGGGCCTAGATACTTTTGCAGTAGGTGTCTTGTCAGCATCTTTAGGGACTGAAATAGTTTGGAAAATTTGACTTGGTGACTTTCAGTGGGGCATAGATTTCACACACTGTGTTTCTGGAAATTTTCCCTCTTAGTCTTCCAAAAGGTCATTCAGGTTTGGTGTATTATCCACTTTATCTTGTATGTTACGTATTTTAAACATGCCCATGTTGTATATGTGTGGACATGTGTATGTAAACACACATGTAACTTTAGAACTCTGTGCACATTTCAGGGCTGGTGGGTATGTTTGTAACCACAGCGCTGATTTGCCATGAAATGCTGATTTTTTTCTTCACTCAAACTGTCAAAATCAGGTTGTTACATGAATAGAATTTCACACAAAGTAAGGACAAAACTGTTTGTCCTGTGAAATATTCCCAGAACTGATCATTAGCCTCTCCAGTAATGAAAATTAGATCCTCCTGGTGAGATCTCTGCACGGTCAGGTCATTGCTGTTCTGGAGAGGAAAACTCAGGGCAGCCCATGCAAGAGTCATCTTGTTTTGTGCTGAGAACAGAGAGCTCACAGCATTTGAGTTCACAGCCAGTGGAGGGAAGATCCTTGTCCCTCTGCCTGGCACCTGGGCTGTGCCATTCCCAGGGCTGCAGCAGCACCAGGGACCATGTGTTGAAATCGATGATCTGTGCTCATTCTCTGGTGCAGGCCCTGGCACAGGCTTAGCTGTGCTCACTGGGGACTCTCTCAGATGATTTGTGGGGCTGCCAGAGGTCAGAGCAGGCTGTCACCATTGCCAGGGGGCAGTTTGCACAGGGCCCTGCTCTGAAGTTTTAGGGACATTGCTGTTCTCTGTTCACTGGCTACAAAATCATTAAAATGGTAGGGAGCATCCTTGGGCACACTGACTGACATATAGCTGGGGCCAGCAAATGTCTGGGCTTTTAAAGTGTATATTTATCAAGTGAAATCTCTGTGGATGTTTTCTCTAGGAGTTTCCAGTGAGTTTCTCTAAGAACCCCTTACCAGCCTGTCTGGTGGATTCCTGTACTCAGAGTTTCATTCTGTATACTTCCCACCTCTCCTGTCCCTGGTCAGTGAGTAATAACAGAAAATGAAATGAAAAGGCAGAAAGTCAGGTAAAACAACTACTGAACTGCTTGAAAGTTTGAGAAGTTCCACTGATTTCAATTGGATGGCTTAAAGTAAAGTACACACTTAGGTGTTAAGCCTTGGTTTACATATTCTGCCTGTATTTAACAGGGTTTAGCACCAAGTCTTTATCTGCATTTTGAAATTGTGGGTATAAAAAGACATTTAAGAATTTATTGTATCAGTCCAAAGCAGGGAAATAAACAGGCCAAAAGGGTACATGGATAATTCTGTAAATGATACCAAAAGCTGTCAAGACAACTGGCACCATAAAGGCAATTTTTTGCAATAGCTGTAATGGCATTTTCATTGTAGTTTTTGCCTTTCTGCCACAGCTGACAGAGAGCACTGTTCTCCTCAGGGGCCAAGCACACAGTCACCCTTAATGTTAATGAAAGATATTTACATGCCTCATTAGGAGAATGAGCCCCCAATAACTGACAACAAAAAGAAACTGTGTTTTCTGGAATTCATTATGCAGTGCACAATGCAGGGCTGTCTTAACATAAAGCAAAGCCCTGATAAGAGGCACATGTATTCAGCCCCCTCTCTGCTAAAAGACATCAGAAGTGCCTTTATTATACCATGCAAATCAATTCCAAAGGCAGAAATGATTTGTTTCAGGGTCTGATTTTGTAGCTACTGTACATGTGAGTATACAAGCACATGGGAGTAATAATTTTAACTATTTCAATGAGTTTCATCTTTATTACAATAATGGATAATGCAGACACTGTGATACTCTCAGGGTCCCGGTACACTTGCACTGCAAAAGCAGCAGAGAATTGAATCCCTTTGGGGAGATGTCTGGGACAGAGTTTCAAATGTCCTTTAGAGTCAGCAAAAGTACTTAAACTGGTGAGTTACCTATATCCCATTCACCCAACAGCTTATGGTTCTTAGTAAATCTTTCAGACATAAAAATATTTCAAAATTTTATGTCTTCATGCACTTGTGGACTATTATTAGTCCAGCTAATAAAGACAGCAATGAAAGGCTCACAGAGAAAAGGCCAAATTCTCTTCTCATTTACACCAGCACAATTCTTCCTACACTGGTCAGATGCTCAGGAGGTCACTCAGAATGAGTCAGCCTTGTCCTGGGCTTTTTCATTCAGAACTTTGATACTCACAGATAAAGATGGCAAAGATGGCCCTTTAGTGTGCCTTGAAATCTGCTTTCAGTCTCTTGTTCCAGGAGAGCAAATGAATAAACTTGGCTGAAAAAAATTTTATCAGCATCTCAAAAATGCTTCAGCTGCTGTGTTGCATTAGTTCAAGGTTGGGTTGCTTGCAGCAGTCCAGCTACCCATGGGAACAAAATCAGTACTTTTCTCCTCAGTCCAGTCCCTTTTATCTTGATTATTCTTCTATTACTCTGGATTGTTCTGTCTATTCACAGAATCTGATTTGTCCATCCTGCCATGGAAAGACTTGGTTTTTTTCCCCAAGACTCAACTGTTAACAGACTAAAACTTTACTTCTGAAGATCTCCATTCTGGTCTTCTTGTTAATTTGAGTGACCATTTATACCATTTCTCATTGTTTTGTGCATCTTCATTTGAATATACAACAATAAAGATGAGATTTCCTAATAGTTACCTTTTATTAGACTTTTGTATTGTGGCCATTTTTTGCTTCCAGTGCCTTTGAATGGCATTCAACGTTGTAACTTATTTTATTGCAATGTTTGCATGTTGCTCTATACTCTTTCATCCCTTCTGGCTGATTTTTAATTTTGGCCTTAAAGCTTAATTTTTTTTTAATGAAAAAGTGATGTCATGTAGTTGATTTAATTTAGCTTTCCTTCTTTCACTGAATCCTTCATTCAATGGAATCCATTGCTCCCAGTCTTCACTGGAATCAAGAATTGCTTTGAAGAAACTAATATAGTATTCAGGAGATGTTCTATGTGCTTTTATGTAACATAAAAGACTTATTTCCATCATATTAGAAAGCTCATTTGAAAGCCAAGAATCTTCCCTTTTTTTTTTTCCCTTCTGTTTCTTGATGATGACATCATTGATTTTCTTGTCCAACCACTTGCGTATCCTGATAACCATCTCGGACAAGACCTGAGCCAAACGTGAACTTTGGAATTGGCTTTGGTGGAAATCCAAGGCTGCATTGGACCTGTAGGACTGTGTAAGGATAGTAAATCCTGGAATGGAGGCATCGTAAGCACCAGTTGCAGACAGTTTTGTTATTTAACACAATTCTGTGCACTCTGCGTGCAGGAAATGCTCACCCTTAAAACACCTTCATGTTCTTTAAAGTGTGGTCACGAGCAGGTCTGTGTCACCTGCAGCAGCTCCCTGCCCTGTCACCACGAGCTCCCTGCCCCTTCCCCTGCCCCAGACCTGAGCTGGAGAGAAATTATTCATTTTGTGACTGAGCAGCAGTGCTGGTGGTTGGTTTTAGCACGCAATAGATGCCAGGCAGATCATTCCCCAAGCACGAACGGTGAGACGCCTCCTTGTGTGGCAGGGTGGGGCTGTGTCCATTGTCCCATGGTCAACTGTCCCAGCATCTAGAGCAGTCAGGGACCACCAGAGTCACCTGGTTTATGCAGGAGAGGCAAACCAAAGGATTAATCAGTGAAAGAGCTGCTGGAGCTCTGTGGCAAGAGGAGGTGGAGTACCAAAGATGAAGACATCAATGCATTGGGCTTGTGGTGCACTTGGCTCCATCCAGAGCTGTTCCCAAAACTGAGATATTGCAAATAATGACCAAAAGAAAGAAAGTAGGATGGGCAGGATGGGCACATGTGCTTCTCCTCATAGGGCAGCAGTGTGCCCTGGTTCTTTCCACACAAAGGACACAGTAAGACCACTGATGTTTTTACTGACCAACCAGCTAAAACATCTACCCAATTATACTCTGGGCAGACTGAAAACAACAAATAGAGATCTGTCAGCATGTTTTATCTCACTCTTTCAGGAACAAATCTCTGAGGTTTTTTGGAGGCCACTTTTAAGAGGCTTTTTCTCTCTCCACCCTTCCAAATGGCCCTGTTGCTTTTATTGGATTCAAGTGCAGTCAGACATCACAAAAGCAGGGATGTGTTTAGTTTCCAGCCCAGTTTCTGGGTAATGCCGGGTTTGTGAGCAGTAATTCCAGTTGTTTGTCCTGCTAGAGGACTGTGATTGTATTTTATCAGCAGGGTCCCATCTGCTGAGGATCTGCTGGGCAATGCTCTGGCTGTGAGATGCACCCCAATGTTGTGCTACAACGTGAGATTATGAGAAGCTTCCATGACTGAATTGTGTGATTAAAAGGAGCATAGTGGGTCATGAGAGCTGCAGGACAACTGCACAAAGCTCTTTGAGAAGGCTGGACCCTGTCTTTTGGCAGAGTCAAGAAAAGTATCAGCAAACGCCAGTCTGCAGGGAAAGAGCAGAGCCTGTGCCTGGCACAGCATCGCTTCCTAAAGCCTCAGGGGAGGAATGCATGTGGGTAGACCCTGGGACTTCAAAGGAATGAGATGAAGGAGAGTTCAGCTTTAGCAAAATTGAAGGTTTTTATAGGATATAAATGGCTTTGTGTCTCATCAAAAGGGTAGAAGTCCCAGGGGTAGAGCAAATGATAGAGGAGGTTTTGCAGAAGAAACAGAGGAAGCCAAGTCTGAAAGAAAGAAGTGAATAGATAAGAATGAAAGGAAATAGATGGTGAAAATAGGGTGCAGTAAGGCCTTCTAAGGTTTGCAAACTGTCTAGAGTTAATTGGTATTTACATTTAGGGGTGCTTTAAAGCCTTGGGTTTCTTGATTTAGAAGAATCCCACACCCCATAGAGCTACACAGAGAGATGTTGTCTACAGGAGACAGTCCTGTCAGTAAATCCAGAGACACTGGTTAAACTGCAAGCAAATACAAATACAAACCCCAAATGCACCAGCAAAGGCCAGCAAGAGCAATATGAGACCACACTGTAATAATTTCCCTCTTTTGCCTCAAGTCCAATTACACAAAGGCAAAATACCAGCCAGTCGTGCAAGAATTGAGGTTTGAGGAGCCTTGGGGCCTCTCTGTGTCGAGGCTGTTTGACAGGGCACTGTGGCAAACATCACCCCATCTCCAGAGGCATCAGCTGCTCCCCTGTTTTAAGCTGAATTTAATTGTGAAAGGCAGAGGAGTGGTAGTGGGGTTGGCTCAGTGGTGGGGACAGAGCTGCGGGGTGGTGGAGACAGGAGAACAAGGGGCAAGAGGGAGCTGGAGGGTGTGACACAAAGAGTTTGGCTCCCAGGAAGGGTCAGAAGGTTGCCAAAGCCTTGCTGTGTCTCTGAGTGATAACCTGTGACAGGTACAACACAGCAGCTGAAGTTCAGGCTCTCTCCTGCTGACAGTGTTTGGAAAACAGAAGCTTTGCAGTGTTTTGCTGTTCTTAAATCTCACCAATTTCCGTCATGCTGTCCCAAAGCTGAGCTGAGGAGCAGCTAGTGTTTAATCCCTACTGAAAATGAATCAAAACAGGAAACCAGCTTGCTCTGAAGAGATCCTGCAGAAGCACCAGAGGCTGAGCCTCAGCTCCGCTCCCACCAGCTGCCCTCACATCTGTGTGCAGAACCTGAGTGCCACTGGCCAAGGAGCCATGGAGTGAGGATCCCACAGGGAACAGGGACAAGAAACACCAAGACAGCTGGGATACTTGAATATCTGTTCTTTTTACTCTTTCCTCACTGCCCATACTGATATTTGGGTACCTGCTGTATGGTCAGTAAAAGCACAGCGGAGGATGCCAGAGAAACAGCTCTGCTGGCCAGTTTTTGAGGACACTATTCATTTGAAAATTTCCTGTTGTTTTTTTCTTAGATGAAAAGCTAGACAAAACAAAAATAGAGAAATGTTGTCTTTTTTTTGCAAAACAGATGCAGTAAAAATGTACATTTTGGATGAACTGGATGGTTTTGAAATTCTCAGTATATATTTTCAGTATGAAACAGGAGTGTTAGTAAACTGAACATTTAGTGAAAACAGTTCTTTTTGGTTAAAAAGGGATTTAATTTTGCTGGAATAAAAAAAGTAAAAGGTGAATTTCAACCAAAGATTTTGATTGGTTCTCTAAGAATTCATGTACTGAGTTGAAATATATGTAAGTACATATATGTATGTGTATGTGAATCCATACAGAAGTGCCATATACAAGAATGATTCCTTATACTTTTAAATGTCTTACATAATCAGTTAATTTGCTTCTGCTCTATTAAAATTAAATCTCCCACGGACACAACAGTCTGGTCTAATTATTCACTTAATCCACAATCATTAGTATCAACCAAGTGCTTTTCTCTGTCTTTTAGAAAAAAAGGACTTTGAAGGGTTCTGTGGAACTTTCCAGGATCAAATGTGTGGAAATTGTGAAAAGTGACATGATCATTCCCTGTCAGTATAAATACCCTTTCCAGGTGAGTCTGTCTGCTGACCATACTGAGAGAGAGATCAGCTCATTTTGTATTTCAATAACATTTCTTTCACAGTGCAGTCGTTAATGAACCCAACATCGGGTTCTTGATCAGAACCTCTAGTCCCATTTAAATAATCAAAAGTCAGGGAGGTTAAGAGATGCTTCTGAACAGTCCCTGCTGCTCCTCTTCCCCACACCGTCATTTTGCACATAACTTGTTGCTAAGAGGGCTGCTGCCTCTTTCCTTTGGTGACTCCCTTGTGAATCAGTGCATCTGGGATTGCTTCTCATGGCTAACTCCTTTCTTTACCCTCTCTCCAGATTGTCCATGACAACTACATCCTCTACGTGTTTGCACCCAACCGTGAGAGCAGGCAGAGATGGGTTCTTACTCTGAAGGAAGGTAAAAAAACCCTGTGCCCTCTAACCAGTTTTCTCACAAATAATGCAGAGAAAATGTGCAAGAGTCGTCAGTATCTCCCATCTCAGCAGGCAAAGTGGTAGTGGGTAATAAAATGGAATTGCTTGTAGAGCTGGTGGGTGTGTTTTCAGCAGCCGTGGGAAATTTGGGTGTGGAATGGTTTATTTGGGGACCTCAGTGTCTGTCAGGATCTGCAGGGAGGTGTCAGAGGATGGACCAGACTCTGCATGGTGCTGCCAAACAATGGGACAAGAGGCAGAAGTGATGCCCAGGAAGTTCCACCTGAACATGAGGAAGAACTTTCGTCTGCAGTGACTGAGCACTGATTGCCCAGAGAGACTGTGGGGTGTCCTTCCCTGGGGATATTCCAGAACCATCTGGACACATCCCTGTGCCCTGGGATGACTCTGCTTGAGCAGGGAGACTGGCCCAGATGACCCACAGTGGTTCCTCCCAACCTGACCCATTCCATGTTTATATGATTTCTGTCTTTCTTGAAAAAACTCTTAATAAATTACTGTAATCTGAGGTTTCTTATTCAGGAAGAGACGAGGATTTTCCTATGGCTATTTTTTCACAATAACCTTTTCTACCCAGAAAATTTTTCAGCTCTTATTAATGGATTTTTTTGGTTAGATGGCACCTTTTTTT
Organism: Lichenostomus cassidix; assembly: GCF_008360975.1. Lineage (NCBI taxonomy): Eukaryota > Metazoa > Chordata > Aves > Passeriformes > Meliphagidae > Lichenostomus > Lichenostomus cassidix. The sequence goes on from NC_139494.1 coordinate 14,100,090, forward strand.
ATAGAATCATGATTATTAAGGAACATTTTTGCGGGTAGCTTTCATTTCCTGTTCACCTTCTGAATTGTGCTGTGGTTCCCTCCCATGGTGCTGCAGTAACCAACACTGGGGGCAGAGACAAGCAGAATGCTTGACGTGAGGAAGGTGTTAATTAGTTACGCAAAAACTGCACCAGGCTTCTGTCATAGCTTTTTTCTGTTTTACAGCACTGCTGCTGTATTGTTCCCTCTGGAAACACTGCCTGATGGAGATATTGTGAAGTTCATGCACTGACTCTTGCAATCTGTTATTCCTTCTACTGTATCACCACTTCTCATTCAACATTTTGAGACTGTCCCCTGCCTTGGACAATTTGAACAGTCCCTTGAAACAGGCCTGCGGAATTTTTTTTTGTTCTTTTTAGGGAAATTATTATTACAGATAGACACCCTGAGCTTCGAAAAGGACTGTAATCACTCATGCAGGCATTCAAGACTGGTGTTTACATGTGAAAAAAATGTTTGGTGCTGGTGACTGGCAGCTTGTGCAGCTCCTTCTGAGCACCAAAGAGTGTCCTGGGAATCACCAATATGTGGCCTGCTGGGTTTTATTTCTTTTTATGTGACTCTCCTTCTCTGGTTTTGGTGTTTTGTCATTTTAAAGAGAGTCACACTGGTAGGATTCTCTTCTACCTCAGCAGAGAGACATGGGAAGGTTATTGCTCCTTATTGATGGTGGCATTCACTAATTTAAGGAGAAAGGAAAACAATAATGGAGGAAGTTAATAATGTTCACTGAAGCCTCTTCATGTTCTCTTTAAGAAGCAGATTATTTCTACTTAGTTCTAGATGACTTCTAGAACTAACGTGGATGCAAATAAATTCATTTTCCCCCTTCTTTTTCTTCCCCTAATGTTTTTCAGAAACCAGATACAACAACAGTTTGGCTTCCAAGTGTCATCCAGATTTTTGGTTAGATGGCAAGTGGAGATGCTGTGCTCAGACAGAGAAGATGGCAACTGGCTGTGTGGTGTATGACCCCACCAAAAATGGTAAGTGACTTACTAAGATCATCCTGACATGGAAAATATTTATTCCTAGCAAAAGTAAAGAACCAAATCTATCTCGTATAGAACATCAAAAAATATTATGTCACATTTCCATAAAGAGACATGTTCCTGGATTTTTGAGCTGTTCTGGCTTTTCTACTGCATGTGGTATTCTTTTTTGTTTCTTTTTTTTTTTAATTCACGTTTTCTTCTGTGTGATGCTTAGTGCTGGTTTTGGAATGAGATGGAGAACTAAGAACTTGATCAGCTGTGGTCAGTCAGGAAGCCATAACAACTTTCTTGAGATAAATGCATGCAACTGTGTGTGTCCTGTTTTGACCAAGCCATATTTCCTCTGTGGTTTCAATGGCCAAGCATAATCTTTACTTTGTCTCCTGAAAAGGAATACAAGTGGTCAATCATTCTTCTGCAAAGAAACTTTTACATTGTACTTTTTACCTTGATTCCCTAAGTAATCTGTACCCCAGTTTCCAAGCCCTGCTGAGATTCCCTGTGAAGTTGGCAGGTCTTGCTCTCAAAGTCCAAAGCTCACTGTTCAGTGGGTTTGTGTTGCCTCTATCAATTCATTACATTGGTGGTTTCTCCCTTGGTTTTGTCCTTATCTACTTCAAATTATCTTCCTTGATTTCATTTCAGCCTCGAAGAAGCCTCTTCCTCCCACTCCTGAAGATAACTGGGTGAGTGCAGCATCCTGTCCTGCATGATTAGCTAGCAGTGGGGAATATGTCCTTATTAATGTTCACCACAGTGCAGTGACCTAGAATTTCACCTGTGATAACATTCCCTGGGCATCTGCTGTGCAACTAAAATTTTTACATGAAATTCATTGTTGGAAAGTACTAAAGATCCTCATGCTGCCACCACATCCCACTAGATGCTCTGGGGTGCTTTGAGGCTTTTGAGCCCAGGGGACACCAGTGGTGCCAGGAAAATACCACTTTAGAGAGCATGCCATTGCTTTTTATGAATATGAATAGGAATAGGAATATGAATATGATGAGCCCTTTGCCTGATTTGTGCAGAAATTGTTGCTAGACCCAAAGGAAGCCGTGGTCATAGCCATATATGATTATGAAGCCCAGAACCCGCAGGAGCTGACCTTACAATATAACGAGGAATACTATGTGATTGACAGCTCTGAGGAACATTGGTGGCTGATCCAAGATAAGAATGGGTAAGTCCCTTTTCAACAGCCAGTGTACAAATCCTTTCTAATTCCAATTTGTTCTTCCATTAACATACATGTTTAATCCCTCTTTCTTAGCTTTTGTGAAGCGTCCTCTTGTTTACAGGGAAAAAGTGATGGAAGATTATTTAGGGTAACTTTCTTTGCTGTGGCTAGTATTCAGGCAGCTGAAGAAAAGGATCTGATAGTTAATTTTACAGCAATAAACAGACAGTCCAGACCAATATTTGCAGTGTTACGTAGGGGGAAACATTGTGAAACTCTCCAAGTTTAGAGGTGCAGTCAGTTGTTTTCTTCTCCAGTAACCCTACTCAATACGTGACAACCAGCACTTCTGTCACGCAATGAGCAGGCAAAGCTTTCAAGGCTGACTCCTACAGATGCAGAGAAAATCCTGTCTGTCAGCACCCTCACACTTGTCTTTCCTCTCAACAGGCATGAAGGCTACGTGCCAAGCAGCTACCTGGTGGAAAAATCACCCGAGAACCTGCAAATTTATGAGTAAGCTGTGCCTATGTTTTTCTTGTACCTCTGAGCGCCCTGGGTTTGAAGCTACAAGCTTCAAATGCCCCTACCTCACCTTGCATTCCACCCTGGGGACACTCCTTTCAGAAGCTTTTCAGGAGAAACTTTCCTGGCCTAAAAATGCTGACTCGGATTCTTTTGATGTTTTCAGGTGGTACAATAAGAACATCAGCAGAAGCAAAGCAGAAACATTGCTCAGGGATGAGGTAAACCAGTGTTATGCACGGGGTGGATGGGAAACAGTAATTAATTAATGGCAAATGAAGCCTTTGAGGGCTGCTTTGTGTAAGAGAGATGAACCCTGGGATCCTGCTGTGTTTGTGTCCTCAGTGTGTGATGTGAGATGAAGGACTAAAGGACCACCAGCACATCCCCCTCATCTGCTCATTAGCTGAGCATGGACAGAGCTGTGCCATCCAAACACAGCCAGTAACTGTGGCTGGTGCAAAGCACTGCTTCAGACCACTGTGCCAGCTGAAAACTGTGATGTTAGCTCATCTTTACTGTCTCTGCAGGAGGACTGTGGATGCCAGTAGTTCTCTGAAAATCTAACCAATCTTGTACTGAAGTATATTTGGGTGAAAGCCAAAAGTATGGCTCTGGGGTTTGTTTTTTTAAATTTTGTGTATGTGTGTGCATGTAAGCACACATCTTTATTTTTTCAGTTGAGCCAGAGTTTTCCAGTGAAGACTGTACTGAAAATACAAAGAATAAGCTTCTTATTCAAATTTTCCACACGTACACAACCTTAATTTTTAAATCAGCTTTTACATTAACAGGTAGCCCAAATTAAGTACTGTTTCTTGGAATGGTAGTATTTTACGGAAATAAGAGCATTTTTGTGTGGTTTTAAAAATTCTTGTAGAAACTACTACAGGACGTGTCCACACATGGTTTAGTGGTCTTACTTTTCTTTCAGTCCTACCAGTACAACTTTCCTGTGGTAACTACCCCCATGTGGCTGCAGAGACTTCTGGTTCAAAGCCTTGCAAACCTCACAGCTCCCCCCAGAAATGTGGCCAAGCTTGTGATCTTTAGCCAGGATTGGTGTTGAGTGAGAACAGAAGGGCAAGAATACAGCTTAGAGTAACTTGGGCAGGATGCTGTCTCCAAAACTTGCCTACCTCCAGTCCTAAAACCCTCACTGTGCATGATTAAAAGCTTCTACAGCAGCAGAGAGACCTTTTTTAGAGCTTCCCATGCCAGATATTGTGTGGTGCAGATGTTGTGCAGACACTGAAGAGCTAACCCTGGGAAGTTCCCAGCTTAGCACTCTGATCCCACCTGGGCAGAGCTGCACATCCAAACCCAGCAGCTCAAACCCAGGGGATGCAGGAGCAGCTCAGCCTCTGTGCTCACCTGGAGCTGATCAAACCTCCAGGGAAGGAGGCCAAGGCAGGGTGCACTCAATGGATTAGGTCTGGATGAAGTGTTGTGGGTGGGTAGGAGATATAAAATGGAGGAAACCTACCATGTAAATCAAAGGAGGGGATGAAAAGCTGGGTAGTTGGGATGGCAGATGAAAAGCATCGTTATCTGCAAACAGAAGAAAAAATAGTGGGGTTATTGCCAATATATAGGTCAGTACAGCACGTTCCATCCAAATTTGGTGGTAAGTCTTCTTCTTTGCCAGCTCATTCATCAGTGTCCTATGAGACATTTTAGCATTCAGATGAGTAGAAAACAATCACTGTGAAAACTTAAAAAGGAAAATTGTTCTGTGAGTGCCAGAGTGCAGTTAGACTGCTTTCCTACACATTTATGTTTAGATTCTGGATGACTGCTGTGTCTGTGAAAGGGCAGGATCATGTCCAAGTTTTTCCAGTTTGTGGTACACGGGTTAATTATCTTTCATACACTCCCATATGGATTCTCTGGTGTTGGATAAACTGTGATTTGTTCTGTGGCTGCTCACTCAGTGGGGAGCACACGGAGGGGTTTGCTTCCTGCTCGGCCCCACTTCATTGAACATGTGCTCTGTCAGATAGGGCTGAGGGCAGCCTTGGATTCAGAATTTCCAGGGGAGAGACCTGCAGGGACACAGAGGCACACCCACACGGACTCAGCACGAGTGCCTACGTCTCATTTCCTCCGAGAGCTGAGAGGAAGCTGAGCTGAAAGCACAGAACACCCAAGAGAGACCTGCAAGCCCTGGGCAGCCCCCAGAGCTGTGTGTGGAACACACCAAGCTCTGTCAGTGCAGTGATGGCTCTTTTTTTTCCTACATGTTCAGCATATCCTCATGACAGGGCTGAAATAAGCACAGCTTTGCCCCCACCCTCATTATTTTTTTTTCCATTCTGTCTCTAACCAGTTTTCTCTCCTTTGCTCCTGTTCCAGGGTAGGGAAGGGGCCTTCATGGTGAGAGATTCAAGGCAGCCTGGCATGTACACAGTCTCTGTTTTCACCAAAGCACTAAGGTACAGCTGAGCTCAGCAGCTTTTCACATCAATTACATCAATGAAATGGCTTCTATGAGGGTAATCTCTGTATAGTTGTTTTGGCACTATAATGAGAGAGCAGAAGGCTCATGAAAATGATAGAGGGAAAACACTTCCAAAAAAGGCAGAAGAGTCAGCTGCCAGTCCCAAAGTGTATTAAAGGCTCCACTTCTCCCTGCATCTAAATATGTGCCTAAAAATATTCCCTTGGACATCACTGGGGTTGTCATTCTGATGGCATTGTCCCCTGAGCTGAAGTATTGGTAGGATCAACATGGGCTGTGTGCTGGACTCATCAGAGGTGGGGAGTGCAAGACAAGTGAAAGGGTTTCAGTGATGGGGCAGAAAGTTGTGTTTCACAAAGAAGAGGCAGAGAAATTCAGTACTCAACCTTCTCTTATCAGGAAACCTCAGCCTTTCTCTCAAGATGAGATCATCTACGAGTGAGAGGGACAACATACAAATACCCAGACTTGATTAGCAACAGCAGCTCACTCCTTGCTTCTCCCCCATTCGTTCTGGGGGAAGATTCTCCCCTTTGCTTGTTTGCTTCTGTTTATATTTTAGATCCCTGGCTTTTTGCTGCAAGCTATTTTCTCTCAAAGAAAACCTCCTCTTTTTCAGCACGGACAACAATCCTGTTATAAAGCATTATCACATCAATGAAACAACTGACTTTCCCAAGCGATACTACTTGGCAGAAAAGCACGTGTTTGACTCTATCCCTGACCTCATCAACTACCACCAGCACAATGCAGCAGGTGAGTGAAGCTGATGCTCAACGGAGAAGTTGCTGGTTTGCCCAGTTTGGAATGAAGGAGGGCTCCCAAGCCCTCTGTCCTTACAATGAAATTGGTTAAATGGCATCACCTTTTCTCCCACTTATTGCGAAAAGGCCATTTCAGGCCAGCTTCCAACTTTCAGCATTACATCCTCACTCTGGTGGTCTTTCTAAGGCTGACCATCACCATCACAGATGTCACAATGAAGTGTTATGGAGAGCCCTGGGGCTGAATCATCACTGCCAGGCCAAACTGTCTGCTGGAATTGCACTGCAGGGCCTTCTTGAGGTGATCTATCCCTGGGCCTTGATTTGACACAAAGCCAAGGACATGGCCAGGATCCATAGCCAGACATGGTGACTCCCATACCCTCAGTCCAGGAATACCAAGGGAAATACTGGGCTTTAAAAATACCCTTTAAATACAAGCATCATCTGGAAATCCATCAGAGTTATTAGAGATTTACAGCTCATATCTGTGGATGTGAAAACGGGAAATGAGCTGAAAGCGCTCAGAATTGGCTTCCTCCTCACAGCCAGGAAACCAGAGCCTGCACAGAGGTTCAGCTGCCCTCAAGTGGAGCTGAGAACTCAGTACAATAAACCTGCTTCCAGAATGCAAACTGCCCTCTGGGGTGGTGGCAGCATGATTCCCATGGCTGTGGCATAACGGGAACCCTGGTGTCCCTGTGTCCCCAGGTCTCGTGACAAGGCTGCGATATGCTGTCTCTTCCTGGAGGAAAAAGGCTCCCATCACTGCAGGACTCAGCTATGGTAAGGTTCTCTTATCACTACATGGGAATCACACTCCTGGCTGGTTGGCTGGTGATCCTGCACATCCCCATGGATATTGATGAATATTGATGTGATTACAGTCACAATAAATAGTTTTTTTCAGGTCTTTGCACTGTTCCCTAGATTGTCATCTTTGTCATGGCCATTGATAAATGAATGAACTGATGGTGCAGTGCCTTGAGGGAGGTGATGAATTGAGCCCTGTGGTCTCAGTGAAGTCAACATTAAATCCTAAAATGAATGCTGAACAAAGGGGATGGAAATGGGAGCATAGAATAATTTGATGAAAGCTGAGCCTCTCCTGAAAAATGCCTTCATTTGAATACAGTTGTCAACAGAAATTTGCTGGTATCGTCCTTATTGTAATTCTTGGAGACTTCAAAGAATCTCAAACCCCACGTTGTGCTGGGTACTGCACATATGCATGGCAGAAATAATCCTCCCTGAAGAACTGGATAGACAAGGCAAAGGGGGGGGAAAGGAGATGTTGTTGTTCCTTCCCCTGAACATGACCTGCAGCATGGACTAGTCAAATGAGCTATCAAAGGTCAGACAGGCAATTTGAGGGAGAGCCAGAAAGTCTCACTTCAAGTCCTGTCTCAGTGTTTCATCCACAAAAGCTTTTTGTTTGGCATTCACTGCTCTATCCTCACTCTTTCTCCCTTATGATCAACAGGAAAACTGGTCATTCATGCCTCTGAGCTCACCCGTGTGCAGGAGATTGGCAGTGGTCAGTTTGGGGTGGTCTACCTTGGCTACTTGCTGGACAAGACCAAAGTAGCCATAAAGACCATCCGTGAAGGAGCAATGTCTGAGGAGGATTTCATGGAGGAAGCCAAAGTCTTGATGTAAGTGGTAGATTCACCAAGGCAATCACACCCTGTGGGATTCCTAGCACTGAACCAAAGTGCTGCAAGGAATACGAGCAGGGAATTCAAACCTGGATTATCTGCTATGTATCTAAATAGTATGTAGAGAAACTGGTGAGCTCAATGAGGGAAGGCAATTCAAAGTGTAGGAGAATTGCTGTGCTTCCAAGGCTATCAATATTCAGAATGGTCTTCCCAATTTCTGCTGTTCTGGAAGGCAAGGATAATTGGTGGTACATTTTGAAGAGCAAAGTGTTTTTTCTCAGAAAAAATCTCTTTAAACTTGAGGGCAATTTTATTGAACTGCAAAATGTTTTGCTTTGCACAACTGAATATATTTCCCTTTGGTTTTATTGACTTTGTTTGCGTTTTTTTGCATTTCCCTCTCCGCAAGACAGAAAGAAATTGATTTTATTTTTGTTTGATTGGATGATTCGCCATGCAGAAAAATCTTCTGGTGACCATTGCCATTAAAATGGGGTCATTCTTAGTCCTTGGTCTACACATCTGCAAAGTTTGCCTTTGCAGTGAGCAGGTGCAGCACGGTGCCATAAGTAGCTGTAAGGATAGCAGGCACTGAGCCTATTTCAGCCTCTTTGCCACCTTCCCTCCCTATCCCACAGGAAGCTGTCTCACCCCAAGCTGGTCCAGCTTTATGGTGTGTGCTTTGAGGATGCTCCTATCTGCCTGGTGTTCGAGTTCATGGAGAATGGCTGCTTGTCTGACTACCTCAGGAGCCAGCGGGGCAGCTTCTCCAAGGAAACCCTGCTGGGGATGTGCCTGGATGTGTGTGAAGGAATGACTTATCTGGAACAAAACTCTGTCATTCACAGAGACCTGGTATGTCAACCTCACAGGCACTTCTTTGCTCCAGATGGGCTTTTGCCTGTTTTCTTTATTCCTTAATTTCAGCTTCCACATTCCTCCTGCCTGTCAGTTTTCAGGGGATCCTCTATCTGTCCTTATTGCAAAAGCAGCACAAATACTTTAGGGAAAAAAACAAACAAAAAAAAAACCCAACAAACCAAGCCCTGGAGCACTAATCAATTTATTCCCCATAATTGTGTTTGGGAGAGAAGAAACAAGCCTATAAAATTTGTCTTTGTTTCCCGAGTGGACTCTTTTGCTCCCCAAGAGCCACAGTACTGACCATTCTTCATGTCTAAAATCAGTGAAGATGACAAAAAGGCCTGTTCTAGCATAAGTAATGTATAAACATGCATTGATGATAAAATACTTTTAATTAGGAGGCTTTCAATCAAGTTCCATTGGTCACTGCTGCTGTTTCACTAGGGCTGCAATGACCGTGAGTAGCTGTGGATATTTTAGGGTCTTTCTCTGCCCTTGCTGGGCAACAAGGGTCTTCAAGTCAGAGTAATGGCTGAACAGCTTTTCTGGCAACAGGACCATACTGTAAAATGTACAGAAAGCACGAGAAACTTAGGGGTTTGTCCTCTCTGTATGGCACAATGTCACTTTGATGCTTCTTTTTCGAGCATTATCTGCTCTGCCAGGATAAAAGCCACTGAGTGGCTGTGAAATGTTTTAGCTCTGACCTGCTGCCTTTGCACTTCCTTTTCTTGCAGGCTGCCAGGAACTGCCTGGTGGGAGAATCCCACGTGGTCAAAGTGTCTGACTTCGGGATGTCGAGGTAAAGCCACCCAGGCTGCTCACAGTCCTTGTGGGGTTGTCATGGGTTGGGGGTGACTCAGCATTCCCCCTTCTTTTCCTCTTGCAGGATTGTCCTCGATGATCAGTACACCAGCTCTACAGGAACCAAGTTTCCAGTCAAGTGGTCTGCCCCAGAGGTTTTCTCCTACAGCAACTATAGCACCAAATCTGATGTTTGGTCATTTGGTAAGAAACTCTTGTCAAAATGGAGAAAACCCAACAAACCCCAGCTCAGGAAACCAAGAGGCTCAGTCCTCAAGTAAACTCTTCTTAACACTGCATCCTCTGGACTCCAAGGGTGTTTTGCCTGAATAATAGCTTAGGAAAGCAAGCCTAAATAATTTAAGTGAAAGAAAGAAAATAAAAGCAAACTACCTAGATAGTTCTGAATACTGCAGATATTGCCAGTTTAATGTATTATACCTGTGCAATTCAGTATAATACCAAATAATGAACTCTGTTTCATGCTGACTTAGCAGAAGTGTCCAAGAAAAGGTTGGAGAGTCACTGAGAAGATGATCTAAGGATATAAGAGGAGAGAAGAGAGGAGAGGGAAGACATTTAGGCACTCCATCCCTCTGCATGTCAGTCCCTGGCACTGATGCCTCACCCAAACCCTCTGCCTTTCCAAATTTGCTCAGCTGACTCCATTTGCTTTATGCTAATCTGAAAATGTTATTCCACTGCTCGCACTGCTCACCTCATTTCCTGCTCCCCAATGCATTGTTTTCTGATTTGCATCCATTCTTTGGTCTCCCTTCTGGACCCTCACAGATAAGAGCGCCGCTGTGTGTTTTTCCCCAAAGCGATAACAAAGGCTGTCCCCTGGGCTGTGGCTCTGGCACACTCACAGGCCTGGCCCCTCTCCAGCCCACACAGTGAATGGGGCAGTGTGCTGTGCACAGCTCACAGTCAATGGGGTGCCACTCAGCCCTGGGGCCAGCAGTAAATAATGCAGGATTATGACCTTTGCCAGTCTGTGCCTGTGAGTTCTGTGCATCCCTTGCCCTTTGCTGGCTGAGGCTGTGGCTGGAGCTGTGCACTCCTGGGGTGCTCAGGCCCTTCACTAACTCAACAGGGAGATGCTTCAGAGAGCACCAGAGATCCTGGCTGGCATCCTCAATCTCTACAGCTGTGTTAGGACCTGGTTTTTCACATGTCTACCGAGTATCCAAGTGAAAATGCTTTTCCAAGTAACTGGCACCAATGTTGAGCTGCAGAAAAAAACAGGTGGAAGGTGGCCCTGGGCCTACTGAGGATTTTATTTGCCTCTTGGTGATTTTTTCCCACTTGTTTGCTTTAGGAGTGCTGATGTGGGAGGTCTTCAGTGAAGGCAAAATCCCCTATGAGAATCGCACCAATGCAGAAGTGGTGGAAGAAATCAACGCAGGATTTCGGCTCTACAAACCCAAGCTGGCCTCCAAGGCGATTTATGAGGTGATGAGCCACTGCTGGAGGATGGTTAGTATTGGAATGGAGAGCCCTATTTCCCAAAAACAAGAACTCCCTTCCCCTTGGCTTTAAGGAGGATTCACATGCTAACACAAGATGAAATCCTGGAGGTGAAGCACTGTGGCTTTCATCTGCACTAGCAAGCAACCTCTGGGCTCTCTGCCTTTTATTTAAGCTGCTGTTTCTATAGAGTGTGTTGGCTTCACTGAGAATCCCACGTAGTGCACCTAACTCAAGTTAATTCCCCAGTTTCCTTCCCAAGAAAGCTGTGGATCTGTGGGGTTGAGTTCTAACAGTGAGGGTAAAAATGACAGCCAAGCCATTACAAGGTACTTAGTGTCCAGCGAGCCAAATTCAGTGGTAATAGAAAAGAAACACTGCACAGAAGGAAGTTAGTTCTTCCACTGGCATTTTCTTTATAGGGACAGATTGTATTTTTGTTAATACCCCGTTTCTTCCCAAGGTTTTCCTTGCTAACCTTGCCATTCCTCTCAAGCTGACATTAATGTTCTTCCTCTCTCTTCTCTCCCTTGCTCAGGGGAAAGACGAGCGCCCATCCTTTTCTCTTCTGCTGTTTCAGCTGAGTGAAATCTCTGAGTTTGATGTGTAATCGTGTCACTGTGTGCTCACCACAGCTGAGAGAGTCCTGAGAGGAGAGAAGGCTGGATTTTCCCCACACAAAGCATTAACAGGAATCCTCTCACTATAAACACTTGCCATATGCCTGGGGAGAAGGAGAGGGCAGAGGCTGGTACTTCCAGACAGACAAGATATCCCCAGGTCTTGCAGAGCCTAGACAGGCACAGGCTTTGGTTTGGCCAAGAATGTGGTTTGCATCTTAAAACTAGAAGTGACTATTGAGCATGGAGTCCTGAACCACACAGCCCAGCAAGGGTTTTGCTCCTCAAGATACAGCCTCAAAAATAAGAAATCTGACATTGCTGTTCTATTTCTGTGAACTCCCAAATGAAGGTCTTCCCTGGAGGGGGAAAAAAAAAAGCTTTCTTTAACTGAGAAGGAATGTTTAGACATTTCCCTGGCTCTCTAATTCAGAGTGGGCTGGACCTGAAAGCTCTGAACAGGAATAAGCCTGGGAGACACAGAAGCAGGCTGGATTCAGTGACTGCATTTCTGATGCTGGTATTTCAAGGTGGTTTTGTTTTCCCTTTGCATGATTTCCCCTGCAACTGTGGCATAACAGGAACGGGATTTGGATACCTGGTAAAATGAAGATGTGTGTGTGTGTGTTCGTGTGAATTTGTAAGGGAGGAAGAGAAAAAGCAATGTGCTGAAGAGTCTTGAAATCCTGTCAAATTGCATGGTGTAGAGAGTGGGAAAATGGGACTCCGATTCAAATGAAGACACTTGTGGAGGGGGAAAGTCAAAGCTGAATGTTTATACTGATTTTTTCTTTGGTCTTTCTACATCAGAAGATTAATATGTGACCTCCATCCAATGTCTTTGAGCAAAGTACAAGGAGAGCAGTGCAGAATGCTGTGTGTTTCCAGTCCAGGACAAGACAAGAGTGCCAGGATCTGATTAGCTGTGAAAGGTACAGGAATCTGCTCATGAACTGGAGTGTTTGGAAGAAAGGAGCCAAAGGGCTCAGGAGGGAGCCACGGGGAGAAAACATGCAGAGTATGTGCTGAGTGCAGCAGTGATCATGAGAAGAGTTTTCTTGCACTTCAGAGAGTAACTGAATCATCTCAAGACTTTTCCATCTCTTCTGTGAACAAAGCGACTGACCAAAGAAAAAGTCCAGTGCAAATGGACTGCCTGGGGTCTTCCTCCACAAGGAGTTCCACATAATGTGGTGACAGCAGAAGGTACAAACAAAATCCATCTCCTGCTATTTCAATTAAAATCTGTATTTTCACTGCAAGACAGGAGCAATGTTTTGACATAACTGACTTCAAATCCAAACGTGTGGGTGTTGATGTCCTGCAGAATTTGTAAATAAGATCAGGACTTTTTGCTAAGCATTAACAATCACTGAGGAAGTCAAGAGGACTCACAGATGATATGTGCAGATATGCAATATGTAATTTTGATGCTTCTCTGTTTGGGCAGGTGAGAACACAAGGAAACCTTTCATGAGAGCAGCTTACAAAAACTCTGAAGTGTGAACTTTCAGCAACAATCTCCTGTCATTACAGAAGTCAGGTTCAAATATGTTTGCCAACAAAAATGGAACAAGGAAATAATGTAATCCCATGATCTCACATATCCTGTGTCAAACTATTTCTTCACAGAAGGAGGCTTAATTTTTGGTATTTTTCAGACTCCTCATTCTAGTGTAGCTTTTAGGAGCCAGAATATCTTTTCAGGCACATGGATATGGGCAAGGCATCGATTCCTGCCTTATACATCTTCCCAAACTGTGACAGGGCTATCTGCAGGCTCACAAAGTTCAGCTTCTGGCTCACTGCCCCCACCATCCTTGAAGGAACCAGGGGTGTGCTGAGATGAGGACATTGCTATTAAGTAGCAGCAATATTGCTCTGCTAGGTGGTATTTCTGTGGTTATATTTATATTTGGATATATTTGGATATTTCTGTGGTTATATTGTAATATTTATTAGCTTGAGTGTGTTGCACAAACTATTGTTGTGATGGTTTATGTTCAGTTTTTATTTTGCAGCATTTCTTTGAACACAGTACGGATTTTTACAGACAATAAAATTGCTAAGTCCCAACTGTGGCTTTCAGAATATGTGAGCAAAACTGCAAAACCCATCTTCATGCACTTATAATCATAGAGTTTGGTCTTCCTCCAAATCCCCTCCACCAAGATGCAAACAGACATCTTCTGGCTTTCTGAAATATGTAGTTGTGTTCTGGGGTTACATTATGTGCTGTGTTTATGGGGATATGAAGCATTCAGAATCTCTGCAAATTGAGTAATTTATTATATAGACACCAGATTTTTAGGTCTAAACATCCATCGTGGTGGCTTTAAATTCTCTCAGTCTTTGTAAAATTGGGCTGGTGATATTTGAGTGCTCCCAGAGGGTGTTTCCCCTTGATAATCAACAGGGCACTTCAGGAATCTCAAAAGGGCAGTGCCAGAGTGGGATAACTGCATGATCTCAATGCACTCTAATGCAGTCTTCTCCCACCACAGCAGTGTCTAAGACAAATTTAGGTGGGTGCCCTTCATGTGGCTTGACTTGATACATTCCCCACAAAGCAGAGGTGATAATATCAGTCTCCCACTGCAGAGTAACCTATCTCTGCAAACACAACCTTTGTGTTTCTCTGAAAAGCTGTGTTTCTCTGAAACACAACCCCCTTAGAAAGCATTTCCAACGTGCTGAATGTTTAAGCCACTGCCCCTTTTCTTGGCTGTGTTTCACCAGGCTGGGAGGTTGTGCCTGTCCCTCCTTTTCCCGCTGGTTATCCCAGGTGGGTGCACACTTGGCTGGAGCCAAGGCCCAGAGCTGTGTCCCAGCATGTCCCCAGCCTGCTGCTGAGATGGCCAAGCACAGGCACAGCCAGGCTGGAGTCCCTGCTAGCAGAAGGCAGTCAAGCAGCAACCTCATCTAGAAAGAGCAGCTGATGCTTCTCAGTGGTGACCAGGGACTGGAGTGCAGCAACATTAGCCATGAAAAGCTCTTTTCTGGGCATGTGTCGGTTCCCCTGGGGAACTGGGGATTGTTCCAGTGCTCAACTACCTTAAAATCAGGCCTGAAAAAAAATCTAGAATCACCTGAAAGATTTTTTAATGAACAGGTTTTTACGTGATGTTTGGAGTTGACCCACTCTGAATGTTTGTCAGCACAGCAGGATTCAGGTGAATGGCTCTGCTAAATCTCACTTGGCAGCCACCACAAATTCATGTGTATTCTTGCATTCAGCTCACCCCAGCATCATGTTCTCTCTCCCCTCCACACCCAGCACACACTCCTGCTGTAGCTGCACAGAGCTGCTCCTCTCTGTCATCCTCCCCAGCCTGCAGAGAGATCTGCAGGACAAATGCAGAGGAGCTTATTCTATCCTTCTACTGGCTAAGACAACACGGAGCCAAAAATTAAAATAGCATCATAACATTCATGGAATTCCCATCACCCCAAGCCTGGCTGATAATGGGACCAGATTAAACTGTGCAAAAAAAAAAAAAAAAAGTCCACAGCAGTCTTTGCTGACACAGTTTTCTTGAACTAACCTTGTTTCACCCATGGCCTCAAAACAGTATTAGCTGTTAAATCCTTTGTGTCTGAAGTAACAATGCTCACTGAATTTTTCTGACAAGTATTAAATAGTAAAGAGAGGAATGATGGCTACAAAGTGTTCCACTCAAAGGTGAGATAGAGTCCTAGATATTACAGAATCATAGAATAGTTTGTGTTGGAAGTGACCTTTAAAGGTCACCTAGTCCAACCCCCAAAGAAGAAATGCTGTGCAGGGTAACGGTCTATGCCCACAGATTTATTCATACATTTTTTTCAGGTGTTGTCCTGTCCTCTAAAACAAAGCTAGTTCCTAAGACTGTTCTGCTGCTTTTCCAGTTTGCAGACCAAAGTGCCTTCAACCCAAGGCATCCATTCAAATTACAGCAGCAGAACTGCAGTGTAATCCTGGTGTCCAAACTTCCCCACAGAACCAACAGACACACTCACAGGGAGCAGCAACTCAGCCCCACACTGGCACGGACACAGCAGCAGTGTCTGAGGAATTAGAGGGCTCACTCCAGTCCAGGAGAGGCCAGGGAGCAATCTGGTTTTGGCATAAATTCACGCTCAGGAAAGGGACACTGCCAGGGCCACCAAGGAAATACACCCAGACCTGCATCTAGACTTTCACCAATCCTTGGGTATCCTCCAGTGTCTTTCAACAAACAAGACAGCTCCATACAGGGTTTTGATCAGTCACCATGAGAAAATGTCCCTCTGGAAGCTGTGAGTTTGGATCTCACAGGACATCTGAAGAGCTGTGTTAGAGCTTTAAACAGAAATACAAGCAGAAGGACTGGAAACTTGTCCCTGAAGAAAAGCCAGACGCCAAAAATGCCAAAAGGAAGACCTTTTGGATGCGGTGCTGACTCAGAAGAGGATTGGAGCTCTGAGGAAAGGCACTGCCTTCTGGTTTTGATCCCCAGCATGCTCAGTCACCCGAGGCTCTGTATGTATTCTATATGTGCATGTATTCTGCCACCAGGGCGTTTGTTAAGATAGTAGGTGACACCTAACAATGGCCCTCCGAGGGGCAGAGAGGCTGAAACCCGCGACCCTGCGAGCCCACAGCAGCGGGATGGAGAACGCCAGCCAGCTCCTGCCTTCTCAGGGACCCAAACCCATTCTGCCAGCATCAGCCTCTCTCCCCTCCGTGCCCCGGGGATGCCGCCGGCCTTCCCCTCCCCGCCGGGAGCCAACGGCGCCGCGCTGCCGCCAGCCCGGAGCTCCCCGCCGCGGGAGAAAGCGACCCCCGGCGCCGGGCGGGGACAGAGATGCCGCCCCGGTTCCCCCGAGCAGGGGATGTCGCCCCGGTCCCCCCGAGCAGCGGATGCCGCCCCCGGTCCCCCCGAGCAGGGGATGTCGCCCCGGTCCCCCCGAGCAGGGGATGTCGCCCCGGTCTCCCCAAGCAGCGGATGCCGCCCCCGGTCCCCCCGAGCAGGGATGATGCCCGCCGCCCTCCCGAGCAGAGGATGATGCCCCCCGGTCCCCCCGAGCAGGGATGCGGCCCCGGCGCTCCGCGCATCCCCGCGCCGCTGGGGGAGGAGCCGCCCGCGCCGCTCCAGCCCCTTCCCGCGGCGGGGGCCGGGGCTCCCCCCGCCGCCGCGCCGCGCGGAGGGGCCGGCGGAGAGCCGCGGAAGTGCACTTGCTGCAGCCATTTCCTGCTCTTTGTGCGGGCGGCGCGGAGCATCCCGCGGAGCATCCCGCGGCGCGCAGCATCGCACCCGCGGAGCGCAGGTGAGCGGGCGCGGCGGGCGCGGGGACTGCGCGGCTCCATCCCCTCCATCCCCTCCGTCCCCTCCGTGCCCGGGGCTGCGCGGGGCCGTGGCCGCCGCCGAGCCCGCTGCCCCCGGAGCCCCGGGCGGGCCGAGCGGGGCAGGTGCGGTGGTCGCGCCGGGGCGGGCGGGCCGCGCCGGGATGAGCGCGCTGTATCCCACAATGCCCCGAGATACCTGCGGCCGCCGCACAGCGCCGCGGAAAAAATAGCGCAAATCCCCCTTCTCCTCCCCCCGCCGCGCATCCCGGCCCCGGCACGGCGAACGGGCCGAGCCCCGGGCCCGCGGGCCATGCAGGCCCCGCCGCGGCAGCGCTAGCCCGAGCCTCGGCGGCGGCGATGCTGGGGAACGGCAGAACGGGGAGGATGCTGCCGCTGGAGGAGCGGCGGGGGGCGGCTCCGGGAGCACCCGTGGCGTGGAAATGCGGTGTTCCTGGGGGATGAAGGGGATGCAGGCAGCCACGGAGCGGGAGGCAGCAGGGAAGGATGGGCTGGAGCGGCGCCCGCAGGTTGGGGCTGCGGCGTGGGTCGGAAAGGCGCAGGCTGTGCCGCGCCAGGCTCCGGTGCCCGTGCTCGGGGCCGGGCAGCGCTCCTTTGTGCTCAACTTTCCCCCCGTGCCGCTGCAAATGCCGCCCGCCTGCCGCATCCCACCGGCCGCGGGGGGAGCGAATGGGTGGATTCCGCAGGAGATTTCCGTGGGCTGGGAGGACCGGGAGAGAGCGAGGTGGAGAGGGAGAAGCACACGCTGAGCGCTCCCTGCGTGGCCAGGGCTGCTGTGGAGAAGGGGCAGGGGGAGGCTGTGTGCTGTCAGGGGACGCTGCCAGCAGCAGAGCGTGGCCCCCTTTGCCATCTGCCGCTTCCCTCGGGGGGTTCCTGCCGGGGGGCTTTGGATCACAAAGGTCTCAAAGAATTAGGCTGAGTGGCTAAACCCTCTGCACCCTCCTGCCCTGAGATAGCGAAAGAAAAATCACCCTCGTGTTTTGCATGGTGACAGTTGGCTGGGGTTAGTCACAGAGATGGGTGACTAGCCCTGTGTTCTGGTGTCACTGTCATTCAATTCTCTGCTAATTCCCTGCAAAGGATAATTATTTTCTCCTTTTCTCGGTACAGTTAATTATTATTATTAATGAAGCCTAAAGAATAGGGAAAAATCTTCCGTTCTCTGACGAGGGTCTCTTGTGCAAAGCAGAATATGCTAAATTTATTTTTACTGAGTTCAGTTTTGTTAACAAACAGTTACAGTGTTTACATGAAAAATGGAAGATTGGTTTTGGAAAATCAATAATTGGTCAACTATTAACAATGCTGGCCTGTATGATTTGGTTTCCCAAGAAATGGTTTAACTGTCAGCAGTGGGTTGCTTGTAAACTTGCTCTAAATTTCTGAGCTCTATTAGAAATATAGTTTCATATACCTGTCTCCTTCATTGACCTGCTTTCTTTGGCACCAGAAGAAAAAATATGATTTCGTTGTTCTAAAAGAAATACAAATTCCAGAATAATTGTGTTGCTGAGAGACAAGGATGGTGCAAATGCCTGGAACTCAGCCCTAATGGGATGGCAGAAAACACAGAGTGAAGATAGAGAAAAACAGCTTCAGGAGCCATGCAGTTTAGCTTCCTTTTTTAATGGGAAGGGTAATTTCATGGTTATTAACATCTGTGTCTGTGCAGGGCAGAGGCCCAGCTCTGCCAGCCTCACTCATTCTGCAGAGAACCTCCTGACTGTGGTGGTTGCAGTTACAAGTAATTCTTCAGTCCTGTGCCTTTTAGGCAGGAGTCAAACTAAACTTTTACACTGTGAAGTTGTTTTTTCCTAAAAATATGTTGGTGGCCAGGAGCATTTATCCTCCTGTTGCTGTCAGGCAGTGAGTGGGTACCAGAAACTCTGCTTTTATGCAAGTGACACTTTGCTCTGCTGGGTACTTGTTGGGCCAGGATAGTGCCTGCCCACTGGTTGGATGCTAATTTTGGAGTAAGAGAGAGAAGCATTATCACAGGGATAAAAAACTACATTCAGTGATTTTCCCAAGTTACTCAGGGGCTGGGAATCAGAGCTGGAAAAGAATCCCAGATCCTTAGGAGGTGACCAGGTTTGCCACCTCCCCAGCAAAAGTCTTTTTGGTGCTCATCTCACTGATCTCTCACTGAAGCAATCACTGATGCCTTCAGAGCATTACCCAGATTTTATACAGTGCACAACCCCTCTAAGAGCTGTGTGCTCACAACTGGCAGGGGACACCACCCCAGGCAGGGCTCTGCCAGCCCTACAGCCACCCCAAGGAGCTGGCCAGGGGCTGTGGCACTGGCAGATGGCACATCACTCCAGGCTGCTCCTCTGTGGATGATCTGGGGTGATGATCTGGATCTGCTGGCCCTGGACCAGTGTCCCCTCTGTCACACTGTGAGGCTGCTGTCTGTGGCAATGTGCTATGGACACGAGGCACAGGGGAAGTCCTGGCTGACCACGCTGTTCCCTGTAGCTGCTGTTGGGTTCCCAGTTAAGACTTAAGAAAGTCTCCATAAAAACTCACGTGTTAAACCCTCAAAAATCTGTAATTTTTCCAGCTGCATCCGGATCCTTGCACTGCTCAGCCACAGCAAAGCCTGGGGTGGGCTGGCAGCTGGCTGCACCTCTCATGCAGTGACTTGATGCTTTCTTTGCTTTTCATGGATTTCTACACACTGCCTCTCTTCCTCTATTTCAGTGCAAGATTTTTAAGGCAGGAACTGGTTTAGCCTCACAGGTGTGTGCACTGCCTGGCACAGCACGACCCTGATGCTGTATTTGGGACTCTCCTGGGATGGCCCAAACAGCAGCAATAATTTTGTCCCTAGAGTTGACACTCCCATGAGCTCTGTGGGTGTCACAGGTTGTAGGGGGAGGTCCTTTGGTCACAGCAAACCACCAACTCCTTGCACAAATGGCCTTAGAGAAAAATGGATAATGAGACCAAATAAACAGCCACAGCCCTCAAAGCTATAAAAGGGAAAGTTTTGCCTTCTCAAGCCTGAAGTATGTAATGAAGCATGAGTGAGTAGCAGGAGTGTTGTTCTGGGATCCCAGTGCCGAGTCCTGAGGTGCTGGGGGATGTGGTGGGCAGTGCTGTGTCCATCTGTGGGGCTGGGCAAGCTGAGCCTCTCCCCGGGGCAGAGCAGCCCAGGGAGCCTGCAGGCAGGCAGGGAGGAAGCTGCAGAAACGTAATGTCTGGGTTTGACAGTTGCTACAATTTGTAACAGGAAACCATTTTACCAGAGAGGGGTGAAGAGGGAAACAGAAATTTGAGTGTGGAGGGGAAAAGCTGCTTGAGATATTGTTTTTTTCTAGGCACTCATTTAATGATGCTTCAGCTGCAGGTAACTACCAAACCTGTTTCTCAGCTGCCTGGTGCCTTGGGGAGGCATTTGTGGAGGTGGAATGGGTTTTGCCAGGCTCCCAGGTATTCCTGCAGCCCACGATGATGGGGCACAGCAGCAGACTCCTTCCCTCTCATCACCCACCATGCAGCCATGTGCACACCCCAGGAGTGCACAATGTGCATCCCCCTTAGCTGTGGTCCTTGCTGGGTGCATGTGTGTCTATCTGTGGATGTCCCAAATCCATCATCCTTCACGCTCTCAGTGCTGGAAATGAAAAGCCAACTCATAATCTTGGAAGCAGTGACTCAACTGGGGAAAAAACAAGAACCTGAGGGATTGGTAGCAGATATTTAGCTGAGTGTGGTCTCCTTCAGAGGTGCTGTTGTGACTGAAGGAGCTGCTGGGGTTGTACTCAAGGAGGGAGGTTTTGCTGCTGTGTTTGGTGCTTGTGCAGAGCTGCCAGAGCCTTCTGTCCTGCCTGCTACCGTGTCTGGCAAAAAAAGTTGCAAAAGCTTAGAGAAAAGCCAAAGAGATGATTAAAGGATTGGAAAACATGCTCTGTAATGAGGCAGGCTAAGAGCTTAGTTGGCTTGCAGGGTGTTTTATTGAAATGTGTGAGTATCCCGATGGGAACTTTGATTTAGGGAGCTCTACTGTCCTGCAGATCAGAGGGATGAAACTCAAAGGCTCACATTTCAAACTAGACAGGCTCTGAGTGAGGAAAGAAGCACTGGGGGGAGTGATTTTCTAATTGAGTGACGTGTCCATAGTCAAAGAATTCTCTCTCTGCAAATGTCTAAGTGCAGCAGGGTGTTTTTCTAGGAGACACAGGCTTTAGGTCAGGCACAGCTATTGCACAGGATTAGGCATTAACTGGGGAAGCCCTGTGGCTGTGATTACACAAGTGACCAGCCTGGGTGACAGCACAGTCGCTCCGTGCCTGTGCACTCCCAGCCAAGGTGAGTGGCAGGGGACATGGGGACACAGAGCTTTGTCCTGTGGTTCCCACTGGGTGCCTGCCTGGGGTGAGCACCAGGGAGCTCTCAGAAATGTTTCCCTTTCATTTTATTTTGTGTGTGACTGGTGCTGTTGGCAGCTCCAGGGCAGGCTGGGACTGGGCAGGGGATGCCACAGCTGTGGTAAAAGCAGGGAAATTCAACAGCAACTTCTTTTTTTGCTGCTTGCAGTGCCACAGCTCTGCCTGCACAGCACTCCAGCCTTTCCAGTTCACCTCTGGGAACTAATTCAGTTGTTGTTTACAGTTTCCAGCGCTGCTCATGTGTGTGAGAAGGAGAGCATGTGAGTGTCAGCATCCGTCATACTTCTCCAATCATGCTGCTTCAGGAGATATTCTTGATAGCTCCACTTTGCATTTTGGAGCACACACTTTCACCCGGGGCTGCTAAAGCTGCACTGCAGCACCCAGCTGTTCTGTGAGACAGTTTTGCATAGAGTTAAGAGAGAAGTGCCTGGGTGGGTAGTTGTGTTTCTCTTACTCTGTATTCCTACTCTGCTGTTGAATTGCAGAAGGAGAGAGATGACACAGAGATGTAGGCTTAATGCACAAGAAAAGGAAAGACAGATAAACCGGGATTTTTGTCCTCTGCAATGCCAGCCAATCGTGGGTCTGGTTTTGTCCCTTCCCACTCAGTCTTCTCCCTGCTGGCTGGTTGTCCTGTCTATCACCCTCTCTTTTGCTTTAGATTTAGCACAGGAGCTGAACATCCAGAACCATGACGACCCACGTCACGCTCGAGGATGCCTTGTCCAACGTGGACTTGCTGGAGGAGCTGCCCCTGCCAGACCAGCAGCCATGCATCGAACCTCCTCCCTCCTCCATCATGTACCAGGTACTCCTGCTCCCCAAGGAGAGGGAAGGGAGGATTGTTCTGGTGGCTCATGCAGAGCACAGGGGCACACAGTGCTGTGAGAACCAGCAGAAAACATCCGGGGTTCAGCACAGTGCATTCAGAACAGATCTAGCCACAAATCTGTTCCCAAGGACTTGAAAAGGGAGGCACAAGAGATTGCTGAAAGGGACTTTTTAAGCCTGAGCAAAAACGAGGACCAGAGTGCATGAATGGGTAGGAAGCAGGAGATAAGATTTGTGATAACAGCAGAAAGCTCTCAGCGATGTTTATTTGTGCACATATTTCTGTGCTTCCTTTTCACGATCGGGCGTGCATCGAACTGAGCAGGGCAGGCTCAAAGTCCTGCCTGCCTTTGGCTGGCCTGTGCCTCTCACACAGCTGGAGCTGCTGGCATGCAGGGGAGGGCAGCTGCTAGAACCACTTCTGTGCCCTGAACAGCTCAGATTCAGCTGCAGCTGCACTGACCAAGCCAAGCTTGGCACAAGCCCAGGGCACGGCTGGGCTCCTGCTTTTGGTTCCACAGTGGGAAGCCTTGGCTGCTTGGCCACCACACCCTGCCCTATAGCACACACCCAGGGTTAAATATAATAGGGGGTTCCTCTCCATCCTGCCACTGCTGAGTTCCTGGCTCGCCCGTGGCAGTGTATAAATACACCAGCACTGTGATTGTTGAGCCTCGTGTGCAGGGCTCTGGAATTACAGGATCTCTTTCAGCAGGTCAGACCCTGCACTCATTCCAGAGCCTTGGTATCTCTGCAGGTTATCAGACCCAAAGGTCATTCTGGGCTGTTCAAATTTCAGCTCTCCCTGAAAAACTCTTGATGTACCTATTTGCTTATCTCTTCTTTCAATAAATTTTTAGCCTTTGCTGGCTTGTGTCTCATGAGGGGCTCAGGGTCCAGCACAGCTTCCTTTCAGGGCCATGAGTGTGTGCACACAGCTGAGCCTCAAAACCTCCTCTAAACTGGATCTGGAGATGTTGGCCAAGCCTGTTTGCTCATCATACTCAGTTTGTGTGTAGCCCTCTCCCCTGCTAGCCAGAAATGCATATGCAGTCCCAGCTTTTGTTGTCACAATGGTCACATGTGGTGTCCTGGAGGCACTGAGAAGAGTAGCCCTGTGGCCACAGGTCAGTGCTCAAGGCTTTCCTACTCAGGAAATCAGTTACTGAGGTGAGTGTGGTCACTGCAGTGCTGCTGTCATCACAGGGAACAGCTCTGGGTGCTTGGGAGCTCTGCCTGCCCTGCCCTCCAGCAGATACCATCAGCCAGCCTTGGCAGAGGAAATTACCAAGCACAGGGCATGTGAAGGGCACTCCAGAGAGCCAGGGAGCTGGTTTTCTATCCCCCACATGCCTCTGCACTTTCTTGCTCCCCTGTCCCAGCCCAAAGCTGTATCACAGCTTCCAGTGTTTGTCCCAACAGCTGTTTGTGCTTGCAAGAGGAGCAGCAGCACTGGTAGCAGCACCTGGATGAGGGCTGACTTTCATATTTATGTTTTCCAGACAACTCATTCCCTGCCCTTTCTCTGTGTTTATCCTTTGCACTTCCTGCTGACAGGATGTGGTCTTCCCCTAGCAGCCAGGGCACAAACAGAAATTAATGAGGTCTTGGAGTTACCAAGCTAAAATCCTTAGAATAATTGCTGTAGCTTTTCTCTCTGGTGTGGCTGCCATAAAGTTTGGCTTGTTTTTACAAGGATTTGTCAGTCTTGACTGCCAGATTTCAACACATATCCCCTGCAGCATGAGCATGTGTGATTCCATAGCATCTCAGGGTGTACTTATGAAACTACTTCAGACCTAGAGGTGCAGCACCTCAGATTGTTCACAAGCTCCTCCCATGCCCCAGGAGCCCTGCTAATTCTGCTTTCTGCCAGCACATCCCATGTTAGGCTGTACCAGGTGAGCAAACAACCACCTGTATTTTAATGCTCATCTCCTTGTTCTGCCCACAGGCTAACTTTGACACAAACTTTGAGGACAGGAACGCCTTTGTGACGGGCATTGCCAGGTACATCGAGCAGGCCACGGTGCACTCCAGCATGGTGAGTCCCCCAGCATTGTCCCCTGGCTGCTGAGCCCCCAGTGCCTGCCCTGTCCCAGCAACACCCCTCTGTCTTTCAGAATGAGATGCTGGAGGAAGGCCACGAGTACGCCGTGATGCTCTACACGTGGAGGAGCTGCTCACGAGCAATTCCTCAGGTACTCAAACCCTTCCCAGGCAGGGATGTTCCCAGAGCACCTCGTTTTTGTCTCGAGTGTGGGTTAGTTTGGAGTGGAGACAGAAGGACAGAAAGAGCAAGGAAAACTAAAACAGATGATGATGAGGCAGCCATGGGGAGATTTCTGCTGTTGATTGGTACTTTGTATGTGCTGCTATTGTCCCTCCTGGCAATGCCAGCAGAAGGCTGTGGCTGAGCTGATGGTGAGACAGCATTACAGATCATCTGGTTGAATGCCCTCCCTGTGACATTTGTGCCTCTCTGAGCAGCTTCTGGGGTCCCTGCCCTTTCCCCCTGTGCTCCCCTCAGGGCTGCTGTCAGTGCTGTGTGTGCTGGAGGAGCAGGCAGTGCCATCCATGCCAGGGGATTCAGTTACAGACCCACCAGGTTTGATCTTGCAGTGACCCCTGTGCTTTGCCATGGGGCACATGGCTGTGGCCAGGGGGGTTCTGTGCTCAGCCCCCCAATCTCCCTGCTTGCTCAGATGCATCTCCCTGAGCTGCATCACAGACTGTGGCTCCACAGGTGAAGCACAGAGCCTGAATGTGCACCACTTCTCCCTCCCCTGAGCTGCATCCTCATGGGATTCTCAGGGCTGTCCTGGGCAGGGCCAGGAGCTGGACTTTGATGATCCTTGTGGGTCCTTTCCACCTCAGAACATCCTGTGATTCTGTGGTACTGCTTAGCTGCAGTGTGGAACAGCAGGGCAGGGACATTGGATTCCCCACTGCACAGAGGGCAAGGCTACTTTGGCGTCTTCCTCCATGTCAAGCTGGCTGGCGTGTCCCCCTGTGCCCTGAGAATCAGCTGCTGGGTTACTAAACATGCCCCAGAGCTGTCAGCCCCATCCCAGCCTTGTGTGAGCAACAGCTGCAGACAAAACCAGGAGAGGACAGCAGGATGCCCTGGGCAGCTGGTGATTTCCCTGTAAGTTTGATACTGACTCCAAGGA
Source organism: Lichenostomus cassidix (assembly GCF_008360975.1). Lineage (NCBI taxonomy): Eukaryota > Metazoa > Chordata > Aves > Passeriformes > Meliphagidae > Lichenostomus > Lichenostomus cassidix. The sequence continues at coordinate 14,125,208 of NC_139494.1, forward strand.
ACTGTTTGGAAGTGAGATGGATGACAACTGAGTAAGTCCTTAAATTTAGCTTCCCAGGATTCCTGTGACAGTGACTCAGTTCATTTTTGTCAGCCACAGACAAGCCCAGTGATTTTTAATGGATCCTGAACAGAACCAAAATAATCCTAGCGAGGCTCCAGCAGAGCTGTAACCTGGTGCTTTGTGTGTCTTGCAGCACAAAGTCTCAGATAACTTCATGCTACAACATTCCCACATTGTGCAGCAAGTCCAGACTCTACATTGCTTGTGTTCTATCCCAGACAAATGCATTAGGAAGCCTCTATCCCCCTGAATCAGGACTGTGCCTGTTTAGAATGTATGGAGAGAATTTCAGATCTGAAATAGCCCATTTTGCTTTCCCCTCTTGCTTTGAGAAGCAGCTCCTTCTCAGGTCCCTCTCTTGTCCTGGAGTGGGGACAGAATTCACAGTGAAACAGAGAGAAGGTGGTGCCACAGTGACCCACAGCTGGCTCAGAAGCTGACAAGGATGATTTTCTTTGCAATGCAGGTGAAATGTAATGAACAGCCAAACCGAGTGGAGATTTATGAGAAAACAGTGGAAGTCCTGGAGCCAGAAGTCACCAAGCTTATGAAGTTCATGTATTTTCAGGTAAGTGGTCAAGGAGAGAGACAAAAATAATCTATTTACGTTGGTGTTAACATCTTAAGCAGGGCTGTGTTATCCTGGCCTGCCAGGACAGCTTGGGGAGGTCCCAGTAGGTCTCTTGCTTGCAGGTATCTGAGCAGAAGCCTGAGACCTGTGTGGAGGAAAATCTGTGCCTTGCTCAGCCCCAAAACCTTCTGTACAGTTTGGGAAAGAGCACACCTCAGTCCTTCAAGTTCAGAGAGGCATAGAGCCCCTGTTATGTGGAGCTAAAGAGTGTCAAAGGCTCCTGTTTTTTGGGGGTGTTGGCTGACGTGAAGAGCTGATTCTCCATTGCTGCATGGCAATCACAGAGCTGCTGTGGGCAGCACCAATCCCTTCACCACCTGTGTTATAACCAGCAGCAGTTGAGTTTCACATTCATTTCTAGGTTTTATATCCTGTGAAGTCTTTATGTCCCACCTCAGAAATGCAGCCTGATTTTGCAGAACACCTCACACTTGGGGCAGGTGCAGGTGGAGTGTTCAAACTCCCTTCTCTCTTTGGACACTGAGAGTGTTTGTCAGCAGCGATTTGTAACTGCTTTGTTTCGTGGTGACAGCAAAGAGGGACCTTGGATCCTCCATCCCCAGCCAAAAAATGCTTTTTTTAAAGCAGTGGGGGTAGATGAGGGGTTGCCATGGTGGGGCATGACCCTGTGCCCTGCCCTGCAGCGCAAGGCCATCGAGCGGTTCTGCAGCGAGGTGAAGCGCCTGTGCCACGCTGAGAGGAGGAAGGACTTCGTGTCTGAGGCCTATCTGCTCACTCTGGGCAAGTTCATCAACATGTTCGCCGTCCTGGATGAGCTGAAGAACATGAAGTGCAGCGTCAAAAATGATCATTCTGCTTACAAAAGGTGAGAGGGGGTGAAGCAGCGGGAATGGGGACAGGACTGTGGGATCACCTGGGCTGCCCAGCAGTAAGGACAAGTGGACATCAGGAGGCTGGGGATGGGATTTCTGTGCTGTGCCAGGCACTTTTAGCAAGTTCAGGCAAATCTCAGAGCCCTTTTGTGTTTCAGTTCCCTGTTGGTAAATAGAGTTGTTATGTAGGAGGGTCTGAGGCTGGTGCATTATGCTGCAGCTCAGACAGGGAGGGTGGCTGGTGACAGTCTCACACTGGCTGATGGTGGATTTGTCCCTTGCAGAGCTGCCCAGTTCCTGCGGAAGATGGCAGACCCCCAGTCCATCCAGGAGTCCCAGAACCTCTCCATGTTCCTGGCAAACCACAACCGCATCACTCAGGCAGGTCCCTTTTCTCTGACTTTCCATCAGCAGAGAGAGCAGTGATGTTGCTGAGGCTGACAGCACTTCAGAGCAGACTCTGGCAGCAGCAGTGGGGTCACTGCCAGTGACTCTGGTGGCCTTTTGGTCAGGCTGTGTAATTCTAGCTATGTCTCCTTGTGCATCATGCTGGGTGGCTTTGAAGGTCTCTCTGTCAAGACAAAGATTGTCTGAAAGGTGTAAGAAGAGCTCTTGGAGGGGGAGGTTCTGCCAGAACTCCAGGAAATCCATCCACTGCATTTGCATGGGGATTGCAGCTCAGCCCCCAAGGCCCTCCACACCCAACAGGCTCCATAGGTTCTGCTAACTAGGTGAAATACTGCACAGGGACACGAGTCAGTCAGTCTGCTCAGAGTCACCTTCCTTTGCATCTCATGGTGATGTTTGGGTGTTGTGATCAGTTTGAAAGGGAGTTGTTCCTTCCAGGTGGTACCATGAGCTGAGTTTTCTGCCAGTAACTTAAGAAAAGTGCAGAGATGAGGTTTGAAGGAACCTTTTATTGTTCTACTCTTAATCCTTCAAATGTTTCCTCCCTGGTTTCTGCTGTTCCCCTGCCCATGTGGATAATGTGGCTTCTGTTGTGTTTCAGTGTCTGCACCAGCAACTAGAGGTTATCCCTGGCTATGAGGAGTTGCTGGCTGATATTGTCAACATCTGTGTGGATTACTATGAAAACAAGATGTATCTCACCCCCAGTGAGAAGCACATGCTCTTAAAGGTGAGGTTGAGCCATGCTTGTGGGGCTGGGTGCTTGCATAGTTTCACTGTCACATTAGTAAAATGAAATTCACTCCTAGGACAACATCTCTCTTCAATTTCTTTACTTTTTGCACCTTTGGGTTTACATGCATCCCTTCTCTGCACAACCTCTGGTCACACAGGTTGCTCTGCAGGCAGCAGCAAAGCTGCTTTGCTTCCTCCTCTTCCTGTTCCCTTTCTGATCCCTGCTGCTTTGTGTCTCCTGCTGTGGAACCTCAGTCCTCCCCTTCACCTCTTTCTGTAGCTGAACAGGCTGGAGGTGACCCTGAGCTGGGGATGTCCCACCCCAGGGCTCTGAAGTGGCAGCTCTGCTGGGCAGTGCCATGAATTCCCTCCATTTCTGCCCTAACTTGGACCTTCTCCCACCATTTCTCTGCTGTCCTTTCTGGCCTTCTCCCTTATTCCCATATAAAAATGTTCTTTCCTCTTTCCTCTTCCTCTTCCCCATCTCCATCTCTCTCTGTTTTCCCACAATCCTTCCCAATGCTGCCAGCAGCTCTGCCTGCCTGAGACTAAGCATGTGGTGATGAGAGCACTGGTGGGTGCCCTATGTGCTCCAGGGCTGGAAGGGGTTTTTCTATTGTGCATGGAAGTGCAGAATCATGGGCTGGACCTGTGTGACTGCAGAGGATATTGTAAAATCACTGCCAGCTTTGTAACTCAGAATTTTCTTCTTGATGCCCATTCCTAGCAATAATCCCCTGCAGAAGGCAGATGCTCCCAGGTTTGTTTTTTTGACTGTAAAGAATCTTCAACACGAACATGCCAAAGTATCTGTTTATTTGATGTATTTGTCCTTGCTGTCAGTCAATTATTGGCAGTGATTGCAGTCATGATTACCATAAAAACTTCATTACAATGGTGTGAGTCAGCTCAGGTGTTTTGAAGGATAATGTGGGTAGTTTGACTGTCTGTAATGATTTGTACTGAATCAATGTGGGGGAAAAAAATCAATCCAGGAGTAAGCTTCTGCCTTCGGGTAGAGAAGACTTTTGGGTTGCTGTTATGTGAAGAGAGGAGGAACAAATAACCAAGGGAAGCATCATGTGTTTTTGCACAGAAAACAAAAGCAATCCATGGTGTTCTCTGCCTGCCATGTGCATCCTGGCAGATACAGACACGATTTAGACAGTCTGCTTGTGAGTGTCAGGTGGTAACAGGAACCTGAAATGGTCTTTCCTCATGCTGAGTGATGGAGAACTGTCTATGATTTGTACTGCTGACTTCAGGCTAATGAAACCTTGCCTTTCCATCTTCTCCAGGTGATGGGGTTTGGCCTGTACCTCATGGATGGGAATGTCAGCAACATTTACAAGCTGGATGCCAAGAAGAGAATCAACCTTAGCAAAATAGACAAATTCTTCAAGGTCAGTGACCTGTCTGGGTGAGGCTGGTGTTTATTGCAGACCAGTGGATTAGCAAACTGTACCTTTGCACATTCCTCAGGCAGGTTTGCAGGCTCTGTGGTTTCAGGCCACCAGCAGACCTGGCTGGTTTGCTGAGGTCTGTGTGGCTGATGGTTCTGCTTCTCTTTCCCTTTGCAAGCTGCTGAGCTGAGGGACAGAGGATGCAGCTGGCGAGCCAGTGTGTGATCTGGCAGTTTTATTTTGTGTGTAAGCTGTGCTCCCTGTAGCACAGAAAAAGCTTTTGGGGGAGTTTGTGTCAGCTGGGACTTGGAGGTGCTCAGTGAGATGCTCAAAGGGTCACTCTGTGGTTTGATGTACCTTTTTTGTCTTGTCTGAGATGTGGATTTTGGGGACAGGACCATGAAACCTGGCTGCTCCCTGTGGCAGGGTGGGAAGCAGCCACACAATGTCACTCAGCTGAAGCACATCTGGCCATGGTGTGATGCACAGCTGGAGGCCAGGCTGCAATGCCCTTGGAATGCTCAGCACAAGACAGGTTTGGGATAACCTTGTTGATGGAGAGGAGGGCTGAGAGCCCACAAAGCACCTCAGGGAAGGCAGTGCCTCCTTTCCCCTGCTTCTGGGCACAGGCTAGGACTAGGAGGCATTTTGGGTTTGGAGCAGGTCAGCTGTAGGAGGCATGGTGGGTTCTGGCAAAAGACATATGTGTTGGTGGCAAAGAATAATAGTATAGCAAGAGGACAGCAGAAGAATTTCCCAGATTGAGCAATTAGTTTTCTTTGAGACCTACTGAGCCTGAGCAGTCCTTCCAGAGTCCTTTTGCCTCCACTGTATTAATCTCTCTCCTGAGATGGAAAGATTTAGTTTCTGTTGCCAACATTTGCTCCACATCAGGGAAAATGAGAAGGTGATGATTTGTGGGAGGGCACAGAGGGCTCCTTCCCCATCACTCTTCCAGCATGGTGGATTCTCCCTGATACTCACCCAGAGGTGGGGTGAGGAGCCTGGAAGCAGAGCTTGGTTGTGGTGTGGGATAGAGGCTTATTGCCCCGAAGTTCAGTTCATGGATGCTGTGCTGTGTTGGTGCAGGAAGGGAATAGGTGAGCCAGGTGTCATGGAAGGTTGGTGTGCCAGCTGCTGCATCCTCCCCTGAGCAGTGGGGACCTGTTTACCCCAGTCTGCACCATGTCCTGGTGACAGCCCCCAGAGCAGGGGGCACAGACACCATAACCTCACAGACAGTGTGATAATGAGGTGTTTAAAAGCCCTCCCATCGCTGGGGAGACTCCTCTGCAAAGGTGATTTATCATGTCATTCTTCAGAGTCTTCTGGGTTTTCCCTAGAATTCAGCTTTGCTAATTCAGCTTAATCTCTAAATCAAGCCTTCAGTGTAATCTGTAGATTTTGGTCCTCTTGGTGCATTTAGACAGATTTGCTGTTCATTGCAAAGTGCTGTGGGCCATCAGAGAATGAGGTAAAATATCTTCCATTGCATGGAATAACTTTCTCCTTTCCAGCTTTATTTCCATTTGCACTTCTCCAGCATCTGCTGTGGTCTCACCTGCTCAGTTAAGTACCACTCCAGACTATCTGATCTCAATAAGGAAAGACCAACTGCTCTTTTACTAGATCTGCTTATTGCCTTCTGATTAAATTTCTAGTGGATTGCTCTGGAATTTGAGTACTGAAAATGAACTACCCCTTCATTTAAAGCTTTTATGGAAGTGCCAGTGGGAATCCCTGATGACAGCCTTACACATCCTGTGCACAACTCAGCCTGAGAAGAGAAATGTGTGATTATAGGACAGGGAATTTGCCACCACCTTCCCTGAACTTTGGGGCAAGGCTTTTGTAGCTTTCGTATTTTATTGATGAGATGTCAGTAGCTCTTGGTTGAATTTTGTTTGCAGCTGAAACTTTAGTGAAGGAGGGAGCTCTCTGAGCTTGAGGTATGTTCAGAGCACTTGGAATTTATTTCCCATCCTGAGATGTAAAAGGCAAGCAAAGCTGTACTACATTGCCTATGTCTTTCTCTTTATGGAGAAGTTTTAAGATACATCACAAGCAGCTGCAGTGCTGAGTCCCTGGGGATAGATAACACCTTCTGGGTGTCTAGAATAGCAACATGCTGGCTTTTCATCCCTCTGTTCTCTTGGAGAGCTGTGCTGGGAGACAATAAGCCCTGCTCAGGAATACACTTCTGTCGCTGTTGAGCAGCTAGCAGAGTAATGAATGCATCGGTTCTCAGTGGCAAGAAGGAATGACCTTTATTGTTTTGATTTCATCACATTTATAGAGTTCTCAAAAGTCACCCAGATTGGTCAGTCAGAAGCCTTCCCCCAGGCCTGATTGGCCAGGCCTGCACTGCCCAAGTTCTGGGACACTGTTCCAAAACATCCAAACTTTATCTTTATTTACAAAAACACAAGAAAACTTCCCATGGGAAAAACTGTGCTAGCCACACACTTCCCTCTTTTTGTTGTAAAAAGAGCCTTTCCTCTGGCTGGTTACAGCACTGAACTGTTCTGGCCATAACCAGTCTGGTATCAGTGAGCCCAGAGCTCCAGATCACTCACAGGGGGTGCTTTCCTCACACAGAAAGCCCTGTGATCATTTTCTGTCACTTCCTAGGTGTGAAATGACCCTGGATCCAGGTTTGCACTTTGTATCAAACAGCCTGACACTTTCCAAAGCTTCAGAGATGCAGGATGCCCTTTTGCAGTCCCCTGTGTGGCACTGGGGCCAGGCTCTCCCTCTCTTCTCTCTCTCTTTCTCTCTCTCTCTCTCTCTCTCTCTCTCTCTGCCGTGTTTCAACCATCTTTTGTTTTCTCTTCCAGCAGCTGCAGGTGGTTCCTTTATTCGGCGATATGCAGATAGAACTGGCCAGATACATTAAGACCAGTGCTCACTATGAGGAGAACAAATCCAAGTGAGTGCCTGCCGTAATGTCTCTTGGCTTCTGTGTGTGTCCTGAGGGAGCTGCAGCCCCGTGGTGTGTGTGTGAGCTCTGTGTCCCTGTGAGGTGTGAGTCTGGCATGCCAGCTCCCTGTGCTCCTGTGTCCCTCCCTGTCCCTGCATGGGAAGATGTCCTCACCAGCCCTGGGGGTGCAGCCAGAGCAGCTCCCAAGCCCTGTGTGACCATTCCCTGGGATGCCTGCAGCTCTGCTCCCACGGGGAGGGGGCTGGCAGCGAGGCAGGAGGAAGGGAAGGTGGCTGGTGCATGGATTGGGGCAGCGCCGAGTGCTTGCGAGCTGTGTGAGTGTGGGCAGCGTGTCCCTGCTCTGGGGAGATTTTAATCCACACTTTGCACCCCCAGGACAAAATCCTCCAGAGCATGAACACAGCAGTGGATCTCTGCAGTAAGCCAGGGTGTCTCCTCTAGCTCGGGCAGGTTTCATGGAGAAGGACAGCAGGAATGAGGGTTGAACCAGAGGCTGAGATGCTCTGGAAATTAATGAACTGGAAACGACTGCATGTGGCACTAGCGACTGGATGTGGCACTCAGTGCTCTGGTTTAGTTGACAGGGTGGTGATCAAAGGTTGGATTCCATGATCTTAGAGGTCTTTTCCAACCTTAATGATTCTGTGATTCTGAATACTGTGAGAGAAGAGCAGAAATGCAGAGCTCAGGAGTAGCCTGGCCTCACAGGCACTCTGCTCTGCCATCAGATGAACGCACAGATGTTGTTTCAGTCACACCAGGCAGGTGAGAGACCCCACTTGTGTTTGTAGCTTTGCATCAGGCTCACTTATTGCCAGGAGAATAGTTGTTAGGTTTGGATATCCTTGGAATGGTATTTTCAACCACTGTCTGAGCTGTGTCTGGCTGTAGTGGCTGTGGCAGCCAGGCTTCCTCCAGGCAGTGGCCTTCCACCTGCGGGACTGTGTTGTGTGGAAATCAGGTTTCTCTGGTGTCTGTGAGGAGCAGCCAGGCTGGGCTGTCTCTTCAGGAGCACAGCAACTAACCTGCAGTGTCATTGCTTCTGTTTGCTCATCCCCTTCCACCCCGGAGGGTCTGACTTCTCTTGCTTGCCAGGAGCAACCCTCCCCTGCCCTACCAAAAACTGGTTGAAAAGTGCCTGTTAATTGTTCAGGAGAGATTTGAAAGCAACGTGGCAAAACTTCCTGAGCAAAAAGTTTTCAGTTGAAATTGTGGGGGGTGAACCAAAAAGAAATATGATTCTGGGTAATGGAAATTCAAACGATATTTTTGAAAACTCGATTTAAAAGAGAAAAATGGTCTGAAGATTTGCACCTTTTGAATCCCAAATCATTCAGAAAGCACATTTCAACGAAACGTGTGTCAGCAGCATTCCTCATTTTCTCATCTCAAAACCAAGGTGGCTCGTGGGCTGTTTTACCTGTGCACAGTTTTAATGTCTGTCTTTGAAATCTGTCCTACCAGGTCTGTGTGCTGTACCTTACTAACCAGTGTTTCTTCCTCACTCACTTGCCTTCCCAGCAAATTGCATGGGAGTCCCAACACTAACAGCCAAGGTGGTTCCATGTAATCCCCATTTCTTACTAATACTGTTTTTGTCACTTTCTCTCCCTCCCTGTCTCCGTGCAAGTGGAATTATTGGTGTTTTTCCTGCATGGTGCTTTGTTTCTGCCCTGTGGAGTAGGTTGTGTGTGGCAGGGAGGGCTGGGCAGCCCTGGCCATTCCTGCTGTCCTGCCCATTGTCCGGTGGGGAGCTCATGGAGACGGGTAAGAGCCAACAGTGGGACTGGGGGAGGATGGATCTCACCAGGGGTGATGTGGCCCAGCACTTCCAGGACCTTCTACCACCACAAATGCTGACAACACGTGCAGTTAAGTGTAGGGATATGTCTGTATATCTATGTCCATATCAGGGGCAGGTTTCTTACCTTCCTTTTGTATGGCCAGTCTGAATTGGAGAAAAGTTATATAAGATGGACAATTATTTAGGGGGCAAAGAAAAGCATAACCTGAAATTCTGCATTTTGATGACAGAGTGAGACATGAGAATCTCACTGACAGATATTTGCTTGCACAAAACATTTTATTGGAGCCATTCTGGTCCTACATTTGGGGCTAATACATTTCAGGGAAAAAGGAGATACTAAATTAAATAGACCTAGTTTGTACCATTCCTTCATACAACTGTGCCTTTGGAAGGGGAGTGCTGCTTTTTTTAGGATGACATTACGCTGTTACGTGGTACATATGGCTCAATGCAAATGAAAATCTTGTTAAGTTAATCATATTCTGCTCGTAGTTTATACTCAGGGTTGTTTACTGAGCTGGTAGCCTGAGCCAGAGCCAAAACCAGAATGGGAGGCCTGTTTTCATGCTGGGCTCTTGCAGAATTTCTCCTTGCAGGAGAAGGCAGCACAACCCACACCAGGAGGGATGACCTCTAAGGGGATGATTATCCTTAGGTTTAGCAGAAAGGATGCAAACAATGCAGGTCTTTGAAGTTCATCCATCCCTGAAAGCTTTTCCCATGGTGGCCTGGGAAATAGCCATCTCTGCCCTGGGGTAGGTGAGCCCACTTGGAGAGCAGCCTTCAGGGTGGATGGAGCAGACATGTTCTGGCTGAAAGGTGAGGCAAATGTCCCCTTCACACTGTGTGACACCACCTCTGGAACACCAGAGAGACGACACAGGCTGACACTTGCCCTGAGGGTGATGCCTGGAGCACGTTGAAGTGACAAGAGCAGCTGTCCCTGGGGTCTCTGAGTGAATCTCTGTCCTGTCCCTGACACTGTTGTTATTTTGCCCAGGTGGACATGCACCCAGAGCAGCATCAGCCCCCAGTACAACATCTGTGAGCAGATGGTGCAGATCCGGGACGACCACATCCGCTTCATCTCGGAGCTGGCTCGCTACAGCAACAGCGAGGTGGGTCCTGTGCAGCTGCACCCACTGTGACCAGGCTTGGGAGAGTGACAGGGACAGGCCTGGGAGGCAGCAGTGTGACAGGAACGTGCTCTGCCACAGACACATGGTGAGGGGCGTGGAGGACAGGGATAGAGTAAACCAGTTCTTGACCCAGCAGTAGAAAAGCAAGTTACGAAAGGCTCCTGCAGGTGCAAAATCATGTGCACCAGATGTAATGCAAAACCTTCTTCTTCTTGACCACACCTTCATTAAAATAAGCAGAAAAAAACTGGCAACTAAATGTTTATATCAGCCAAATGTCAGAACACCAACGAATTGCAAATAGGGCTTTTCAGTTACCCAGACCTGTCACTCAGGGCTTTGAGGAAAGTTCATGAAGGCATCTGTGTTCTTTTCATTCCTGAATGCCAGTGCCCTTTCTGATGCCTTTGGGACTGTTTTTTGCAAATGTGTGATCCTCATTCATCAGTGTCACTTTAACAAAGCGTAGCATTCTCAGGCGCTTCTTTTTTGGCATTTGTAAGAGCTTATTTGAACTTTTAATCAGTAAAGGCCTCTCAAGGATTTCAGTAGTATTAGACCATCAAAAAGGAATGGGAGAGTGGAATTAAAACAGTCAGTTATTTGCTCTGAGGTGACAGGTCAGACTCATTTTTTGGTAGGAAATCTTCTGCCTGCCTGTGTAAAAAGAGCCTTGCCAAAAGGCTTTACTCAATACTAGCTTGGCCATAAGGTCAGGAGTTCATTTCAGGTGGGATTTGAGAGAGAAATCTGTTGACTGAGTTAAGCCCCTGCAGCAGGTTGCTGAGTGCAGCCCTGACATGATGTGATCTCTTCCAGGTGGTCACTGGCTCAGGGCTGGACAGCCAGAAGTCAGATGAGGAGTACAGGGAGCTCTTTGATCTCGCTTTACGGGGGCTGCAGCTGCTGTCCAAGTGGAGTGCCCACGTCATGGAAGTGGTGAGTGCTTCCCTGGGATCATCCCTGGGAGTGTATCCTTGCATCACTGAAAGCAGTTTGGGATGAGTCTGGGTCTGGAGCAATTAAAACCGTAATTCAAATGTTGATGGAAATTCTTGGATTGCAAAGTTTTTGACCACATCTCAACCCAAGTCCGTGGATATCAAAAGCCTGGTATGACTGGCAGCCTCCCAAATAAAGAAAAACAATATTCACTACAGTGATAATGAAGCCAAGAATGTCAAACTGTGGGGAAAGGTTTTCCTGGCATATGGCCTAATGCAGTCTTTCTAGCCTTTCTTCTTGCTCATTGCAATGTTGACATTGTCTCTTTCCATCTTCTAGTACTCTTGGAAGCTGGTTCATCCCACAGATAAATTCTGTAACAAGGATTGCCCAGGAACAGCTGAGGAGTATGAGAGAGCCACACGGTACAACTACACCAGCGAGGAGAAGTTTGCCTTTGTGGAAGTAGGTGCCACCTGCACAGGAATCAGAGCCAGTCCCTGCTGGTTTCCTGTCTGTGTTCCTCAGGCCAGGGAAAGAGGGTGGAAGGGTATCCTGCCAGTTCCTCATCCCTGTGACCCGTGTTAAGGGATTAAGGGCTCCCACATCCCTTAATTTGGCCTTGGCCAGCAGTGGGACTGTTTTGGAGCCTGCTGACATTGGCTCTATCAGACATGTGGGTAACTTCCAGCAGCTTCTCCTGAAAGTCACCCCTCTAGCCCCCTGCTACCAAACCCTTGCCATGCAGACCCAGAGCAGCATGAGCTGTGCAAGAGCAGCAGCTATGTTCAGAAGCTGTGCAAACACAAGAGATCCTCAGGCAAGTCTCCAGGACACATCAGCTCTCAGCCTGGCTGTCTGTGAACAGTGGGAACAGCCCCTGAGCCTGGCTCTGGGAGGCAATCACCTTCCTCCAGCCTTGCCCAGTGCAGGTTTGGATATTGCCTTGTGGCTTCCTCCACTGTGCTGTTGGATAAGGAAGGCTGTGCCCTGGTGTGGATGCAGATCTGTGCAAGCTGCATCCACACGTGGAGCATGTGCAGTTTCCTGGGATTGGAGATAATCCAATTCCTGAAATCCTGAGATAGCAAGAGATCAGGACTGGAAACAGCCTGCCAAGGGACAGGGGCCATTTGCAAGAAACCCATGGTGTGAATGCTTTCCTCAGCCTCTTGTAGTCTGTAAAGCACCTAACACCCAAAAATTAGCTGCCTATTTACCAGACCTTTGTTACTGGAGTAGAATTAATTCAGTCCCAAACTCTCTTAATGCTGTATTTATAGACCTCTTCGCAAAGCAGAAAAACAGGCAATACATGTGGGTTTAACTTTTTCTCCAGGTGATTGCCATGATCAAAGGCCTGCAGGTGCTGATGGGGCGGATGGAGAGTGTCTTCAACCAGGCTATCCGCAACACCATCTATGCAGCCCTGCAGGACTTTGCCCAGGTGACCCTGAGGGAGCCACTCCGCCAGGCTGTCAGGAAGAAGAAGAATGTTCTGATCAGGTCAGTCTGGCTCTGAATGCAATGCAAAGCCCATTTTTGTTGGTGTTACACTTTGTAATGTGCAAGCATGTGGCCCTGTGTCCATTCCAGTACACAACCAGCCAACATTGCTTGGCCAGCAGCTCCTCCAGAGGTAATTTTTGGGCATGATCCCACCAATAACAACTGAGCATGATCCCACCTCAGGTACCTTTCCTCCCATACGTGCATAGCCATAAGTATTTTCATCTTGAAGTAAAACAAGCTTAGGCATTGCTTTCCCTCTCCCCCCCACCCCAGTGTCCTTCAGGCAATTCGGAAGACGATCTGTGACTGGGAGGGAGGTCGAGAGCCTCCAAATGATCCTTGCCTGAGAGGTGAGAAGGATCCTAAAGGTGGATTTGATATTAAAGTCCCGCGACGAGCAGTAGGACCATCAAGCACACAGGTATGTGAGTGTCTGTCTCCTGTGTGGGGAATTGGTGGTCTTACAGATCCATGTAGGAGTCTCCCACACTGGATTAGCAGCTGTTTCTGTGGTCTGTTCCACAAAATCTTCATTATGTTGTGTGTTAAATGTTGTTTTGGTGCCTAATTTGTTGTATAATTCCCAAAGCCTCCTGTTTTAAGGGTTTGATTAGCTCTGAAGGATGGTGGCTTGTGTGTGCAGAGAGTGGTCACCACCTGGGCGAAGAGGGGTTTTTTTGTTCCAGAACACCAAGGCTGTGTGTGATGGTGCCTGGAGAGTGCTAACTGCATGTCACTTTTTCTCCAAAGCTTTACATGGTGAGGACCATGCTGGAGTCCCTCATAGCAGACAAGAGTGGCTCCAAGAAGACTCTGAGGAGCAGCTTGGATGGGCCAATAGTCCTGGCCATTGAGGAGTTCCACAAGCAATCCTTCTTCTTCACCCACCTTCTCAACATCAGTGGTGAGATTATGGCAGGGGGAGGGTTGAACCAGCTCTTGCATGCTCAGGAAGGCAAAGGCAGATCAGCTTTGCTTCTCATTGACCTGTGCAGAAGATTTTCCTTGATTTTTCCCAAATGTCCTACTGCTGCCTGATTCAGTGTAGTAGTCATTATGTGAGCAGGACTGAGTCAGCAAGAGCAAATAGCTGCAGGTGGCAGTTTATTTTCTAGGACTGGGCTTTCCTTTCTGTGCCAGACAAACAGCCTCTGGTCACAGAAGAAATCCTCTGGAGTAACTCTAAGCCATTCAAGTGTTCTCTCTGGCCTTCTAGAGCAAAAGAGGTGATCCCTTCCTTCTTTTTGCATTACCAAATGCTCAGGCAGCATGGGCATGGTCTGGATTTAAAATCAGAGACATCCTAAAAGAATGCTCCATACCCAAAAATGAGGCTGCAGCAGCTGCCCCCTCTGTAATGCCCTCCCCACCATCCCAAGGGGGGTAATGTGGGAGTCACACAGGTCTCCTGTGCCTTGCAGAAGCTCTGCAGCAGTGCTGTGACCTGTCCCAGCTCTGGTTCCGGGAATTCTTCTTGGAGCTGACCATGGGCCGCCGCATCCAGTTCCCCATCGAGATGTCCATGCCCTGGATCCTCACAGACCATATTTTGGAAACCAAAGAACCCTCCATGATGGAGTAAGAGCTGATGGGCTCTGCTGGGACCGTGCATGTGCTGGGGTTTGGGATGTTGCTCAGGAAGAAGGGTAGGCTGGCGATGAGCAGTGTTTGTGGCGTGGGAGGTAAATAGATGTTCCTTGATCTGTTGTCACATGGGTGGTACTGTGTGAACACCTCGTTAGCAGACACGGGGTGACTTCCTGGCACTGGCACTTGTTTATGTGTCATAAACAGCAGCTGGCAGCTGTTGGGATGTGGGCAGGACACTGTGGTACTGTCAGCTACACGCAGCACTGAGACAGATGTGTCACCAAAGGGGGTGGGCCCGGGCTAAGCCACCTCAACACACTTTTTTTCATATGTGTGATAAATGATGAGAGGAATTGCTGTTATGCAAGTGTAATTATGTTCATAATATCTTCCTCATTAAGAAAACTTGTGTTTCCGTTGAGTGAGGGCAGAGTGAAAGATTTTTTAAGGGCAGAGAAGAGGAAAGTGTTGATCAAACAACTCATAATTAGCTCACTTCCAGGTCTGTTGTAGCTGTGTCCTGCAGAACCCAAGGAGCTAAGAGGGACTGTTTGAGCAGGGAGGGGCAGTGATAGGCATAAAGTCAGAGAAAGCCTTGTTTTTACACCAAGCAGGGCACATGCACTGGCTGCAGTTCATGCTGATAAGCTCCAGAGTTAATTCTAGATGTGGTTTGTCCTCTTGCCCTCAGGTATGTGCTGTACCCCCTGGACCTCTACAATGACAGTGCATACTATGCTTTGACCAAGTTCAAAAAGCAGTTTCTGTATGATGAAATTGAAGCTGAAGTAAGTTCTCTTCATCTTTATTGTATGGAAAAAGCTCACTGGGGTCACACTGCCTTGTTTGACCTAGCAGTTAATTACATGCACCTCCTGAAAGAAATATCCCATCAGACTGAGACATTTTCAAAAAGATCAGCATTTCCAGAGGCCTTTCAGACTCTCCTGATAAAGGTCTTCAGCTTAGCTGTACCCATAGAGAATCATGGAAGCCAAAAGCTGTTGAGCACTGGGGATATGAAGAGTCTGATGAGCAGAGGGTTTGAGACATCAGAGGAAAATGAGAAATTCCCTGAGATGGAAGGATGATTGAGGGTGGGAGACCAGGACCTGTAAGGACATGCAGAAACTATAAAGAGATAAATGCAACTGCAATTTTCTGCTTACCTTTAGCGTTGTGAGAATGGCAGTGTGGTTTTTAGATAATGTGGCCTTTAAGACATATTTGTATTAAATGAGAGATCTGTGTTGGGTTGTATTGATCTTGCATGCGTAGGAAGGAGCTGTTCTGTGCTGGTGACACCCTCACCAAGTCTTGTTTTTTCTTCCCCAGGTGAATTTGTGCTTTGATCAATTTGTGTACAAGCTGGCAGATCAGATCTTTGCCTATTACAAAGCAATGGCTGGCAGGTAGGAGAACCTGACTGCTGATGGTGACTGATGATATCGCTGCATCCAAATTGCTGTTAACCAAAAGGTTTCCCTCAGGGAGCAGCCTCTTCAAGCAGACAAAACATAGATCATCCTTGTCCCCAGAGCTGGCTGTCCACGTCAGACCGGTGTAGACGGGGAAAATTAATTAATGGTGGCAAGGAGACAGACTTTAAAGTGAAAAAATAATAATTGGCATCACAAGTAGCTGTCGGAGTACAGTTTGTGAGAGCAACAGAAAAGCAAACTGAGCTTATCAAAGACATGTCCTTGCTTGACTTCTGCTTGTGTACCAGGCAAAGGAGTGGAAGCTCCTATCTCTACAAAACAGGAATATGCACTTGTCCTCACCCTAGTGAAGCAGCAGGACTTGTTCTCCTTTGGGGAGGTAGAACTTTTGTGGCATTTCATCCTTACCAATTCAAAGAACATAGATGAACTCTAGTGAGAGTCTTCTTCTCGTGGCCCCAGAGGTGAACCAAGTCTTCCATGTAACTCTGCACATTTTGTCTCTGGGTCACATTTGGCCTTAGAGAATAAGGACAATCACCACCACCAACCAAATGTTCCTACAGCAGATCTCCAAGGAAGGAGTACACCAGGAGAACCACCCCAGAACCTGGCATTGATACCTTTCAGCACACTTTTTTATCTTTTTGAATGTTTTAACCATAAAAGACAAGCGTGGCACTCCCCAGATAACAACTACTGCTCTGTGATTTAGTGGTGTAAGCAAAGGTGTTAGTGTGAGGAAATTTCTTGGCATTCCGAGCCAAGATGAAAAGAAGGACAGAAACAGCTCTGCAAAGATCCACAGAGAAGCTGATAGTGTATGTTTCTATTTTCCTGACACTGCTTCCCTTTTTCAGTGTCTTATTGGACAAACGTTTCCGGGCTGAATGTAAGAATTACGGGGTGATCATTCCATACCCACCATCGAACCGCTACGAAACGCTGCTCAAGCAGAGGCACGTCCAGGTACAGTGCAAGCAGCACTCTCCAGTGCTCATCACTCCTCATCTGTTATCCTTTTGGTGGTGGTGGGCATCCTAATGCTGGGCTCAGTTGAGATTGGGTCTGGATTGAGAAGGTTTGAACCCGTTTCTCACACAAAGATGGGTTATGCTCCGCATTTTCTTCCTCCCTTCTTAATCAATCTAAACTCAACTGAGGCATTTGCACCACCACTTTCACATCCAAGCAGACTTGGAGGTTTGGTTTTATTTCATGTCTGTTGACTAAAAAATAAATTACCTTTTCCCCACCTGTATACGACATGCAAATCTCTTCTTTTGCCAGTTGCTGGGTAGATCAATCGACCTGAACAGGCTCATTACCCAGCGCATCTCTGCAGCCATGTACAAATCGTTAGACCAAGCCATCAGCCGCTTCGAGAGCGAGGACCTGACATCCATCGTGGTAAGAACTGTATTGACTCTGAGTATGAGCAAGGAGAATAATACACTGCCATGGATACACAGTCAACTGTCTTCTGCTTTGAGTCCCCCTGCAGTAGGTTTCAGCCAGTCATGTATCTTCCTTTACACTGTTTCTGTTTATGCAGCTTTAATTGCATTATTATCAGACCATTAAGTATCTGGGTAAATCATAAGGTGACAGTCAGCAGTTACAGTGTGCAGAGCTCATATAAGAGGGTCCTGTAAACTGGGAGAAGGAAATCTTGGCTTTAATTCCCTGTTGGATGAAGGTGGCTGTGACATCGTTTGTGTGTGTACAGGATTTGCTGTCTCTGATATGTTACAGGAGCATCAGAGTCAAGTAGTGTAAAATTACCAGTTTCCACCTGTGGGGGATTCTGAGGTGAAAGCCAGCCAGTGCTCAGTGGGGAAGAAATTAATTTTGCTTCCTGCAGGTTCACAAAGTATGGGACCAGAACCCCCTTGAGTGGAAGCGCAACTGGCCTTGGCCGCCGGGTTAAATTGCTGTCTTTAGTTCTGCATGCGCGTGTGGCTATAAAACCATTCCCCTGGCAATTAAATCAGCTGTTTCTATTGCCACCCTGGTAACACATTGCCTTTGCTGCTGCTTTATGTGCTGCAGGAGCTGGAGTGGCTCTTGGAAATCAACCGGCTGACGCACAGGCTGCTGTGCAAGCACATGACGCTGGACAGCTTCGATGCCATGTTCCGCGAGGCCAATCACAACGTCTCCGCGCCCTATGGGCGCATCACCCTGCACGTCTTCTGGGAGCTCAACTTCGACTTCCTGCCCAACTACTGCTACAATGGATCCACCAACAGGTGAGCAGGGAAAGCAGAGCCACCTGGACACTCTGCTTTTCTTTTCGGGGTGTCAAACCTGCCGCGTGAAATTCCTGTGGATTTTAGTGGGGTTTGTGCTCCCAATGGGATGCAGCGTTTATTCTTAAAATGAAGTTGAAACCCACCATGTTGCCTTGAAAATGTTAGTAACAAATTCAGGCAGAGGTTAGACAGTGATTGAAGTGGCTGAGGGTTGGTTTACTCAGCCGCAGAGCTCTGGTAGTTGCTCAGATATTGTTTTCTTGCCTGCCAAAAATTAGAAAAAAATCTCACTTTTGGTGGGTTTGACACCACCAATAGGTTGTGACTGGAGTTTGCATCCCTGTTGCTCAGGTGATGAATTCTAACTAGCCTGCAACTGCAGGTCACCCCAGACCATGCCCTACCTGTGCTCAGCTAACCAGGCTCTGACCCCTTCCCTCCCGCTCAGGTTTGTGAGGACAGCAATCCCATTCACACAGGAGCCCCAGCGGGACAAGCCAGCCAACGTCCAGCCCTATTACCTCTACGGGTCCAAGGTCAGTAAATGAGCCACAACAGGGGTGGATGTTGGAAATATTTATTTAGGAAGAGAAAGAAATGCAAGGACTACTTCATTACCAGAGTGGCAGGTGTGAATGTGCAGAGTCACATTGCTGTGTGCAACCCAAAGGCCATGCAAGAAGCAGATTCAGTGTGCTGTTGCTGTTGCTTTTCCATGTTCTTCTCCATGAAATGCCCATCTTAAGGCATGTCAGCACTGCTCTATGCTGGTGTTGGCACTGAGGCTGTGTCACACCATCTAAGTGCACAGGGAGGTGAGATAGTTGGTGCTCTGATGCAATGTTCCTCCCCAAGGAAGGTACCTCTTCAGGAATCCCATTTTTTGTTCAAAATGGGAATTACTAAAATACCTCTGTGTGCACTACTTAATACTAACAAAAAGCTCTTTTCTCTGGCTGCAATGGCTGTTTGTACAGGTGTTACAAGGGCTTGGGGTGTGATGCTAGTGGAGGATTACTCAACTGTGAAACTCCTTGAGTGGAGTTTATTTCTTGTGCACATTGATTGATTGATGACTCTGAAATGAACCTACAGCACTGATGTGCATGAGCTGATGACACTACAGTCTGCCAAGCCTGGCTGTTCCCAGAGAGCTGGCTTGGTTTCTTTTTTTAAAATCCTCAGCAAATGAGAATATTTTTGTCACTTGACAAAAATCTTTCTCCCTGTGACCAATGTCTATGTCTCATGTTCTACCCTGGGACAGACAGCTGCCATGGACACACAGACAGTCCTCTTGTCAAGAGCTGGGGAGGAGTAGGACAAACCAAACCTCTAAGCAAGATTTTGTTTTCTTTTGCTCTCATTGAAGGCCATGCTGTGGCAAGATGGCCCTTTTATCATCGCTGTTTTTATAGGAAAAAAAGCAGTGAGGGGAGTTATAGGGGCTCTCCTTCATGAAACTGGAGCTCCTCATTAGCACAGTGGTCATGGGCACTTCCAGGAGCTCCTCTCTCAGTCCATCACTCAGTGGCTCCTCCGGTGAGCTGCTCCTTTCCACCACTTCCTCATGGCTGCTGTCAGGATGCTTCAGCCTCATAGCTTGGCGGCACCTTGCAGACCAGAACTGCAGGCAGCCGTAGGCCAGCAGGGCGAGGAAGCAGAGGAGCAGGAGGCTGCTCACCATCCACATGGACGTGGTGGGCTCGTGCTTGGAGCCACCAAAAACCAGGGGGATTTTGTCCAGGGTGTGGAAGGTGGTGCAGTGGTTGCTGGAGGGGTAGGAGTTCTTGCAGGTGATGCAGAGGACGTAGATGGTGGACGGGGTGAGGCGGTGGAGCACCAGGGAGCTGAGGGGGTGAGGAACTCTCTCCTCACGGTGGAAGTTCTGCCGTAAGTAACCGGCAAAGACGCTGTTCCAGTTGGGGCGATACATGACGTGGTAGTAGTTCTCTGGGCAGGGGCTGCTCATGGCCCAGGACACGGTGGCACTGGTGTAAGTGATGTTGTGCACCTCGATGTTCATCGTGCCCCTGGAAGCAGATGCAGGGAGAGGCTCAGCTTTCTGGCTCAGTTTTCTGTTTCGTGTCAAGGCTCAAAGGCAGCAGACATCAGTGAAATCGTTCCTCTGGCTTTAGTCTCCCTTAGATTGGACTCGAGACTATCCTGGCTCACTTAGGTAAAATGCTAAGTCTTGAGTGGATAAAATTACAAAAGACAAATGCTGCCATTGCCCAGACCTCCTGTATCACTCTGCTTCATAACAAAATCATCAGTTGGGGTATAAGGTATACTTTTTGCTCCAGCTATATTTTTTAAAAAATATCTCTAACTGTTGTTTGTTTGGTTGTCTGTTTCAGAAGCTTTTTTAGCTTTTTTTCTTACCCACAAAATAGGATACTGCAAGTGTAATTAACATAATGTGATCATTAAACTAGCTCCAGCTTGCCTTGTGAAGCTGCCAATCAATAAATATTTTGATTTTATGCCTAAATGCAATTTAGAAAGCTCCATAGTGGTTAATTCACTGTTTTAGGTTGTTGCTGCATTTTCTGTACCTTCCTTGCTTAACAGAGTATAAACTCTTTCTGTTCGTGCAACATCTTACACTGTAATATCAGGATCTTAAATGTAAAATCTGTAGGTTGGCAAAATATAAAATCTGTGCCTTTAGGGAAACACAAATACATGAATAATAAGAACAAAGACAGAAAAAAGACACTGCCCCCCCTAACAACTTCAAACATTTAAACTGATTTAAGCCAAAGCCAGTGAGCAGTAGATTTTGATCCCTGAGGGTGCAATGTCCAGCAGTTTTCCAATACTTTCTGAGCTCTCCGTCTGTTCAGCAACAGCCACAAATTACTTGAGCTCCTCACTCCTTTAGATCCCCAAAGTGCTCTCTGAGCCTCACTGCAGGGTTCCTTCTGCCAGCTAGCTGAGTGCTCAGAGCAGCACCTCCTTGCAAGAGAGCTGGTTTATTTTTTCCTTCTTCCCCTCTCTCTAACAATAACTAACTTTCCTCTAATTCACCCAAGAATCAGCTCATTTTAACGACTGCTTTAGCCATTCTTCCCTAAGGAGCTGCCCGTGGCTGAGCCCTCCCAGAGCCAGCACTTACCTCCTGCCAGCTCCGCGGTGGCTCTGGTGACAGAGTGGCCCCAGGCAGTGCCTGCCCCTCTTGCCAGCACTCACCTCCCTCCTCTGCTCAATCCCTTCCCCGCGCTCCCTCGTTTATACCCAGCTCGGCTCCGTCATCTCTCACCATGGCAACCAATAAGGAAGGATGGGCAGGCATCTTCCAGTGATGTGGGAATGTTATCCCTAAAAGCTTCTGCCTGGGAGAACTGTATGTCTCCGAGGCAGAAAAAACAAGCCAGGTAGGTTTTTTTGCTGGCTTATTTGGGTTTTCTTTTTTTTTTTCACCTATCCACAGTTCCCCAGCAAGACCAGAACTGACCCCCAGCAGGGTATGGGGTTACAGACATATTGGCACATGGTGGGATATCTGGGATCCTAGCCTGTGGGACACGTTGACTCAGGGACTTTGTCACTAATTAATTTGTCATTAATGGGATCTCTTGCACATTAAACTATTGATTTAGGTTAAAGCCATAAGCAGCACATTTTGATCTGTGATGGTGCAGCAATATCCAGTAGCCTTTTAATATTTTCTCAACTGTATGATGGGAGTAGGAATTGGGTTTTCAAATACTTCAATTCCCTGCTGAACTGCATGGGATTAAGACAGGCTCTTCTTTAAATGCCCCTGACTTACAGGCAACAACTTGGGTATGTCCTCTGTCAGTCTGGTGAGAGGGCAGGAGGGAGAGGCAAAGCCAGTGGCTGTTGTGTTCAGGGGAGCAGCTTGAACCTGTGGCCAGGAGGGGATAGATGTAGCACCTGGAGAGGCCCTGAACAAGTGACTTGGTGCTCTCTAAAGCCCAAATATGCTTGAGAGCAACTTTCCCAGAAATGTTGCTTCTGAGTCTGGAGTTACTCATTCCACTTTCTAAGACACTCTCAGCTGTTGCACTGAAATTAGCTTGGCTGGGAGCCCTGATTTGTCTTGGGCTGTGTGCAAGTCCCTTTTTTGTCTCTGAGTATATTCCTCTTTCATTCTCTCTTCATTTTTCCAAGGGAATTCTGTACCAGCCAGTGCTGTCTATCATCTCTCTGTGTTCAATTTTGTCAGATAAAACTCCCCCTGCCTTTCCTCGGGTGAGCTCAGACAGGTCTGAGTGATGGCTAACAACAAGGTCAAAGACATGGAAATAGA
The DNA here is from genome assembly GCF_008360975.1 of Lichenostomus cassidix. Lineage (NCBI taxonomy): Eukaryota > Metazoa > Chordata > Aves > Passeriformes > Meliphagidae > Lichenostomus > Lichenostomus cassidix. Next base: position 14,147,191 of record NC_139494.1, read on the forward strand.
ACTGGAGCTTGATTTGCTTCATTTGTTGCTAAGTCTTCTCCAGAGCATCTCTAGTAACCTCCTGAGCTCCTGAAGCAATGCTGGGACCTTCCCTACATGCTCACAATTTGACTGCTGTCCCTGAGACCTGGCTGCAGAGTGGGCTCTGTAGGACACTGCAAACTCTGCCCTGTGCTGCAAATCCCAGCCTCCTATCCCCAAAACCTGCCCATTTGGCCCCAAACCGAAGGGGAGGCAAACCTCCCCAGTGTCTCCAGCAGCTGCTGCTCCCAGGAAGTGTCAGGGTCAGGCTTTTGCTCTGTCTCTCTCAGGGGTCAGAAGCGGCCGCCCGGCGTGGGGGAGTGAGCTGTGCTGTGCTGTGCAGCCAGCTTGTGCCTTCAGCTGCTTTGTCTTAAAATACCCACTGGTGTCATTTTTTACATCCTACAGTCTTTACCCCAAGCTGTGTATCTCACCCTTAAATGGAGTTATATTTTTAATTACTGGCAGAGCATTATTATTAGACGCACGCCTGCTGTTAGCGCGCCGTGGGGCTGTGCAGAGAGCTCATGAACCTCCCTCATCCTGCAGACAGGCAGGGGTGAATCATCCTGCTCATCTGCAGCCAGTCCACATCCCAAAATGTGTCTTTTCCCAATCAGGCTAATTGCTGAGACCACTCGAGGGAGAAGCCCAGTTGGGAGCTGCTCTCCAGCCCCATTATCCTGCTGACAGGCGAGGGAGTGCTGCACAGCCTGTCCTGCCAAAACCAGCCCTGCTGAGGGGAAAACCTGACCAGTTGCACCACAACTGGAACCAGTGGTGCTAGTCCATCTCAGGGGATCAAGGCATGTGCATAGACAGAAGTCCCCTGGCTGTGGAGTAGCAAAGAGGCCTCCAGAAATGAATGTGGCTTCATGAGCCCACTGAAATAAGGATATTCCATTCCCCCTAGCCAGGATGAGCTCCAGTGTGCTAAGCCTGGGGAAATAACAGGGTAAAGGAGCTTACAGAGAGGTATGGAAGGACAGTGCAAGGAGCCATCTCTGGGCCACTTGGCTCAGCCCTGCAGCACTCGTTTTCTGGGGACACCTGGGGTTGGGACAGTGCCTTGCAAAAGTTAAAGCAATAAAAGCTGTGGGAGGATGGCTGGGCTGAGACCCTGGAGCACTGACTTCCCTCTGGGAGGGTCATGCTGGCTGTTTGGCAAATGCTCCAGGCTGGGCTTACCTGGTGTTTAAACAGACACACTTTTCAAAAAAACACATTGCTGTTTTTCGGATGTATCAGGGTGCATAACTAGTGGGTTTGGATCTGTCCCTACCAGATTTTTAAAGATTTGGTTATCAGAAGCCTAAGCAGGATGCTCAATTCTCTTAAGAGTTGGTATCCAAGGAGCTTTGAAAGTAGGCTTCTGTCTGCCTAAATAATTCTTAACTCTGACACATACTCAACTCAGGGTCCTTTTTTTTTTAAATTTTGACGGGAGAGAAAGTTCATGCTCATTGTGAATGAGCCTCCAAGGCAGTCTTTCTGGACTTAATAGTATTATAGGGCTATTTTCACCTACCAGGAACAGGAGGCGAAATTACATTTCACAGAAAATAAGGGACTTCCTAGCTGTGCCTTATTTCTGCTAGTTCAAAGAGCACTTAGGAATTACAGCAGGTAACAACCTGCTGGACCCGGATCTGTGGGGCTGTGACAAAATGAGGGACAATTAATTGATTACAGTAACTGACATGTCTGTGAAAGCGTGGTCAGTAAAATGGTGAAATTCTATAGCTGAGAGCAAAAGAAAATACTTTTCCAATTTTTAGCAAATGACTTTGTTACCCATTAGTAGCTCAGATGAAATGATAGAAAGTAAATCTTGCAGGGTGAGTCAGGAGTGGAGGATGGCTGGAGCCTCCAGCTGGCTGAATTGCAGCAGTGGTGGAGCAAAGAGAGCATTTTGCCCTGTTCTGCTGCAGCCCTTGCTCCCTTTCACCCAAACCTCCTCAGCACTTTGGCCCCACCACTCCCATGACCCCATTACTGTCAGGGAAGGGAATCCCTGTAGAGTGGAGTCTGCCATATCCACAGGGAGGCATCTGGGATGTAGTCTAATTTGTTTCCTCATCTTTATCTTCTGGTATGCATGAGCCCAGGGTTAACCTGTGTTTTGCTGGAAAGGGCACTGCATGCCAAGATTTTTTCAAGAATGGCTTTTCTGCTGCTCACTGAGGCTGCAGTTGGAGATGTCATGGGGGAGAGTGCAGCCTCTCTCTGCTGGGCTGAGTTGTGATGCCAACACTTCTGTTGCAGAGCCCTCTCTGAGCTTGTGATTCTCAGCTAAATCTGATTTTCAGTACTTTTTCTCTGCAGAACACACGAGTGAATTAATTCCCCCTGCTTCTCTTTGCCTCACACCAAATGGATCCTGTAAATGTTCCAGTGATGAAACACTGCAGCAATTTCCATGTTTCCAAGATGACATTGATAGAGTACATTCCTGGAAATCACTTTCTGTTCTCTGCTGCTAAGAATTTTTGGGGGCAATGTCCTCGCCACTATTCTCCCTAGACCAGTGTCAGATTCCTACCCTTGTCAGAGACCCATGGGATGTCTGTTAAGTAGAGGCTGATGTAAAGCTTTTCAGGATGCAAAAAAGATCTTTTCTGTGTCTTTTCCATCTGCCCTTAAACTCAGTTGCTACAGTTCCTGCTTTTCTTTAATAAGGCTCATTTAAAGCAAGTGCCCATAGGGGGAAAAAAAAAATCTGTCTGCTTAAATGTATATAAAGCTTTTTATTTTAGTAGAGAAGAATTTGGTTTTGAAGAGGCAAAGGGCCAGTGAGCTGGAATACTTGATTGGGAGTGTATGGGAGAGTAAATTACCTTGGAAATGAAAGTGGAGTTGCTACATAGTAGAATAATAAAACCTTGTGACATGATGGTGTTGAGAGATATAGTCTATCCAAGTACACAGGAAGAAAAGCAATCTCCTCTCCTACAAGAAGCAGAAGTGGGAATTGCCACAGATATTATTATTTCTCTTCCTCCTTAAAAATTATTTGAAGTGATGGAATATAATACTGTGAAAAGAGAACCGCAGGTCTGGTTCATGGTCCTGTCTAACTATCCTTGTGCTTCGCATTTCCCAGCCTCTCAACATTGCCTACAGCCACATCTACAGCTCCTACCGCAATTTCGTGGGGCCACCTCACTTCAAGACCATCTGTCGCCTCCTGGGCTACCAAGGCATTGCTGTGGTCATGGAAGAGCTGCTGAAAATCGTCAAGAGCCTGGTAATTCTGAGCCTGACACTGGTGATGGAGGCACTCCAAAGCCTGGATAGGGACAGGCAGGACAGTCAGTGTGGGCTTTGGGGTCAGGGTGTTCCCATTGTGGCACCTTCGTGTCCCTTGATCCACTCTGGAACACTTGTGGTCTGATTTTTACTGTTGGTGAGGAATCCCACTGATTCCTGTGGGATGATGGAGTGTTTCCTGCAAGATCAGACAGCATTCAGCACTAAGGCAAAGATTTTATGGTTGACTGAACAGAATTTAGTGCATTACCTCATATAATGTATCTACAGGGTGCAGGTGTGTAACTCCAAATGACAGCAAGGGCTTTAAACTAAGAAATATGCTCTGCTCTAATCCATGTTAGTTCAAAACATCAGATCTGCAGAAACTTGTTCTATGTGAACATAAATTCTTTATTGAGCTCTTGAGTATGCAGTGATCATTCCTCAGGTGGAAGGAACATTTCCTGTGCTAGGGAGTGACTCCTTTGGCAGCTCTGGTGAAATGCTTTTTGGGTTAGAAGCACAAGTCCAGCTGCATCTAAGACTGAGCCTTGTTTGGATTTCAGCTGCAAGCAAGGTAAACACAGCAAGCTGTATTTTGAAGTCAAAATTCCATGCAGCTGTAATTTTTTCTTTGGGAGGAAGCTGTAAAAGCACTCTGACTCCATACGCTTGGGCTGAACTTTAAAATTTGAGTAAAATCCAAATTAAGCAAGTTCTTCTCGGACTCCAGCTGAAGCTTCATCCTGTGCTGCCAGGTGTGGACCCATCCTCTTTCAAAACCAATGCCAGGAGATCTGGCATTCCACTTTAACCTCCCTGTGTCTCCAACAGCTCCAAGGCACCATCCTGCAGTATGTGAAGACTCTGATTGAAGTGATGCCCAAGATCTGCCGTTTGCCAAGACACGAGTATGGCTCTCCAGGTGGGTGCTGCAGATGGATCCTTGAGCAGGAGCTCAGCCACGTGTTGGTGCAGCATTTCCTCAGGCCCACACTCCTGGTTAAACCAGGCTGGGCACCTGTCCTGCCAGTGCCACTTGCAGCCAGGTTCGCTGGGACACTTTTGGCTGCTTTGCTGTTGACACTGGAAAATGTATAGGAAACCCTTCCAGGGAATCTCCTGTTGGAAATTTCCTTTTCAACACATAGATGGCTGATAAGGGAATGTCTTTTGGTAGCTTCAGTTATGTTTTCAGGATTTTGTAAGCTTTTGATATTGGGGATTCGCTGCTATTTTTTAAATGTGCTACTTAGTCATCCATCACAATCTTGAACCTCTTCCCTCCTCTGATGGGGAAATCCAGGGAATTCATATGACTTACTCCCTATGTCCCAAGGGTTTCTGAGAGCTGGATGAGACACTGCATGTTAGTTCTTCTCAACGCCAGTCTCTGTGTAACTATTTAGCAGCTGCAGTTTGTGATTGAGGAAATACCAGACACTGATTACCTTTTTATCCAAGTTACCAGACAGTGATTCCACTCTCTTTCTGACTGTCCTTCCTTCTCTTTAAAGGAATCCTGGAGTTTTTCCACCACCAGCTGAAGGACATCATTGAGTATGCAGAGCTGAAGACTGATGTGTTCCAGAGCCTCAGAGAAGTGGGCAATGCCATTCTCTTCTGCCTCCTTATCGAGCAGGCTTTGGTAAGGCAAAACCCCCACACCAACATGGTACCTGAAATTTCCAACTCAAGAGTAGAAGTGGAAGTGGGTTCTCCAGCAGAAGAGTTTGGGAAATGTTGCTTTCCGGCTTCTCCTGTTCTCAGGGTCTCTCTGGGGCTGTTATTGGAGGCTTTGGGTGTGTCCATGGGGATGATGTGTGTTTGTCAGGCCTCTGGGATGGCTGAATCTCAATACTGGAAGATCCAGATTTCATTCTTGGACCCAAAGCTGCCCCTTGTTTGTCCTGCTTAGAAATAAAACCAACTGGAGTTTATTTCTAGATTGTAAGCTCTCTGGGGCAGGGATCAATACTTTTTTATATACATACTTGTACAGTGGGAAGTAGATTTGATCCCTCTGCTCTTTTGGGGTGCCAGTGCAATGGAAACAACCTGACTGATTGTAATGGTGAAATGGATAAAGCAATCCAACAGGAAGAAAATCTGAGGTGAGCTGATGATATATGTCCTATGACATCTTCACTGAAAATTTGGCTGGAGTGACGACTTGGTATTGCCCCCTGCACAGGAGTTTTACACATGCACAAGTCTCTCAGCTTCTCAGCTCATGTGATGCCCTTTTTGGTGTGGGGCAAAGGCTGTGGCTGAGTGCCACTCATCTTCTTAGCTTCTAGTTTTTCACATAACAAATTTACGTGGCAATAAATTTGTCTCATAATTTGGCACAGAGCCAGCTGAGGAGTGCTCAACAGCACAGCTTTACATTAAATGTGCATACTGTGTCACAAGGGTTTTGGCAGGGTTGTTTCAGTTTTTTCCAGAAATATTTCAAAAATACTTCCTTAGCATAAGACAGGATTTCCAAGCAAAACCAGAAGTTTTGTTCAGAGCAAAGCCATAAGAAAGTTCAAAGATTCCAAGTTTTATCTGGCCACAGAGCACAAAGAAAACTAAAAGTCTCTGCATGTCCTCAAAATGGATATTTCTGCCTTTGCCTTTGCATTTTAACTCCATATTTAAAGACTTTTAATTCTTTATATAGTGTATCAAACACATTCAGTGAGCAGTGGTTGCATGAAATTAAGAAAACAAGAGATGTGTGTTACCCAGCAGCTTGGCTTTTATAGAATTTTATAGAATGACCAGACTTGCCAACTATATTCTGGCAGTTTCTGTTCCTTTTGTGGCTTTGTCACTGCTTTCTGCTGTTCTCAGTGTTGGGTTTTCTGCTGGATGTACTGCATTTGCCTTTCTTGTCACACCTTTAAAGGGACACTCAAGGGACCCATGGTGGTTTCTGCAGAAATCCTTCATTTCAATGCAAAAATGTTCCTTCAGTCCCAGGAACTGTACATCAGCAGTGTGCTGGCATTTTAGAATAGCAGAAAATAAAGATGTTGGGAACTTGGGGATCCCTTAAGGGAGGATGCCCAGCCAAGTCCACATCTGCCTACTTTCTATGCCAGACAGAGTCTCTCCCTCTCTGATGCTGTTTTTCCCCACAGTAATAGACTCTGCATGCAAAGCCATTTTGCATGCAGTGGGCATTGGTTCCCACTTGCTGGAGGATGTCAGATGCACAGAGCCATCACAGAGCAAGATTTTCCCCCTAATGGAGCTCTTGTGCAGCAGGAGGATTTGCTTTTACAGTGCACTTACCTTCAGAGCTCTCTGAGTGATCTAAGGCTGGTGGTATTTGCTGGCAAAAATGACCCTGATGCAGATGTTCAGTCTGCTCCATTTTGCTCCCATTTAATTGTTTAAGTTTGAGGAATGAGGGGAATGGGATGAAATTTCTAAGCAGAACTTGTGCTCTCCATTAATGGGCCTTGGGGAAGAGGTCTGTTAATAACATGACTAATTTTGGGACAGATACGAGGTGAATGCAGGCTGCAAATGGCTGAAAATACCTTATTAGAGGGAAACAGCAGTGGAAGAACATTCCCCTAGGAATGAACAGTATTTTGCAAACAAAATAACCAAGGTGCCAGGCCCACTCCGTTAGCATCAGCACCTCTGTGCCCATGGAGGGACCCCAGACTGTTCCTGTCCCTCCAGCACTGTGTCACAAACTGCACTCCCACAAACTTGCTCTCATCCCAGCGTCCATGCTCCAGCACAGCCTCCTGCAGCTCCATGCTCACTGTCCTGCTGGCTGGAAGGGCTGCCCACGCCTGCATCCCAAACAGACCCAGCCGAGCCATTCCATCCGGCCCCAGGTACCTCTTGCTGCGCTATCATGATCTGCTTTCCAGTGTGTCTACATCTCTCCAGTGAGCTGAGAACTGAAAGCATGTCCTAGGAGTAGCTTTAGTAGGAACAGGCTGATGCCTTGTCGTGACACGGTGCCTCTGTGTTGAACAGCTTTGGTTTCCTCGCTGCTGTTTCCCATTGCAGACTCGTATACAGTGTTACTGTCAGCCATCGCTCCTCAGTCTCCACCTGCCTATTTCTAGGTTTCTCCTCCTTGTGCATCTGTGTTTGGGATTATTTTTTTTCTCAAGTGCATTGGCATGCATCCCCTCAGGTGGCATCTCATGGTGTTATTCCTATCTGGACTTCTGTTTTATTCTTCCTGGTGCCTGCACCACTGGGATTCTGATAGCCCTGGCTGAGAACACCACACCCACAGCCAAATCACTTCAGACCAGTTATGATTTACCTGTTTGCAGCAGAGCCACGTGTCAGTATATTTTCCATGTACACTTCCTAAAATAACTAAGCCAAAGGGTAATTTTCACCTGGGCACTCTCCTAAAGAACAGGCTGCAGGAATTCATTCAGGGTGAGATGAAATGGAAACTTCCATATTCTTTATCCCCTCTTACTTTCAGGGCTAGTAAGTAGGACAGAAAATCAGTATAAAAGTCTGGCCTTGTACAGGCAGGAAGTAACTTATTTGGGTTAGGGAAACTTCCTGACTGAAATTGAAGTATTTCTTCCAGTTTTAGATTGTTTAGGTTCAAACCACTGGAGTTACTACTGAGCTGGGTTGGATCTGAATAGGTGCTGTAGGCATGAACTGTTGTAGTGTTGCCCAGGCCCCTGAGCCATTCACTCTCCCCCATAGATATTTTTTAACTTACTTTATCTTTCTTTCTTCCTGCCTCAGTCCCAGGAAGAAGTTTGTGATTTGCTGCATGCTGCTCCCTTCCAAAATATTTTGCCCAGGGTCTACATCAAAGGTAAGAAGCTGAGAGGGAAGCAGTGGGCAGACTCAGAGGTCTCTGCCCAGAGGCTGTTTTCTCTCCCATCTCTGCTGAGGATTAACTCTGACCCTGCTTCCCCCTCCAAATAGATAAGTGGATACAGCCAAACATCAGGTGCAAACAAAAGCCAAGGGTGCATTTCCTGTAGCCTAGTTACGGCCTGAAACCTCAGTCAGTTTGGGGGTTCCCTTAGGGTTTGAGAGCCATTTCCCAGCCTCTTTGGAGAATGACAGCATGAAATGTCCATCTCACCAGGAGTGCTCGGTAACAGGGACATGCTTTTGGACATGTGTGACAAAGCTGCTGCTGAGACTGCACTCGCCCATCCCTCCCTTCTCCGCATCACTGGCCCCTCATTGCTGTCGGTTTGGCTCCCTGATCTCCTTGGATGGTTGCTGGGGGGCAGCTCTGAGCAAACTCGGCGGAAAGTTGCGGGTTCTCCACTTCCTCCTCTCATTTCACTGTTTGCTGCTCGCTTGACAGAAGGAGAACGCTTGGAGGTGCGCATGAAGCGTCTCGAAGCCAAGTATGCCCCACTCCACCTGGTTCCCCTAATAGAGAGGCTGGGCACTCCGCAGGTAAGGATTGCATTGAAAGGGATGGCTGTTGGAAACTCGTAGCAGTCCCCACACGGCCTGTTTGGCCTTGGGAAAAGTGATCTTTTTTTGGTTTTTTTGGATTGATTGAATTTTTTTTTTCCCCCCAAAACATCGATTGGACGAGTGAATCGGAACCCTTGCCCGAGCAAACACTCTGAAGGGAAATTTGTGAGCAGGTCCAGAGATGGTGTTGTTGCTGCCTCTGGTCAGGAGAGCTGGCAGAGAGCTGTAAGGCAAGTGTGCTAGAAGCCAGTTCTGAATCAGAACAACTCCAAAAACCTCTTCTTCTCCACTTTAAAAAGATGGAGAATTGCTGGAGTGAGTTGAGGGAAAACTTCGCAGGGCTCTCCTAGCAATCAATTGCCATCACTTTTGGGGATCCCATTTTAGGACTGCAGTGTGGTCCATTTGAGCTCATCCCTGTCAAGGAATACATCTGAGAATGGTTTCCCTCCTAGCACATGCTTAGAGCTTCAGCACATGCTTAAAATTACGGCTCCATTTAAGTATCTTCTTGACGTGGGTCTCAGCTTGGGAAAGATCTCTTATGCAGGAACTCAGTACTATTAAAAAAAATATCTCCATAGACTGATCAGCGTAATGGGTAAAATTTGAGCTCCATTGATAGTAATAATCAGACTTCAAGTGCCCATTTACTGGGGTTGATGGGATAAAAATCTTTCAAAGTATCAAATGAATCAACACCCTTTTTCTGTAATGTACTGATGAGGGAATGGAACAAACACTCAGCTGGTGTAGGAGGTGACAGATCTGTGGCAGGCAGAAAGTGGTTGATTTTTTTTTTTTCCTTGTATTTTTTTCTCATGGATCAAGGACATTTTGAACTTTGCATCATTGGAAATCATCTGAAACAGAGAAATTGGCTGGAAAACTGAGGACTTTGTCTTACTCTGTAGACACTTCCTTTTAAAGGAGACGCTCTAGAAAAAGAATTCACCTCTGTGTTTTTGTGTCTTTGTGTTGGTCTTTCTATCTCTCCTTCTTTCCATGCAAAATCATCATTGAATTCTGCTATTAGAGTCCACTCGTTGCTTATCTCTGCTGTAGTTATAATGGTGATAAAAACAAAAGGTATTTCATGACCCACTAAAAAGTAATTTTTCTGTAAACTGTTCCCATATTCATCACACAGGTACAGTTGGGTACCAGATTTTTTTTTTTTTTTTGAGCTCAGATGTAAATGAACACAAGAATTGCTTTCTATAGGTGCCTCCATAGCTTCTAAGCTTGCTCTTCTTATGCAGTTTTGGACATACATTTTGGAAATGCAGTTTTGGACACAGGCCATACAGGATTTTTTTCCTGCAGAATGCATAAATGCCTTGTAGCAATTGTCCAGAATCTAAGCAGAAGTTGCCTGCTCGATGCCTCTCCCAAAAGGTGACCCCATGCATGTTGTAGAATTCCATGCTATGCAGGGGCTGAGCCAGAGTTAGTGGGGATCTATTGGTTTTTGCAGGTTTTGGGTAGGGTTCTGGCAAGATCACCAGTAAACAGACTGTGAAAGAGGTTCAAAAGCCAGAAAAACAAAACTGGATTTGTGCAGTGGCAGGAAAACTGTCAATGATGGTTGTAAATAATTATTTTGCATTGGAAATCCAGAAGCAGCTGTTTGATGGATCATTCATAAGGAACCAGGGGGGTCAAAGTGGTTCATTAAAGGAATCCTCTCCCTTTTAATGCTGACCATAAAGGTATTTAGTGAGGGATTTTCAAAAGTGCTTGGTCAGTCTGGTTTCTTCACTGGAAATAAATAGGACAGTGGCATCCTTTGACAATTCACCTTGAGAGAGCTTCCTTCCTCTCCTGATCTTAGAGATCAGTGGGACTCCAGACTGAGGCAGCTCTGGCCACAAGACCAACAGCTCTCCAGCTGCTTTGCCCGTGTTAAGATATCTACCCTAGGATTGTAGTCCTGTATCAAAGACTGGTCTTACTGTGATGAATTTTAGAGCCAAATTCTGTCTGTGAATGTGCAGAATTGAGTGGCACTACCTACACTGAAAGCCAGATGCATCCCTTTCTAAATTAAGATTTCTTCAGAAATCGTATACCAAGATCACTGGAGAAGTTTGTTCTCAAAAGTATGCCTTTTATCACTATATTTTAGCAAACAGTAATGCTAACATCTAACATATATTTGAAATGGCTCTGTTTCTGTGTCCTCACTTTGCCATGATAGACTGGTGTGTGCAGATCTGTACCCATAAGAGCTTGGAGCAGGTGAGGAGAGGGACAGCATACAGCCTTTAGCTAAAAAACTGCATAAAATAAATCTTTACTTGCTAAGCAAACACATGCAGGTGTGTGCCAGTGAACCAGTGATATCCTTCCTGCATTTAACAGATCAAGAGATCCCAGGCCCAGTGTGGCCTCTGCACATCATTACAGCTTTCCCTTGATATTTGCTATTAGTTGCTATTAATTGAGCTGAGGTCCCCAGAACATCCTTGAAATTGTGACACAAGCAAGAAATGGAATGCTTCTAATTTCAAGAGCCACCGAACTAAAAATACTGCCAGCATAAATTGATAATCAGGAACGGGGATATGCAGGCACATTCATGCATTTTTCAGAGTGGAATGAAGATGACCCAAGTAAACCAAGCATAATTCATGTCCTTAATGTCTGGCCATGACATATGCCTGCCCTTTGTCCCAGCTGCTCTGAGTCCCCATCGTGCCTGATTGGGATGACATTTTTATAGCCATTGCAGGGACAGCTGGAAATGGAGCAAATGCTTAAAAACTGCTTAAAGCTCCAGGAGGTCCCCTGGGATAGGCAGGGCCTCAGGAAATGTCATGCTTGTTCTGTGTGCCTGTTCCAAAGTGGTGAGAAGGGTGAAAGGTGCTGCCTGGGCAGTCACTCCTCTGCCAAGGTGAGCACAGCAGAGCCAGAGCCTCCCACAGCCATGGGCACGACTCTGACAGCACTCAGCTCCCGTTTCCTGAGTTATTTCTGGCAGCACTGCAAAGAGAAGTCAGTCCTGCCACGGGAACAGCAGGAAATGGGGCAGCTGAGAGGAAGCCAGGGCAGTGAGAGACCCCATGCTTGCACCATTCAGTGAGCTTGGGAAGGCCCTGCTTGCTTATGTTAAATCCTCCAGTTTTTGTCCTCTGGGGGAGCAATGGGGCTGAAATGAAGTTATTTCTCTTTTAACTTCCCTCTAGTGTAAAAGCCAAAATTACTTCATCCAACAGAGCTATTCCAGATTTGTATATCTAACTCTGAACGGGGATGTCACAGAAATTATTTACACCTGTAGAGCTTCCACATCTGGGAAAAATTTATTTGGCTTTCTTTCAAACCATGGGTTTTCCAGTATCAATTCTGCAGTGGCTTCTCATCTTCCTCAGAGCTTTTTAACCCTAATTACAAAAAAAATCAAGAAAGCCATAGGCTATCGATATTTTGAAGAGATGATGGCCATGTCCTGGGAAGCAAAATGTCCCTGTTCTCTCCTGTTTTATCTTCACAATCTGCAGAAATCATGAAATGAAACCCAGCGATGCTGAGTACCACTAACAGAACAGAACAGCACGCTAGCAGAATTAAGGATCAGTATTTCTGGTCAGAGCTTTGCTCTCAGCTCTGGTGTTCTGACGTACATAGTTACTCCAAGAGATACTGAGGCTGGTGAAATACAGGGGAGCAGCATATTAAATCTCCTGTTTGAGGGATGAGTGTTCTCTGGTGGGAAGTGCTGCGGGAGCAGCCATGAGAGGTAAGGTTTGACCTCCCAGAGGCGAAACAGCCGGGGAGAGCCCAGGCAGCGCTAAATCCAGCGAGAGGGTGGGCGTGGGTGCCATCCTCACTCGTGTCACTCTGGTTGTCCCTCAGCAAATCGCCATCGCCCGGGAGGGTGACCTGCTGACCAAGGAGCGGCTGTGCTGCGGGCTCTCCATGTTCGAGGTGATCCTGACGCGCATCCGCAGCTACCTGCAGGACCCCATCTGGCGCGGCCCGCCGCCCACCAACGGCGTGATGCACGTGGACGAGTGCGTGGAGTTCCACCGGCTCTGGAGCGCCATGCAGTTCGTGTACTGCATCCCCGTGGGCACCAACGAGTTCACGGCAGAGTGAGTGTGCCCAGCTGGCTGTGCTGGCACCGTGCAGGGAGAGGGGGATGTGGGTGTTTGGGGAAAGGGAGTTGTTGTGCGTGGATGTGAGGAACAGCTGGAGAAAAGAGCGAGGTAGAGGGACGTGCCCAAAGTGACAGCAGGAATTATCAGTTGGCAGAAGGGCCAACAGTCCAACACTAGGTACTCATCTGTCTCACCTGTGACTCACCCTGCACGGCCTGGCCTGGGTGTAATTCTGTATATCTGCTTCTGAATTAATTTTCTCTAGGTGTATGCTCGCTTTCTAGGTGCAGGACTCAACCTGATTTCCCTAGGAATTCACCAAAGAAAGTTCCTGGTGCCATGGTACTTCTCTTGCCTAACTCTGTCCTGTCATCTGTCCCCACCCACCACCCTGTCCTCCCTCCAGGCAGTGCTTTGGAGATGGTCTGAACTGGGCAGGTTGCTCTATCATTGTTCTCCTTGGACAGCAACGGCGCTTTGACCTCTTTGACTTCTGCTACCACCTGCTGAAGGTGCAGAGGCAGGATGGGAAGGATGAAATCATAAAAAACGTGGTAAGTTGAAGGGTGAGGTCCCAAAGGACCCAAACGAGCACATTTCTGTTTTCTATCCTTCTTTGTCCAATTTTGTCATCAATTACAACAAAGCCTGGTGTTAATCTCATTCTTACTGGACGCCCTTGCTGTAAGGTTTCCATCTGCAGTCTCAGCAGAGACGCCGAGGTTTTAATTGGCTTGAAAAACAAATCTTTTTCTCCCAAAGCTTTTCCCTTCTTCCTGGGGTTGAGAAGCTGGACTTGAGGAGCTGGTATTTCCAGCAACCATCCTGTGATCTCGGTGGCTTTATCAATAAGCAGTTGGGAGTCTAGACTTCAGAACAGTTAACTTAGGACCACTCACTGATGCTGTTAATGCTCTGTCTTGAGTCATCAAACCCAATAACGAAGCTAGTCACCAGTCCCTGCAAGGTGCTAAGTGGAACAGGAACATGTGTTAGAGCTGCTTTGCCTGAGCAGAGCTTCCCAGCAGCAGGGCACAGGTTCTGCTACTTCCTAGCTGCTCAGATGACACAAGACCCTTCATGTCCTGTTTCTCTCCCTCACCATCCCTCCAGCCCTTGAAGAAGATGGCCGACAGGATCAGGAAGTACCAGATCCTCAACAACGAGATTTTCGCCATCCTGAACAAGTACATGAAGTCGGTGGAAACAGACAGTTCCACGGTGGAGCATGTGCGCTGCTTCCAGCCCCCCATCCACCAGTCGCTGGCCACCACCTGCTAGTGTGGACACTGGGAAGGGAGCAGGGACTGAACCCAAACCAGCTGGGAGGGGTGAACCTGATGGTGTGAGGCCTGACAAGGAGGTGAGGCTGGTCTGCCTCTCCACACGAGGACACATGTTCCCCTCGGCCCCGTTTGAGTGCATGTTCCTCCGTCCCATCCCTGTGATTGATTTACTCGTAGCTTTTGGACTTGAGGGGGGGTGGGGGTGGGCGGGCAAAATGTGCTTTTCTTCCATGAAGTGGTCCGGTTTTCCCTGTGATTCACCCAGTCCACACATCACTCTGAAGCCATACTGCAGCCTCGGGTGGAAGAGTTCCGCGCTCCCACCGCAGAAGCAGAGGGACAAACCAACACCCTGTGACATGTGCCACCAGCCACGGAGCAGGAGGGGCTGAAGGCAATCCCTGATCCGCTCCTTGAGGGGAAGAAGGGATGAAGGCAGGATGTTATCCATGGCAGTGCCCTGAGAAGGAAGTGCTGGGTGCAGAGGAGCCCTGCCAGGCTGGTTGTGGATGGCTGCCTGGCCTGGGCTGGGGTGAGCTTTGTGCTCTCTGCCGTGTCCTTGGCTGTTCCAGCAGCTGTAGGGGAGCTTTGGCATGTGGGCTTGAGAATAGCAATGATGCAGTCACCAAATAACTCCTCAGCACTTCAGAGAGCTGGGGAGAGAGAAACCAGCCTGGCTTTCTCCGTGTTATGGGATGTCCATTTGTTTTAAAGCAGAGGTTCTCCCCTGAAGAAACATCTTCCATGGACTAAACCAGATTTCCTGTGGACTACTAACAGGCTGCATTCATGTGAATGTGCTCTCAAACATATTAATTTGGGTGGAAATAATCACTGGTGCTGACAGGGTGCAGGTGTAGTTACCTGGAACATACAGGATCTTTGTTCTTCAGCCAAGGATGAGAGCCAGGCTGTGTAATCTCTCTGTGTGTTCTGGGATGCTATTTGCCCTTGGTTTAGACAAATTCCTAGTGGCACAGCGACCAAATACCTTTCTTCAGAGAATGGTGACTACCAGCAGGGCTTAGGAAACTTCCCATCACTCAGAAATAACGTGATTGTTTAGAAAAGGTAAAATAGAGGATAAGCTTTAAAAAATACCCAGAGTTTTCCAAGTTCAAAGATGTTCAGAGAGAACACTGGAGTCTGTTTCTTCTTTCCACTCAGCTAATCTAAGATCCCTGGATAGTGAGAACAAATTCAGGTGGAATTTCAAGGAGGATTTCATAACTCCTGGTCTGACCTGCATCCCCTGAGTAGTGTCATTGGAGTGATACAAAAGCTTGTGCTTGATGTGAAAAGAGGTCAAACCACAAATGCTCCAAGAGAAAATGATGCCAGCCTCACCACTGGCAATGTTTCCTCAGCTTTAGCCTGGCCACAGCAGATAATTGCTGTATACATATGTGATAATTTATATTTGTTTCATGCATTTCATCATGCCTTGTAGACTGCATGCAGTTACAGATGTAAAAAAGGCAGAGCCTGGGCATTTATTCCCTCAGAGGGAACATATAATTAATTAGTAGAAATGTCCCAGCTGGAGTTTTTGTCTTAGGAAACAACAGCCAGCAAACTGCTTGATGGGTGGGATGAATCTGTGCTCCCAGACTCTCATCACCTACTGCCTTGATAATCAATAAATACCCCACATGTGAAAAGTGCTGGACATTTTCACACCTTGAGTTTCCTTTAATTACTGAGGCAGACATTTCAGCTGCAGGGAGGAAATTGTGCAGCACGGTAATCTCAAAGTAAAATGAAATCTCAGGAAGTCTGGCTGAAATCCTGGAGTGGCAGGGAAGGACCCAACCCAGCAAGGCGAGTTCTTTCCTCCTTGTCATGAGGAAGAGCAGCAGAAGAGCATCTGGGACTTGATGACCCTGCAGGGCTCCTGCTGTCTATTTACTCTTCCATTAAAGATGTCAGTTCTGCTATTCCATCATATCCTAACACTTATACACTACTGGAGTGAGGGTATCTAAAGATATATATTTTTAAGAGGAAGAGAAGAATCAAGCACTTTTATTTTTTGTGGAAAACAAGATGAGAGGAAGATAGATCCCGCCAAGATCCTATTTTTCCTCACCTAAATAGTAAGTGCTTGTTATTTTGGTATGAAAGTGTTGCTGAAAAGTTGGCACAAGTCCCTGTCTGGCTCTCAGAGCCACCTCTAGGCACAGCACAAATATAATGTCCTAGTACATCTGACTATGTGCTATGAAATGCTGGAATCTCCCTGGAAACCAGCATGAACAAGAAGTTGCTACAAAAGGATGAACCAGTCCAAGTGGCCCAGTCTCAGCTACCTAGACAAAATGGGATAGAGTAAGGTGAATTTCAATCCCAGTTTTCATCAGTTTAGGTCTGGAGTGAGTCAAGAGATATTTCACCTAAACCTGTAAATCCCTTTGCACTCTTTTCCTGTAGTTTTGCCATAATTCCCTGAAACCCTGCAAAACATGGTTGCACTAGAAAGTTGTTGTGCAGGTTGTACTTGAAAGAACAGGTAGTTTAAATCTATTTGTTGCCCTCGGATTTGCTAGCAAAAATGTGAAATCCATCCAGATTCCAAGGGATTAAGTGTTTTGAGCAAAATATCAAAGTGCATGAACAAAATGTAAAGTGTTTTGACTGTAGAGTGTATGCAGCTCTTTTGCCTTGTTGCTCAATAGTATGAGGTATCAGCTAGTAATAATCACAGTCTTAATTTCTGAGATTTGATGTTACTGTCCTTTGATTATCTCAAGGATTCAGTTTTCTCACCCTCGTCTGTGTATGAGAAAGGTCCAGGCTTAGGTCTTTAAACAACTCTATGAAAATGGATTTTATTTCCTCCCATGCTTTTTTAAATGTCATAATTGTTAATGGAAATAGGGAGCAAATTTGTAACAGTAGGGCTGAATAGTAACAGATTGCCAGGGGTTCAGGCATATTCCCCACACTGGCAGACTTTCTGCCAAGTTTGGGAGTCTTCCTCGCAGATATGCTTCAGTCCTGTATTTTTCAGTCTTTTATAATCTGCAGACTTCTAATGTTCTTTTCCTAGGGAAATGTTGACCCCTGTCTGAATACTCCCAAGTCCACTGGTGATGGACTTGATTTTTTACCTATATATTCCTGCTTATGCTGAAGTAGTCTGCAAATCCCCCAGGACTCACCAGCCACCACTTGGAAAGTCTACTTCACAGACAATTTGTTGGCTCCATACAGGAATTACAGGGGAGAGAAAGGATGGCCTGTGTCATGAGTGAAGTCACACTGGATTATTTTCATGTTCCCTCCAGCTTTGCCATTATAAAATGTGGCTGTTGGCAGTGCACATGCTTTTCTGGGATGATGCTACACTTGACTTTCAATGCTACAGTAGGAAGGGGAAGCAAACTAGTTCAAATTCAGCACTTCAGTGGTTTTTCTTTGAAACTCTGACAGCACTTAGTAGCATTGAACTACATTAGTCCTTTTTCTCCTGCATTACTCCAGTCCAGTAGGTTCATGTGTATTGGAGAACAAAAGAGAAAAGAATTGAAGGTGTAAAAAACCCAAGAAAATATTCTCAAAAACTGTTGTCAAATGTACCATATTTGTATGAAAAGCTGCTTGAGTTATTTTGTACAATGAACTTTATTTATGGTGAGGTATATTTACGCTTGTGATCTGATACAGTGTTAAATTTTTGATCCATATTTGCTATGCAGCTGAAGATGATATTTTGGTTTTGTATTATTATTTTTTGCTGTTGTTCTAAAAATCAGCCAACAGAAGCTTCCATCTCCATTAGAAGTGCTTCTGCAAGAGTAAAGCATCTGATACCCGGTGATATGTCCCGTAACACAGCAACCAACAGTGTGTACAACAAATGTGGGATGACTTTTGTGATGAAGAGAAATAAAAATTGGGCTCATTCATGAAATGGGCAGAATTTACCTTGTGGTGTCGTCATCATTGTGGTAACTGTTGTTTGGGAGAGGCTTCAATTGCCCCTGGCACAAAAAAAACCTGAGTTGATAAAAATGTTGAGCTTTTGTAAAAACCAAAGAAAAAAAAATAAGGCTTTGTGGCCAACCAAACAGACATATTTTCCTATCAAAAAGCTAATGATTTTTGAGAAAAACTTCCTTACACAAGTCATTTTTCATTTTAAAACTTCTTTTAGTATAAGAGGGTCAGGGGAGGGAAAACCATGTAATTATTTTTAATAGATTTTGACAGGCTCTACTCAAAGCCAAACTGAGGAGCTAATTTCCTCTCATTACTGCATCCTTGTCGACTCCACAGGGGCCTTTTTTATTCCAGGAGATTCTTCTTGCTATTATTTTCCCAGATTTGAATTTGAAACCATTCTTTGTTTTGTGTTGAAAGCATCCAAGGAGCAGCAATGGTTGTTGAGTGCAGAAGGAGCAGTGGGAACCAAGGAGAAAAGATCCTCTGGGAGGTGAGGAATTGGGGTGAGACAACTGCCATGGATCTGTGGGAACTGGGGTCCTGAGTTCATCCGCTCCAGACAAAACCCTGTAATTGGTGTGGCCTTCCATAGCTTCTTCCCAAGCTTTCTTTGTGAGAGCAGCTTCTCAGCTTAAAAGGAACAGAAATGCAATGATTCTTCACATAAAATTGGAAGTGAACTTTGCACCATGACCAGGCAGCTCTGTTGATCTTTCCAGTGTGCTCTGAGTGAGGATGTGCAGCAGCTCTGTGGGTGACATCCTGCTCTGCAGGACTGGGTGATGGTTCAAAGTTGCCCAATGTTTACTGATTTCAACATGGTTCTGCAACAGGGAATGGCAGAGAGGAGAGCAGGACTTTCTTCCTGCCTCAGCCACTGATAATGAGCAGGTTGATTAGGTTTCATCCTTTCTCCCATCAAGATTTTTTTTTCTTTTTTTTTTTTTTTTAACTAATTTTAGCTGCTGTATCACGGACACCCCAGTTCTCACAGCAGCCCTATGAAGTGCTGAGAGTTCACCTGGAGCCAGAAGCAATTCTTGCTTTGAGTATCAGGGTCCAAGACTCTGAATTTTGAACAACCAACCCTAAGGGCACAGTATCAAAGATACAGACTCCCATCTTTCTTCTTCTTAATGCTCCTAAATATGTTTACATCTTCCAATGAATGTCACATCACCAATGCAAAGAACAGTTTATTAATGATTGTTTTATTCTTTCAAAAGCTTAACAAAATTACCCTTCCTGTGACCCCCTCTGCAAGTCAGGAGTGCCTTTCACATCCAGCTTTGCTTGATTTAGAGTTCTGATGCAAACGCCTCCAGATAAGGAGTCTGCAAACAAACAATCTGCTGGTTACATGTCACTTCACCCACTGCTGTCCATCACCAGCCCACCACTCCTGCTCTGCCAACTTGTGGCTTTGTGGGATCACAGTGACCTGGATCTCTGAACTGATTTGGAGGAAGTATTTAGCAACCCTGAGAGAAAGCTGGGATGTGTTTTATGGCCTCATGACCCTGGATGATGCAGCAGTTTAGCACAGACCCACAGGTGCATGCACTGGCACTGGGAGGGCAGGACTGCAAGGGCTGGAACCCACCATGGGTGTGACAAGCTTGGGAACTGTCCCTGTTGGTGCTGTCTAAACCCTGGTGGCACCAAATGACAGCCTCAGTCACTACAGACATGGTTACCTCAAGATAGGCTGGATTAAAGGCTGTCTGCTCTACAAAGTTCAATCTTTCAAGCTTTGGGCATCCTTTCATGTGGTGCTGCAATCAGCCAACACCAGGCAATTCTCTTAACCCCTACCCTATCAAATCATTGCCAGAAAAAGGATTCACCCTCCCTTTGAAGCAGCAAACAGCTCCTCAGAGCCCTAAAACCATACAAAGCCAGGGCAGAATATTACAAAGCTGTTCAGAAAGTTTCCACAGAAGCAGACATCCAACGACAAGAGTTTCCATCACCTGTTAGCAGGATTTCCACCATTATTTTTAACAGAGGACAATTGATACTCAGTAGCTTTCCACCATTTTTTGCAGAACAGAAAAGATGAGCAGACAAGAGCAGGGGAAAGAACAGCCTTTTCATGTTGCTAAAGAGGTTATTTGCATGCAAAGATGCCTTGTTCTGCCCCCTGGATTCCAGTCAAGGTTTTGGCCTGGAAACCAGTATTTCAGGAGGAACTGCATTGTTAAAAGATGAGCTGCTGAGGAAGACTCCCTGATTTCTGATGAGTTATTTTTAAGGCAGCATCTGATGTGAGTATCAACCCCGTGAGGTCATAGCTTGGAGCTAAATTCCCTTAATTACAGCCTTACCATTAAAATGAGGATATGAAGCAATAAAAGAGGCATTGGCTGCATCCCTGCTTTATTGCTATCAGTCTCAACTTGCCCCTGACTAAGTATAGAAGGCTTCATGCCAATCCTGCCTGGCTCCAAACTCCCATATTGCCATACACAGCCTTGCTAAATGCATCAAATGCAACTCCTGTGATTTCATGATTTTACAGACTGCACCCCCCGCAGTGCCTGTGCCAGGGAGAAGGAAATACGTGACACACTTGTCTCCATGGCTGATTGCAAGGTCTGATTGAAGCTTCTCCCACAGTGGTGTCACCCAGGCAAGCTCCTTCCTCACTGTCTAACAGAGTCAGCTCACACTGCAGTGTCCCCTCCTTTTGGGGACCTCTTCCCAGGATGTCTCTCTTCCCAGGACTTAGAATGGCTTCTTTAGGAGGTCTCACCCCTTGTCAAATCTGGCAAGATGGCCCATGGATTCAAATATCTTGGGGATGAAAAGGAGTAATGCATGCTGCTGCATCATGACCAAAAGGATTATTTTAACCCCAGGTCTCTTCCATGAAAATTTGCTGCCTCCTTCACACCTCTTTGTGCACAGTGAGCACAGATGTCAACAACACTCACCTAAGAAAGCTTGGAAATTATTTTGGACACAGTTTAGCTGCCAATAACCACACCACAATTAGGCCTCCCCAGCTATGAGCAAGACCTCAGGGTGTTGGAAAAGATCCAGCAAAGGGGAGAGCCTCAGAGTGCCCCAAGCACCAGAGTGAACAGACAGAGCAGCAGTGAGGGGACAGGGGACACAATTCCCCCAGCCAGTGCAGGCAGTCAGCACTGCAAACACAGCAAATGTCCCACCCCACCATCACATCAGTTTCTGCAACCAGCCTTGTATTCACACATTGCATGAATAGCTCCTAACCAGCATCAGCCAGTAAATTTTCTAAATAGAGGCCAAATTCCACCACCATCATCTTGCCCAGGGTCTTGTCCCTTTTGGTTGCATAATAAATAACTGCAGCACAAGTTGCTCCCAGAACACTGATAAATTAGCCCGTGTTTCATTTCCTACTTCAAAACCTGCTGCCATATGATTTGGATTGATTATCAAGTGCCCCGTGATAAAGGGGAGGACGTGGGATTTGGCTGGCACAGTCTCTCCCAGCCAGTGACCCACAGGACTGTGATGGATGAACAGACTTGATTAAAATCAAATGACTCACAAAGCACTTGAGCATTACATTTGCTGGAGAAAACAGTTGCTCAGAGATAGGATCAGGCACTGAGTGAAGGAGCCATGAGGTGTTAGCCATGCTGCAGCCTGATCTAAGGCAGTCTAAGGGCAATTTCTGTAGTAACAGGCAATTTATTTTACGGGGGAGAAAAGAAACAAGGCAATTTTTCAGACACGCTCAGATCCTGCCAATCTTGTATCTTTATATTGCCTTATGACAGGGACCCTTTCTACCTATAAATGTGGGCTTGCTGAAGCAAAGCTATTGTTTCACTATTGGTTTTACTTATCTCTTGACCTACAGCACAACCTGCTTAATGGAAACGAAAGGACTTTTGTATCAGCAATAGGTTTCTGTGTACACACAGCCACTGAGCACAAATGCAGGAAGGGAGGTCGGCAGAGGAGGGTGGGGATGAAGGCAAAACTGATGTGCCACACACTCCAAAACTTTCACACAGCACTGGTAGAAAGGGAGGCTTCAGCTGCCCTAGGAGGGGGAGTTGATGGAAATTGCTCTTCTCCAGTCTGAACAAACCAAGTGACATCAGTGGCTTCTCCTCCAGGCCCTTCGCAATCTTCATGGCCCTCCTCTGGCTGATCCCTAACAACTTTATATCCTTTGTGCATCGTGTAGCCCAAAACGTTTAGGTTGGAAAAGACCTCTAAGCTCACCGAGTCCAACCATTAACCTGACCCTGCCGCTAATATTTCCCATTTACTTTTAATTTCTGTTCCACTCTGCACACCTGCGAAGCTTTCCAGCATACACAGCTCTCCCAGCGCACACCACGCTCCCCTAAATTCCCAGCTGGGCTCACACACCTCCGAGCCACCCTCCTGCTGCCCCAGCGCCTTCTCCAGTCTCTGCAACAAGGAAAACACCCTCCAGAGGAGAAACTCCTGCCCGGCCTGCGGCAGGAGCTTCGTCCCGGCTCGGGGCGAAGTCACAGACCCGCGGCTGCTGCCACCGCGCCGAGCGGGCAGGCGGGACGGGGCTGGGGACAAGGGATGGGGTCAAGGGCTGGGGGGCAGGGGCTGGCCCAGGGCAGGGCTCAGCCGGGCATTACCAGTGCCCCTAACCCGGACGGGGCCGGCCCTGCAGGAGGAGGAGCGGGGCGGGCTCAGGTGTGCCCTGCCCTCGGCCCGGGATGCGCTGAGCGGGCGGAGAGCGAGGGCGATGGAGCCGCTGGAGACCAACAGCAGCTGCAGCAACGGTGGGTGCAGCCCGGGCAGCGGCACCGGGACAGGGCCGGGACCGGACCGGGACAGTCCGGGACCGGACAGCCGGGACAGGGCCGAGAGAGGGCTGGGACAGAGCCGGGACAGAGCCGGGACAGAGCCGGGACAGTGCCGGGACGGGGCGGCCGCTCCGGCTCCGAGCGCAGGGCTGAGCGCGTCGCATCCCCCGCCCGTGTCCTCCCCGGCTTTGGGGCTGTCCTCTGTCACTGCTCTGCTTCAGGTGTTTTCCTGGCTTTGGGGTTTCTTTTCCCCTTTTTTTGAGGCTTCTATAGGAATGGGGAGAGTCGGGCACCGCGCTCTGCCAGCCGCAGAGCGCTCCGAGAAGCCAGAAGTTGGGTTAGTTTCCTTTAAGGGTTACCTAATCCAGTCGGTAATCACCCCCTCCCGCTGCCTTGTGCTTGTGCCCGGTAGTACCTTGAGGAGATTTTCACCCAGCCGAGGAGGGAAGTTCCCCCCGTATTCCCCAGGAAATATTTCCATGATCAAGGATGTTTTTCTAGTAGGAAAAAAAAAAGTACTATTAGGGAGCGCTTGGAAACTCATCTAGAAAGTCATTGGGATTTTTTCTTTAGAAAAACATTTATAGGCAGTTCAGATCCAAAACTTCAGCTATGTGTGCCAGGGCCAGGCGTTGCAGCTGCAGAAGATGTAAGCCAGGCTCCTGGTTCAGGAAAAATGTGGGGCCCAGGCTCCTGGCACTGCTGGGAGTGATGTAGCCATTCCATATCCCTGCCTGCAAAGACACAAATACTTGCTCTGTAATCCCTGTGCGAGTTCAGGCAAAAAACTGAAGTCTTTTACTACAAAGAGACTTTTGTACTCCACCTGGCTGCTCTGTTCCTCACAGTCACACCATCTTTACTACACTCAGAGTAAGTCACACCATCTTTACTACACTCAGAGTAAGGATTGCAATAGACAGATGTGCTGGGTGTGGTAGGAGTGTCAAGGGAGGGAGAAACTCAGTAATTTTCCCACCCCCACGCAGCAACACACCTTGGCCAGAGCCACAGGGCTGCTGCTGTCCCTGCTCTCAGTCCTTCCACACTGGCAGGACTGGGTTTGCTTTAGGAGCACTCAGGCACTCTGCAAAAAAGCAGAATAAAGCCATTAAACAGCAGAGGAAATGTATTGTCTGAGATGAATCTGCTGTTGTCCTGTGACACAGCTCAGCACACAGAGCAGGAACAGATACACAAAGTGTTGGCATCACTCCACATTAAACCCAAAGTTCTAGCTGCAGATGAGCTGGCAGGTGCAAGGATTAGTTGGCTGGAAAGCACCAAAGCCTTTGCATCAACAAGGCTGAGTGTTGATAAGGCCTAGTTCAACACCATAAGGTTGGAGTTTGGTGGAGATCCTGTGGCATATATATTTGGAAATTCAAATTACTTTATTAGAGGTCCTTGTGGCCTCCCAGTTCAGTGTGGAGACACATTCAGTGTCTTGAACTGCAGATCATAAGTTTGCCAGACAACACCCTGCCATTTCCACTTGTGAGTAAAGAGGTGTCCTTCTGAGGGTTGATTGGTTTGTGCTGTTAGGGTGACAGCACGAGTGGCTGTGCAGGGGGACACCTGAATGAGTCCAGGGGAATAGGGACACAGTCGATGGTCATGTCATTAATTTTCTGTTTTATCTCCAAGGGTCTCTGATCACCCTTTCATGCCTTTCCCACCGGGCTGTGTGCCAAGTGATCAGCAGTGATGTCCCAGCTGACTCTGTCCACGACAATGGGACTTCAGATAATTCCTGGATAACTCGGCTGGAAAGCAATTATGGATTCTACATTGGCCTGGGCTTGGCTGTCTTCTCCAGCTTCCTCATCGGGAGCAGTGTCATCCTCAAGAAGAAGGGATTGCTGCGGCTGGTGGAGAAGGGAGGGACCAGGGCAGGTAAGGCTTGGGAGGGCAGGAGAGGGAAAGACCACTTGTTTCTAGAACCACACACACAATCCAAATTTCAGCATTGGACGGCAAGGGAACACCTCTGGGTGCAGTCAGTCTTCTATCAGCAGTGTAAAAAGACCTTTTGTGGATGCATTCTTGTGTGTGAGACCCAGACAGCAGTGCTGAGTGGGAGCTGAGGAGCTAATTTACAGGCCTGGCATGGAAAAGGAGTTAATTTACAGAGTCCTGAGCTGGAGGAGCTCAGCTAAAAGCAATATTGCTTTGTCTGGCACTGCAAATAGCAATGTGCCCCCACCAGCAGAGCAATACATGCCCATCACACAGGAATGCTGAGGCTGGGAGGAAGCAGAGTGCTAAGAGCTCTTTGGAATGAACCCCTTTGCACAAAGCCTCGCCTCGTGGCTGTGCCCAGCCCGGAGCAGAGCAGCTCTTGCTCTGATTGAAGCATCACTGAACTCACTCTTGCTCTAATTGAAGCATCAGGCAGCTCTGCCACCAGGTCACCGAGACGAGGATTGTGCTTGAATTGCATGAGTGCTGTGTGTGAATGCAGGACAGGTCGGCTCTGTGGGAACTCTGTGGTTTCAGGAGGGATCCTTTGGGGCTGTGTTGCTCAACAAGCTGTAGATAACTCTCCTCCAGCACCAGCTCTTAGGGCGAGGTGTGTGTTTATGTGTACACACATCTATATGATGGGCAGTGGTGGAGCAGCACTGCCTAAAGCAGAGTCACACTGTGGAATTGGACACATCCCATCAGCATTGCAAACGTGCTCCAGCAGCTGGGTAGGTCCTACCTGGCAGCTGACCTACTTACATAACTGCAAAACAGAGCAATGATCATTGAAATACTACTGCTCCCCAGTTCTGGCCTAGGAACAATTCTTAAATAATTTTTCAGAGGAAGTAAATATCACCATCCCCATTTTATTCTGTGCCCATATGGAGACACAGAAGCATGTGATGGAGTGACTGTCCAGAGACAGCCAGCAAAGCTACCAGCAGCTGAGTCACAGACCAGACTAAAGTCCATCTCCATCCTCTGCCATTGGGCTGGCCACACGCAGCTGCTGAACACAGATGGGTTTGCTTTTTGGCATTATATTTGCACAATGAAATATCAGTATTGCTTCCACTTTGGAACATGTGTCTCTCCCCCTTCCATCCATGAACTCTTCCCAAGTGAGTAAAACAGGAGTAAACCCCTCCCTATTTTTCAGAATGTTTAATGAGGAATTGGAGATTAATGACAGAAAAGTGCAGCTGACAAAAAGAGTTCTTGAGAAAAAATCCGACCGAGCAAAAAAAACCCACCAAAACAAATAAACCAGCAATTTCTGAGGAATACCAAAGCATAACATTTGAACTTCAGCATTTATGGAGTTGTTGAGGAACCAGAAGAGGCTGAACTCTAGCAAAAGATATTTCCCTGTGTCCTGAAGTCTTTCTGTTCAACTTTTCATAGCCCCTTGTCCTATCTCACCCTGTAATCTCAGTCCCAGGGTGTCACCCCTGCTATCTGAGCACATCACTTTCCTCCAAGGCAAGTCAAACACTGCTGTTACTGACAGCTCCAGCTGGGTGAGATTTATCAAAAACATGGACTTTCCCTGACCTAGTAAAATCAGGGTACACAATGTCAGTAGGCTTAAGTTCCTTATGTCCAACAGCTTGTGGGTTAGGACCACAATTGGATTAATTCCCAACACAGTATGTCCATGCTTTCTTGTTCTTTGTCACTCTTCCCCTTGCAATTTATCCCTCTCCAAAGGGACATTCTCATCTCTTGCTCTGAAGAACAAGGTTGTTAACTCTGCCTGTGCTTTTCTTCCCCAGGAGATGGAGGCCATGGCTACCTGAAGGACTGGCTCTGGTGGGCTGGCTTGCTAACCAGTAAGTAGGAGCTGTTTCCCTGGATTTGCAGCTTTTCCAGGGTCTGTCCCTGTGAATGAGGAGTGGAACAAACTGTGTGTCATGCCTAAATGTTTTCTTTCATTCCCCCATCCTCAGCAGAGGTTCCTCAGGGAGAGGAGAGGCAGTGATCCACACAGGATCTCCCTCTCCATCCTCTTGCAGGACTGGTAGGACTTGCTGGCTCAGTTTTGCCTGATCAGAAGCAGGGAAAGCCAGGTTTTAATGAGGCAGCTGGCAGGTGTACCAGGCACAGAGCAAACAGCCTCCCTGAGTGCCTGGGGGCTCCGGGAAGGTTTCCTGCTGCAGCGCAGGGAGATAACAAAGAGGAGTTTGAAAACTCCTTCCCTGAAAAAACTCGCTTTCCCTTAAAACAAGCCTTAATTTGTAATAGATTTTCACCCCACTCTCTGCCCTGTTTAGCAGCCCCAGTGTAAACCCACTTTCCAAGGGACACCTTCAGTGCTTTGCAAGCCCCCAAGAGAAAACACAGAACGTGCACTGGAACTCACTGGTATTTATTTTTCTTGTGTTTGTTTAGTGGGTGGAGGGGAAGCTGCCAACTTCGCGGCCTATGCCTTTGCTCCTGCAACTATTGTCACACCTCTGGGGGCTCTGAGCGTGCTCATAAGGTGATTTTTGAAATGTCTATAATTTGCAATTTGCCTTTTATTTTATTTTTCTTGTTTGACTGTTTGACTTGTAAAAATAGACTTGAAGGGATGCTAATATGATTTATTCTGCCCAAAGCAAAAAATATCTCAGTGTTTTCCAAAAAACACTTTAACAATCGTTGTCCTTTTGGAGGATCATTTGGGAGTTATTGAATTAAGTAGCATGCCATTCTGGAAATACTGCATGTGGAGAGCAGCCACATACACTGCAGATTAAATTACTGCAATATCTTCATTACTTAATTCCTTATTTTAGCTCTTCAGCCAGCTCAGGATTGGTGGGGGTTTATAGCATGCTTGTTTTATTTTGTTTTTGTAATCAAGAGTACTAAAAATTTACAAGAGTCAAAAATACCAGGCTTGTTTTCAAACTGCCTTTCACCTGCCTTTTATTTTATAGGTTTTTAGGGTCCTCTGATGTTGTAGGGTTTTATGCTTTTGGCTGTTGCCTAAAGAGCTGAAACCCTATTTTCTTTCTTTCTTTTTGAATAGGAGACTCCACCCAAAATATATTACTCTGGGTACTTAAGGTTTTATAGAAATACTGTTACTGTGAATTGCATAAGCAAACTGAGTTAGGGCTGCTCCTGGTGTCTTGCCCCAAATTTTTTTGGACAACAACTAGATATTTTTGCAAACATATCTGTAGCCCCAGTACCTTTAGTTTCTCTGATTATTTAAAATTAACATAACTCTTTTGTTGTTAAGTTCAGGTTTTTTCTCTACACCGGTCCTTGAAGTCATTTTCTTGAGCACTAAAAGCTTCATAATGCCCAGCAGCTCCTGAGTGCTTCTGTAGACCCTGAAAATATTTCTGAGGATGTGCTAAAACATTCAGCATTTTTGCACCTTGCTGACACCAGAGCTGTGATCTACAGGTCACACCTGCAGGTTCAGCTGTAGGCAGATACCATGTGATTGTGTATTAACACACTGCAATCCTAATTTATCCCGAATTTGTGTCCTTGTGTCATATGGAAGCATTCTTAACTTTATTTGAGCCGCTGTTCCTTCTCTAAAGGGCTGCAAAGCACCGGCTGATGTTTTTCTGTCCCGTGCAGTGCCATTCTGTCCTCATATTTGCTCGGAGAAAGGCTCAACCTGCTGGGCAAGCTGGGCTGCCTGCTGAGCCTGGTGGGCAGCACTGTGATGGTCATCCACGCCCCAGAGGACGAGGAGGTCACCACTCTGGAGGAAATGACTTCCAAGCTGAAGGAGCCAGGTATGCAGGCAGCTGTGTATTCCCTCTCGGGGCTGGGCAGTGCAAACTGTGCCCCCCGCTCGAGTTTTGAGCTCTTCTCTCCCTCCTGCAGGTTTCCTGGCTTATGCTGCCATCCTCCTGGCTCTCTGCTTCCTCCTCATCTTCTACCTCGCTCCCCGTTTCGGCCAGAGCAACATCCTCGTCTACCTCACCATCTGCTCCGTTATCGGCGCCTTCTCCGTGTCCTCGGTCAAGGGCTTGGGAATTGCCATCAAGGGCTTCTTTGCTGGCCAGCCTGTGCTGCAGCACCCCCTGACCTGGATCCTGGTCATCACGCTGGTGGCATCCATCACCACGCAGATCAACTACCTCAACAAGTCTCTGGACATTTTCAACACCTCTCTGGTGTTCCCCATCTACTACGTGCTGTTCACCACCATAGTCATCACCACTTCCATCATCCTCTTTAAGGAGTGGGTCACCATGACCGTGGTTGACATCATTGGGACAGTTTGTGGCTTCCTCACCATCATTTTGGGGGTGTTTTTGCTCCATGCTTTCAAGGACATGGATGTCAGTTTGGGGAATCTGCCCCAAGTCCTTCAGAATGAAGAGCCAGCGCCGGTCACCAGAGATGACAAGAACATCCTGATAGAGGTGGACAACTCCAGCATCGCCCCAGAGGACAAACCCAAAGTATTCATGCTCTGCACCTAGCACGTTACTAAGGGGCTAGAGGTTGGGTGGGTGATGCCAATATTCCAGGTGCCAGTGGAAAATTTTAAAAGGGAAAAGCAGAAAATGAAACAAACTCTGTCTTATCCAAAGCCAAATCTTCCTGCAGGCTTTTGGATGGGATTTCTGTCATGGTGTGGCAGCAAGGGGTGTGTTTAATCCTCTCTGGGCCTTAATACATGCAGCCACTGGAAACAAAAGTCCTCTAGAAATATGATAGTC
The DNA here is from genome assembly GCF_008360975.1 of Lichenostomus cassidix. Lineage (NCBI taxonomy): Eukaryota > Metazoa > Chordata > Aves > Passeriformes > Meliphagidae > Lichenostomus > Lichenostomus cassidix. The sequence continues at coordinate 14,176,677 of NC_139494.1, forward strand.
CTGCAACAAAGCTCCTCTCTGAGGCCCCTTCCCATCTCTTATTCTTGGCACGGCTGATGTTTACTCTTGCACTCCTTCCCCCGGGTGGCCATTGATGTCTTTGTTTCCAGGCCCTGATGGATCATTGATTTGTGTTTTTTGTCTTTTTTTTTGTTTCCTTTCTAGACACTTTCATGAACTCTAAAGTACACACCAGTGTCTCAAGAGGAGGTGAGAGACAAGGATGGAATGGTACACGCCTGCTTTTCAGACTCTGCTCATCCACGTTTAATCACTTGCTCTGCAAATAATGGGACAAGAATATTGGTGAATATGGGCAAAACATGGTGAATTTGGCAATAGCCACTCGCTCAGGCTCAGTGGCAGGACTCAAGCCATGAAGTGTTTTTACAGAGAAATCTTTTTCAGCTTTTGTTTTTCTTGCGAGGTGCAGGAGTTTCCCTGAAGCACAGTGTTAATTATTTTTATGGGAGTTTTGTTTGGGATTTTTTTCCTTAGCAGCTCTGGTACCAATTCCATGGTGAAATTGCTGGGCCTGATTCAGACCCTACTGACCCTTGTTAGGAGGAACTCTGCCACCATCTCCAAGGCTTCTGGTGGAAATCTTTTCACTCTGAAAGACCAAGTGGTTGTAAACATTAAGTATTTTTTTCCTCAGGAAATATCTTGATCAACTCTTTGAGCCCCATGAGGTGTCCTGCTGCCATCTGAGCTGCTCACCTAATACCTGAGCATCACTGAGTAAATTCAATGTGGGGCTGTGGGAGAGAGGACTATGCAATCTCTTATTTTAATAACATTTCACTGCTTTTTTTTTTAATGTGGAAAGGGAAATAAAGGGTTTTTTTTCAAAAAAAAGAAAAGTTGCAGGTGGATCTGAAAGTTTTTAATGATTTCTCTGATTTTACTGGTGTAGCCCTAAAGGATAAAGAGGCTGAGGACAGCTGAGTACAACAGAGAGAATCCAGAGCAGAGTAAAACAGCAGCGACCTCCTTTGGTGGCAGAAAATAATCCAAGTCACTCACTCCAGCTTTGGTTTTGGCATCCTGATCAGGGTGCTGCTTTATGCATTTTATTTTAGAAAATGGCTGTAAATGGGGCTCATCTTTCCTCACTCTCTAGAAGTGCATTTCATAAAAGCAGTCCTGCCATCCCTGGAGAAATGCCACACAGAAAATGAAGCTTTTGAACTGAGGTAATGAAATAACACACAGTGAAAGTATTTGTTAATTACAACCAACAAATTTTATTAAAACTAGGCAAAAGGCACAATGAATTGCATTCTTCAAGTATTTGCATAGATGCATAGAGAGCATTATTGTAAACCATTAATATGTGGACACCGGAGAAAGTGAGATGTATTTTGTTCTCCCAAGTAACATTATCTTTCAAAAAATCAGGTTTTACCATCTTTTACTCCTCCTGCAGTTCCCCTGGTCTCATTCACTCAGCTTGCACACATCTGAAAATTTAAAAGGACTTACTTAAAACTACCTTTTGGAGATTTTTGTGATATTCCAGCAATAAAGTTTTCCATTAGAGTTTGGGCACGTCCAGTTGTTCTCTGAGCATTGTGTGCCATGGGGCATTTTTTTAAAACCTTGATCCCATGTTCACATGAAATGCATTGAAAATAATTTTAGTGATTTTTTCAGTGGCCTTTTGCTAAGGATCAGGGGTTGGAGCAGAAGGGCTGCTGTCCCCAGTGAGGGCTCAGATAGGAGATCAAGTTCTTGTGGTTGAATCTACTACTACAGTGTATGTACAGTCCTGCTCCACCTGTGAGCAGCCAAACATGCCATTACATACCAAGAAACAACAGATCTGGGGGTTGTTTGAATACACATTTTTATATGCAACATACCCCAACTATAAAAAAGACACAAAGATTAGAAAGCTGTTGTCTTTTACTTGCCCTCCCTTATATTGGAAAGAAGGTTTTTTTGGTTGGTTTGTTTTCCAGGCACATAGAACATAAGAAAAAGTCTAAAATTAGTGTGATAAGGAATAATCAGTGAGAATTTCAAGACACACCCTGTGAACTGTTTCCTTGTGGAGAAAGAGGTAGTAAAGTTGTAAAAACTAATGTGGATTAAGTCATCCTACAAATACACAATTACATATAACTACAAATTTAATGAGTACTTAGGGTTTGTCTGGGGTTTCTTTAATAAGTAGATCTTAGGGAAAGAGAACCAGCAAACAAGACTCTTTTTCTTTATGCCAATAATACAGTTTCTCACATGGGGAGCAGCAGTCATGGTCTTTGAGGATTTGTCCATAATAAATCAGACACAAGAGAACTGTTGTAAGCACAGCTCCAGATTTCCCTGTGTTCTCCTGGGAAATCATTTCAAGGAAAAAAAATCTGGCATAACAAAAAGTCTTATTTTAAAATCCTGAGGAAAAAAAAAAAACACATACAAAAGCCAAACTATTAGAAGAAAAAACCAAATTCATAAGGGAGGGTCCTCAGGGTCAGAACCATCAGCTGCTTAAAGTGCACACAGCTCTCTCCACCCATGGCCTGGAGAAAAAACCTGGAATAAGAGAGCTGTCCTACAAGAGCACCATGTGTTTGGGTAATATTTCGGCTGTTCCACCACCTGGGCGTTTTTCAGGTAGATTTCTCACTGGCTGGGGGAGCAGACAGGCCATGCTGAGTTACAGCTCAGCACAGAGCAAAGCCTGAGGAGACACATGCACAAACATCTACTGATCCGTGGTACCGCACGCTGCAGAGGGGAGCTCAGCACTGCCTTCTGCTGAGCTTCCTGCTGGCCTTTTGCTCTGGATCATGGCCAGAGCTTCCCTGTCGTACCTTGAGTGTGTCCTAATGCCATGGGTTGGAGCTCACGGGCCATGCTGGGGATGCTTTTGGGATTTACAGCACCAAGGGAAGACAAGCTGAAGGACAGAAGGGTCGCAACGCTCTTGCTGAAGAGGTTTACGTGGGGAAAATAATTAATCCCCTCTGCTAAAGCTGATCAAAATCCACAGTGGCCCCACAAATTATATTTCTACGGTGGGCTCCCTGTTGGGGCCCCACTTGCCACCCACTGTAAACAGAATAAATTGAAGAATGTTATCACCAGCTGCCTCCTGCTCTCCCAGGAGGCAGAGGGCTCTGTATAGCACCAAAATGCTCCTGCAGCTGCAAGGAGATGCTAAGGAAGCCAACAGGGCTCACATGAAAGCCCATCAGGGCCAGCACCTGCACTCACAGCTTGTTCTCCCTGGTAACACTTAAATAACTGATTAAAAACACGTGAAACCCCCATTCCCCCATCTCTGCGCTGAATATTGCACAACAATATTTAAATACCGTATAAACAAATCACCCCTGGGTGGAAAAGGCAGAGAGGGTCCAGCTCAGCCTGGCATGTCCCTGGGGCACCCCTGCCATGCCTGGCTGCAGCTTGGTGAGTCCCAGAGGAAACAGGGGGGCAGGAGGAGAGGAACCAAGACATTGTCCATGGCAGTGAATGTGGTTTTGGGTGGGGAAAGCCATCCAGAGCCAGGCAGGAGCAGACTGCTTCAGGAGTGCCCACGGGAGCCTGGCTGTCCCACTTTCAAGTTGGTCACTGCTCCAGCTGTCCAGGCACCAGAATTCTGGGTGAGATGGAAAAAAGGGGAAAGAAGAGGAGTGAGCACTGATGGAAGAACAAGCACTGTCCTTGCCCCCTCCTGGAGCTGATGTTGCTGCCAGCTAGGAAAAACTGTCTGCATTCACACCCTGATGCATCACACAGGAACTCTCCCACAAGGAAGTTCCTGCAGTTTCCTCCATTTTTCACAGCTGGCCTGCAGTATGTTGCAGGCTGGAGACAATATAACTGTGCTGTGTGGAGTGGAGATATTTTGTGTTAAAGTTAGCAGAGCACTGAACTCAGTGCCTTAAAGTCCTTTATTAACTGTCTGTATTCAGGATGATTTTTGGGAAACACTCCCTGCAGAGAAAGCATCTCCTTAGCCATAGCTAGAGAGGCTGGTAAGAATTTTTTTTCCTTTTTTCCTTACTTTGATCTTCAAGTCTCATGTGAACCTTCATGTTTTGCTGCTCCTCACTAACTGTCCTGGGTCACACACCCTGACCCCATTGCTGTGCCCCACTCACACAAATGCCTTGCCTGAGGAAGTATTCAGGGATGTAGAGGACTGAATTCACTGCTTTGCTCGACTCAAATTCTTAATATGAAACAGGTAAAACCAGAGATCTCTGCAACAAAGATGACCAACCCACCACCTGTCTCCATCTACCTGGGCTGTATGAAGGTGTTTTGCAGCCTGATATTCTCTCCACCACACTCAGTGCCTACCTCTGCCACAGGCTGGAGTCGTCCTGGGGCTCTGGTGTGCCCAGGAGGCAGTGGGACAGCAGGGCTGTTCCCCTGCCAGCCTCTGGACCTGGATGGGATGGGATTTGCTGGCAGAGCTCTCTGGGGTGGCCGGAGCCTCGACATATCCTAGCGAAGAAAGAAATAGTTTTGAATTTAAGCCTCAAGTTTTGCAGGTAGTAAGTAACCTGTGTTCCAGAGTCTTTTAATTAGCCACATTAAGTGATGCACTTCATGGCTGGAAGCGAGTTTCACACACATACACACACTGTTTGCCTATACAATACCTGTAAACACCATCTATGTGTATATTCTTGTGCCCATACAAACACACACAGACCCACAAGCAGTTATTTGTTTGTGCACACAGCTGTCCCTAATAGGATGCTCAGAGCATTGCATTTTCCATTCATCTAATGAATTTCAGTGGAAAGCATGTCCTGAGGGGAGGAGTTGCTCCCACAAGAGCCAACTGCCTGGTGTTGCTCAGGCTCTGTGCTGAGCTGCTGCCTTACAGGTGTTGATTTAACAAACACAGCTGCACTCATGACCTGGATTGCACCCAAAACCCCTGCTGTCTCCTCAGACTATGCATAAACGCAATGCTTGATGGCTTGGGGATCTATTGCTCTCCAAGGATCTTGCCCTGGGACTCCAGGAAGGATAAGGCAGACTAAATTCCACTGACTGCCAGGTCTACAGAACTCCTATAGGAATAGCAAGAGAGCAAATCTGGCAGATGCTGCAAACATCTAGGAAGGACACTGAGACTAGCAAAAAGTGACATTAATTATTTCCCCTGTGTCTCCTCCAACTGGTGGCTCTCCACTAACCTAGAAACAGCAAAGTTTCTTGTGGAAATCCAATGAAAACTGTTCCATCTAGTAGGGCTGACTGAGATAAAGAGACTGGATGTGTTGGGGAGGGAACACAATGGAGATCGTGGAGAACTTGTCAACAACCAGCTGGGAAGGATACCTATTCCTTATTGACAACACTCAGCTTCCTGCTTTTGTTTTAGTTTTCTTTCCTGCTAAGTGCCGGCTGTTCACAGGAACAATGGAGCTAGAAACAAATCCCATTCCCTAAGATTTTCCTCCATAGGGTTTGTTTTCCTCTATGTCCTTCAGAGAGACTGCCTGGGAGCAGCCTACTGCTACCCACTGGAACCCAACCCTTTGCTTCTTTGATCACCCCAAACTAATAATTTTTTTTTTTTGCAAAATGGGTTTAAGTCAGTCTGACTGATTTACCATCTTTCCAATAAGAATGTGGTGTCCGTGGTAAGTTTAGAACAAAGCTGCCAGCAGAAGAAATAAATCAACACCCTTTCCTTTTAACCCTCAAAATAACCCCAGGGATAGGATGCTCACATAAGACAGGGCCAGTTTGGGTCAAGACTAACACTTCCCCCAGTGTGAGAGGCTTCACCAGAACAAGCCTCCCATCAAACAGCATGCACAGGACAGCAGCACAACCCCCTACCTGAGAGACTGGAGGTTTGGGAGCAGGAGGTGCTGGCCTGCTGGGGGGTGTCCTCCGGGGAATGTCCTTGGGAAGCACTGGCTGTGCTGGCCCCACACTGCAGCTGTACCCAGCAGAGAAGGTGGATGGCTGCTGCCTGCTTATCTGCAGCCCTGCAGCTTGCTGAGAAGGAGGTTTTGGTGGGATTTCAGGGAAGCCAATCACCTGTGCAGAAGACCCGGAAACGCTCAGGTATTTCCCCCACCTTTTTACTCATTATGACACGTCTGAGGATCTATGTGAGGTGTATGAGTCTCAGAGTGGAAAATATTGCCTGCAACACCAGTATTTGTTGTGTACCTCTAGGAGGTGTTGGTTAGATGGACTGGGGCAATTTGGGATCACGAGGCAGAAATGGAAATCAAGAGAACAGAGGAATCCAGGCATTAGTGTGATACTTGCAAATAAAACCAGGGTTTGCCTTTTCTCCAGTTTTGAGATGGGGATGTGACAGCAGAGGATCTACCAGGAGAGACAAGCAGCCACCAAGGCCTGCTGAAATCCCAGATTTCCCTTTAGGAAATCACTAGGAAGAGGTGATTGCAGCTGTGGGTGATGTCTGTCCACTCTGCCCATCCTTTGGTAAAACCACTCCCTAACTGCAGTCTGACAGAACCACATCCCACATCCTAGGGCAGCTGCATCTGGACCCTGGAGGTGGAAGGTGCCTCTGCTCTACCTTCCTCTGCTGCTGGGGGGTTCTCAGCTTGAAGGCAGGGTTTGCATGTCCAGTTCCAGAGGCATCACTGACAATGAGAAAAAGAAAAGAGCATGTTAATGTCTTGATATATTTTCTATTTTTTTTTCTTGTATTTGCTATTTTATCTTCACTGAAGTGAAAAAACGAGAAGCCAATACTGACTAAAGCAACAAACCCATTTAGTGGCATTCCTCACAGCCTTTGCAATGTCCCTTCTGTCCTGGCACTGAAGGCAGACAAGGCACAGCACTGACAACTTACCTGAACTGAGGTGTCTTCTTTGGAGAACAGATGGAAAATTTACTGCAGCATTTCAGATAATAGAGTAAAAAGAAGATCCCTATGAGAAGGAGAACAGGAGCCAGGATTGCCAGAGCTAGCACAACAGCTGAAGAGCCTGAGGACAAGAAAGCAGAGTTTGTTAAATGGAAAACACTTTGCTCCCAACTAACTCAAGTCTTTCTGAAGTGGCACCACAGCAGAGCTGGTCCCACTCACCTTCAGGCAGAGGGGGACCACTGTCCAAGCTTCCCCCTGTCCCCTCCTTGTTGCAGAATGGGGGTGCCCAGCCCGGGTCACAGTGACAGTTCTTGTTGTTGTTGCAGACCTGGAGTGGGAAGATTCAGAGACTTAAGTGGGAGCTACTAAGAAACCTTGAAAACAAATTAAGCCCTTGCTGAATTAAACACTACACAAGAGACTCTAATGGGAGTTGAGCGCCTGGAAACTCTTTTCTTTGGGGAGTGAAAGTGGCTTTTATTTCCTCAGAAATTCTCCCTTTCCCCAAAAGAAAAGAGTTCTTCAGCTGAAGTGCCAATAACCAGGATTCAGGAGAAAAGCAGCATTTAGAAATGCCTTCCTCTTATCTCTGAAGGACATGGGGAGTCTTCCCTTTCACTGAGCAAATATTTCTTATTATGTAGGCCAAAGAGGTTGCCCCATAGGTATTTGTCTTTTCTTTCTATCCCCTGGGGGCACTGCAGAGCAATTTGGGATAAACTTCTAAACCTGATTTTTCACAATGTTTTTCCTTTGGTAAGTTGATATATTTTTTAATCAATCTAAACTGGACCCAGAAGATTTTTTTTAAGATATACCCCTTTTTTGTTTTCATTCATTGCTATTCATATCCCTCCAGTGCACCTCCTTAAATCCTGCATCAAAGGGACACTCATGGACCAGAAAATCCATCAAACAGGAAAAGAATGTGCAAATTAATAACCAAGAAGCCAAAGCCCAGAGCAAACCAAAGCAAGGTATCAGAACTGAACTGAACAACCAGTGACAGACAAATGGCAGCCCACCCTGCTTCAGCCTTTCATTTCAGGGAAATGAAAAAGAAGACACTTACTCCATGCCCATGACACTTCCTGCTACAGCTTTCAGAATCAAAGATGATGGACACGTTCTCGCAGCGTCCCTCAAAGCAAACCTGCACAGAAAGGATCCAAAACTTCAGTGTTAGCTCTTTGGGGTATGTACCATGTTACTGCCTTGTGCTATTGTATGAATTGCAGGTTCCAGACAACTTGGAAATACAACTAATTAATTCCCTGGGCAGAACAACAGGAAATTCAGTTAACTTGGTTCCCAAGAACCCAGGTAGTCACTGCTCTAAATCCCAGTTAATGTGAATCAGAGAAGAGTGAAAGCTCAGCTGGCAATATCTTGGCCATGCCCATGTGGCAAATTTCTGAAGGAACTCTCACATGTCTTAATTTCCAATTGTGTCTCACCTTTAGGCAAGACAACTTCAACCAACTAGCAAATCCCAGATTTAGCACTGCTCCTGAACTTCATCTGGCAAAGACATGAAGCCTTTGGTGTGTGCTCTTCCACTGCTTCTCTGAAGCCTCTAAGAAATTATTTTTCTAACAAACATAGACATCTCCTAGAAAGGCATTAGGCATAAAAAATTAATATCTTGATAACCACGAAGCACATTCTGGGTAGAGAAGTGATACCATGAAGTGATACCCAAGCTGCTCCAGGCACAGCTCTACCTACATGATGACTCCCACACTTTGTTCCTGTCAACACCAAGCCAGGATCCAGCATCTCCTTCTCTTCACTGTCAGATCTGTACACGTGGGTCCCTCGGCAGCGCTGCGTGTTCACCGTGGTGTCGATGGGCACCGCGTTGGGCTGCAGGGGTTTGAAAGCAGAGCTCTGGCACTGGATCTTCCCACATTTAGCGTCTCTGGTTTCAAAGGAAAGGCTAAAGTGATTATTTCTGGCTTGATGAATGTTTTCATCATCATCTCTAAGTGTAAATTAAGGCAGCAGTGCTGAGTCATTGTTAAGTGAGCAGGAACGTCCCAAGAACTATTCCAAGCAACTGATGGATACTGATGGTATCATCTCACAGCCCCCATGGATGACCAACCTCAACAAAATCAGAGATAAGACTAAGAAATTTTCATCTCAGTTAGAAAGTTATATTTATCTTAGGGATTAAAAAAATCCCCCCTCTTCTGCTGCTTTGGAAGAACGTCAACTAGATGTTTGGAAATGGAAAAGACAGGGAAATCGTGCTCTGAAAGCTTCAGCTGTAAGGGCTCTAAGTCCCACAAGGATGCAGCTGGTTTCCCAGGAGGCAGGGAGAGGGATTGAACCAATCCATGGATCAGTTTTATCTCCCGGCCCTTAATTTTGTGATGTATAAAAACATCTCCAACGAGCAAATCTGGGCTGTCACTCTGCTTCATACCTCATCTCACACTTCCTGTAATTCCCGGAGATGTCCTTCCCACAGTTGCCATAGATGTCTCCAGCAGCATTAACCTTCTCAAAGCAGGCATCTGGTGCTGGCTGTGCTCCTGCATGCAAGAGACTCATGTGGCTGCTTCATCTCACCCCATGCCAGCCACTCCCTTGTCCTTTTTCTGGAATGGTTTGAGCATGGGAAGTTTTTTGTGTGCATAAGGCAGGAGAAAAGTCTCCTCAGGCTCTGCTACTGACAGCAGGTATGGAAGGCACTCCTGCCTTGCACAGATGAGGAGCTGCAGGGAGCCTCATCACATTTGGTGGTTCAAAGGGCAGCGTGTTGGGCTGCAGGCAGTGTCCTTACCAGGCCCCCAGAGCTGCACACACTGGTCCCTGTAGGTGAGGCACATGCCACTGTAGCAATAGGCTCTTCCTCCGTCACAGGGAGCCCCATCGATCTGGTACGAGTTGAGAGGGCAGAAGGGGGACTCTCCAGTGCAGTACTCTGGGAGGTCACAGGGCCCTGACCTCTTCCTGCAGAGAGTTCCTGGAGACATCAGCTAAAAAGAGGCAGCGGGAAAACCCAGAATTATCGCCTGGCTCCTCTGTGGTTTCATGTCTGCACAACGTCCGCCTGTAGATAAGACAATCTTGCCTGTCACTTCATCCTCCTTGTCTAAGGTTTTTTGAGGTCAGCAGTGACTCATGGGACTCTGGGACTTCATTAGCTGGGTGAACTGTGTGGAATAAAATTAATGACTGGATTCCTTCCCCAGGTAGCAATGAGCTCATGCACAGAATGTAAGGCTCAGATCTCAGGGGGACACTGATCCATCTCGCTCTACCCAAGGGCAGGATCCAATTTACCTGAACCATTTCTGACAGATGTTTATGTAATCTGTTCTCAAAACCCTCCCTGGCTGAGAAGATTGTTTCTGTGTTTGCCTGGCATTTCTGCTGGAGACATTTTCCTAATGCATTACTTATGTCTCCCTTGCTTATGAGTTTGCTGAGCTCATTCTTCTCCTGTCCACCACACACACAGAGAACAAAGAGCATCCACAGTTACATCTGGGAGGTTGTTCCAAGTGAGTCCAGGTGGAATTCTGGAAACTCTCTTCCACATGCTCAGGATAGGTCAGTAAGAGCACGCAGTCAAGGTGCAAACAAAGATGAGCTTAAGAGAAATGTTTGCCTATGATAATTTTTGAGTTAATTTGTTGTCAAATTTGAGAGCTTTGGCTCCAAAATCAGAAACACATTTTAACCAGTCTCTATAAGGAAAGACGAGATTTTAAAATATACTATTTGCCAGCATTTCTTCAGCAAACACCTGAGCTAAAGGAATTCAGGAAAGAAGGTTAGGAGCAAACACAGCATCCAGCCTAAACCCTGGAGGAAATGTCTGCTCCAAGAGCTCTATCTAGATTTCTTCTAGAGCTCTTGGAGGGAAATATCAGCTCTGACTCATCCCATCCCATCCCATCCCATCCCATCCCATCCCATCCCATCCCATCCCATCCCATCCCATCCCTCAGTGTTTAAGAGAGGCAGTGTCACTTCATTCCAGCAGCATTCCCAACTCATCTTAAGGTATCTCAGGAGTCAATTTAATTAATCAGCCAGAAGAAAGGACCCCACTAGTTTGATTACACTCATAGCTGTTGCAGCTAAAAAAATCAAACCAGGTGAGGAGTTAAACTCCATATTTGTCTGTGTTTTCTCCCCTTCCACCTCCAGTTTTCAGTCTCACACTTCCACCCCCCTAGGAAAACCCAGAGACCTCACCTTGCAGTGGTGGCAGCAGCTGCCGTGGGCACATTCAGCACCCGGGCTCAGGGAGCAGGTCCTGGGGTCACAGCAGGGGTTCCTGCACTCCTGGAAGACAATTAAGATGCAGCAGAGTTCACAGGGCAGATCTGAGGCTGGCAGTGATGTGTTCTCACACACAGTGAATTACACACAAAGAAACATCCTCCTTTCCCACGTTATGCTCATGGTATTCAGCAAAAGCTGAATTCCAGCACTGCACAGCCACCCTCTGATGGGCTGGTGGATATAATTGGTTGTGCTTGTCACATCTGGAGAGTCTGGGCTGCTGGTTCCAGCTCCCTTCTCTCTTATGAGGCAAAGGATGGATTTGTGAAATGCAGTGCTAAGAGAAACCCCATCCTTAATAGGAGTGGAGCCATAGGTAAAGTGAACTTATATATGAAACTGCAACACCTTGAAGAATTCTTCCTGGCTAACAGGAAGAATTTCTTCACTGAGAGGGCTGTTAAGCACTGGGATGGGCTGCCCAGGGAGGTGGTGGAGTCTCCATCTCTGGAGATGGTCAAGAAACATCTGGACATGGCACTGAGTGCCCTGGGCTGGCTACAAGGTGGATGGGACACAGGTTGGACTCAGCCTTGGAGGTCTTTTCCAACCTAAATGAGTCTGTGATTCTGTGACCTAAAATCACTTTTTCATCTCCTTCTTAAACGAAGTTTTAATCACCTCTGTTCAGCCTTGGACCACAGCATCCCTGAGATCTGGGATGGATTGTACTACACACTGTGAAGTCAGATGTGGTGTTTTAGATCTTTGATTTACATTTACATACAGGGAGGGTATGTTTGTCTCTTGCACAAAGAAAAGCTGATTACAGACCATGTAACTGTATTTTCAAAATAAATAATAAAAAAATTGTGCCCCACTAAACCCCACATGGTTGGATCTGAACAATTGTTACCTCCACCTCTCCACAGTCACACTCCTCCCCCTCTTCCAAGTAGCCATTTCCACATTTCCCTCCACCATACATTCTTTTGGTGTCTGGCATATTGGAGAGACACATCCCTCCACCAGACTGCAGATACTTCTCCAGCTCTTGCCTGTTGCACTGGTTGAACACCTTGGGGAATGGGTGCCTGAATACAGACAGGGTAGAAAAACATCAAGACAGATCTGGGCAATGGTTTAGAGAACCAAAAAGGAGCACATGCAAACCCTGACAAGTGCCAAAGGACACAAGTCTCTCCCTGAAATCTGTAGAGTTGTGCTAAAGCAGATTGTGATTTCCTGTGCCTGCATTACACCTGAAGACAAGGTGAGACTGCACTGCAAGGCTGTCCAGTAATATAACAGCCTTACAAAATGAACTTTATAGAACCCAAACACACTGAGTTACATTTGCTGTGATTGCTCACAAGCATGGCTGTCCTTACTGCCTCAGCTCTGGACCTGTGGCTTCTTCCTAACTGCCTGAACAAGCCTGAGAATCCAGCACTCAGCCTGTGAATAACTGCTTGTGAGCTGAACTGATAAAAATAATATTTAATTTTTCCCATCTACTACCTCATTTTGAATATTGTGAATATTTTTTGTGACATGAACTATTAATTTCTGTTGCTACAATGCCTGTGCACTCCATGTGTGTGAATGTTGTGCGCTCTACTTGCGTGCCTCAACACTTTCATTTCTCAACCAAATGGTTTTCCTTGGAGGAAATGATGAACATGAAAGAAGATGTCAATGAAAAAAAAAATCCATTCAAATAGAGGAAGGCTTGAGAAAATGGTCAATGTGGCTTTAAGTGAATGGGTTTGCCTGGCATTTGTCGTGACTGAATTGTAGAGATTCTCACGTTTCATCATCCAAAATCAAAATCTGAATCCCTTTGGGCTTCTAGAGTCACTCCTGCTTCCCCTTTCTTTCAAAGACTCCTTTCCTGTTAAACACAGGTTCTCAGAAACCAAGGACTATTCTTCAGAAAAGGGAACAAGGAAATTCTCCTTTTGCCAGAGAGCTCCACTTGTCAGTGCTGCCAGTCTCACGCAGGAATCAGTTCACTGGGAATTTAGCAAATTGCTACTGTTCCATGAACCAGGGTCTGTCCAGCAGTATTTTCCCTATAAACACTGCCTCCAGCAGGCAGCAACAAACCCACTTTCACTCCACATTTCTAGTTCTTACTCCACCAAGGCTCTCGTAGCAAATCCCCCTGCATTTCTCCCTGTGCCCATGCAAGATGAACTCACCCAGTTGCAGAAGCCATGATGCAGCCCCCATCTGCTGCAGGGGTGGTGCAGCAGCCAGCAGAATCGTGATTCATGCCAAAATTGTGTCCCATCTCGTGGGCAATGGTAGCAGCAACACCGATGGCATTATCAGAGTGGTCCTGTGCAAAGCCAAAGAGGCACATCAGCATTTTACCTGTGCCTGTCCTGAGCACCTCTGGCTCGATGGGGTGAGGGGAACTTCTCATTTGTACATGTGGAAAACATCTATTCCTGCCTACAAGCAGGTGAGTGGAGAACTTAATAGGAAATAGTTTCTTCCTGGGCTTTAGGAGGATCCAAACTATGTATTCACTGCTGGCAAGAAATTTTATATTAGGCACTGGCAATTACTTACCATGTTAACTCCTCCTGACTGGAAATCAGAGCACATGGCCATCACAGGAGCCAAGCCTACCGTGGTACCTTTGAAGGGCACACCCCTGAAATCAACCCAGAAAGAGCATGAGGTGGCACTGAGGCACTGGAGAAGGCAGGCAGAGAAATGCATCCTGCAGTGCACAGCTTACACCACAGTGTCAGGGAGACACATTGTCTTTATAGTGTCTTCAAGTCCAGGACATCATAGCAGAGCTACAAAGCCTTAAGATCTGTTTATCTTGGACTACTACTCTGTTTTATAGGCCAGCCAGACAATCCTATTTTATACTGGTTTGGTTCCAAAAAGTGCTCCTGCTGAGCTTTGCAACAAGCACAGAAAAGACTATTTCTGGATCCTTAACTGAGTACTGTTTGTGAACACTTAATTTACCATCAGCCTGATGTTTGCCAGCTTGGGATTTGACAGAGTAGTAGGTAACACCTTTGAGATGCAGCCATGCTCTGCTCCTGCCTCTGAGCTGGAATTCTGCACTGCCCTGACATGAAATGTCAGCATGTTTGACATGGGAGCCCTGGAAATTGTGCTCAGGACATGACCAGGTGGAGAGGAAATAGAGTAATGTTAAATGGAAAAAAAACCAACCAAAGAAAACAAGGGAAAAATGATTGCTTTCCACAAAGCCACTTTGAAAATTGGAAGAATATAATCTTACAAACTGATTTCCCAACCCACTTGTCAGGAACAGGAGAAATGAGCTTACGTGATCAGTTGGGCATTATCATGTTTTCTGTGCAGCCTTTCTTTGCTGCTCCAGGCCAGAAAGTCCTTGAGGGTGGAGTAGGGATTCTCAGTTACATCACACTTATTCCAGTCACTCCAGATCTCCAACCCCACCAAGGCAATCCGGATATTCATAGACCTGTAAAACTAAGATACAAAAAAAAAAAAGAAAACAGATAATAAAATGAGCACCATGAAGTTATTCTAGTGTATTTTAAATCTTGAATAAATACCCTGCTAATTGCTACTGGAGACCCACATGTCCAGAGAAGATGTTCCCTCTGGAAATGCATTTCAGCTTAGTGCTGAGCTCTGCAGACAGAAATGTGCAACCACAAACCTAAACTTGACTGAAATGGAGACGCTGAACTTTCATTTTTGAATGAATGGCAAAGACATAATCTACAGAAACAAAGACTGGAGACTGACACCATGTTTTATCTTCTGATATGTCAAAATTCCTGAAAAGAGTAAGGGAATACTCTTCTGCCCATGTCAAATACAAACAGGAGAAGCATTCATGGGGAGTGGGGTGAAGGGAGTGGTGGAAGGAGTTTAAGGGGAGAAGGAAGGGAGTAGATTGGAAAAATAAGGGAGTTTTACTCCAGCAGCACTAGATACCACTGCAGGCATGACTTCTGAAGGCTCCTTCCAGCTCTACTTCCCAGGTTTTCCACCACTCCAAGTGAATAGCTCAGTCCCTTTTCAAAAAGCTTTACTTAGGTAACAGTTTCTACAGAGATGTAGTAAAACACAAGATGCTCATGCTGGCTCTGAGGTAAGGAATGGAGATTCCCCCACACTGTTCTGCAACAACACAATTGTTTGGCAGATTCCACTCCCCAGGTCCCTGGGGAGAGCTGCCAAAACATTATTCTCTCTCCCAAAAAGCCAGCCTTCCTCTGTCCCAATTAATTCTCATATTTCATGATCTGGGCCTGGCTTTCCTCCTTTCACCCACCCAATCTCACCTTATCTACATAATTAGCAGCCTCCACCAACTTAAGCCTTGTTGCTTCGATGCTGAAGTGATGTTTCTGAAACTGAATAAAATGAACATGTCAGGCAGCACAAGGGCAACTACAAAGAGGTAAAATGTGTTAAAACAAGCCACATTATTCTGGAAATAAGAAGGCAGCTATAAAGGGCAGTCTCCCTGCACTGTACATCTGATTATAAGCCCACTTGTACAAGTATATTCAGAATTCATCCCTGGCACCCCATGGCAGTGATGCTACTCCAGCAGTGGCACAGTGGAACAACCCAAATTTCTCTGGTAAATTTATCAATTTAAATGGCAAATGTGCCAGGTAAAATGTGTGATAACAGGAGCTCATGTCTGAGGTTAAGGCTGCTGTAGCACTCATCACTTCTCACTCCTCCAACCAATTTGCCTATTTAAACCACCTGGCAATTATTGAGTTAATTTTAGCAAACTGTTTGGTTCCAAGAGTTAAAGTGGCAACATTTTTAGATTTTTGTTTAACAGATGACAAAACCTGGGACTTTTCTTCTAATGAGGGACACAGCAAAGAAAGGGCAGCTAACAACAACACCTTGAAGCTCTGTCCCAGTCTGCCTGATCAAATGGTGAGCAACATATGGCAGTTCCTGGGTATTATGTGTTTTCTCAGTCTCCCTGGTGTCCTGCTGCCTAACAGAGAAACCAAAATAGGTTCTGCCTCTTTAGCTTTGTTCAGAATAAATTATAGCCCAGAGCACTGTGTGGTTTTCCCTACTGGAGTTTCAGGCTGTAAATTATGGATAGGACCAGCCTGGCTCCCGTCTGTGCTGGAGATTAAACAATCAGTAAAACACTGTGTGGCTTGCACTGTCAGTGTGTCTGGCCTGCCGTCCAGCCTGGGGTTGGGGGAGGGATTGCTGACTGCCCTCTGCTTCTTCCAGACCTATTTTGTGATCCGGAGCCTGAAAAATGTCTATTTATATATCTGCTACCAGCTCAGAGCAGAGCACAATCACGCTTATCTTCTCTAGAGATTAAGTGTACTGCTGAGTTAGAAGCACATCACTCCTGGAAACCCCCAGATTTCTCTATTCTGAAGGCAGACTCTCCCAGCCATAATCAGGATCAACCACTGCTACCTTGGGAGATCAGAACTGACCCTTATTCCTCACCCAAATCACAACCTGCATCTCTCCCCAGGCCAACAGTGGCTGACACAGGTCTCCCTATCTACTGGGGGTAAAATCATTGGGATGTCAGGAGAAAACCTGCTGAGCCCCAGCTGCCCTCCCTGCCCCAGGAGATGCCACAGGTGAGATGCTCTGTGCCCACAATATAAACACAATCCCATTTCTTACCTCTGCATAATCAGCCACCAGCAGGAGCTCCACGTACTTCGTGGCCTGCAGGATCTCCCGTTTCACCTGCAGCAGCACCCACACAGGTTATTGGGTTATTCCTCCAGTATTCCTCAAGAAACTCTTCACAAAACTTATGTACAGCTCGTTTTGCCCCCTTTGTTTCTCACTGGCCATTCACCCCACCCCATCACACACAGAGGCCTCCAAATGTGATTGATTTAGAGCAACCAAGGTCAGTAAAACTACAGAAAATGCCCACATGCCTGTCCTCAGCCCACCTGTTTGTTCCTGTATCAGATGCAGGAACAGCCACAGCCCACCACAGTCCCCAACACTCTTTTATTTCCCTGCTGGAGCCACTATTTCACAAACAGCTTGCTCCAAACCCTCTTAATTATTCTCCATTTTCCTTTCTGAGCTACCTTTAGAACTGGTGGGATGTTTGGAGCATCATACACAGACCCATACTGAGCCCTGCTCACCCTCTGGCCTGGTGGTTTCATCCCACTTGTGAAGTCCTTGAGCCAATCTTCAGCTGCATCCCCAGTTCCCTGGTAGCCACAGACTCCTTTCTGCAACCTCAGGTTGTCCACCCTGTAAATCAGGTGCTGGTTTGGGTGGTCAGGAGCTGGCTCCAAGATATAGCTGGAATTGCTGCTCAATGTGATTAGTCCTCTGTTGAAACAGGAAGCAATAAAAGGGAAAGTTAATTACTATCACAGCAACTGCAGACAAATCCTTCTGCTGCTGCTGCTGAGCTCCCATCTCACTCTGGCAAGACACTTATCCTTACCAGGCCAGTCAGTTCATTAATAAAAAGGGTGGGAATATTTTGAGTTCAGAGGGGGAAATCCCTGAGCTTCCATATATTAAAATCTATTCAGTGGGCCTCAGACATTGAGGGGCTATTGGAGTATGTGCTGCAACCTGAGAAATTTAACATACAGCCTTTCCTTTAGGGGCAATGGAAGCTTTTCAACCAACAGAAGAAATTTGGCTTCAACAGAACTGACCTGGAAAATGTGAAGACTTTGTTTGTCAACAGGAAAAACAGAGTTCTCTCCGGGTCATGCACATAACCAGATGGTTCTGGTTTTCTCAATGAGCATCTCACAGCCAGGAGAGATAGAAATCTGTGTGTGATGCCCTCCAGAAGATGTGTGGCTCGATGGGCACCACCCAGGCTGTGCAGGCTCAGAGCGAGAACAGCCACGTGTGCTCAGCTCCTGTGCCTCCCCAGCAGTCAGAAAATGATGGCAAAGAGTTGCCAGCAGACACTGACAGCTCAGGGGTGCAGGAACATTCTGCCCAGGCTCCACAGAACATCTCTGTCCCTCTGGAGCTGCAAGGCAGAGCCTAGGAAAACACAGGCTGACAGAAGCTCAGCACACCTGCGGCTGCTTTCGCTTTTGGGGCATTTATTGCAAGCCACAGGTGGCTGCACTGTCCTGTTTACCTCACTGAGCCCTTTGGCCTGTGCTGCACACCCTGAAGATCTCCCAGGTTTGCTTTGGCAGGGGCTGTTTCCTGGCTGGAGCCAGTCCCACCAGCACAGCTTCCAGTCGGGCTCCAGAGCAGATGACCACTAATGTCAATAAAGCCTGTGTGATGTTTTGGAAACAAACTCCATGCTGGTGTAAATGAATGCAGCTCCTTGCTGCTTCATTTACTCCTGGCTGAGGATACTGACCCTCTTTTCCAGCCAAAGGCTCCATTTCTCCCAAATAAAGGTTTCACACACACAACCCTGGCATCACCCATGGAGAAAGCAGAGGGCATGGCTGACAACCCAGGAGGGAGCTCAGGCTTGAAGGTTTTGCCCCAAAACACCCAAATTTGCCAGCTGTGAGAGACTGGGAGAAGGAGCTGTTTCTGCACTCGTGTAGAGCATTGGGCTAGGATGTGGTGAGTGCTGTCCCTGTCTGTGACAGATGCAGCCCTGAGCCACCAAGAGGACTTTTTTGCTCCAGTGGACTCGAGTTCAGCTCAGCCATTGCACCAATCCACACTGCCAGGAGGGTCCAGAGCTGGTTAGGAGGCCATGGCTACTAATGATGCCCCAATTTCTGCATTTTCCCCATCATGCCCCTCCTTTTCCCCAGGCTGGGTGGCTTTTGAGAGCAAGGCTATCCAGCTGGAGAGAACCAGGGCAGAGCTCGGGTGGCAGCCCCGGAGCAGAGGCATTCCCAGGGCATTCCCAGAGGCATTCCCAGATCCCAGCATCTCCAGGCACTCACCGCAGCCCTCGACATGTGCTGAGCGTGACGCTGGAGTGCTCCTGGCCCCGCACGACCCCGTGGTAAAAGCAGTGGTCCTGGAAGGCAGAGGGAGGCAGGGTTGGCAGGGCAGATTTGGGATGGACACGGGACATGTGCTATATTTAGGCATGGCTGAGTCCCGTGCGACACTCCGGTAATTGTTCCCTTTCCGCTGCATTTGGCAGCTGATTATCACCACTAAATCTCTGTGACTCTGCAGCGAAATTTGGCCTTTCAGCTGCCATGCGTGGCCTGTGCCAGAGCATCAAACAGCTCCTTGTTGCCAGCAAAAATCGAGGGCTTTGAACCCCCAAGGAAATGACTGGGATGGCTGCAGCATTAGGGCTGACCCAAAGCTTTCTGCCTGTGACAGGAGCTGCCCATCGATGGCAGCTGGCCCTGGGTCAGGTCCCCAAGGATGTGGCTTCAGCCCCAGAGAGTTGACACCATGGGCAGTGGGGAAACCCCCTTCTCAGGGCTGCTGGTGAGACAAAGGAGCCTCTGGCTGGGACAAGGAGGCTTTGGGGCAGAAACGCCAACATATCCATTACATCCCTTCCCCTCACCCCGGGGCAGCAGCAGGAAAGATGATCTCATGGGGATTCTATCTCTTATTTTTGCTTTGTGACCAATGCACATCTTTGTGCTGCTGCCGCACAGCCAGCCAAGCCTGTGTGAGATCAGTAATTTATTGTATTTTTACTGAACAGGAGCTGATTATAGGGGCTCTTTTGCCCAAAGGCTGGGAAGGTCCCCAGCAAGGGGAACCTGGTGGCAAAACTAAAAGCAGAAGGGTGATCAGTGTGAGGAAAAAGCAATTCCCCAGCACCCATAGAGAGGGGAGCAATGCTGGCAGCTGACCTTGGCTTTCATCACAGAGCTCAGGCAAAACAGAAAGATGTTTTTACCATTTTTGGGGGATGGAGCAGCTTTCCCACTGGAACCTCTCAGATCAGAAAGCCAGACTGCCCTCCCATTTAGCTTAAAGCTGTGGGGATCTGTGCCCTCAAAATAAGAGGCTCAGGAGGAAGAGGTTCACCTGCTCCTCCAAGCCCTAGCCTGGTGTCCCATGCAGGCACAGGAGGGAACAATCTCTGCACTCACCGTGTGGGTCAGGGGGATGCTCTGGACTTGGCCAGTCTGGCTGTAGTGGGTCTCGGTGTAGCCTGGTGCAAAGAGGTTTCTGCAGACACAGTGGAGGGAGTGAAAGAAAAGCAAATCAAAAAATAAAGATGGCAAGACCTTCCTTTTGACCTGGCTTTCTTCTTCTTAGGGATGCTAGAAAATCAGCCAGATGCAGTTCTTTCTGAAGTCAGTGTAAATATTCCTGCTGCTGTGGATTTGGGGCAGCCACTGTTTTCTACCCACAGTGTGAAACCAACTGCAACACCCTGAGAGGGCAGGTGAGAGACAGGGACTCACAGGACACCACTGTGCTCCATCTCTGCACTCTCTCAGGGTGTTGCAGTTGGTTTCACACTGCAGGTACAACACAGTGGCAGAGGGGCAGAAGGTGGGAGCACAGGTGACCTTGCCACATCCATCTCTCTGCTGCCCTGAGGAGCTGAGCACTTCTCACAGAGCACATCTGCTCCTGGG
This sequence comes from Lichenostomus cassidix, assembly GCF_008360975.1. NCBI lineage: Eukaryota > Metazoa > Chordata > Aves > Passeriformes > Meliphagidae > Lichenostomus > Lichenostomus cassidix. The sequence continues at coordinate 14,197,290 of NC_139494.1, forward strand.
AGGGCCCCACAAGCCATCTAAGTGCTCTTTCAAGCCATTTATTAAATTAAAACAATAACAGAGAGCCTGTCCCTGAGTTCAATCAGGCACCCAGATCCAGTTCCAACAGCTGCAAGTGAGCAACTCAGTTTTTACATGAGGACTTTAAAAAAGCCAGCATCCCAACCTCACCACTGACCCTTAAGGGGTACAAGTCTCTGCAGAATTTTCTTTATATTGCCAAGTTATGCCCCAGATATACTGAGATTAGATTCAAAGCACCAAATCCAGCACAGCAAACACAACACAGGCCAGTTCAGGACACATCTGGGCACTGGTGTGAGTCCTCAGCTCAAACCCAGACTGTCTCCACTGCCCAAATCTGAGTATAATCATAAACCAATCTGCATTTCAACTGCTGCCCAGAAGCCAATTCACATGTTTGTTATAGGAAAATGCTGATTCCCCAATTTGAATTTGTTCATGTCATCCCCATGTACACAATATTCTCCCTGTCTTCAACCCAGGATCAGACCAAAAGTCTATAAAAGGAGCTCCTGTGCACTGAATAGAAAGCATTTTGATTTTGTTCCAGAGGAAACAGCCTTCTCCTCCTTTTTAAACATCTGCATTTGCTAAACAGTGATGTAAAAAAGTACAGCAAGTCAAAATCTGGGCCAAACCAAGAAGGTCACATCCTGTGTCCATCTCAGCAGCCATAAAATGTAAGTTTAAAGCAGTTTTTAAAAACAATAGCTTGACTTGCAAAAATTTGGAGAAGGATCACAGAACATGCCCCATCGATGAAACACACTTCTGCAGCAACCCCACGGAGCTGTTAGGCCACCAAAGTGCCACATTTGCCATCCATGAGGATGCCACATGCACCCTGGACAATGTGTTGTCAGAGGAAACTGCAGCTCAATCCCTTTGCATCCCTGTTTAATGCATGTCATGCACCAGATTTTAGAGCTAAACTGGTAGAAATTAAGAAAAAAAATGTTTCTTTGCCTGATTTCTTTAGGCCGGATGAAGGAAGATGTATCAGAAGCAAACAAAGATTTTCACATCTGCCTTGGCTTTTGGGAGTGGCAGCCAGATCTTACCAACCTTGAAAGCATCTCTGTTTAAAAAAGGGACTGGGTGCCTGTGATACCCAATTAAATTACATCAAAACAACAGGAAACAAAACCTTTCATCGATGTTTGAAAGTGCTTCACCCATCCGGCATCCACAAGCTCAGACACCTGAACAAGCACCACACCTTAAGGACAGACCCAGCCCTGTGCCACTGCTGTGTTTGACAGCATCAGATGTCAGGAAAACAGCAGCTTTCATCTCCACTTTGAAAGTTCAGCATAACCCAGAGAAGCTCATTTTGTCTCTTTCTGATGTGTTAACTCTTATCACTAGATGCTGTCAGGGATTGGAAGGCGAGGCTGCTGCATTCAGCTGTCCCAGGGCTGTAAATCCAAGATAAGCAACATCCCACAGAACAGAACTCCCTTCATCTCCCTGACTGCAGCCGCTTGCTCAGCAAGGGTGCAGGAAACAAACATTTAATCAAGATTGCATTAACTCGCAGCAAATTGCTCTGGCAGGTATCTGGTGAGTGTCAGGAGCAGACAGTAAAGCCGTGTGGATCTGCCCCATGCCATTAAATCCAGACACCAGCCAGGGGGTTTCCAGTAGTGAGGCTTTGCACAGCCTGCTTGCTTCATTCCCAAACAAGCACGCTTATGTTTTCTTCCTGCTCCTTTATTCTTGGAAAGCATGAGCTATGAACAGAGATCTTGATCTCCCCTTCAGCTTCACCCACGAGCCTCCCCAGAGCTGTGACTCCTGCCCAGCCCCGTGCTGAGCACCAGAGCCCAGCACAGCAGCTTCCAGGGCACAGGATGAGGCCACACAACACCAGGGCTGTGCACATCCCCTAAGGCTCAAGCCCCTTCTAGAGTGAATTAAGGAGCTCTGCCTGAATTTTTAGGGACACTTATGCAGCTGCTGAGATGAAAGCTTGTGTTATCTGCATGTTGCAACTTCCAAGCCTCTCTCCACCAGGTGACTCCTGCTCTGCACCACAGGATCCCTATGAAAAGTCCAGTTTCTTATTCTGAGCTTCAAACAGGCTGTATTTTGAAGACAGTTCCCAGCCTTAATGCAGGGGGGCCCTGAGCTTTTGCAGCACTACTAAAAAGGGCTATAACAGGGGATTGCACATTGTAGGGTGGGGAGGGCAGTGAGGAAAGAGAAAAAACAACAGGAGTGAGGAAAGAGGAAAAACAACAGCACATCTTGCAACACCCTTTAGATTCTATCTTATTTTGAGCCTGTAGAAGTTTGTTCCCTGCCCAACTCACTTCCTCAGCGAGCACCAAGCTTTCCACCAAACTGTAAATAAACAGCAAACAAACCTTCTTGCCACCCCATAGTGCACCAGAGTTATCTTTGCCACGTGTACCAGTTGTTGGATAAACAGCACAGAGACACCCACACCCCAAAACCTTATCCGCCATCATTTCAGGGCAACATCCCTGCCAGTCTGAACAGCTGATTCCAGGGGAGCTCAGCCCTGCAAAGCACTGATGGAAGAACTTCACTGTTTCCAGAAGAACACAGAGATCACCTCCTTGCTGGAGATGGAAAATCTGGAAAAAATGGCATAATTTGATTCTTTCTTCTCACTTACATTACATGCCTCAGTGACCACTTACACTGAAGCTGCAAAAGTTTGGATGCAAAATAACATCACTTAAAAGCTTCTGAGACCCAGTCAGACAGCTGGCAGATCGCTAGCACACATCATCTTCCTAAAAGGCAACACAGAGCCTCTCATTAGAGGAGTTATCAGCATGAAGAATTGATGAAGTCAGAGCAAAAGCTGGTTTGGGATGGGAGCAGCCTCCTTTGCTAAACCTCGATAGCAGCTGCAGCCGGTCTGAGGCCAGGGAAAGCTGCACACGAGCACTTGGGATGCTCTAGAGAAGCCTCACACCTTTCCAACAGGGACCAGCTCACAGCAAGATCAGTCAATCCCCAAGATCCAGCTCAGGATGGAATAGCCTGCTCTTGGCAGGATTTGTTCCCCGGAAAGCCTTGGGAGCTTGGGTTAAATAGAAGTTGAGGGAGCCAAACGAAGGGAGAGTGGCTCAGTGCCATAATGTACAGATGGCCTGAGACTGTTCCTGCTGATGGTCCTGCTCCAGCCTGTCAATGATATCATTGTTTGACACAAAGCCCTCCTCCCTGTGCTGCTCCCTGTGTGCAGAGCTGACAGGACAGGGCAGCCTGGCTCTGCTGGGATGCTGTGCCAGGGAGGTCACATACTTCACTCATGAGCTGAGATGGCTCTCAACAGGAGAGAAGGGCTGAGGGTGTGGGGCAAACCCAGCTTTCCTGGCAGGCAGCTGCCCCTGTGACACTTGGGGACAGGGAAAGGAGGTGGCTTTCAGCTCATCTGGCCACTGCTGAGGAGCAGAGATGCAGCTGGGGGAAGAGGGGCTGCACGGCACACCCAAACACTCCCAAAAAAGCAGAAGGAAAGTGGGGCCCTGCTGCAAGACCATGTCCTCTTGAGGGAATGCACACTTCCCAGCTGCTCTAGAGAGCCTCACCCCTATTTTCCTGATAAATGGGAGCAGTTTTGCCTGTAAAACATCATTTGTTAGCACCAGCCTAAGAGGAGCTCAGGGCTCTCCATCCCAGGGGAATGCTATGAACACACTCAGTTGCACCAGCCTGGGATCACCCACAGGCACCCAGAGTGCCCCAGCAGCATCCTGATGCTCTTGCTAATTAGAGCAAGAAACTTTCAATAATTTGGTCCCATCAGCAGCCTTGTTTGGGTTCATTTTACAGAGGGGCCAGTCTGTGTGGACAGCTGCCAGTTCAGAAACACCCAGCAGTATCCAGGAGATGGACATGGTTTTTATTTCCTCCCAAAAAAACAAAAGCCAAATGGTCCATGAAGCTCTCGTGAGAAACATCAACATTGATTTTTCAGTCATGGGACCAAGAAAAGTGAAGCCTGCAGTCTCTTACATCTCTTTCCCTGTCCCTTTCCTCAAATCACAATAAATCTGTCCAGCCAGGCTGCCAGCAGCTGTGGGTGGAGGGAATTGATTTTCCCAAGAAACTTTAGACATCAGATTTCCATCTACGATTTGTGGTCCCACTCCATTGCCTCTCAACAGGATCCAAATAGGGCAAGAAGGGGAATGTGAACTCTTGCCTCTCAGTTCCTTAAATGTTCCCTAAAGCCAGAATTGATTATCAAAACCTGAAGTGGCCCCATCTTGAACAGCACCAGCACATGAGTCACGACAACACGAGCAGGAATGCCTGCTTTCCACATCCACAGCTAGTGGGAAATGGGAGATTTCAATCCTCTGGAATATTGCAGTCAAAACCTGGCACTTCATAAAACCAGTGAAATCCAATCTTTTTTTTTCTGGGTGAGTTCCGTCCAGATGAATCCTGGAGCTCTTAAGCTCCCTTCCTCAAGAGCTTTTGCTAAGAACATGTTTATTGTGTAAACACAGCAGTTTGGAAGGAAAAAGTATCTTCCCAGCTATTGAGGTGGAACTAAACAAGCCATTTGTAAGGTCTGGGAAAGCATCACAGACTAAAGACTCTCCATCCCCTTCTCCCACCCACACCATCAGTGACATTCACTGTGTAAATTATGTTACAGGACCCAAGGAAGATTTGTCACACAGACCCTTGGCTTACCAATAGGAACCATAAAGGTTGCCCAGAGAGGAAAAAGGAAATACAATAAATGGAAAACTGGCTGATAATGATTCAGTGCACAAAAGATTGAAAAGGTTCCATTTCCTGGTCTCTTCCTCTCTGACCCACAGAGGAATCACTGAATATCCCAAGGGAATCAGGAGGCTGAAAAGCAGTTGTGGCTTTTCAGGTCCCACCCCTGTTTTTCTGATGATTCCAAGAGACAGTAGAGCAGGATAAACTCAATTTCCCTCCTTTGCATAACCCTTAACCCTTGCCCATGGAGGAAGCCCATTAGACACTGATGATGTGTAGCCCATCAGTGGAATAATCTCATATATCCTTCCTGCTCAGAAATGGGCAGCAACTTCCTCACTCAGTTGGTAGGAGAGGTCCTGGAAATGTGCAAAAGCAGGAAACACTGAAATACAAGTGACACACAGATCTTTTCCTGCACCATGGAGAGCATCAGGCAGGGTGGGAGTGCTCATCACCTACCCAGGTACAGCCAGCAGAGACTGGAAATGATCCTGCTCCCTATCAGAGGGGCCTGGAAACAACATTATTGGTAGCTGAGGGGGCCTTTCCTGAGTCTGCTCTTCCCATGAAAAACACAAAGAGGAAGAGAAGAGGGAGGAAAGTTATAATGATACCTTTCCTGCACTGAGGTGAGAAGACAAATTCCATGCAGGTTTGTGCTGTGCAAATGTGAGCTCTCCTCTTCACTAAGAAAAGGCTCACAGCAGGCAGTGCTGCCACACACATTGAGAGCCTCTCAGCCTCTGCCTGCTTGGCTCAAAGCTGCTTTTTATTAACAAATGCAAATGTCTTTAAAAAAAAAAATTCACTTTTCATCCAAGGTTTGCAACTCAGATTCTTCCGCTCCTAAGCCCCAGCCAAATATAAAGCTGCTTTATAGGCAACTCTCCATATATTTGTTGTTTGTGCAGCTTTGAGCTTTCCAGTCCCACAGCTGCAGGACATGATTTTGAGTCATTTAAAACAAGCCTGGATGTATTTTGCCATTATTTTGAAATGCTAATGTGTCATGAACCCTGCTTGAAACTCCAGTGTGGTTCCTCCTTCTTATCAAACTCCTGGACAGGAATAACGCAATATTATCTTAACTGCTAATGCAATAATTGTATTCACAGATATATGAAGCCCAAAAGGAGATGTGTACTGAGCTTATTACAAAACATAGGGTGGTGCTCAGCTCTGAAGCAAGGTATGCAATAATTTCTGTGTTTCACCTCTGTGGATGAACACAATGTCCCTTTCATATGGAATATAAAGTCAGATAGCATGCAAAAACTAGAATGTTTGTTCCAAAGCTAGTTCATCCCCACCAAAGTACAGATTATGACACTTCCCCCACTTTTCAAAGCGATTTTATCAGTTGTCTCTCCATAAGGATGATGGGGAATTTAATGAGTTTGCCTAATCCATCCAGAACATCACCTAAAGCAGTTCCAGTAGCTTGGCATATCTCCCCTCTAGTCTTGGGAACCATTGGGTGAATCATATCCCAACCAAACCCAAATTATGCCAATCATTTCATGCTTTTCTTGAATGATGGGAGCCTGAGAAGTGGATACAAGAGTACAATGGGGGCCAGGTGGGTGCATTCCCACCCCTTTGCTGAGCCCAGGGGCAGAGGGGGAGCACAGCACCAACCTCAGCAGCAAAGCTGGTCTCCAAATTGCTCCTCTAAACTGAAGCAATTAAATGACCAAGTACTCTGAGGCTTATTTTCACTTAAAAGCCTCAAGTGCTTTCCTTGAAGTTGCAGTTCCCTTATGCTCACTTTTGTATAAACCTGAAACAGACAGGATTTGGTCAGTATTGAAGGAACACTTCCCACTTGGGGGATTTCACTTTCTCTCCTGCTGCCTGAGAAATAAACTCTTCCCAGAACAAGTCCTGGATGCTGCAGCTACTCAGTACCCAAACCTCAGGCAGAACCTCATCCTCCCCTGTAAGATAAGCAAGAGCAGTGATGAGCTCCTGGGTGCTGTGGAGCAACTCCAGACTGGGAATGAGAGGAGCCAGGCTAGGCTCTGCCTTGCCACACTCTTAAAAAAGGAGAAGAGGTTTTCCTTCACTTAAAAGTGCCCTGTGGGTGCTGATAAATACCTGGGTTCCCAGGGACTTCATCATTCCTCTTTTAGTTTAAGTCTCTGAACTACTTCCTCACTTTTACAAGTCTCTGAGAAGTGGAGCCTTTCCACATTTTGGGACTGAACCATCACCTTTCTTGAGCAAGGACTTGAGGCCTGGCAAGACTCCCACTGCTATCTATGAATCACCTGCATTTCCCACAGAAAATAAAAATTAAAAATCCCCAAACCATTTGCTGTATTCCATCACCACAAGTAAATGAGATCCATCCCACAGTGGAAGTGTGTGCACACACTTAAGCCTGTGTGTATACATCTCAATGAATGAAAATGCATCTCAGGAAATAAACACAATAGAAACCTTCTATTATTATAACTCTGTTTACTAACACCAGCAATGGGTTTTTCTGTGCTGGAAATATCACAGCACCACTCCTGCAAGGCACCTGGAGGTTACATCACTGTGCTTAGAGCACAAACTGATCAACTCAGCAAGGATCCTTTCTCTGGCCAGCTTTTGCAGTGACAGAAATATTCACCTTTGCATAGCAACTGCAGAATCAGCAAGGCCTGACAGTCCTGGAAGGAGATTCCCAGCAGCATCAGCAGTTGTGCTGCCTCCAGGCTCAGGTCAGACCTGGCATGGTATCACTGTCACCAGCAACAGCTATTTCTCCAGGCAGGACTGACTTAGTGGTGCTTATGGTGGCTGGTCTTATTTTCCCAGCTGAAACATGCTAAAACACACAAAATTTATAGCTGTTGCTGCTTAGTTCTACTCAGGTGCATGACTGCCTGTGAAAAGCATTCAGCTTTTGCAGCACTAGAACTCTCAGATTTTGTGAGTTTTTACAGAAAACACCTGATAGGATGTACTGATCTTCCATCTGTCATCACATTTCAGGCTTTACTGCAGACAGTGACAAAAAAACCACTCCAAAACACCCTGAATGTAATTTAGGTTTATGCACTGCCATCAGAACTAATAAGATCTTCTGACACTTCACTCTTTTAGGAGGAAAGCTGAGCCCTACATCTCTGTGGTTGGGCTGTCCATACAATACATTTAAAATATAACCAGGGTCATTAGTCTGAGGTTATTATTCCTGCTGATTCTAGCAGACAACCATTTGGTTGTATTTCCACAGATAAATCTTCAAACCCATTTAAAAATAAATAAAACACCAACAGTGCAAGAGGACTGCTGAGCAAAGACAAGCTTCTTGCAGCTGAATTCCCAGCTGCTGTTCCACCACTGGAAATTAATGTTCTCATAGGGCAGAAGGGCTCTGGGGTGGCCTCCAGACCAGAATCCTTCTCCCTACCTAACCTCCTGCAGCTTCAGCTGAATTCAACATGCATCACACCCTGTGATACCACACAGCATTGGTCACAAGTGCCCAAGAGGAGGAAATGCATAACTGCATTTCAGTTAATGCAAAAACAATTTTTCAGTCTACTTTAGCATGAAGGGCACTAATGGAATTGAAACTGTCAGATCACTTCTCCCAGGAAGCAGAGCAGGACCTCTTTGGATCACAGCAAATGAAATCCTCATTAGAGTCATGCTGACTCTAAAGCTCTGGGCCATTTGGTAAATAGGGAGCTTCATATCAGCAACATTTTCCAGTTAATGTAGGAAGAATTATGATGCAAAAATAAGTTTACATGCTGAGGGCCAGGTCACCATCTGTTTTTTGCTGACAAAGCTCTGCTACACTCCGTGCTGCTTGGCTGATTAACATCTGAGGGGACTCAGACTTGGAATAACCTTGAAATCCAGAGAAGGATTTCCTCATCCTGCCTTTATCAAACCCCTGCTGAAGTCAGTGGAGGTTTTCCTGTTGATGTCACTGTAATCCTTATTCATTATTTAAGTGGGATCACAATGCAGGGCACAAGCACACTTACCTATTTTTCTCCAGTTCCAAGACGAGCTCCTGGCCCTCTGCCTCTACTGTAACTTCAGCTCGGAGTGGATGCTGCGTGCAGGAGAGAGGGTGCCTGTTACTTGTGCATCATAATTAATCAAATTAACGTCCACAAATACAAACTGCTCCCCTGGAAATTGCAGCTGACCTCAAGCCACCCCTTGCCTTCCTCCCACTTCAGACCTGGAGTGACGGGGAAGGGAAGGGATGTGCCACAGTGGCTCCCAGCTCCAGGCACGCTGCTGCATCCCACAGCATGGCCAGGAGGCAGCACAGGCATCTGCTGGGATGCTGCACCTGAGCTAGAAACACCTCCTGGTGTCTCAGGAGGAATAATGTGCTCAGACAAGGCAACAAGTCCTGGTGCTGAAGCACTTGGAGGTGTAGTTGGATGGAAAGAGCTCCCTGCACGTCCCTCTCCTGTAGACTGTGCTCAGCACCATGGCACAGGACATCCCAGGCTGCCCCAGAGGTTGAAGAGTCAAATATCTGAGCTAGTTAACCAAAGCTTCCTTTGTTGTCACAGCAGAAAGCCATTCCTAGGAGCCTATTTCAGGACGAGAGGAATCGTGCCTCTTCCAGAGATTTTCACATCATTCCTCCACTCGCAGAAAGTGCCAGTAAAAGGCAGCAACAGGGTCCCTTGGATGCCTTCAGGCTCCAGCCACTGCACAGACAGTATTTCACAGCTGTTGTTGTGTTCATCCTGGGAAACCATGACAGCAGCTTTCTAGTGTGCTCAAGCACACAGCACAGCCCTGGTTTGCAATCTGCCTGCAGCTCCACAGCAGGACACAGGACAGCTGCCTCCCCAGGGGCTGCTGCTTTGAACAGAATGCACCCCAATTGCTTAGTGCAATGGCAAATGTATACACTAACCCCAACATAAAAAAAAAAAAAAAAAAGAAGAAGAGTCTTTCCAGAGACTGAAAGCCAAAGCAGAACCACTACCTAAAGTCAGCTGGGGTTTCCGAGTCTGAGTGCTTTCTTGTAAAGAAATGGATGAACAAATTCCCCAGAAAACAAGTAACTCATATTAATATAACAATGCACTTCTTATTCAGCTGGAAGAAAATAAATCATGAGGGCTGGTGAAATTATTAACCCATAGTATTTTCTAAATCAGTGTGGGAGGAGACTTTGCGGAACAGAACACTGAAAGTGAAATAACACAAGGCTAACTGAATGGGATGTTCTATCAGCCCAGAGATATGCTCACCTGCCATTTCATCAAATATAAATGTCTCTTTTCATCAGCTCCTATTCTGGGTTTTGCTCATCCTTCCTTCAGTTTACAGGATGTGGCACCAGACCCACGCAGATGATGCAAAACAGGTTAATACATTTAGGATATACAATAAGAGATAATTGCAAGAGGCAGAGTTTCTTTTACTGAATCACAGGTGCTCAGTTCATCTCAGGGCAGGTCTGTGTTTCACTAACATGAAAGCACTGGAGGTTGCCTTGCCATAGCTGAGGGTCTCCATCACCACAAAAGTCTCTTCACAAAGGTTGTGCAAACATCATTATTATTAATATCACCCTCCCTTCTCCTTCAGTAATCCCACTGCTTCCAAGTCCATCAACTGCTCTGTAAATGAAATATCCCAGCTGTATAGAAGCTTTGCTAACACTCATTTCAGAGCCAACAGGAACTTGCCTGAAACAAACCAAGTGCGACCCCTGAGACCCAGCAAATTTGTATAAGGGGAAACGCTGTGCAGATGTATTTGCATCAGTACCAGTAACAGAACTAAAACTTGCAGGCAGCATTGCAAGGGAATTAAGACCATGAGAGACTGATTGTAGCTATTTTGTGTGTGTAATATGACACAATGGTAAGTTTTTAGAGAGTCTCATCATATGGAAAAGTTTATTTATTGATAAACCCCCAAATAACACCACTTATATTCAAGAAAAATGCCATGTCCCTATAATGCCGTAGCTTCCCCTTTTTTTTGGTTCACAGTGTAAAGAACACCCTCTGGACTTTCCTCTTTCACTTGCTCATGCAACTGCAATTACTTCTTGATTGCAGCAACAGTAGGTCTGGGAAGCGGAACTGTGTTTTGTGTTGGATGTTGCCTGGACATCAGTGATTGTCAGAGTCTGGAGACTATTGACACATCACTTCATCCATCCCTGTAACAGCAGCAGGGCTGAGATCTGCACTAACACAGTATCTAAGCTACAGCCAAACTGAGCTGCTGGCTGACTTTTCTCACCTGGTGGAGCACCCTCACAGGTGGGATTCACAGAACCAGAGAATGGTTTGGGTTGGAAGGGATCTTAAATATTCTCTTGTTCCACCACTGTGCCAATGGGCTGGATCAGCTTCCACTAGGAAAGGTGGCTCCAAGCCCCATCCAACCTGTTCTTGCACACATCCAGGGATGGTGCCTCCACAGCTCATCTAGGCAACCTGTTCCAGTGCCTCACCGCCCGCACAGTCAAAAATTCCTTCCTAATATTTAATCTAAACCTGCTCTCTTTCAGCTTAAAGCCATTCTCCTTTGTTCTGTCACTCCATGCTCCTGTAAAAAGTCTCTCTCCAGCACTCTAGTAGCTCCTTTAGGTACTGAAAGGTGCTACAAGATCTCTCCAGAGGCTCCTCTTCTCCAGGCTGAACAACCCCAACTCGCTCAATCTGTCTTCATAGCATAAATGTTCCAGCTCTTGGAGCATCTTCACTGCTCAGCCCTGGCCTGGATCTAACATCAATGTCCCTCCTGTGCTGGGGATCCCTGACACTACCTGCCCAGAGCAGAGGGTCAGAATCCTCTCCCAGGTGACCTGCTGGTCACGCTTCTCTTGATGCAGCCCGGGACACAGATGGCTTTCTGGCCTTATCTCCTCCTACAGCAGATCATTCTTTCCCCAAACGCCACTGATTGTAAGGCCCTGCTCCCCTTTCTCAGACACGGATGAGGTAGATACAGATCGCAGCTCTAAGGCATGGCAGAGGCCAGGGTGGATGCAGTTCCCAGATGCGCCAGCCAGCTCGCACAGCCTTTCCTGGCATCTGGAGGAGCTGCGGCAGCTCCTGGCTCATCCCCGCGGCTCATCCGCACAGCTTCACAAACCCCAAAGGCGCATCGCCAGGTCCTGAGCGACCCCCGACATCCCGCCTGCCCCTGGAAAGGCAGATCTGCAAGCACAACAGAAACCAAGCGCTGGGCGCGACCTACCTTGGGGCTGTCGGGGCCAGCCGGGGCTGCCCAGCGCGGCACCACCACCTCGGGCTGCAGCTGCACCTCCGCGGCCGCGGCTGCGGGACAAGAGCAGGGCTCAGCATCCCGCCGCTCCGCACCCCGGGCTCGGGCAGTGCTAAGCCGAGGCGGGAGAGGAGAGGGAGCTCCGTGCTCGCTGCAGGAAAAGCAGGAGGATCCCCCAACCCACCCACCCACCCATCCATCCATCCATCCATCCATCCATCCATCCTCCCACCGTCCCTCCCCGGGCGCTCCCGCAGCCGCCGCTCCAGCCCCGGGCCGGGCACCCCTCATTCAGACCGGGAACCCCTCATTCAGGCCGAGCACCCCGCACTCACGGGGCGGCGGCCACAGCAGCAGCAGCAGCAGCGAGAGGGCGATGCCGCAGAGCAGCCCCCGGCCCCGCATGGCTCCGGGCACGGACCGAGCTCCGCCGCCGCCGCCTCCCTATAAACCCGCCCGGCTCCGCCTTCCCTCCCACCCCTCCGCGTCCGCCCTACAGCCCCTCTCTTCTGTTCTCTCCTCTCCCTCTCCCTCTCCTCACCGCGGGATGCTCCCCGCTGCTCTAGCGGCTCTGCCCGGCGGCAGGGATGCGCTGGGCTCTGTCCCCGCTCCGCGGCAGGGCAATCCTGGCACCTCCCTGGGGCTCTTTCTGCAAAACCTCCCCTCCAGCGCCTTCGCCAGCACGGAAATCCAATTGTGCCTCCAAAGCTAGGCGAGAGGGGAGAGCTGGGGGAAGGAAGGAGAGGCTGAAGAGTTGTTTATTTATTTGTTTGCTATATTTATGTGCAGTTTTATCGTAGCTGAAGCCTTGGTTCCAGAGACATCCTAAATCTTTCCACTCCTGGGAAATGCATTACTCCTGGATAGCTGAAGGGATACAGGATAGATTTTTCTGTGCCTGTATATGCAGAAGCAAAAGGATGTTCACTGCCTCTCTCCCCTGGTGGTCGATGGAAGGGCCAGGCTTGACGAAGGGCTTGGAAACATCCACAGCTCATCTTCCCGGCGCTGCCCTTCAGGGATATCCACTCACTGCCATGAGGCTCCCAAAGGAGCATCCCTGTCTTCTCCTGCACCCCTCAGGGCTGAGCCATGGCTTGAAGCACACACATCATGGTGCTGTAGAAGCTCTTTGCACACTCTGAGCCCACAGAAAGCAACTGCCTGCCCTGTGTCAGTGAATCCCAGCCAGCTCAGCTGCAGCCCCACTCAAAGGCTGACTGACATGGATTTTTATGGGGTCAGCTCCGAGTGGCAGGAAATGCCATTACCTCTTAGCCATACTCTTCAGACAGACATTGATCTGCCTTATCCATTCAACCCTTTCCATTATCCTCTATACTTAGAGTGTCTGTGTAGGTGGACCACCAGGGAAATGAGAAATGGGGAGATTTTGCACCTGGATGGGTTTCAGTAAATCAGGCTGATAGGAAATGAATACTCCCTTTAAAATAAAGGTTTGCCAGATAACAGTAATGATTTTGTCTCTTGTCCAGAGGATTATTTATGACATTGAAACCTCTAATCTCTCTGAAGATCTGAAAGGTCTTTGCTGGCTCCTGCCATGGTTGCCCAAAGGAAATGTGACCATTTCCATTTGCAAATTCCATTTTGGTTCACGGCTCACATGTCCCCTTTTTCCCCCCACAATTCACACCCTCAACCTCTGTGAAGGACAGTTTATTCCTGGTATCACCCTGGCAGAGGAAAGTCAGGGCACTGTAGGGACACCTAGAGGGAATAATCAGGGTGAAAGGGCCATAAATGACATTTTAGCTGACTGACAGAGAGGTCATGAATTTTCATGAGACAACCAAATCTTGTTGTTTCCAGAGCAAAAATACAGTGGCAAAATTTCAGCTCTTTTCTAATCATATGGAATATCCTGAAGGAAAATCTTGATTTTTTTTCCCCTGTGAATTCCCCCATTTATTTATAGCTGCCTATAATATAGGAGAAAACAATGGCACTATTGTGCATGTCTATATTATGAATAAGTAAAAATGCAAGCCAAATTTAGACACAAATTTAGCTACTCTGCTTTCATCCCAGCATAAAATTTCTGTCTCCCCAAAGGAAAAAAAAAAACCACTTTGATGAGTATGCTTGCACTAAAAGATTGTTACAAATCCTCTCAGTACAACAAATCTTCACAGGGACTGCCTCATATATTTCTCTAAAAGACCAGCTAAAAAAAGCACAAAATGGAATAAAAGTAGCCTTATTTTAAGATTAGTAAAATATTTAGGCCAACAACTATTTGTTTGTGATTGTTTTCAGCATTCAAGTATCATAAAAATAAACTATGTGCAATATTTGCATTTGTTATATAGTGATATTTTTATCTTTGGACCTTGGTAATATGAGAATTGATATCTTAATTTATAATCACCAGAAAGCCCCTGTATAAAAATATAACAACAGGCTGTGCAGTGGTTATATATAGGTTTATCTATATATATATGATGTATCATTTACATTACTGAGACACTGTACCATGAAAGTTTCAGGATGTTTTAGCCTTATTAACAGAACTCAGATGTTGTAACACTGCCTCTGGCACAGGGTGAGTCAGATCCTGCCTGTGCCCACCTCTTCAAAAGCTCTTCCCGAAGTCAGTGGGACATTCACAGAACTAGGTCAGACTTCTGGTTATCTAAGAATCACCCAGGCTCAGACTCATTTCCTCCAGGATCCAAACGGCCTGATTAAAAGTATCAGCTGGGAATTTTCAAGTCTTTTCTGTTCCCTCATCTCTTACCTCCCCCGTGGCCAAGGCATGGAGCAGCAGCTTCCATGCAGCACCCCAGAGCAAGGGTCCTTCATCAGGCTCAACAATGAGGTGTTTCAGCCTCCCCAGGGCACAACTGATGACAGAGCTTTTGCAGGGGATGTTCTGCACTTGCTTGATAATTTTCAAGATGATTTAATGCTATCGTTAGCTGGAGAGCAAAAGATGATGATTCTCCTTTTATATTCATAGTGAAATAGGAATTAGGCACCTTGAAGGAAATTGAGCTAGAGAGGAGAACACCTGTTCAAGAAACAGGCTTGAGCAGAGAATGACTAGGATGTGTATCAGAACTCAGTGATATTTCACTGGAACTCTCTCTTCAGAAATAGGAAAGGTTGGGGAACAAAGTGCTCTGAAAAGGCTCCTTGCTGACACCGAAGGAAATGTTACCCAGAATCAAAGTCTTAGCAGGAGAAGGGAGAAGACTGTCCTGCCTAACCTCTGCATGTCAGACACTCTCACTGATGAGAGAAATGTCATGACTTTGGCTGCCTTGAGCGGAATGTGAAATCTCCCATCTTACAGAACATTCTTCTTGTTCAGATCACTCGAAATGATCAAAAGAGGGAGGCTGTGAATCCGTGAGGGAAACTGGAGATTTAACAACGTACTCCTTTACCCTGAGTCTTCACACTTGAGAACAGCTTCAGCTGACCCAGAATACTCTGTTTGGCTTTGGTTTTCCACCACCCATGAGGACAGCAGGGACATTTGGAAGGGCCATGGAGCAGCTGTCCTGCCAAAGAGGGAGAAGTGCTGTAAGATGATCAGGAGCAAGACAAGGGCTTGTCCCAATGTGCTGATAGCAAAAGGGTATCCAAGCACTCCCTGTGCTTCTTTTAAAGGGTGGGTCACTGCTGCCACTTTCTTCTAAGACTTTTGCTTCATTCCTACAGGCAAGTGAACTGCAGACACATCTCTTTAACTGTATTTGCACATGAGAAACACTGCCTGCAAACTTCTCCAACACAACAGTGATTATACTGAAGTAGTTCATTCTCGTAAGAGAAGGGAAACGGGTATAACAGCACAAGGGCTTTTAAAAACATCCAATCCATAAAACTGTCCAGTAACTTTGGAGAAGCAAGTTGTCTCTGTAAATGGAGGAAAACTTTGTACAGAAAATCCGCATCTGTTCTTCAAGCTGAGAAGGATGCAAGGTGTTTCTTAGTTTAGATTAAGGTAACTTATTAAAATAATTCTAAGAGAGTAGAACATGTGTCCCAGTGTGTCCCATGTCTTATGTCCCAATTGCCCTGTGCACTGCCATGAAGGCTTGCAGGAGGGCACAAGATCACCAAAGGACTCGTTCTGCCTATGCTGGGCTAGTCTGGTCACATCACACATTGCAAAAGGAGAAGTAACACATACTTGGCACTTCAGGAATGTGCATTTAGGAGAAGATTGTGAGCTGAAAATGACTTAGAAATGGGAACCAAAAACCTCTTCTATCATGATTTCCCAGCTGCAGGGCTGCCAGACGATTCTCAGGGATGATGCAGAGGAAGCCAGGTTTGAGTGGGTTGTTTGTATTATTTTCACTTCTGTAGACAAGACATGAGAGCCTCCAAGAGCCTCAGCTGAGGGCTGGCTCCAGTGACACAGAGCTGCAGACACAGATCCCTAACCACCAGTCCAGGACATCAGCTTGAGCTGGGAGGGAAGAAGGGATCACCCTTGCATTTAGCTTCCCATTAGCATATCCAGGATGTGTTAAACCAGTCTTCTCTTCCTCAGAGCTTGGTAGAATTAAACAGAAGAGTTGTGTACCATTCTAGATTCTAGTGCATTGAAATATGTCTGATACCTCACAGTGTATAAAAAGAAAGATGGGAGAAGAGGGAAGTTACATCTAGAGAATGATCCCATGAACAGCTGTTTAATACCCCAAAACATACTTGTGGAGGAATTAGTACATTTGGCCACATGCATTCCTGCAGGCCAGATCAGCTTTCAATGAGAATTTAGAAATGAACAGGCTTTTTCTACTATTTATAAGACTTTCCTCTTATCCAACCAGCTCATCAGACTCTTCAAAATGACCCGTGCAACTTACTAAAGCTACCTGGCTTTCCCATTAAACACTGAATGACTGAAATGACTGAAAAAGTGCTGTTGAGGAAAACATTTATTTCCCATTCTATATTACCTCTCTGTATTCTACTTTGTTTTAAAAATTACAATACTTGAAAAAACTTTACTTCCTCTTCTTCATCACTATCAGTTACATTGACAATGTAGGTGCTGGAGGGAGTAGATGGGGGAGATGGCAAAACCTCCTCTACCACTTCCACGTCCAGCTGTGGCAGGGGGCTCAAAACTTGCTCCTCACTGCAGCTGCTCTGACAGGGCAGAATCTCAGGGCTCTCACAGACATGCTGGTTCTCACGTAGCCTCTCGTCTGAGTACGCCCTGAAACGATAGTCTTCATCCACAGTGGAAAATATCACCTCCTGCCTTTGGTTCCTCTCTTCATAAAAGCCAAAGCACTGAGGCACTGAGCTGGAGAAATTCCCGTAGCCAAACGGAGCTCTGAGCGGGAATGTGCTGCAAGGAAAGAGGTTCAAAGGTGGATTTCAGAAATGCAGGGCTGCACAAGGACACTGGTGTTCTGTGCTACTCATCCTGTTTTTTAAAACATGCAAACTTTAAAACTATGCCTAATTTAATCACTAGGACCATAGAAGAGTCATCCCGATTCCATATCTGTGCATAAGTATCTCTTCAACCTCATATACACATGACCTTGCTTTGAGAATAAAGATAAACCCCACTGTATTTATCAATAAAATAACATCATGGATAAACCAGCCTGCTGTGAGTTAACCAACATACTCAGATGAATAAAGCAAAGCATCACAAATCAGTTTGTGTAATTTCTGTATGCCAAAATTTGTGACAGACCTGGGGTAAAATGCTCTTATTTATAATTTTTAGTGAGCTCTTGCATCCATTACACTGTTATCAATCAGGACAGGGAATTCTTGTGCCCAATACGTGGTTGTCAATGTTAATATTTAAAGAATGCCCAGTGATAAATTTTTTAAAAGTAACCACATAGTAGATTGCAGGAAGTTACTACATCAAATGGAACTGTATTCCTCCAGTGGCAGATGCTTGAATTTTTATTCTGATGCAGAATGACACAGGGATTGTAATTTACAGTGTTTTAGAGAAATTCACTACATTGTGAAGAAAACAAAATATCTAAAGATGTAATAGAACTCTACAGTGATGACATTGTAAAGACATTGATACAATATCTATTGAAATTTCAAGGGGACCATTCATCATTCCGATCTAATATTTAAATTTGTATTGCACCTGCACTTTCAGTTCAGAAATCATGATTCTTGTATGCAAGAAATGAGTTTATAGGACAGTGAGCTTATAAATCATTGTATTAGACCCTGGCATTAGCAAAGCTGGCAGCCTTCAGAAATCCATTAATGTGTGAAATCAGAAAAGGCTTTTATGCTACAAGAACACTCTTCTCTCTCAGAGGCCTCACAAGACTGTCTCATTTCAGACATCAAGGGCTGAGCAAAGTTCATTTTTAGCAATTTTGGGAATATGTCTCCTGTGTTTCTTTAAAGGACTGCAAAGAATAAAAACATCTTGTATTGCACTTATCAGCTCATGAAGTTCTGAGCTTGATGGGTCATCATTAGCCCTAATTAAAGACCAGTTGGTTGTATTGCCAAAGGAACACACTGGTTGCTGATACTAATGAAAATGAGCAGTGTATAAACAGGAAAAAATTAAGTCTAATAAGCATAATACTTTGCACAGTCATGAAAGGAAAATGATGCCTTATAAGCAATAAGCATCAGTAGGGCATCAGATAACTTGTGTTTGAGTTGCCACCTGCACCAGGGCACTGGTGCTTCCTGTGCATGCTCAGCTCAGCAAATACCCACAGGACACAACATCTGTTAGCCTGGAAATTCTTTGATTAGGGGATCTCTGACTGACTGCTCAGAGACTGAAAAGGAAGAACTAGAAATTACTACTTACACAAGAGTTCTGCAGGCACTTCTCACCAGTTGGGTTTCAGAAATATTAGCAGTTATAGCAGCTGTAATCATGATACCCAGGAGACATCTTCAGGACACACCTACATTAATTCTATCTGACCATTTTCAAAATATATTTACATTATCTCCACCTAATGCTCTTCTGCTGAAATCAACTGCACTTAGACCCCTAAAGTGGAAAGAAGATACTTCTGTTTCCCATGGCCTTGGGAGTGCCAATTACTGCAATAGTTCTATGGAGCCTTCAATAACTGGGCATGTATTACGAGCAGCCTGAGGCCAGGGGGTCTCACCACACAGCAGCTACAGCAAGGTAAGAGCTCCTTTCCCCCTGAATGCTCCACCTGCTTTCTGCCTTTCAGCATTTGCTCTTACTGGTATTGAAATGGTTTCATTACCTTGAGGGGAAACAGCGAGGTCCAGGTATAAAGGAAGGGTGGCAAAATGGAAACTGAGGAGTTCCTCCAAACAGACTGGCTGGCTGTCCAACAGGAGCAGACACATAGGCGGGTGAGGGAATAAAAGGGGTAGCCTGGGGAAGAGCTATGCCTCTGGGAAAAACAGAAATCCCTGGCATCTCACTGTTGGAGACAGAAAATCTGCCACTGGTGCTGCTGATGTTACTTGGGTTTCTGCTGCTGAAGCTCTCAGCGAAAACGGGCGCAGGTCTCTTCAGGGAGAAATTGAGCCCAGGTGACACAAAAGCTTCTGTCTGAGCAGGTTCTGCAAAGTGCTGTGATGAAACTACAGGGTGCAGGGGCAGGGTTGGGACTGCAACAGCCACTGATGTGCTGCTTGCAGCCGTGGTCTGGAAAAGAGTCATGGGCCCAGCATGTTGAATGGAAGAAGCTGGCAGACGGATGGCAGGAGACTCACCTTCAGGGAAAGAAATAGTTATTTATCAGACAGGAATACAGAGCTCCAACAAACAGCAGCATAGCACACCGCAGCATTTCTGGCAATGGACAGAACAATTTCTTTGCAATCATTTCCCAGCAAGTCATGTGTCACCTAATGTGTTCTGACAGGTGGGTTTGGTGCCCACATATTAAAGTTTCCTTCCACAGAACCTCAAGGAAGGAAGTGGCTAATGTAGGGCTGTGGGTCTGGTGAAGGCTATGTCTTGTCCTTCAGTGCCTGAAGCTCAGATCTCACAAGTCTGCTGAGCTGAATTTGTAACAAATCTGTGTGGTGAGGAGCCTAAAACACCCTAATCTCCAATAAAAACACTCTGATCTCTAATATGTTTCCTTATTTCACCAATGAATGTACCCACTAGACAATTCCCCTTTAAAATGTTTTGCAGAGCACAAACTTCAATGTACACTTTCTAATCACACCTCATCAACAGGGCTGCCTTTATAGGGAAAGATTTCAAAACACATTGCATAAGAGTTTTCAAACATCACTAACTCAAAATTTTACCAGAACAAAGCTGAGTGGTCTTTTTTAATATCTCCAAGTATTACCACTCAGCATAATCAGGCATTTCATTTTCTTGTCTCATTGTAAAGAAAGCAGCCCTTGTCAGGATGCTTAAAGGGGAAAATGCCATTTCCTGGATCTGAGTTACTTGCTGTTGAAATCCACTACCCATGTACTCACAGAGCCAGAGCTCTTTCACTAAGGAATATGCAGATCAGCTCTTACACTGGACTGGGGGCTCTCACACTACACCCTATTTCACTGCCAGTATGGACTTTTTGTGACCCTTCCAGTGTATCTGTGAGATGGAGACCAAACCAGGAAAAGAAACAGCTGCAGCTTAACAGCTTAAGTAGAAATAAAGTGTTGGGCAATAGCCACACCTTCTCTGGGCAACCTATGCCACGGCCTTGCCACCCTCACAGCAAAGTGTTTCTTCCCAAAATCTAATCTAAACCTACTCTCTTTCAGTTTGAAGCCATAACTGCCCCCTACTACATGCTCTTGTAAATATGAACTCCTACTAGAATACGTAAATTCTGAATTTTCAAAATAATTCACTACTGAAAACTCACAGACTGGATGTCCAATTCCGTTCTTAACACTGGAGTTGACAAAAGAGTAAGTAGGTGATGAGAAGGGAAGGGTGCCAGCTGGATTTGTAGTGATGGTGCTCTGGGAAGTGCCCGAAAATACAGCAGAGCCAGGTGGTGGAGAACACTTCTTTTTGTTTGGCTGATAAACCCAACCTGTCAGAGATGAAAAAAAGATGCAGACATCCAATATGTTTGATTCTTTATCTAAAGCTATGTTATCTTTCATTCTGAAGGATCTGAAAAGACAAGTCCAAAACCTGCTCCTACAGGCAATGGCAATGTTCCATTTGTTTTGGTGAGCTGGAAATAGGGGATTTTACTGCTGATGGAAACGAAATAGGAATATTTGGGAATTGTTGAAATGTTCCCAAGTAGTACCTGCTTGTGGGACAAAGAAATACAGAACAGTGGGCAGTGATGTGGCCCAGCTGAGGAAAGCACATTAAGGAGAACACTCACTGTACAATGGGCTTTCAGTGTGGAAAACACCACAGCTATTCAAAATGTGGATCTTTCTGCATTGTTTCCTTAACCTCTTAAGTCTCACATATGTCTGCAGGTTACAAGATATAACGGAAAACATGACCCACTAGGAACCCTGGATAGATTTTGGAAGAGTACATTTGCCTTTGCTTGACAACATTAACCAAACACTAACAAACATAAAAGTATATTATAAATATATATATTTATATATTTTAAATAAATTCCATTGGGATAAATGAAATTTTATATATATAAATATATAAATATATACATATATACATATATACATATATAAATATATAAATATAAAGATATAAATAAGAAAACTGAGCAGCTTAGTTTTTTATACACATTAACTGTTAATGCAGCTTTAAAGAAACACTTTTTTTTCTTTTTTTTCTGAAGGATGCAAGGGCAGAGGGAGAGTGATACTCTTTTCCTTTTTTATGACAGATTAGACAGGATCATAAAGTAGCAGCATTATGACAACAGAGAGAGAAGGGATCATGACACCTGGTATCTCAACAGCTTTTTAAAAATGTTCAATGTACAAAAGCTCTGTTATCTTCTGGAGAAATGAATTTTTCTTAACAAATGGCTGAGAAATAACATCTTCCACACCATTATTTGGGAACCCCAAGTCTACATGTTGAAGAATCCCACAGAATACAATGCTGTTTGTGCTTCCTGTGACATTTCCCTTTCCTGCTCTCATGGAATGGATGCATGTGTCACCACAGGCCACCTGGGCAGCTCTCTCTGGAGCAAGGAAACTGATGCAAGCAGGCCATGTTCATAACAAACTCACTCTCTGGCCATTAGAGTACGAAAGCATTCAGAAGAGCTGCTGTAGCTGTGGTGTTCTAAGCACCATCATTTTGGACGCTTTAAAAAACTAAAATGGTTTCAGGTACACAGAAGGATTATGCGCTTGAGATATTTGTAATTTTTTTTCTATCACCCTTGCTTGTTATAATGCAAGAGATCGATTTTCCAAAAAGCCTTGCCCTTCTAAAGCATTCAGGTAAATAAAGAAGATGTTTACCAGGAAACTCCTCCCTGTGCCTCAGTTTTATTTTGTTAGCTTCCTCGTAATAGGGCTGCTTCTGCTCCTCAGTGAGCTTGCTCCACTCCAGGCCGAGCTGAACGCTGATCTCTGCATTGTTGGCTCCTGGGTTGGCTTTGGCCACAGCAGCTCGGTGGATCCTGGCCCACACCATGAATGCGTTCATGGGACGCTTCACACGGCCACTTTTGGTCTTGCTGAATGGAGTGTCAGGCATCCCTGTGCAACAAGGCAAGGAAAGATCATCATCTTCCAGGGAATACATGCAATGTGACACCCAGAGGATATTTGGCAACAGCATCACTAGGGGTTTGGGAGAGATGGAACTCAGTACACATTTGGAGAGCAGTTTCTACGAAATAACTAAGGCTGAGAATCCTCCACTGCCCTTCACTGAGTCACTGCACAAGGAATCAGTTGCCTGGCTTTTGTTACATATAATTAAAAAAAAATAGAAGAAACAAACACGGGACTGCTAACACACTAGTTCAGATTTCAGTTGGCTTGCTTTCCTATGAATTTATAAACTAAACATTACATAGCGGAGACCACATCACTGCAAATTTGCTATCCCCACCAGAACAATGTATCCAAAGCCCTAAGGATGCAGGGACTAGGACGGTAGAGCTCTTTAGTCTCACACCTGTGCAGTCCCTGCCATCTCAGCCAAGGTTGTTGCTCTTTTGGATTTCTACTTGGGTTTTGCTGTGTTGGTTTGTTTTTTGTTTTTTTTTCTTTTCTTGGATTTGGACACTCATTTTGTTGGAGGAACCTTTGTTGGAGTCATTTGTGTTCCCAAATGACTGTCACATGATACATGGCTTTGGCTCTTTGTAAACACAGGCTGCACTCAAACTGAGCTGGCAACATGATGAATCCCCAGGCCCCTTAAAACTGATCCCTGAGCAAGCAATTTCCTCTCTGGAAAAGGTTTAGAAGTTAACTCTTTCACATCATCAATAAAGGGGAAAAGTCATTAAGACCTTACTTAAGAAATTAATTTTGAAAGTCTAGATATTAAAATAAAAATAGCTTCTAATGCAGATGTTTCAAAATGCTCTTCATTTAACATGTCCACATTCTCTCAGAGCAGTGTACCAGTACTTTGTAGCTTTAAAAATCAAGCAGATTCTTGACCTTAAAACTGCAATCACAACTCAGTGCAGTTCTGAACACTGTTCTAAGGGGTTTTCTGCAGACAGGGAGCAAATGGACAAAACTGCATTGATTGTAACAAACCACTATAGAACTCTGTGCTCCAGTGCATTTGTGTCTTATGCTTTGCAAGAGGGTTGTGCTAAATCCAGCCTATCCAAAGGGATGGTTCTCTAACTTGACTTGTGTTCTCCTGCCTGCTAACCTGTCACCTGTGTGCCACCTTGCAAGCTCTCTCACCGTAATACCTGAGTCCGAGGGTAGGACTGTGAGGGGAATGTTTTTCGTTTCAATCTTTGGACGCTGCAGTAGAGGCTGCAACTGAACTGGCATTTGTTTTATTGGCACTTGTTTTACCGGCACCGGAGCCACATGCATCAGCTGCGAGGGCAGAGAGCCTTGGAGCTGTACGTGAGACCTCGAAGGCAAGGACTGAAACAAGACCGGGATATTCTGATCTTGAGGAGAGTTCCCAAGCTCGCACAGGGATCCAGCCGGAGCATCGCTCTTCTCCACCTTCATTGGGCGGGTATCAAAGGCCACGCTGGGTCGCTCCGTTTGGACAGCAGCTGTTCTCCAGGGCTTACTCCCACTTTGCTCCAGGACCTTCTCCTCGTTCTGGCGGTCACCGCTGCCCCTTTCGTGGTCCCTGTCTCTCCGGATGGCGCCGCGGGCCTCCTTCTCAACCGCCGCCGGAGCCGAGATGCACCTGCCCTTCTTCGCCGCTCCTTCGCTCAGCCCGGGCCGGCTCGGGTGCTCCTGCACTTGGACACGCAGCCCCCCGAGGGGACCCATGACCTCCCTGTGCCTGGGCGGCGACGCGGGGCTCGCCCGGGCGCGGAAGCGGCAGTGTCGGACCCTGCGCTCCATCGCTGCGCTGCCGCTCCCCGGCCGCCGCCGCCGTTGCGCCAACGCTCCCCGCGGCCCCGCGCCGCCGGCGCGCACCGAGCCCGCATCCCGCACCAACCGCGGGGCGCGCACCGAGCCCCAGCCCCGCCGGTTCGGTCGCGCTGTCCCCCCGTCCCGCGCCCGCCGCTGGGTTCGCCCCGACCGCCCATCCCGCGCCCGTCGCTCGGCGCGCTCGCCCCGGGGCGCACGTGCCGCTAGACCAAGCTCCGCGCCCCGCGGCAGCCGCGGGCACCGCTGCCGGAGCCGCCCCACGCTCCGCCCGCCGCTTCCCCCCGCCCTCCGCCGCACCACCGAGCGCTCCTCCGGGCCGCCCAGAAGGGCTCGGCGCGCCTGTCGCAGGGCGCTTGGCGCTTTCCGCTTCCGCGCCGGCCATGCTGCGCTGCTGCCGGGCAGCCGCGGCCATCGCTGCCCGCTGCGCTCCGCGCTCCCCGCGCTGCCTCGCCATGGCCAAGAGCAAGTTCGAGTACGTGCGGGACTTCGAGGCGGACGACACGGTGCTGCCCAACTGCTGGATCGTGGTGCGGTTGGACGGCCGCAACTTCCACCGGTGCGGGCAGGGCAGGGCCGGGGCTGTGCGGTGCGGGGACCCGCGGGTGCGGGTTGGGAGCGCTGGGCTGTTCAGGGGAGAGTCCTGGATGTGCCCTGGTTGTGCTGGGCTGTTGTTGCCTGGCTTGTGTAAGTCCTGCTGGTGCGGGGTTAGAGATCCTAGAACCCCCCCGGTCCCGGTGAACCTTCACTCGGCCTCTCCAGGGCCGAGAGCCAAGGAGAGTCACCTCTCCTTGGTGGCATTCACCTTCCCGCGGGATAAATGGAGCACGGTTCCCCCGGCTGGTCGGTGACACAGGTTCTCTCTGGGATATGATCTCTGGTTTTGGTAGAGCTCTCGAGTTTTGACGAGTTTATTGATGATGTTGTCCTTACTGGGCTGAGTATTCAAGACAGCCTGTGAGAAAGGGAGTTTACAGAAAGTAGTATTTGTTACCCATTTTCAGTTAAAATACATAAACCAGCTGATTTGAAAGACTGGTTAGGGTCAGATGCTGGTGGGAAGGAGAATGGGTTATCCAGAGTGGATAAGGAGGGTTTTTGTTACTGTTTTTCATACCTGGAAGGAATTCTTTCGCCAGTGTTGACAGGATATGGGAAATCAATATTTCTATAAAGCAAATATGAGGAAAATGAATGGGTTAGCATTTTTAGTAGCTTTTAAAGGGATTCTTGTGTTTGCTTTGAAGGTTTTCTGAGCAGCATGAATTCAAAAAGCCAAATGATGACCGTGCTCTTCAGCTGATGACCAAGTGTGCCCAGACAGTGATGCAAGAATTGGAGGATATTACTATTGCTTATGGACAGAGTGATGAATACAGTTTTGTTTTCAAAAAGAAGAGCAGGTGGTTTAAAAGAAGAGCAAGGTAACAGCTGCTTTGGTACTGAAGTGAACTTGTTTTTAACGTCTGTAATTCCTCTTTAGATTTGCCTTTACCTACACACAGAGGTTAGGAGGAGGGCTGGTGCTTACACTGCAGTTAGTTCAGGTTTTTCATGTGGATTCTTTACATGTGATCTTTCAGGAAAACATGTTCAGTAATACAGAGCTTTTAAAAAAATTTGGTAAAACAAAAATTAGAAACAAACATTCCTTCAAGAAAATGTTACATTTTCCAAATGCTTGTGCTTGATTCTCAGTACTTGTGTTGTTCAAAAGACTCTATGCCATTGTTCATCCTTTTGGCCACTATTTAAGAAATTCTACTCTCCCCTAGAATTATCACTACTGATACCTCAGATAACCACAGATATATAATCACACTCATGTATTTCTTTCTTTTTTTTCTCTTGTTCTGTGTTTGCAAGTAAGTTCATGACTCATGTGGTGTCCCAGTTTTCCTCAAGTTATGTGTTCTATTGGAAGGATTACTTTAAGGACCAGCAGCTTCTGTACCCACCAGGATTTGATGGACGAATTGTGTTGTATCCCAGCAACCAGAATTTGAAGGACTACCTCAGCTGGAGGCAAGCAGATTGTAAGTGTTCCTAGAAAACAGAGATTTGTGCAGTTGAGTTCACTTCCTCTGAACAGAGCTGCTCTTTCTGCCAGTGTGTTTGTATTCAAAATTGTCAGGGAAAGAACAGCAGGTAGAATGGTAGTTTTCAATAATATTACGATTGTTCTGAGTTTTGTATGGCTACAGAAATACTGGCTGAAACATGGAGCATCCAGGCTGCAACTAAATTTATTGCATCCTGAGAGTGAGTTCAGCACAGGAAATAATAGAACTGCTAATTAGAATTAATAAATTAATTTTGATATTCAGAGTTGGCTTAGCCAACGTAGTCTTCTTTAATGAAGAGATGTAAATATTCAAATTCACAGCAGGTAGCAATCAAAAGTGCTGAATATTCCATGCTAGAACAGACCACTGGATTTTCTGTCTAGACCTTTGCCTAGTCCCTGTTGTCAAATGAAGATAATTTACATTATACATAACACCCTTCACCCTCTGCTCTGCCTTTTTCAGTCATGATGAAATCTGTCTTCTAGCCATGCTATACAGTACCTTAAAAATGGATTATAAACATTGTATCCTCTTTAGAAACTGATTATATTAATTCCCCGTTACTTTTGGCTGTTTGTTGGATACAACTCTGGAAATAAAGCTGTTTTTTCTAAGTAGTCACTCAAATTTGGTAAATAACCTTCCTCACACTCATTTCTATGTTTTCTCTAGGCCATATTAATAACCTTTATAATACAGTGTTCTGGATGCTTGTACAGCGAGGTGGTTTGACACCAGTGCAAGCACAGGAGAGGCTTCGGGTAAGAACCTCCTCAGTCATGTTTTTTTCCAGCTACAAATTAAATCATAAGATTTGCAAAGTGTCTTTCCTGCCCAGCAGCCCTGGCTGGCTTGTCTGTTCTGTAATAATTTTGTTTGTGTGGAGTCAAAACCTTCTTCAATTGCACAGATGTTAATACCATTAGCAAATAACATATTTTTGGTCAAGTATTAGCAGGATTTTAAGTTCCTAATTAGCGAGTTCAGAAATCTTGGAAATGTCATAAAATGTCCAGTATCCAAACACATGTGGAAGTGGCAGAATTCAGGTCCTGTTGATTGCCAGTCCCTTGTGTACTGTTTTGTCTCCTTGTGCAGAATTTAGCAGATATTATTCCTGTTTTCTCCTGGAGTCTATTGACTGTTTTCCATTTGCCTTGAAAATATAGTGAAAACCCTCTCAGTTTTAATATTTGTTTGGCAGTTGGAATTAATTCCTCTGTTGAGAGAAGCAATTAAACCTTGTGACTTAAAGGCGAAAAACCTTTACAAATGTCCATTTTGCTTCCAATATTCACCCATCCTCTACCCTAGAGATACAGTTTGTTTGTTTGTTTGTTTGTTTGTTTTCTCTAAGAGTATTTTTCTTTTCCTTTCCTCTCAGGGAACTTTGGCTGGAGATAAGAATGAAATCTTATTTTCTGAATTCAACATCAACTACAATAATGAACCTCAGATGTATAGAAAAGGAACTGTCTTAATATGGCAGAAGGTAAAAAACTGTATTGCCACTTGCTTTGTGCTCATGTTTTTAATAGTTACACTGTAGCAGACAGACTGCAATGTAAGAGCACCACATGTATCTCAAATGTATTTCTAGGAATAAATATATTGTAAAATTAACTATATTTGCCATATAACGATGTGTAACGTGACTATCTGTTTTGGAGATTTTTTTTTCTATGAGCATAATATAAAAAACAGTCTCTGAAGTCTGGCTTAGATACAAATTATGACCATTCAGATGAAACATGTATCAGCAGATGATAATGTATATATCATTGGCAATAAGCCCTTCCCAGGATTAGGTCCCAGGGATATCCACAGCAGAGGAATTACAAACTCCTGTTCAATAAGGTAGCTCAGCTCATAGTTTTCTTAGCTCTTTTCTGCTTGAAAAGTAACTTGGAAATGTTCATCCTTCTAGGACTACATTATTGATCCAGAATCAGTGGAATTCTAATGTCACTGTCCTGTGCTTTTTATTAAATTCTTTTCTATTAGCATTTTTTAATCCCCTCTGGAGCCTTATATGTCTGCTAATGTGTTAACTGTATTTTCAGGTTAATGAAGTCATCACTAAGAAAATAAAACTGCCAAAGGAAGAAGAAGAAAAAGAAGTGGAAGTGACCCGGACTAAGACTAAAGTTGTTCCCCTGCACTGTGACATCATTGGAGACCAGTTCTGGGAGGAATATCCCGAGATTCTGGCTGAGGATGGTTGAGATCTCTCATGAGTATAACTGGTAGTTTATATTCTGTTCTGCTTGGGTTGTTGGCAAGTGAGGAATACGAATGGTGGCTGGCAGAGCTTGAACTGTAATCTCCTTCAGCAATGGCATTGGGTTTAGCACTGTTGTTGCCTAGAAAGGAGACACTGGTGCCATCTGACATACAAGTATATGCCCATATGGAAAGCTAAAATCATACTCTATTTTGAATGTTAAGAACTTATCATGAATTAAGACTGTTCCTGCCTTGTGTGTGTGTATTTGTAAAAAAATGTTTAGAAATTTCCTGTATTTCTGTGGTGTTTAAACCATGAGGTATTTTATTGAACTGCTGAACTATAAAAAAGACTGCATATTTGAGCAGAAAATTATTTTTTTTGTTTTTGTTTTCAACTGAGATGGACCAGAATACTTCAATTGGGATTTAGTATTAAATTTCAAGGCTGGTGTGTTTAGTCAGTCAAGTGACAAACTTCAACTGCCTGATGTCTGATTCTTACTGAAAGGAAATGAAGTAGCTCAGCAGTTTCCTATAGCTCATTTCAAAAGTTTTTCTCAGCTGTACAGGATTTTTATACTTCTGAAAAATAAAAATATAGTATCTTCCCTTCTGTGTTTTATCATGTGGCATTTCTCATTCCTGGGACTTGTAAGTGGTGGAAGTTCCAAACAGTGCAGTTAATAATTAAGATTCTGTAAGGATATGGATAGACAGCTTTTCTCATATTCCATGGTCTGGGAATTCACCTGTCCCCTGCTGTGCAGAAGTGAGAGAGAACAACACAGCAGAACATTCCAGGTGCCTGCAAAGAGGCAACAATTTGTGCTGCTGTTTTCTGATTTCCCTGGGAATGACACAGACAGAGCAGTGCTGGCAATCCATGCTAATTAGAGTGAAGGGAGGAGTGTGTGTTGCCTGGCCTATGCACAGTTCTGTTTTGGTTTAAATATCAATTAAAACCCTTTGTCAAAATCATGCAACCTCTCAGAGCAGAAATATTTCTGGTAACGGATAGAGGACTGTCCCAGTGTAATTGGAATTTGAGGGAAATAACCTAATTCAGTGTAGAAATACAGCTATAATGATGGCTATTTATAAGGCTATTACTGTTTCCAACCAAGCTGGTTTCAAAAGTGTGGTCCCAGAACAGTAACTGGGCCAGTTGTTGCTAATGGAGAAGAGAGAGTCAGCAGTTGGGACTGGCCATGAAAAGAAAGGATCAAATGTGACTGAAGAAGGTCAGTACTGAGTTAGATTCTGATGAGTTCACTTATCAGCCTACTCTGTTTCCCCTTCCTGCAGAAGAACTTACACATTTGAGGCAATGTGTCTTTTTGGTGGTCTTTAAAAAACCCCCACGGACCAGGTACTGATGGAAACTGCAACTTTGTGGGTTCTTTGTGAGATGAGGCAATGAGTCTGTGAGTTTATAATAGCACAGGGCTTCTGGCCTACTTCTCTGTACTAGTTAAGTACACGCAATGAGAGAATGTATTTTGTTTTTAGTTTGTAGGATGGGCTGCATGATTCCTGGGAAGAGGATGTAAATGACTGAAATAATGATTCTGAAGAATCATTGCACCAGTCATTTACCCAGAAGAACTTTCTGTCTGTCTCTTGGCTTTCTGTCTTCCAACACAAACATAATTTTCTTTACTTTGAAATTCCGTGTTACTGCTTGGTGCCTGACTTTCGACATTACATACAGAGCAACTGTTCCAGAACTGGTAACAGTTGGATTTAATCAGACTGGTAACAGATAAAAGATTTAAAAAAAAATTGTCAGCCATGATTTATGTTTGAAAAGTATTACGTAGGTTTTTTATTTTATATATTATGATATAAATGCCTGATACATTCTGCAGTATCTTTATGTATGGACATCATGTGTGTGT
Source organism: Lichenostomus cassidix (assembly GCF_008360975.1). Taxonomy (NCBI): domain Eukaryota; kingdom Metazoa; phylum Chordata; class Aves; order Passeriformes; family Meliphagidae; genus Lichenostomus; species Lichenostomus cassidix. Next base: position 14,227,918 of record NC_139494.1, read on the forward strand.
ATTAAAAACGGGTCTGTGTTAGGTCATGATGTTTTTTAATTAACTCATTCTTACAATAATATGGAATAAATCAACATAGCTGTTCACATATGGATGCAGACTTTGGAACCAAGATATGGATTGTCTGTACAACCATGGCCTTCTCCTTGTGTTGTAATGCCTGCATATATATGACTCCATAGCTGTAGGGGAAAATAACTATTCCTAAGGCTCAAGCAGCAGCCTGGTGTTGGTGGCACACACAGCATACAGGTATTTCTGTAGCTGAAGGAGTCCTGTACTGTGACCCAGTGAAGAAAGAGGTATTTCCTGGGAAGTTGGCAAACAACCTGTGGCTGATACATTGCCGTAACAAGAAGCATTAAAGATACGGGAACCCGTTATGAAACACTAATGGAGATGGTGAATCATTACGGTAAAACCTCTCTGCACTGCTAATAGTATTTTCTCAGTGAAATTACTGCCCTGTGTATCCTTTTATACATTAAAATGCAAATATATTGCAACCACCTGCTGCCCAGGTGCCATTTCATGGCCTGGGGGGTTTGGTCCCCAGTCTGTCCCCAGGGAGGGCTGCAGGGGGAGGGTTGCACAGTGAGGGGTGACTGAAGGTAATCACAGAATTGTCAGGGTTACATGGAGATTCTGGAGATCATGCAGCCCAAACCCCTGCCGGTGCTGGGACACCTGGAGCAGCTAATCCAGGAATTGTGCAGGTGGCTTTGCGATGTCCCCAGACAGGGACAGTCCAAGCCCTCCCTGGGCAGCTGTGCTACTGCTCTGCCAGCATAAAGAAATTATTCCTCGTCTTGAGGTGAAACTTCCTGTGTTCTAGTTTATGGCCACTGCTGCTCATCCTGTCACCGGGAAGAGTTTGGCACTTTTGACACACCGCTCTGAGTGTTTAGGCTAAGCAGGCCCAGGTCCTGCGGTCTCTCTCATAAAAGAGACACACTGCAGATTCTCTACACCCTTGTGGCCTTGTTCTCCAGGAGTTCAGGACAGGCCGCTGTCCGAGCTCGCCCCGGCTACCCGCGGCCTCTCCGTGCTCATCCCGCCCCGGAGCCGCTCCGCCCTGGGGCCGCTCCACCACCGCTCCGCCCTGGGGCCGCTCCGCCCTGGAGCCGCTCCGCCCTCAGGCCCGCGGCCTTGCGCGGCAGCGCCCCCTGGCGGCAGCCAATGGGCGGTGCGGCCGCCCGCAGCCCGGCATGGAGGAAGACGAGGCGGGCGCGGCGAGCGCGGAGCCGCGGGGCTCCCGCCGCCGTTCGCCCAGCCCCGGCCGGCTGGACGTGAGCTCCAGCCGCTTCGACCCGCTGCTGGCGCTCTACTCGCCGCGCACGCCGCTGCCCTTCCCCTCCGCGCCCTGCTTCAACAACCTCGCCGAGTACGAGAGCTTCCAGCGCGGCCTGCGCCGCCCGCGCGGCCGCCGCGCCGCCCCCGCCCGCCGCGGAGCCCCCGCTGCCCGCGCGTCCCGCCGCGGCCCGCCCGCCGCCGACCCCGAGCGCATCCAGCGCCTCCGCAGCCTCATGGTCAACGCGGGCCCCGAGGAGGAGGGGGCTGAAGGCGGAACGGCGAGGCGGCGCCGGCGGGCACCGCGCAATGTCCTCACCAGGATGCCCCGTAAGGGCAGCGCGGCGCCGGGGCTGGGCGGGCGCGGGGAGCCAGGGCTGGGGGTGCGAGGGCCGGGGTCATGCTGAGGCGGGTGGAGGGTTGCGGCCGGGCCCGGCGGGGAGTTGGGATGGAGTTTGGGGGAGTTTGAGGGTGAGGAGAGAGCGGTGGCTGGCGGAAGCGGGTGGGTGACAGCGCGGGGAATGGTTTTGTTCCGTGGGAAATGATCCTTGGGTGCAGCGGCCCTGGCACAGGCTGCCCAGAGGAGCTGTCTGTCCCGTCCCTGGAGGTGTCCAGGGCCAGGCTGGATGGGGCTTGGAGCAGCCTGCTGTGGTGGGAGGTGTCCCTGCCCACGGCAGGGCGATTGGAACGAGAAGGACTTTAAGGTTCCTCCCAACGCAGAGCGTTCCGTGATTCTCTGAAATGGTGTGCAGGAATGAGGAACAGCATTTCACAGAGCTGCTCACGCAGAGATGACACTGACTTTGTTGTGGTGATGTCCTGCTCTCTTAATTGCTTAATTACATACATCCTCTTGGTTTTAAGGAGAAAAAAGATGAGGCACTTCTGTGTTCTCAAAAGTACTATTTTAAACCAGGACTTACAATTTGAATCAGTCTAGTGTGTAGTTAAATCATAACCGCAGGTGAGTCTGTAACGCACTGCTGCTACTTGGTTGCTAACCACATATCCTGCAGGCAGAAATACTGGCATTTCTGATAGCATGATGGCAGAGCAGTGGTTTGAGGTGGGAGACAGCTGTGGTGTATCTAAATTCATCAGATGTGATGATGATACAATTTTCTTGTAAAAATGTTTGCGTGTAGTTAGGGTAAATACACCCTAATCGGGAAGAAGTGCAATTGGTGCACCCACACCAAGAGTCAGGTGGCATTGCTATCAGCTGAGATGTAATTTTAGGCACTTAATTAAAAACTCTGGGGGATTTTTAGAATCAAAGTATCTCTTCACCACCATCACCTTAATGTTTTTTTTTGGTGAAAAAGCGAAGCCCAAAATGTTACATTCGGAATGCCCAAGGCAAACCTTTTTTCTTGCTTGTACACCAAAACACAGTGTATTTATTGCTATAGGTTCTGCATGATCATAAATATCACACTTATTGTTCTGCACAAATACAGAGGTTCTGTTGGCACAGGATTTCCAGAAAACTGACCTTAAATATTGATTTCTGATCCTAGTATTAAGTATCTCATTTTGCATTCGTGGTGGAAATTGAATAAAAAAACCTTGTAAAAAGTAACTTTATTGGTGGTTTAGCAGATCAATTACATGTTTCCATTAAGAACACGTATTTAATATCCACATATGTGTGCCTGGACTTTGGAGAAGACTGGCACAACTGGTACAGAAAGTGTTATTCAGCAGTTTGAAGAGTTATTTATAGCTGAAATTGTGTGCTTTCCCTGTAAATGGGGGGTGTCTGCACTACAGGTGGGCCAGTGTTTGGAGCTTGGACTCTGAGGCAGTAGCAGGCCCTGGAAGTGACAAGGTATGACGAGTTTCTTAAGTTCAGTGGGTCAGAAAGGTGAAATGGAGCTACAGTTTTGCCTGTCAGGACACATGATTGCAGAAGCAGCCATAAAAGTCGGAAGGAAGCTACTTTAGCTACTTTATCACACACTGATCCTGTGTTGGATCAGTTCAGGAGGAGCTATTTATCATTACTTTGCATTCATCAAGGGGCAGAGAACTCATGTGCAGAGCAGGTGGAAAGGTGTATCACAGTGTTACGAGTTATTTCAACTGTTCTGACTTTTCTGTTGTGGTTTTTCTAATCTTGCCTCTTAATAGAGTCTGTCCTGAGGACAAGGACTTGAACTTAACCAGAGTTTGGATCTGTATTTTCTCCCTCCTGGGGTGCCTACAGTAGTTTTCTAGTCATTCTTCGGAATTGCTTTTTTTATACAAGTAGGCGGTAGATGGTGAGTACCAAGCCAACTAGGTATCTCTTTTTCCTATCTATTGAAAAATTGGTAATGCTGGTACTTAACAGCACAGAAGGCACAGGCAGATTTAGCTGCATGCAGAGCCTGCTCATTACAGCCCTTGGTGCTTGCAGAGGAGGTGTGCTCCAAAAATAGACACCTTGCGTTGCTGATTTTGTTTTTTCCGAGAATGTCAGGTTGTTGAAGGGTTTTTGGATGATGTGTTCTGCCCTTTTGCTCAGGTGAAGCTGGAGATTTGCCATGGAGGAGGCAGAATCTTAGGCAGCAAGGAAAAGTGGGCAGAACGTAGATTTTTTTAGAGCTGTGTAGGATTTTCCTGGGTGCTGAGAGGCAGAGACATAGTTGGAAATAGGGGTTTTATGTGGAATTTTGTAAGAAGTTGCAGATAAAGTTCCTGCTTAAAGGGGATATTGGCATTTGAAATCTAAAAAACAATTCTAGATTTTAAATTACTATGTAAATTCTCAGGATCGGGTAGAAAAAATACTACTTTCTGATTGAAAGCATCAGTTTGATATGGTGATGGTGTCATCTGTGGTTCCTGTGATGGAGCTGTCAATCCAGAATGTGAGCTTATTATCAGTTCAGCTGAAGGAGACAGATTCATGGAAAGACCCCCTAAGCAAGGCTGGGAGGTGCTGAGACAGCTTATGCTCTGTGTGAAACCAATTTCCTCCAGTTATCCAGCTGGAGAGGGCTGGCAAGAAGACAATGGATCTCAAAAAATAAATGTGATTAGGTTAATTCAGAGGAAACTGATTTAGATTTCCCTGCTGTGGCCATGAATTACCCTGCAACCCAGTCCTGTGGATCAGCTGTTTTTTACAGTCACTTTACACTCACAGGGAGCATTTTCTGGTGTGCAAATCAAACCTTGAATACATAGTCCTTAAGGCACAAGGTGAGAGATCATCTCTGGCTCACATATTTTATTAACATGAAGAGCTGTGTGAGATTCTAGACCAAATTTTTTCCCTGACTCTTAGGAATTGTACAGCAATCCTGGGGCTGTGTTTGCACACAAAGATTTCTGGTGTGCAGACAGGGCTCGAGGGAGCTAGGTAGGCTGTATGTTTTACTGAATTCCTTCACTTTTGCCCTGGTTAAAAGCATTATTGTCCTGGGGTTTAGCATGGTTCTGCTCCTTAGAGTCCTTTTATTTCTTTGCCAAAGACTTGTATGACTTTGAAGGATGTTCAGCTGGCTGCTGAAATCTTAACTGAAACAATGCATTTTCATCAGTTTAAACTGGTCCAGTTTAGTAAGCTGAAGGATTTTGAGTCATTCATTGTTTCAGAAATCCCCTTGTAAAGAAAATGAACACATCTGCTACAATTCTTTATTCACAGTTCGTAACTAATCTGAGGTAGCCTTAACCAGGCATTTGTCTTTTCTGTAGAACTAACTCTGCCCCCATGAGCTTTCTGTTCCCTCTCAACCACTTTTATTTACAATTAGGACTACTTGGCATGTTTTTGAAATGTAGCAAAAAGATTTTCAGCTTAGGCTGATTTGGCTGTGGGCTATGTAAAGCAAAACCTTCATATTTCCTGAAGTCTTGGCTGCAGCCACTGTAAGAAGAGTTTTGGTGGTCTGGTAATGGCAACCACAGTGTGTTACAGTGCTTGGGGCTTCTCATTGTTATTGTTGTGAACACAAGTGTTGTGCCGAGATCTGTCATACTTGTACATAGAGTGGATTTCTGCATATTTTTTTAGATAGATAGATACTGAAGAAAGAGTTTTTTCAAGAGGATGTAGTGACAGGAAAAGCAGGAATGGCTTCAAATGAAAAAAGTAGGTTTAGATTAAATATTAGAGAGGAATTCTTGGCAGTGAGGGTGGTGAGGCACTGGAACAGGTAACCCACAGAAGCTGTGGCTGCTCCATCCCTGTAAGTGTCCAAGGCAAGGTTGGATGGGACTCTGAGCAACCTTGTCTAGAGCAATATGTCCCTGTCCATGGCACGGGGTTGGAATGAGATGAGCTTCAAGGTCCTTTCCAACCCATTCTGTGATTCTGTTCTATGACTGTATGTTTTGTTGAAAACTGATGATATTCTCTTTCTGTTCTAGTCCATGAAGGCAGCCCACTGGGGGAACTTCATCGCTGTGTCCGAGATGGAGTCAGAATTAATGTTCACATCCGCACTTTCAAAGGGCTTCGTGGAGTCTGCACAGGGTTTTTGGTTGCATTTGACAAATTCTGGAATATGGTAATTATTTTTCCAGCCCTTCATTTATAAGCTGTTAGTGGCAAAAGCTTTTACTGTGTTCTACCTTGTGAAGATTTTACAGTGGATGGAAGAGCAGCTGTTAAGTATTTGTGAACCTGGAGGTGTGAAAAGTTTGGAAATAGGGAGTGGGGAAGGATTTTGCAGGCAAGGATCACAGAGATTTTGCAAGTAATGCAGAATAATGCTGGACTTTTCTGCTGCTTTTATACCTCAGTGCAATTTAGATGATTAACAAACCAGCTCCAAAGCACAGCTTGTTCCTGAGATGGCTTTTCTTTCAAAACATAATTTCATAATGCTTTGACACAGAGCTGGTCCAAAGCTGCTTCATGTTGTATTTTAATTTTGGCCTTTCCGTTTCTTTTATCTTTTTTTAGGCCCTGACAGATGTGGATGAGACTTACAGGAAACCAGTCATGGGCAAGGCCTTCTATGCAGAACCTCAGCTCTCACTGACCCGGGTAGGTGACAGCTCCCATTTTCTTTTTTATTAGGTTCTCCTTTTTCAAGATAGTAAAAGGGGAGCATTGATTGGAAAACCATGATCAGGTCCACAGTTGTGCTGGCAGGGGATGTGGCAGAGTATCCTCCTGGTACAGATGTTCCTAATGCCACAGTCTGTGTCTGCAGCCAGAGAAACAGCACAGCTCTTTGCTCCCTAGAGTTTCTAGTCTGGGTACTGGGAAGCCCAAGGTTTCCAAAGCTCTGCACTCTCTAGGATCCAGCTGCAAATAGAGTTGTTTACCACACTGACAACCGAAGAGATGATAGATGAACTTCTGAACAATGAAGGGAAAAATAATGTTACAGGGCTGTGCCCGTTGAATGGCAACAGCCCTGGGCTTTTTGAACATCAGAGAAGCATCACAGAAACATTTAAACATTTCATTGTGAGGAGTTTGCTTTCAAATTCCTGCCATTTAAATCTGTTTTCTGATCGAGCCTACCCTTCCTTTTTTTTAAAGATTAGTTAAAAATAATCAAGTTGTCATTGTTCCTTTAGCTCACTCTCACAGGGATTGGCTTTCCATCCTGTTGCTGGGAAGAGAGAAGCTAACCAAAAATCTCATTTGTCATTATTTCATAAAAGCTTGTCTGCTGCCAGAGTAAAAGCAGTTTCTTTTCCAGTTTCAGCACCATGTATTCTTAGATTAATGAGTTCATACAGTGCTTTGGGTCTGCTGCTGTAGCTTTTATTATTTTTCTGTTGTTTGTGGTCTGCTCACCTCCCAGAATACCCACATGGCATCTTTTCATTTGCTTGGGGAACACAAAAGATCCGTCAGTTTTTCAGTGTACAACCTTTGCTAATGGAGGCCCCTTATCTTAGGGATTCATGACACAAGGATGGAAATCTCTTTTAAACTGGCTGACAACATTAAGAAGAGCATGGGAAAAAGAGAGCTATAGGAGCAACTTGGTATTTCTGTTGCTCCTGACCAAAGTTAAATGCTACCACACAGCAGTGTGGTTCCCCAAATCAAATTCCTTGGTGCTCACATTAAGACAGTCTCACATTAAGACAGCATGCAAGAGATCCATTCACCTTCTGTCACTGTTTGACTTCGGTAAGAAAACATGTTCTGTATTGCTGGTGAAGATTTGTCACTGTGTCTTGTGAGCTCTGATTTGGAACTGTACATGAAAATACAAGGTCAGAGTGTGGAACAAGAGGCCTCTCTTGTTTTACAATGTGGTCACAGACACAAATGTCTTTTTACAGCTGTTTGACAGACTCAAGCTGCAGGAGTCCTCGGGGAAGAAGGGAACTGACTCAAAGACTGTCTCAGAGGAGCTGGCCCTGACAAATGACTCTCAGACGCTGAGTTTGAAAGCTGGATCAGGACGCGGGAGGGCAGAAGAGGAGCGCGAGAGGCAGAAACACTTGGGCAGAGCTGGAGACAAGAAGACCCCAGGTGACAGAAGTGAAGCTGATGGGGGCAGCAGGACTGCCCATGCAGAGGGGGCCAGTGCTGGTGGGGCTCGTGCAAGGAGCCAGTCCCGGAGGAGAAGGCGGCCCAAGGTGGATTATCAGCAGGTGTTCAGACGCCACATAAACCAGATCTTTATTCGAGGAGAGAATGTCTTGCTTGTCCATTTAGCACATTGACTTGGCTGAGCATTTGTCAGAGTATTTATTTGATAGCATGACTTGCTGCTGCAGCTCCCATTGCTATTTAGAGTTGTCATTGAGTAGGATGGTGCCGTGGCTGGTTTCCCATTGCCACAACAAGGTAGGGGAAAGAATTGTAACTTGAGCATCCTGGGCTTGATGCCAAAGCAGCCTCCTTAGATCCCTGTTGGGGGGTCTCAGAAGGTCAGCAATGCAGTTGTTTCTGTGATATGAGGGAGTTGAGCACAGATCCCACTGTTTCTTGAAGCTAAATGGAGAGGGTTGGAAGAGAATTTTGGTGTACTCTATTACAGGAGCTACTTGTGGCACACATTTAAGGAGAAGAACTCCACCTGCAATAAATCAGAAATGCATTTTTGCACATTCTGAGTAATAAGAGGAAATTGCTAATGAAACCAACAGTTCATCTGCTGCTGTTACATGGATGTCCTCCTTTTCAGACATAATTCTGACAGTCATTTTGAAATAGTCTGTAAAACATTGGAGTCACATCCTGCTGATGGCTACTGGCCTCTTTGCCATAGTTCTGTAATGCCCCATGTGATAGAAAACCTCTTAATTGTAAACTGCTCTCTTAATGTGAGTGATGGCAGGACTGTAACTTGTTTCCAGTATCAAAGCTTAGGCTCTCTTTGTAGTGCTGTGCTTTGGCCCTGTGTCACCAGCAAGCAGATGATGTAGCTGATCCAGAGACCTCCCTGTTCGGAGTTTATCTGTGGGTGAAGATGGAAACCCAGCCTTTTATATTTCACCCATTTGCTACTTAGTGTAATAGTGAAGCTGGCAAAGACAGGGTTTTTCTCAGGTGTGTTTGTGCTGAGCACACTTGTCCTGTATTTAAGCACCTTTCAGGCTCCTTCTGTTGAGTCTAGAGGTGCTGTGTCTCCAGCAGCTCTCATGGAGCAGAAATCTTCATGGATTTTTCCTGTCCATGTGAGGGATGCATCATCTAATTCCAGTTGAGCTGTGAGATGTGCCTGAAAAGGTTTTGAAGTATAGAAGTCAACTCATCAGTGTTTCATTTTAGCAAGGCTGTTAAATTATTGCAGATCAGGCCAGGGTTCTGCAGGTATAAACTGCTTTCCAGAAAACCCACATGCAGAAGTTTGAGGGTAAATGAAGCTGTTCCATTGTGTAGTCTGTTCCCTTTGTTGTCAAAGGAGATTTCATGCTGCTATTCTGTATTCATCTCAACTGCCTTGTGCTTTGCAGCAGCTCTGTGTGTTTAAGCTGAAGTTGGGAAATTGCTTTATAGCAAGACTTACATTGCATATAGATGTCCTGATTTCTCAAACTGAGTGGCTGTACTGTGGGTGATATGGATTTCTGCTGCTGCAGATGCAGCATTCTGCTTGCTTGGTCGTTAGGGATATGTCTGGTGTTTGGGTGAATCACAGAAGTCATTTAGCAGGCATTCTGGACACACAAGGCAGCTGTTTGCCTCTGGGGGAGCCTGAAACTTATGTCAACATTTCACATGACATGGGGCTTGATGAGCTCAGCCACTGAGCTCAAACGCAAGTTCAGCCTGGGACAGAATAAAAAGTACTATTGAGGCAAAATAGTTTCATCATGGGTAAAAAATAAAAGAAAAAATACTCTCTACCGCTTCTTATGAAATACTGCTTTACTGCTGTAATCCCATCCCTCTGTGAACTGAGACTAGACACTGAAAAGACTCTTCTCATGGATGTTCTTGTTTCCTCTCCTTTCTTTACTGTTCTTGTTTGTGTTCATGTGCTCTGCAGTTTTCCCTTTTTTTTTCATTTTTCCCCCCTTTTCTCCTGTCAGTACTTTGTCTCCTCAGGACATTCTAAACTCTGGTTTACAAAGACTGTTCTTGTCCTGGCTTTCTATACCTTTTCCTGGTTGGCTTTCTACGTACTAACCAGAACCCTCACAAATTACTGGAAATGTGAAGCTAGAAACAAGGTGCTTATCTCTGCTCCTGACTTCCCAGCAGCTTTTATTGCAAGTGAAAATTTTCTTCCTTATGCTTTGGTTGTGGGGATTTTCCCCTCTGTTTTCTGACAGCTTTGTTTTTATTTCAGCTGCTTGGGATGACTCCTCTCTGCCTTTTCCATTATTACCAAAGGCCACTGGTTTTGACCTCTCCTCTTTCCTTCATACTTGACCAAAGGGTGTCAGAACACCCTCAGGCTGATATACAATGACTTCTCATTGAGTTCTTGCTTTTCTTCATCTCATATTCTTAATTCTGTTTGTCTACCTAGTTTATATTGCCTTGTGCATTAACTAAGATACAACTACTATGAATGCTTTTGTGTCTGTACTGCCCTTCCTTGTCAACTGACACTTCCCCAAGTTCTCAGTTGCTGCTGGAAATCTCAGTGTTTCCTTTCATAAGAGGTTTTTCCCTGAAACCCTGCAGGTGGTTGTTGCTTCACATCTACAAGTTTCTTTGTTTACATTTTACAAAAAGTGCTGGTGCTTAGACTTGAGTTTGTGCCTTGATTTTTATATCATCCCTGATCTGTTCTTCCAGAATCATCACCTTGGTGAGCAAACCTGGTTAAGGATCATACTTTGTCTACTTTTTTTGCACTACCTCATTATTGAAATGTTCCTCCTCTCACCTGTGAGGTTGGTTAAACTTCTCTCTTCCAATTTAGATTTAGTGAATTATTAGTGCTTTGTTTCCTACTTTCCTGTCCCCCTTTCTCATTATTTCCAAGCTGCTTCCTAAATACTGCTGCTTCCTCTTCTACAACTTCAGATCTTCCAAAATGTCTTCTCACTTTTTCTGGCATTGTATCTTTTTAAAATGCATTATTAAAATCCTATCTTATGGATTTTGTCTCTTTCAAGCATCATGATTGTGATGAAGCAAGTGATCCTGTATGTGTGTTGTCACTTGCATGTTCAATACTTCAGATAATGTTGCTTTTTAAATAAAATTGAATGTCATGTTTTGAAATGAATTCTTCTACCTCACTGAAGTATTCACCTAAATCTGTTAAAAAAAAAAAAAAAGAAAAAGAAAACAACCTTTGGAAACAAATGAGCTTTGGGGTTTTTTTAAAATTGTTTCTGGTTGTTTCTTTCTATGGTTTTCCTTTTCCAAAGTCAATACAAAATTTTTGTTTGAAAAGTTTTTGCTCCTTCCTCTCTTGCTGCACTGATGCTGTGAGCACTGACACACCAAAGTCTTTGTGCTAAGGAAGGAAGAGTAAGAAACAGCAATGCCAGAGTGGAAAAGCTTTGGGCAGATGTGAAGAAGTCCCTGGAAAGGATTCACAGGTTGCCACCTGTCCCATATTTCTAGGACTTTGCTCAGCAGTGGTTCTTAGAATGTATTTGCAGTGAGATACCCAGGTTTTCTGCAATAACTTTGAAGAAGCATTGGGGTAATTTGAGAAAGTGTTAAAATAATCTCTAATTTCTGCTATTATGTCTTAGGAAATGTTTTTGCACAGGTACTTCATTTTTATCAAACACTTCTTAGGCTGTGGTAATAGAAAAGGTAAAGCCAAAAGGAGCTTGTAAAAAAGTGTGGGTTTAGTTCCTTCTGTCAGCCGACTTGTCCAACTTGTTAATTGCCTGGAAGGTTTTTTCTGACCTAGAGTGAGGTACTTAGCATGTCCTCCCCAGGTGATTACCGAATTAATCAGTGAATGCTGTTTTCCCTCTGCTTCTTATCCTTCGGTGTTTGGGTTCATTGCTTCTTTTGCAGCGTTCCCTTGGCAGGACAGTGTCTGCCCACTGGCTTTTACCCTTCCCTGAAGAATGTTACCCCGTGCAGTTTGGAATCTAGAGAGCCTTTGGCTATTCTTGATTGTCATACTGTTCTCTTTAGATTTTTCGAATTACTTGGTCAGAAGAATTATTTACCTGGGATAATACTACTTTTTGGAGTAAACCGATTTTTTGAAACTTTTGAAAAACAATTTTGTTATTTATTTTCCTTCATAAAGTGCTAGGCTTTCCTAGTTTACTGTTGCAGTCACCCACTTGCACCTGTGAATCACTGGGTGAAGAGGTGTGCAGGATAAATGGAGGCAGAGAAAAGATGTCTTAATTTTTATTGGGTTTGACAATTCTGTCCAACATGCTGCCCACACTCACCCTTTCTGTTTCTTGCTGGCACTGACCTAAGTGAGACAGGTGGAAACGATTTCATCCAGAATCTTGAAGGAGAGTGGAGGAGGGACAGCAAACTGAAAACACTGAGTTTATGAAGATGTTTATCGCCAGGTAAACTCCCTGTCTTTGATTAAACAGATCAGAATTAAAACTACCAAATTACACTGCAAACTCTGCCACTGGATAAAACTGGAAGGCACAGTCCTGCACCTTTTTATAGGTGATGTAGTGATTCCCTCAGCCAGGCCAGCTCTTGCCTGAGAAACTGCTCAGGTATGTGCCAGTGTCTGCCTCAGAGTATAACTGCAAATACTGCCAATTAATATGAGGATGTTTTCTCTCCTGCCTGCACTGCCACGTGTAAAATACAAATGCTGAGGTCTGCAGCATCTGCAGCCCAGAACTACTTCAGTTCATGCTTTCGCTTCTTGACATTGGCTTAAAAAATTTCAAGTTTGTATTAATAGCAAACCTAAGACAGTCTGTTAGAGCATTAGGAAAGGCTACTGCTTACTAGAAACATTGTAATTGGAAAAATAAGTTTGGAAAAATAAGTTGTTACAGAATTTGTGATTGTAGTTAAAGTATTGCAAACTAGTAAAGGCTGAGAGAGTTGGGATTGTTCAGCCTGGAGAAGAGAACCTTGGGGTGACCTAATTGTGGCCTTCCAGTACCTGAATGGTGCTTACAAGAAAGATGGAGAGAGACTATTTACAAGAGCCTGGAGTGACAGGACAAGGGGGAATGGCTTCACATGGACCGAGAGTAGGGTTAGATGGGATATTAGGCAAAGAAAAAGGAGGGGAGAGGAATTACTCAGGTGGTGACAACTCCTTGACGTGAGAAGGGGCTTTAAAGCCTGTGCCCTTGGGCACAATCCAGCCAGCACTGGGCCATTGAGCTCTGTAACTGAAGGGGGAGGATGCAGAGTCAGGTATCAAGTGCAGCCTCCCTTAAGCTGTGAGCCTTTCACAGCACCTCAGCTGCCCCTGGAATCTCTGCCAGGCTCCATCCCTAACGACTGACGCTTGAGCCTGCCTCTAACATTTTGCAGAAGAAACCCAGTGGGAGAAAAAAGAAGTAAGCAAATTTGCCCTTTTGAGGTCGGGCATGGAGTAGGCCTGGTTTTCCTTGTTGTCTTCCTGGGGATACAGGAGAAATGACTACTTTAGTGGAGAAATAGCAGAGATGGCTGTCTCGTGATGTTTACAAGTCCTTTCAGATGTCACTGTAAGTGCTCTTGCTCTTAGCTGGTGGAAGTGAAGGCCTGTCAGAGAAGGCAGATGCCTTCTGATGTTCCTGGATAACTATCTTATTAGCTTCTAGCTTCGTGGTGTACACCTGGATGACTTGGTTGGAAAAAATTAGTACACTTGAGACTTTCAGTCAGTCTTGTATTCGTTTAGAATGAAAAGTAGTTCAATCAGTTTGTGTGAAAACATATCCATCCTTTTTTCCTCTTAAAAGATCAGTGCTCTCCCTCAGGAAAGAAATGAAAGCTGCTCCTATAGCGATTGCTTCTGATTTCCACTGCTTCAAAGTGCAGCTGTGTCAAGGTGTCTTCAGCTGACACTATTCTGAGAGGACAAGATGAGAGAAATGTTTGGTTTCCCTAAAACTAAAATGGGCATTACAAGGGGAGCACATGGGTTGACCTCTTTTCAGGTGGTGCACATACCCACAGTAGTTGCACGGATTGGGACGTGTTTACCAATGAGTCACCTGTAAAATTTCCTTAGGGAACCACAGAGGAGCATGACCCACCAGTCTGACGTGGGATTGGAAGTCAGGGCTGACAAATTCTGCTCTCTCTGCTGCCTCTCGCTCACTGAATGGCCTTGGCAAGTCACTTCCATCCCTCTCCCTGATGCTCCACAGCTGTAATACATCCAAGAGCACTCCTTGCCTGTCTTGCAAGGATCTGGGGAAGTGGTAAATGCTATACAAGTGCCAAGTGTTGTTATTAAAACTCTCTTTGTCAGGTAATGCAGATACATCAACCCTCTGCCCTCTCCAGGCTCGTGACTGTTAGTTAATCTCACCTTGGCACACGAAAACCGTGTGGGAATCAGGTACAATGACACACTCCAGTCTTGAAATTACTGATGTCTTCAAGGTCACATTTGGTGACTTCAATATCTGTTTCACAGCTGCAGTTCCATGTTTGGGTCAGATGGTGATAAATGAAGGTGTAATTTGTTCGTAATTCCTTCTCTGTCTTCCTAAATACTTTGTTTCTTAGGAAGCTGATGCTGCTATGAACATATTGAATAATACTGAATTTGCAATATTCTGCTCTCCAGATATAAATGTTTATATTTAAAATTGCTAAGACTGTAATGCAATAAATATATCTGTGTAACAGTTTGCCTCAAAGCATGATTTATTTTTTTTTTGTGTTCTGCCAATACAGTGATGTATATTGTCAGTGAAGGAGCTGGGACTGCTGTGGTTAGGACAGTGCTGGATGTGGAGACCCCCAGGTGTGGATAAAGCACTCCTATCTAATCACAGGATTTGGAGACAAACCAGTCATTTGTGTGTTCAAAAGGGTATTAATCTACAAAATAAGAATGTCATGATACTTGTCTTTTAGAGATGCAGAAGGGAAGTGAACTTCATGTTGATGAATGTAACAACCATTGGTCCAATCAGTCAAAGGTCTGTTACCTTGGTGTGTGGTCTTCCAAAATGTCATCAGGAGATGGTTTTCCAGAAACTGGGTAGGTCCAGGGCCAGCATCCAAGCATCTGCTCCAATGTGTGCACAGGCAGTGGGGAAGCTGATTTCCATGAACCTTTCTGTTCCTGTGGTGAGTGATGCTGATACATTTGGAAAGGGGTTTTTTTAGGGAGAAATTCTTCCCTGTGAGGGTGGTGAGGCCCTGGCGCAGGTTGCCCAGAGAAGCTATGGCTGCCCCATCCCTGGAAGTGTTCAAGGCCCAGTTGGACAGGGCTTGGAGCAAACAGGTCTGAGTAATTCCCATTTCACCCTGGGAACTGTGGGATTAAGTGATGCTCCCGTTCTGTGCAGGAACCCTGCTCCAGGGACCCTGATCCAGGAGCGTAGGGTGAAGGGATGCTCCCCCTCTCTGGAAGGACCCTGTTCTCTAGGAAAGGATAGGGGAGATTTGCAGGCTCTGGATTTCTCCCTTCCATGGGCACTAAATGCTCCAGAAAGGTTGTCCCTGTGTGCTGCAGCCCTTCAGGCTCCTCTTTATTCCGCTGGGATTCTCAGCCAAAGCCTTTCCCTAGTTTCGGACAGCGCAGCCATGAAAGCACCAGGCTGGCCCTAACTAGCAGATATCCGCTGATGCTCCCGCCGGGAAAAACGGACGATTCGGGCTCACCGGAGGTACCCGAGCCGTGCGGGCTGCGGGAACGGGCTTGGCCCTTCCCGGGCGCTCTCCCGATCCCGATCTCGATACCGATTCCGATTGCGCTTCCATCCCTCTCCCGGCCTGGAGCAGCCGCCGGGCCCGCGCCCCGCCAGGGGGCAGCAGCGGGCAGGGAAACCCCGCGGCGGCGTGAGGGACTGAGGGGATGGAGGGGATGGAGGCAGAGCTCGGGCAGCGGCACCCCGAACACCGCCCGGGAACCGCTCCGGGAGCGACCGGCTGTGTCTCCCGGCTGCTTCACACGGCCCAGGGCAGGCCCCGGGTGCTGCGTCTCCCCGCCGTGTGAGCAGTTAGGTGTTTGCACAGTATCATCTTTCCCTTTGCAGCAGGCCTAATTTTCCCCTAAAAACAGCTGTGCCGGAGTGGTGGCACGGCTGGAGTCGCTGGGACAGAGCCCTCACGCAGTCACAGAATCACTGAGGCTGGAAAAGACCTCCGGGATCACCGAATCCAGCCTGTTAGCCATCCGCAGTCTGTCAGCCAGACCAGAGCGCTGAGTGCCACATCCAGTCGTTCCTTGAACACCTGCAGGGACAGTGACTGCACCACCTCCCTGGGCAGCCCTCGCCTCCCAGCCAAGGCTGACAACAGGGTGCTGGCATGAACTGGTCAAAACTTGGTCCCTTTGTGTTGGCTTAGGCACCTCTGCAAGGTGGGTTCTGGGCTTGGACTGGAACCTGCAAAGGGAACTCTGTGATGGGCAAAACATCGCTGGAATTGTCACAGGGAATGTGCAGGCACAAGGCTGAAGACCTTGCAGGGAGGCAGTGCTTGGTGTAGGAAACCAAGGCCAGGCCAGGCAGGAGCGACAGCACAGCTCTGCCAGGTAACTGCTGAGGGTGCTGTGGGGTATAGATAGGAGCAGAGGAGTCCTGTAGCTGTCCAGCAGGGGTGAGGACATGGCTGGAGGAAACACTGGCTGTGGGAGGAGTGCTGGAGTTGGTGTTGGGTTTGCTAGAGCACATTGGCAAACATCAACTGGTGGCAGTGCTGCCCAGCCTGTAAGACAGCACTCTGTTGGTATCCCTACCTTGTCACATATTTACAGACAGAAATCACAATTCATTTATACTCAATGATGAAGTGGATAAATCCTATACAATAGTGTTGTTTGCAAATGTGGGGGCTGTGATAGAGTTATGTGTAAATGCACCAGGACAGGCTGGAAGAAGGAAACCAGCCCCTTGCTGTCCTGCCCTGTGGGGGACGAGGCTCCAGCTCGGTACGTTTTTTCCATCAGAGCGTGGTCAATGGAACAATTGTACAACGTGTTGATCAGGAAAAGGATGTGGGAGCTTAAGTGGAAAACCTGATGCTATCGTGCTAATGGCACAGAGCAGCAGGAAGGATGGCAAACAGGATACTCACCACGCTCAGAGGAAGGAGCTCGGAGCGATGCTGGGGCTGCAGGGGTTGCAGTCAGCCACAGTATGTTCTGTGAGCTGGGACAAGCTGGACCAGAAAGCAGAATGTTCCTGATCTTACACTCCTCTGCTGGGAACGAGGACTCCTTGCTGAGTGTTTTGGGGAAAAGGGAGCAATTGTTACTAACTGGAGAAAACTTATAGTTGCCTTGGAGGCTTCGAAATGAGAGCAGTGGGAAGTTGATAAAAGGGGTGGGGGACACTCTTGGCAGGTCCTCCTTGCATCCAGAGCTCAGATCTGAGAGTAAGGAGATGGCTTTTAGTTGTGTTCCTTTGGAGGAGTGACTCACAGGGAAGGGATCCCATATGGAATAAGGAGCAGTTAGTTACTGTGTGTGGAATGGTTACCGACCATGTGTTGGGAAAGTGTTCAGGTGAGGAGCGCTGGCTGTGTTTGCTTCTAAAATTGACTGTGTTTGCAGTGTTTTGTAAACCCAGGTGTTTTTAAAGTAAATATCCTCAGCTGGGCAGAATATGCTTGTCCAAAGGCAGGTGTGTCACCCTGGGTGGGCTCCTGGTCCCCTTCCCACGCCTTGAAGGCCAGCGGGTGATGGTACAATATTGAAGTGAAACTGGGTGGTGGAGTCAAGGTGCACTGAAACAGATTGTTGATGTAACTTGCCCTAAGATTAGTCCAGAGGTGTGAATTGGAATCGACTCCAGACCTCTCCAGTTTGCTTTTGGAGCTAAATATTCCAAAGTGTGCACCTTAGTGTGTTGCTGGTATTGCAGTAACATTTGTGTGTGTGTAGCCTCATTTACAAATGCTTTGCATCTGTGTTTGCCCACCCTCCTCACGTGCTGACAGTTTTATACTGATAAGATAGTGGGTATTAATTAGGTTATTTTAAAAGCAGCCATGTGCTTGTCATTCCTTGTTGGGTCAAAATGCTCTGAAGTCACCCATTCCTCATCTTGGTGTTTTAATTAAAAACACAGACCCTTAAAAGAGGGTCGTCCTGTCTCCAGCTATTGCAGTCATGGCAAGCGTTAGTGCAGCAGAGTGTGAATCACTCGCCGAGAGCATCCTCCACCCTGGCCTCACATCTATTACCAAGTGTAAACTAATGAACAAAGAGCTGGTGTTTGTCACAATATCCAGTGTAAGGGCTTTCCAAACTGCTGTAGGCTGACATGGAGAGATTGCAAAAGGCTGCAGCCCTTGACCTCAATAAAGGCTTCAAAGGAAACTCCTGAAAAGTTTTTGCTGCACAAAAAAGAAATTCTTCTGGTAATGTAGCACTTTAAAAGCTAAAACTACGCCAAGGCTTCTGCTGACTGGGTGAAACCGCATCTTTGTTTCACATGTAAATGCTGTTCTGTAATGTCTTTTTTTGCTCCATTAAAAAACAAAGGGACTTGAGGCTTACTAGATGAAGGTAGCCGCTTACTCAGGCAGCCACCTGCAGTGACCCAGCTGGGCAGAGTGTGAGAGCAGGGGCAGGGAGCAAGAGCCACACAGGCATCAGTCCCTGGGATGGGCTGGGATGCTGAAATCCCAGCTCCCAAAGAGAGGGAGGAAAAGAGCATGTCGTGACAGGACAAGGGGGGAATGGCTCCAAGTTGAAGGAGAGTAAATTGAGATGAAGTATTAGAGAGAAATTCTTGGCTGTGAGGGTGGTGAAGCCCTGGCACAGGCTGTCCAGGGAAGTTGTGGCTGCCCCATGCCTGGAAGTGTTCACGCCAGGCTGGATAGAACTCTGAGCAGCCTGGTGCTAGTGGTGCTAGTGGAAAGTGAGCTGGTTGGCAGGAAGGTTGGAATTAGATGATATTTCAGGTCCCTTCCAACCCAAACCATTCCATGATTCTGTGATTCCATGAAGACCCTGCCTCAAAGAAAATGGTGGGAAAATCAGCAGCTGCTCAGGCACCCACCTTTGCTATGAGTCCACCCCTGGAACGGGAGCAAACAAGCCAGTCCCGGGGCCCGCAGGAGCCCAGGGCTGTGCGATCCGGGGAGGAGGCAGTGCTGTGGGGCAGTCCCCAGGAGTGCTCCGGGGAAGAGGCTGCCGAGCTGACACAGTGGCTGTGCTGCAGCTCAGGCCATTCTCCTCTCCAGCTCTCGGTGCTCCGGCTGGAGCTGCCGGTGCTGGGCTGTGCTCCATCACACACCAGGCCGTTCCCTTTGCCCCCAGCACTGTTTTCCTCTTGTCAGGCTGCGAGTGCTGAAGGCAGAGCCAGACCTGCTCTCTGCCTGTGCGCTGGACCGTGCTCTGCTGGCCGTCATTCCCGAGGCCAGGAGCTGCTGCTGCGGAGATGCTGGATGCTGGTGAGAGGGTGACCAGGGCAGCTCATCTGGCCAGTGCAGTTTGTGTCCAATTAAGTTGAAAACTGTCATCCTGTCTCTCCTCCTGCCTGCAGCCAGCCTGAGGCCTTGGCCAGGGGCCATGGGCAGCTGACCCTCATCGCCATGGCTGCCCACAGCGCAGGGCAGGAAACTCCCATCATTTTCCCAACTCTTTTTTGTTTGCAGATACTTGAGGTTTCCCGTGAGCTGCAAGCCCCAGCATAGGGAACGGAAGGTGATGAGCACCTGGTGTGGTTCTCCCACATCCCAAAGGCAATGACCATGGGACAAAGCTCAGGTACGACTGCTGGCAGCCAGCAGCTCCCTTTGTCTGCCCAGTGCCAATATGGACCTCGAGTCCAGGGGAAGTGAAGTGGCACCCTTGTTGTTCTCACACAGTTGTATGTGTGAGAGAAAGATGGAGAATGGTCCAACACCAGGTAGGGAAATTTGTGCACATCAGACAGGGCTGGAAAACATATTTGGAAGCCAGTTCAGGAAGCTCAAGGAGGGAGCAGACACTTCCTTATCTCCTTTACACACCTCAGGGGGACTTGGAAGGATGTGCTCCCTGGCCTGGAAGGTGGAGGAACAAGGGGCAAACAGAGGCAGGTAGAGAGACAACTGAAAGAACCAAATTGTCTGGCTTTTACAAATTTAACCCTTAGTGTTCTCCAATCCTGGATTTTGTTTGCAAATCAAAATTGGGAAAAGATTTTGGTAACCTTATAGTATCACCAACAGTTTGTTAAAAGACTAATTGCCAAGTAGCTTATGCATGTGGGACCATTAGTAATTCTGTAGCTATGCAAATTAAAACAGTGATGTATGATTTATAGCTTTAATAATGTTCTGAAGGCTCTTAAATTTTAATCACTTGCAACATCCTTTTTAATATTCAATTACTTTATTAACTAATTAGGTCACTTGCTGAAAAAGCACATAAGGCTGGTGCTATTTTAATATCAGCTGAACATCACAAAATACCTTTGAAATGGTGTAAATGGCTTATTTATTTTAAATAGATCATTAAGATGCTGTAATTAATAAATCAATTACAGAAAAAAAGGACAAGAAATTGATAGATGCCAAACCACAATAGTAGTGGCTTCTCTGCTTACTTTATAAATGTTCACAGAGATGCTGAACTTGGTGAACATAACCATTGAAGCTGAATTCGTATTCAGCTGAAGGGATAATGTTCAAGATATGCTCGGTTCATTATAGATACTTTTTTGCATGGATTTAGCTTTCTGATTGATTAAAGCTCCACAAATGACCTTGAAAAGTGAAAGTACTTAAAGGACAGCCCTCCTTTACCTCGTGCTCTTTTGTCTGCCTCAAAAAACATAAAACCATGGCATCTGAGAGTGCTGTTGATGCGGGGCTGAAAGGCAGAGCTCCGGAGAGGGCAGGTGGGAGAATCTGACTGACCAACCTGCTCTCCTCACCATGGTCAGCACTTGCTGCTGCCCAAGGGCTGTGGCAGTGCAGCAGTGAAGCAAAGAGAGAAAATTCCAGCCCTGCAGAAGCCAGGAAGATGCTTGACTGAGTGCAGAGGTTTACACCTCCCCTTTACACCAAGCCTTGATGTAAAATTTCAAGTCTCGCAAGTTAAATTTGTCACCAGTGCGGCTGCAACTCTGAAAGAGACTTTGAATAATTTTCTATCTTAAAACTAAGGGTAAGACAAACACTATTCTAGGAATTAAGTCAATCTTATTAACAGATTTTGTCTTAAACTATATTGATGTGATGATACAAAGTGCAAAATTTTTCTCTTGAGAAGCTACTAGAGAAAATCTGCAGTAATTACAGAGCACTCATTTTCCCATTTTAACTTCTCTTGCTTCCATTTTCTTGTAACGAAAATCTGTAAATCAGGGGCAAAAAGCTTCATGTTACAATTTCTGCTAAACCCAAGACTGCCCTTTACAACTGAGCTGCAAAGGAAACTACCACAAATCTCAGTTTATAGAGTTTCCTGGGAACTGAAACCTACATGGTGTAAGTCTGGCTCTAAAGCAGAGGCCAGGTGAGGTACCAGATAGCTACTCCAGGTCCCCAAAACCAAACATAAAAACTGCCCCTGCTCCCATCCCAGGAGTGCCTGCAGCCCAGCTCTACCGTAGCTGACAGTGCCTTGTTCCATTATTGGGGCTTAAGCTGAAATAGTGGATTTTCTCTGAGGAAAATGCCACCTAGGTGACATTCCTCACTCCTGCAGAATTCCACACTGTGCAGAATGACCATCACTTAAAAGGAAGAACACGCTGGACTAACCCAGGCTGTGCAGAAAAGATCCCTAAAATAAATCCACTTCACATTTTATGGGAGCTGCCCCAGGAAACAAAGTCGCAGAACAACTCGAATGTACCAAGTGCTGGTACAGCTTGGGACAAAATATGATGCTTCCCACCTTGGAACAAGTGCACATACAACTCTTAAGGGGTCAGAGATATCTGTACAGTCACATGAGGTCACTGTCAGTGTTTTAAGGATATTTGTTTCACCCTACAACAATCCTGTTGTACAACAACAGCTCAGGCGCTGCTCTGAGCCTCCTTACAAAGCCCCAGGTCTCAGTCAAATAGGTGCATTTTTATCACATTCCTGTAACTTCTCCCCAGTCATTTATTCACGTGAGCAATTCCCGCGTCGCTCAAATAATTTGTGTGGGAAACCCCACATCCTCCTCCATCAAACCCGAAAAGACACAACTGCTGGAGTGGCAAATAAAAGGTCACCAGTGCCTCAAACCCAATTGGTACCAGGAGAAATGAGGAGGAAAACACAGCATAAGCCACCCGCAAAGCTCGGCAGGCCCAGCCCCGTCCCTGCACCCAGCGCTGGAGCTGCTTTCCGCCTTTTCTGCTGCGGAGCTGCTGGCAGAGCGGAGCCGCCGTTAACCTCCCCGGCTCGATTCAATGTGACAGTGACACTTCACAGCACATTGCATCCAATCTCATTTGAAGCTGACAAAGATTGTTTCTGTTTTATATCTATTGGTTTATTAATGGCCTACAGCCTCTTAAGCAGATGCATATTCATTAGATAGCCAGCTGTTAGGAGGTTCCCAGATGTCGAAAGTACCTCTGTCTTGGTATCCATTCTTTTTTTTTCTCTCTTCTCATGAAACAAAGTAATTGTAGCTCGATTAAAGAACCAGTTAATTACTGAGCCAGTACCTTATGGCATGATTAAAAAAAAAATCTGCAAGTTTGTGAGGAGTAAAGACATTTTTAAAAACAGAGAGGAGCTGCGCCTTCGCTGTGCTGTACGCATGCAGAATTTACATGGATGTAGAGACTGGATTTCTCCATGTAAAAAATCCCCAGCCGCAGAATCCAGGGATACACTGAGTTCTGCAAAGGCACCTTTCTTCATTTTCCCCATTCTGCAGAATTTCTCTAACCTCTTATCATTCCTTAGGTGAACAGTGGATGCGGAAACACAGAAAAAATGGAAATGAGTGACATCCCAGTTTTTAAAGGTCATTTTACACAGAGAAGAAAAATTCAATGGCATCCCAGCCAGATAAAACTGTGACCAGATCATTGAACAGGCTGTACAGATTGACTTACAAATTCCAGGTGCCATCCTTCTCAGTCTCACAACATTAACTCAGCTCACCATGATGTCTTTGCAACTTCTCTCCTCAAAGCTCTAAAAGCAGCTCCCAGAAGCAGGGCTACAACCACCATTCTCCCACCAGCACCTCCTGGAAGCCCTTTGCCTGTGGAAATGTTTAAAATGTTAAAGTCAGCTCCAAGTCCATGTGATGTGGCCAAAGAAGGTTCCTGGGGATTGTGGTTTCTGGCTGATGGGAAGAAACTGCACTGCCACTTGGTCCTTCAGACCCCACAGCCACAGCCCTGCTCTGTCCCAAGGAACTGCACTTCCATCACCAGGAGAGAAAGAAGAGTTTGAAACCCCAAAACAATTGGAAACCTGAAACAATTCTAAATTTTAGTCAGTGACATCTTGGAATAAAACTTGGGAGGAAGAAAAAAAATTAAAACCAAACATCCCCTCAGCATTAAAAGCCTTAATCAGAAGCCAGCGATGGCACTATAAAATGTCATCTGCTATGAGTGTGTTTACAGTCAAGCACAGAGGAACATGGAGGCAATTTTGTAGAGTGACTCCTGGAGCAAAGGCCTCTGAGAATAAAAGTGTCTTTAGATATTTGTTATCCTGTTATAGCTGGTATCACCTTGAGTATACAATGCCTGCCTGCATTATGTAAACACTTCATTGATAAATCCCTCCCCCACCTCCCCTAAGCTGTGTCAGACTGTTCTTAGCTGACAGATAGAGCTGAAACAGATGCTGCTATAAATACCCTTGTTTAGCTGTTTTGAATATAATTTCTTTTGTAGAACATGGTGGATGCTCTAGTTATCACTGAACTTGCACCTGTGCTGAATTTATTACTCCTTTGTACACATCAGGATGCATTTTTTTAATGAATCTATAAAAAAAAGAGAGTTAGATTCTGCTGCACCTTTCTCCTCTTCTGAAGTAGAGACAACCTTTACAAAGGATTGCACTCATTTAAATGAACTCTTATTAAGTTTAGAAGCCACAAAATCCCGAGGTGAGAGAAGTTTAACTCTTAGGACCAGATGCACAGTTAATTTATAGAATCTTCTAATTCTGTGTATTGAATTCTGTTTCTGTATACACATATATTGCATTCATCCAGCCAAATTCTTCTAGAGAGATCACAGATACAGCAGGACTTCAGAACTGAAGAAAAGAGTTGTACTAACACTGCAGCATGATTTTGATTATATAGGAATTCTACTAGGCAGCAGCTGATAAATGGTAGATCTGTTGCCATTCACAAAGTAGCTTCATTTGTATTTTCACACAGGAAGGTTATTTTTAGCTTAAAGATACTATATGTTGTTCATACCTGAAATATCAGAGATGGAAACATTTTATGGTATTCATCTTAAACAAGTTCAATATTGTTTTAAGCAAAACCCATTTTATATTCAGTCTTTAAATAAAGATGTAAATCATATTGTGCTTAAGCACTGTTACCTGTGATCTATGTGCTTGAACTGGGGGAGATAATGTGACAAAACTTCCAGGCTCTCATCATTGCAGAAAAGATGCACAGGGATGCACCTGGCCCACATTCTGAAGGAATCTTTCCAGGGTTTCTGTTCTCATGTTTATTTTGGCTCAAAGGACTTTGTTCTCATTCACCTGCAGAGGACCTGGCAGGTTGACAAAGCTTCTCACACTCCACACACCTTCTTCATGAGGATATTGATGCATGGGATGAACAGGGATCTGTTCAGCACTGCAGCTGCTCCCTGAGCCACTGCACCCAACTGAGGTGTGATTGGCACAACCACAGACCTACCCCAAAGTGACATTTAACACTGGAGTCATTCTAAGCCCTGACAAATCTGCTTCATTATCACTAATGTCAATTAGAAGTGAAACCAAGGGATCCTCTGAAGAGATGGAACAACCTGAACAGGGACATGGTCCTGATTCCACTCAAAGCTATTTCACTGGCCAAACCCACCTTAGGAGGAGAGCATGAGGAACACTCATCCTCTTCATCCCAAAACCTCCCAAGGAGGATTGAGAAGCACTGCAGCCTCCAGCACAACAGGATAACAACAGAGTACAGGTTTAGCTTTCCTTGGCCCTCATCTCCACCCCTGGAAGGAGCTTCCTTCCCACCACAACTCGGCATACATTGAACCAGTCTGAGCCTTCCCATCTGTTCCAACGAGAGGGTTTGAAGATGATTATTCCAAATAAGTGTAAAGGTTTCAGAACAGGAACCAGAGCCATCTCTCCTACTCAGCCGTTGAAGCCTGCCTTGATTACTTTGATGTAACAACACTTGAAAGCTCCTATTCTTTGAAACTAATTTAAACACATTGAATTGTTGAAAGATTAAAAACCGCAGTCAGCTAATTACACTCACTCTCATCTCTTATTCAGCAAATGAATCACTTTTCATTACCACTTAGCTGAAGTACATGAATTTCTGCCTAATTAGAAATGTTGTAGATGGAGCATTAGCAAGGCTGGAGCGGGTCAGGATATCTTGCCTGCTTCATTTTTAATTCCTAACGGTAGAGCCAGATAGGAAAGGCTTCAGATAAGAAGTCATTAAACAATTTTAAATTATTTATAAAAATTACTTTGCCCAAATTATAATTATTTTTTTTTCCCAAATGCTCTCATAAACGTCAAATGGAATGAAAGGAAAAGCAGCCCAACATTGATTTTAATGAACATTTTAATGTTATGTATAACAGAACATTATGAATACAATGGAAACAAAGTTTTATCAATTTAATAATAAAAAAGAAATCCAACATAAGAAAGGGGAGGCAATAAATTTCATACCTATAGTATAGTGCTTATTCTTAACAATATTCCCAGCTTGTGAACATAACAATGTCTTTGTGTTCCAGATTCTAAAATCTTGATTCATGTGAACTTAAATGCAGAATTACAGAAGGAAAAACAAAACCCCCCAAAACCTTAATTCTTTCTTTTGCTTTCAGTAAATCAGTAAAATCTTTGACTGCTACAGGTCTCCTTTATTAATATATATATTTTTTTACTTCTCTATTGGATTCCACAGCTGCTAATGCCATATTTACACAAAAGAATCACCAAGTGTTGTATAAAAGTCAGGATCCAATGCCATTGGATTAAGTTAGGTTATAGATTTACATCGCTGAAGTGTGATTCACTTGCTGCTGATGCCCTAAACCAGTGGCTCTTTAGGGACATTGGTGCTACAAAGGACGTCAAGTGCCACTGGAAAAGAACTCCAAGAAAGTGCATTTTCTGGAGTTTTCTGAAAGGAAACCTTCCAGCAGTCTTGGATAAAGCTTCTCCCAGACTTGCATGGGATATCAGTTATAACATTAGAAGCATGTTAAGACCCCAAAAATCTGTTGATCACCAAATTGCTGAGAGAGGATTTTTACAATAAAAATTTGGGTAATACAGCAGTGTGGCTGGAAC
Organism: Lichenostomus cassidix; assembly: GCF_008360975.1. Classification (NCBI taxonomy): domain Eukaryota; kingdom Metazoa; phylum Chordata; class Aves; order Passeriformes; family Meliphagidae; genus Lichenostomus; species Lichenostomus cassidix. The sequence continues at coordinate 14,254,094 of NC_139494.1, forward strand.
ATTAGCAAAAGTATATATACATTCCAGGTCCCTTTGAATTAGCCATAGTCACATATGTAAGCCATTTTTGGACAAAAATATATATTCTTATAAAAAACTGATCAGAGTACTTGAGTGACTTCACAATTGTGGACTCAGTGGTAGTAAAAGGAATGATCCAATTATGACAAAGCGATCAGGGAGAGGGGGAAAAAGAAAGTCAAAGCTCTTCAAGAAAAAAGAAAAGTATAAAATTAGATTCAAACATTTTTACCCAGTCCCCAATCCAGTCTTCCATCAAGTCTCAAAGTTAAAATTGGTTCTTCTACGTAGGAAAGGTTTTTTGATGGTCTTAATACAAATTATTTTGCAAAATCATCCAACACATTCCTTAGAAGAATCTCTCACCTCTCCAGAATTTGAACACTATTTATTTCAACACTTAGAAAATAGCTTTTGGTTCTTTATGTAGACACTTTAACTGATAAAGAAAAAAAAAAAAGTATTGATCAGTGTTTCCCATCCCTTCCCCAGCTATATTTGTGCAGCTAAAAATCCTTCATTCAGTCTGCCCATTTATTTTATTTTATTTTAATCTCATTTTATTTATTTATTTTACAATCTTTATTTGCTAAAATTGGCAAAATTTGCAAAGGCATCTTGCTTGGGTTGTACAGTCCCAGGAGTCAGCGAGGTCATAGCCATATTGGGTACCCCCATTCCTATTGTGCCCATTCCTGTGGCTGGCACTCCCATGTTCATTCCCATCATTCCCTGGTTCATCATCGGCGTGGCTGCCATGGAGGTCATGCCCATGGCACCTGACATCACACTGGGCATTGCCATCCCCATGGGCCCCAGCAACGGGCTGCTCTGGGGCCTGACAGGCATCATGTTGGGCTGAGGGCTGAGGTTCACAGCTGCAAAGTTTTGGGTTATCACATTCATCGGTTGTTGCATATCTGCAGCAAAGAGAAGGTGCACAGAATCAGAATCTGATGATACTGAAGGAACTCTTGTGTGTTTTAAGAAACTCGTGTGGTCACTGCTGGGAACATGGGTATGATGACCAGACCTGTGGCTATTTCCTGATTTGGCCATCAGGAGGAATTTCTTCACTGAAAGGATGGTCAGGCACTGGAGGAGGCTGCCCAGGGAGGTGGTGGAGTCACCATCCCTGGACGTGTTCAGGGAATGCCTGGATGTGGCACTCAGTGCTCTGGGCTGGTTGACAAGGTGGGGATCAGTCAGATCAGAGGTTGGACTCAATCATCCCTGAGGTCTTTCCAACCTGAATGATTCTATGATTCTATTGCACTTCTTTCCCTATTTTCTGCATGAAGACTCAGAAAACTTCTATAGAAGTTTCAAATATAATTTTATAACAATATACATTCTGCATATTCCAGAGAAGTTCTAAAGATTAGGAAGCCTCAAACCAGGGTTCAGAAATGGTGCAAGCTCTACAGTAGAACCTGCACAGACACAGCCTCCTGACACATTAATCTCCATTTAGAAAACTTCACTTGTGTCACGATGTCACAGTACTTTATGAAACAAGTGCGATTAAACGTAGGAAAACAGTCATGGACACAACACTCAGATCTCAGGGAGAGCCTATGGAACACAGACAGGGCTCAGTGTGCACAAAACAGTGCCATGATCACTTACTCTGTTGCTGCATCATGGTGTTAAGCGATGGCTGTTGGGGTTTGGAAGGCTGCATCCCAGGTACTAAATTGTCCAAACTGATATTTACACTGGGATCTGACCAAGTTGAGGGTAGAGTTTTGCTTGCATTTTTCTGGACCATCTCTGTCCTTGAATTATAAAGTGAATTAGGCTTCGGCATCATTGGGTTCACACTTTGCAGAGGCTAAAAAAGAAAAGTTTGAAACATTCAAAAACATTGAAACAATTTACCAGTAGCAAACAGGACTAAATAACAAGTGTTTAGTTTTCCACAGAAGACAACAAAAACCCATGAAGCCATGAACTTTAGCTCTTCCAATGCAGTGTTGCCAGGTGCCACAGTTAGAGATTAAAAGAGTATTTGTAAGCAGAGATCAAATCCCATATCAATGTGGAGTGACAATGACCAGCAGTAGACAAATTTTGAACTCAAACCTGCTCTTCAAGGAGACTGCCTTGTAAAAGGACTTTTCTGTTTAGGAGGCAATTCAAACATTTTGGACAAAATGCTGATCACACCTGAGTGACCAGGTCTAATGCATTCCAGGAGAGGAATGGATTAATTCATGAAGGCAAGAAGGTCATTAGCGAAGTGTATCAATAGCAGCATACCTGTGACCTGGACATGGGTAAAGTGACACCCATAGAACTGGAGCTCATCATGGAGAAATTCATGCTTTGTGAGGAGGTCATGGTTGTCTGAGAGGGTCCCATCAAATCAAAAAGATCCATAGAATTGGAAGCAGCTGGAGGCTGGCTTGGAGCAGGCTGTGAGCCACTGAAGAGCTCTAGAGCTGGCTGCTGTGCCGTGCTGCTGAAGAGCTCTCCGGACGAAGCACTGGGACAGGGAGAAGCTTGGTTGAAGGCACTCCAGTCACCAAAGTCTCCATTTCCACTTGTTGCTGTACCTGAAGGAAAGGCAACAGTGTGGGAGGAAGGAAGACAGAGAAGAAAGAAGACTTAGAGAAAGGCACTGAGCAAATGCCAAATTCCATGAACTGAAACAAATGAGAGCTGATCTGTGTCCGTCCAGATTAACATCTGCAGGTAGAACCTCCATCTGGACATCATTCCTTCTCATGAATATTCCAACAATTTTAACAAGGTAGCAAAGGAAATATGAAACACCCATACACAGAAAGTAGATGTTTGATAACATGTCACCTATGGATGCCAGACAAGCAGGGACAGGTTTTCATCAGTTGAAGTACAACTGGAAGGTAACTTAGGGGTAGACTGGAGACAACAGTCAAAACAACACTGAGAACTTGGATAATGTTTATCAACTTTTTATCTTGGCATTCTGGTATTTGCAGAGAGCAGTTGTGAGGAACAAGCCACTGAATAAAGCAAATTCCATCATGATAAAGACAACTACATCAAAATTTGGTTGTATACAGTTGTAGCTCTTTGTATAAAACCATGCTGAGGGGAACAAACTCCAGAACTTGAAAAGCAAGTTGCCAGGGAATGCTTATTTGAGATGATAATGGCACTTTCTATCCCATGAAGTGCTCATATAAAACACATTAGGTTTTCTAAATTTGATTCCTGAACTAAATGCTTTGGTTTGAAGCAGAAATTCAATCTTGGATCAAGCATTTCTGTCACCAGCAGCTCTGCTGAACTCCTGTAGTTCATCACTTTAAACACTGTTCCATTTCAACAGATGAGGTTTTCGGAGACAAGTGTTTAAATGAGAACACAGAACTCAGAGCTCTCTCTGTATCTCACTGTGAAGGTAGAGCCAACAGCACGAGCTGTTTGTTGTCACCTGCAAGGACACCTCTTCAGCATCACAGATGTTGCGACACAAACCAGTGAACTGAGAGCATGTCAAACCTTGGAGCCAAGCAGGAGATGTTACCTCCCTTAAAACACATGTTTCCCTATTAACAAGGAAAGTGTTGCTTCACAGCAGTGATGGGGGAAAAAAGCTTAAAAACATTTCCACAAGATGCTGAATATAAAGCAACACCATTTAAACAGTTCACAGGCTACACAGTGGATCACATTCTGAGTGCAGGCCACTGGCCAGCTCAGCTTTTTGATTCTCTCACTGATTCACTTTTGGTACTTCAGCGACATCACAAACAACAGTGCAGCCATATGAAATGAACTTTGAGTGCTGCTGAACATTTAAATCTTGGATTTCTTTAGCTGAGTGAACACAGATTCAAACACGTAGAGCTGGGGTAGATGAATCCAGTGCCAGATTCTATCTCCTGCCCTATGCAATGGCTGCTTCCATAATGTATTCCACCCACTCATGGGTAACTGCAGCAGTCTTTTACACTGCATGTAAATATTTATCAACATACACCTTCAACCTATAGTCACCTCTCTTTAACAACACATTACAATTTAAAGAACAGTAGAAGAGTAAATTTGTTCACAAAATCCAAGTATTGCGAACAACTTCAGCGCATGAAGTGGGCTAATATTCATTAGCTTAGGGCCTTACTAGAACATTTGCTTTGATCTTCCTCACAAAAAGGCACTATATTAGAATGTTTCAATTAGTATTACATATTAAAAATTAAAACCTACTTTAAATATTCTTGATAGATAAGTAAATGCTGAGTGTGCTCCTTCGATGTTCAGACCTGTGCACTGAGCACCAATAATGGAAGTGGGGGTAAAAGGGAGAAGGTTTTGCCCCTTCAGTAGGACTTCAAAGATGATTAATCAAGAAGGAAAAGATTTCTAGAGGGGCTTACACTGTTCAGGAATGATTAATCATTTCACAGGACTCCTTGTCTCTTGCATAATGGTGATTGGAATAGATTAATCATGTTAATGCAGATAAAGGATTGTATCAATTTAGACTGTATTAACACAGGAGTTATTTGCATAGTAGGCGGCTTTGTGTTTGCAAAACAACTTGGGTTTGCCTACGACAGCCTGTAAAAAACTAGAGCAGTTCTCTCCTACCAAATACATGGAAGGTGTATTAACTAACCCATGCCCAGCAGAGCTTTCCCAATACAGCAAAATAAAGGAAGAGATGTAAACATGCTGACTAAAAGCTGCCTCCCAGGTAGATTTGCTTCTCAGCCTCTTTGCTGTTCTTTTCTCATTTTGTACTTGATTCTGCACCCTGGCTGAGAACCCCAGTCACAAATAACACTCCTGCCCAAATTCACCTCACAAAGGGCAGCCAGCCAGCTCTCCCCACTCCAGGGCTGTCTGCAGCCCTGTTCAGTCTGGGCAGCACTGTAGGATCCCACAAACATTCTACCAAGGAAAATGGGTCACTTTAGGTGGTTTCCAAGCTTGTTTTATTTTTTTCCAGTCCAATTTTAAGGGAAACCTTTTCAGATGGTGGCCACGTCTCGTGACAAGCTTGTCTGTCTGCAGGTAAAATGTCTGCACATGCACTGAGCCAGGCTGCATCTTCCTTCCTCCCAGAGCACTTGTGGTCCAGTTACACACACAGTTTACCCTGGAAAGGGAAGGGACTTTCAATAATGCCTCACGGCATCTCTTCCCTCCTTCCACCCTCAAACAGCATTGCAATCCCTAAATCAACCCTACCTTGTGACGATGGGAAACTTGCTGAAGCAGCAGGTGAACTAAAATCAGCAAATCCTCCAAATGGGTCACCTGATCCACCTAGAAACAGAAGGAAGCCAAAAGCTGTTACAGGATTGTGCAAAGATCCATTGCAACAACTGCATGTGGGATTTATGAAGAAAAGTTGTTCTACACTTGACATGATAGATTTATTGATTCTGCTCCCTAAGTCAGCTCTGTTTTCCTGTTCATCCCCACACTATGTTTATACAAGCCTGAGCAACAATAATCTGGATTATTTCTAACTGCCTTGCAGATCTTGCAGTTTTGTTTTCCTAGGCAAGAACTAAAACATGCAAGTTTTTGTCACCTCTAAAAATAAATTTAGAGAAATTAAAAAGATTAATAAGTTTTTAACTAGGGAGTGATGCTACTAGTTTGGCAGTTTGTAAAATTAAAAATTTGGAAGCATAATAAAAAAGCTAAACATTCTTATTGTATAAAAGTTAATTTATTATGCTTCCTATGAAAAATTACATGTCACCTTATATTTAGTTTTTGTGTTACTTAAAGCATGAATGATTCTGCAATGATCTTGAAATACCAATTCAAGGACAGAGCTTGCATTTGTGTTCATTTTTTTATAAGTTTGCTTCCTTTCTACAGCAAGAACATTAAGTTTTCCAACTAGACATTTGTGTACAGCACATAAATTATTAATTTCTGAATACCGCATAGTAACAATTTTTCACTAAAAAGATATGGCCGAGGTATAAAGAAGATTTAAGAATCATATTGTCCAAGCTAATTTTTTTAAAATAAACTCCAAAAAGTTACAAAAATCACCTAGTTATGGCTGGTACTGCTTTTAAGCAGGGATTCCACTGACCTGAGGAAGCCAAGAAGTTGACCTTATTTATTTGTCCTCAAAGATTTCACCTCCAAGCAGTCCCACCCTCAGAAGAAGCTGCAGCAGTTCAATTATTTTGCTTTTAGTGTTATGCGTACATTATATAGGTTACATCACAGCTGCTTAGCCTGCAGTGCTTAGGAAGCAGCCAGGTGGGACTGGAACATCTGTGCTGCACTCAAACACCACCAGGGACAGCTTCCAACATCTGGTGCCATTTCGGAATTGTCTTATCGCTGCAAGACATTCTGCCCCATCTGCTACTCTCAACTGGGTTAATTAAACCAGAACCATCTCCTTTTTAATAAATGGCCAGCAGTAATAAAAGGAACCATTCACTTCCTAATACATGTGTACTTGTATTTCTTTTTAATGTTATTTTACTGTAGACATTGCCAGGAAGGCGACTGTTCTTCCAAGGGGAAATGTCTTCTTGCTGAGCATGTAGTGCAGGAGATAAAACATGAGCAGAGAATGCAAGGATGGCCTATGAATTTTCAGACATAGCACTACTGAAACCCTTTTAGCCCCTTTTCAAGAGGCAGAGGACTTCACACAAAGTTAATTTCTTCCACACAAATTCTGAAATTATTTAATAAGCAAGCTTCTCATCTATGTTTAGACACGTTTTATTCTGACACCCAAGAATGAAAAAGGGTTGGTGAAATATCAAACTGAAAAACTGATCTGATCCTGTTTTCCCTGTCTACTGTAATGAACATTTTCAAATAATTTTTTTCACCACATATATGCTCACAGAGTTCAGAACAGGTTAATGGTTTCAGAGTTTGTATGCTGAATGAGCAACACAGATGACACACACTTGACCACATGCTTGAAGGAAAAAATAAAAATCAATGCTCTCATGCTACACCCATTATATCCTTGGGCTGCCTGACAGTGCCTAGGGATTAATTTAATTTTAAAAACAGAACTAGGTTCAAACCCAAAATAACCCCTTAACATTTTCAGTCAAGTCAACTTTTCCTCTACCTCTCTTGCTTGTTTTTCAAGTGAAACTGAGTTTCAGAGAGAGGTGAAAGAGATTAAGCTGGATGCTTAATAATAACTCTCTAAAGAAAGGTTAAGGAACCTCAGCTCCAGTAACACCAGAAAATACTCCCAGCAGGTCTAACCAGGCATTTTACATCTTCCCTTTATGGCAACCAAGCACCCCCTAACATACAAACTGTGCTGCTCCAGTAAAGTGTAACATTGAGCCAATCAACCCTTTCACATCTCTGCACCTGAAAATACACAGATAAGCAAACCCTGAGTTCCCTGAATTCACATCACTTCCCTGCCAGTTCCTTCACAGGACACATCAAAGGCTTCATCTGACCCTTTCCCTCTGCCCTGCCTGACCCTGGGAATGTTCCCACACCCTGTGCTGTAAGGAGCAGTGGTCATAACAAGTGACCTGCATGTGAAGGACAGTGCTAATCTTCCCAACATGAGCAAGCCTCAAAGATTCCCATGTGAGATCTGTCACTACAAATGAACCCTTTCCATCTGCCTGCTCAGGTCAGCAGAGGTTATTTAGCAGGACCAGCTGGTAATGTGTCTCTTCTCAGCACCATTTCTGAATGCCGCTTTGGAAAAATGTGAAAAAAAGATTTAAAGAAAAGAGAAAAAAGGCTTACTGCAGCAAAGAGCCAAACTGATGAAAGATTTAAATACACTGTAATATAGAAGCTGTCATAGTTCTGTTTGAAATATGGACAAGTTCACTTGAAGTGGAAACACCTATTCTCAATGTGATCTTATTTTTATAAAAATAAAAACATACACATTGCATACAAATAAAACAAAACAGACTCCAATCTCTTCTGCCATAAGAATTGAATAGAAAAAAAAAATTCATCCTGATTTAGGATAATGGTTCTGATCCAGGATCTTAAACTTTCATGGAACTGTGGTCACTCCAATGTACAATGAACACCTTCATTGAACACCAGGAAATTGAACAAAATTAAGTAGTTTGTTGAATTTATGTATAAAAACAGACACATGAAATGTATCTTACAGTGTATTAAATACTTGTAGATGTTGGGTAGTGATGAAAGGAATGTGTCACACAGAGTGGTCACAATACTGGCTTTGCTCAGACCTTACCATCAAATCCCTGGTGTGACCCTACAACCCCCAGGAGTGGTGTAAGCAGTTAGGGGTGAGCAAGAACACACCTTACAGCTGCCTGACTGCAGCCACATGGCCACACATGTGGCCTCCAGCCACTCTGAACTGCCATTTCTTGGTGCAGCCTCTTGATTTCACTTTGTCTTTAAAGGCCAAGCAGACACTTAGCTCAGTGAGACACACACAGCCTCTGCAGAGTCAGCACGATCCTATCCATCGTGGGATGTGGCTTCTTTGCAATGGGAAGTTCTCAGAAAGGTTTCTCTCTGAAATGCTTGTATTTTATTTGCTACTCAGGGCAGTCTCATGTCACAGTTCACTCCCTCCCAACTGTGTCATCAGACCACAAGTGCCCACAAGCTCTTTTCCTATTCCATGCCACAACAAACCCATTGATACAGGAAACTCTAAGCACAATAACAAGTCCAAATTTGAAGTCTTAAGTTTTGAAAAGCAAAAATTCCCTGAACTCCTCTACTAATCCCATAGAAATGCAATGAAATTTAACACACTCCTAAAAAGAAACTGCATTTTGGGAGCATAAGGGTAAATCCATATGAAGATAAACAGACTTGCTACGCATTCAGAGTGTGAAAGGATGTGTTTTAAAATTAGTAATTTCACTCTTAGGCAGCAATTTCTTTTTGGTTCTAAGGTTTGGATACACCAAGTGCCAGGAGAAAATAAGACAAAGAAACAAGTTTGCCACATACTTTAGATGAAAGCTTCCGTGAAGATTATCCATCTCCACCTGCCCAGCCTTAGAACTGCACTACAAGAAATGCTTGAATATGAATGGATTGCACTTGCTTTTAGAGTTAATTATAAATAACTGCATTACACACACAGTTTCTGACAGACTGATCTGGCAGTTAATCTTTGTGCTGCTAGCATTATTAGTCCCATGCAATAGCACACACAGTACCTTGCTACAAAAGGCTCTTTATAGGCAGTTCTACATTTTTTAAAGTATTTATTTCCCAATTTATCTACTTTATTCTGGCAACAAGCAAGCTTCTCAGAACTGGAACAGACCCCAAACTTACCTGTGGAAGCTGGCTGGCTGGCTCCATCAAACAACAGGTCAACCAGGTCGTTAGAGGACTTGCTGCCAGAGGGGACAGCAGCCTGGAGAAGAAATTACACCAGATCTCAACTCATGGCATCATTAATCAAATGACATTAAGAAGTTTTCTGGGGTTTTGAAGGATTTTGTTTGCTTTTGCTTTGTAGGGATGTCAGATAAACCCAACAATTGTGGCTAAATGTAAAATCAAATACTGAAAAAGCTAAAGGCTCATAGTTTTTTGTAACAGAAGAACTGACAACTTTTCACTAAGTGCGCAGCTTCATAGAATCTTTCACACTTCAGGCCAAAATTTTCTCTTTGCTGTCCTGAAGAAAGCAAAACATGCTAATGGCTATATTAAAAAAATCTAGATCTTAAAGCAATCACAGAACTACTGATAATTACACTGTTCCACAGACTTTGGTAAGTCCAACTAAACACTTTTTGATAAAACAGCTCCCTTGAAGGCTGCATCACAAAAATTCTACCCTAAAGCAGAAATGGTCTTAGAAGAAAACAGTTTCCAAAATGATGTGCTCTCCTGCTGTCTCACCTTTGTCGTAGGCTGTGCAGGATGAGCAGCAGAGTTCTGTTCTGGACTTGCTTTATCTCCTGTGTAATGAGCTGCTGCTCCCAAGTCAATGGTTTTTGAAGGATTTGCTGAGCGTTTCTGTCTGATGGTGGTAATTTCTGTAGCTTGTGCAATATGAATGTGTTTTGTTGTCACAGTCTCCTCTTCATCTTTAAATTCAGCTTTGGGAGATTTACCTCTTCTTGATTTTTCCTCATCACTGTCACTAGAAAAACAAAAGTGATAGCACAGCATTTGTGATGGACTTCTCAGTTAATTGAGTGGACATTTGGCTTCACAAGAGTTTTGGTTACTGTAGTTTCTTGCAGCAACAGTTCATCATAAAAATGCTGCATTTTCCTACATTTGAGCGAGGAAATGTTTCACCCTTACATAACACATCACATCACACAGCATTGCACCTGTTGTACAGAAGCTATGGAGAAAAGCAGGTTATTTTGTTACACACGAACTGCAAGTCCACGACAGAGGATAATAGGAAATCAGTGTTTAAATCCAGTACGTTGAATTACCTTCTGACAGGAACTCCCCCACACATTATGTAACACTTCAGCAACAGAAAGTTAAGTTGGCAGGTCTGCTCAGTACTTACACCAAGAGACAGAAAGCAATGAACCAAATACAGGTACTGCCTTTCAGCTTTGAACAACTCCATATGTATTTCAGCTCATTTCCTTTTCCAGAGAAACAGGCTTTCATATTCTTTAAGATGTTTGTGGGAAAAGAATGTTTTCAGAATTACATAGTGCAATATTACCATTATCAGAGCACACATAGTTTTTCTCAAAAGAATAAAAATATCACCCTTTTAGGCAAAAACTTTTAAGATGTTGCTGCATACTATTTGATTCATTTGTTACATTTTCTACTTTTGTATTTTAAGTCTTTCACAAAGAAAGTAATTGGCCTCCACCACCAGTCACGTTGCCTGTTACCATCAGGATTTGTACATAACAGTGAGAATTGCTGTAGAGAAAGCTTAAATACACTGGAACGTATTTTGAAATAGTAATTCCCTTAGCAACAGAGTTGAAAGTGGAAGGGTTTTATATTTTAATAATGCATTAGAATTCTAAAACTGAAAAATTTAAGCAAGGCTGTCCCTTTGTCAGAGGGAATGTGACAGTAACTGCAATATACTCTGGAGGGGAGCCTTTGTTCTCTGCTAACAATGGTGGGCTTTTTGGGAACATGTTGCATGTGTCATTTCCCCTATGCATGTTACCTGCTCACCACTGGGGATGGCTCAGTTCAGCAACGGCACTAAACACAAATGCTAACTCCCTATTGCTTTTTTTTTTTTTTTTTTTACTGTTAAAAAAGATGAATTTCACAGCTGCTGGCCAACCAGCACCTCCTGGCATTGGCTTGAGCCAGCCTTTCACAGATAAGGGAGCTCAAATGGCACCATTTAACTTAATTTTTCCAAAGCACTTCTGCTGGCAGCCCTGCTGTCCCACACCTGTGTGCACAAACACCCCAGAGGGGACCACAACCACTCTTCCACTTGGGACATCAGGATTTTGATAGAGAAGAGGGATTTGCACATGATTGTGGTGTACATGGTGCATTCAATCCCAAAAGCCTCAGAGGGAAGGGAAGGATGCTGCTGAAAACATCCAAGACCAGGACAACACAACTAAGGCTCAGCTCTTTAATGTATTGTATATAGTATCTGCAAGATATTTCTTGTCCACACTACAGAACCCAAGAGTGTTCTGTGGGCTGAGGAAACAACTGACAAGCAAAGTGTGATCAATGGAGGGACTGACACAGAACTGCTGTAGGTCAATCTCACTAATGCAAGAAGGAAAAAAGTCAGTCCTTGGTGACATACAGCAAAATAAATGACTAAATGCTCTGAGGAAAGAAATTAAACATATATGGCAAAAGGAGAATAAATATTACAAGACTCAGTTTGCTATGACAACTTGTACTGCTTCCAAACCCTCTCAGGAGAACCACTTTTTTTTTTCTTTAATGGTCACATTAACAACAACAACAAAAAAAATACAGATTAATGTTTCCTCTAAGTGTGTTTACTGTGCTCAGTAAAATTGCAGTGCTGCATCTGAGAATTGCAGAGACAACTTAAAAATAAAATTATAGCAGTGTACCAAACAATTAAAAAACTTCTACAAAGAAAGTATATGATTACAACTTTGAGAAATCAAAGTACAGACCCATGTTCTTTTTCTTTGCTTTAAGTCTTCTATAGTGAAGGTTTTTAAAAACTTTTAAGAAAAGAAAAATAGCTTATTGAGACTTTAAGTATATCTGAATTACACCCCACTACAAAAGTTATTCTTTAGATACAAATTGCCTTCATACATGGCTGGTGCCTCCTTTTATAGAAGCATTGGAAGTTTTGTTTCCTTTCTATTCTATTATCTGCATCAATCTTTCTGAATGCTGGAGAAGCAAGGATTTAACAGAGTTTTAAGAATTCCTAAGAAAAAATTACAGTGCTTTAGAACCATCTCCATGTGTCTGCAGGTAATTCAGAAGCAAAATTTCAGTGTGGAATGCTGGACTCAGGGCAGCAACTGGTTTGTTCACCTAAGAACAAACAAGCACTAAAAAAGAAAAACAGAGGCTTTCCCACCCCACGGGGTATTGTTTGTGGTCTTCACTACTTTCACAGGAATATATCAGTGGAAAAAAGAATCCATTTTCCCCACAATGCTGCTAAATTTTTTCATCTAAAATAATTAAAAAAAAAAAGAAGCAGACTTGGCTTCTCCAGAGCTCACTGTGTAAAGTAGTTGCACTGAAATCTACTGTACACTCAGCAATCTGTATCATTTAGTTCTCTGTCAAAGTTCTCAGTTATTTCAAACATTTTTTCTCATCTGTCCAAACTATTGGCTTTGCAAGTAAAGGCAGAAATCTTCCAATTTGGCCAAGTTCTTCTGGTGTGTAAAGACCATGTCTGCCAAATTTCATTAGCCACAGGTAAGATGAGTAAGACACATTCATTCTCTATGCTTCAAGGCCTTTATTGGCTTTACAGTACTCAAGTAATAATGGTTTATAAAGTTACTAACAATAGAACATAACAGCACATTTGCCAGCTGAGTGAGTATCACCATTTAGTCACTTTTCCAAGTGAAATGGCAACTTAATTGTTATTATACAGCAGCGGGCTACAAATAAGCCAGCAAATTTTTGGCACTTTTTTTTAGAAAAAAATTGCTGAAGTGTGAAAACACAAATGCACAGATTTCATGAGGCATTTAGAAAAGAATGTTATTTTGAGCTGAAGTTATATGATAATTAAAATTTCATGCCACCTTCAGTTTTAATATTTAGGGTATTTTGCTAATAGAGCATGCACTGAGTATTTACAGTATCAGTAAGGATAAATACAGACATTCTATAAGCTTCAGTTCAATCTTCTTAGATCCCCTGATGGCTTCTGTAGAAAGAAACACCTTCATTCAAACCCTTTGGTAAAATCCCTTCCATGGTATCTGATCCCCATGCCAGGAGAAGAGAAAAAGAGATTCCAGGCTGGGACTTGAAGCAATGTTAGAGAAGCCAAACTGCTGCAACCTGGATTCCTTCTTACAGCAAAATAACCTGCAACCACCAAAGTGCCTTTGCTCATGTAGGTCCCAAAAATTCCTCCTTTTATTTTCAGTCCCAAGTTTACCACTTTAATAAATTTTGAGACAAATACCCCACCTGACAGAGACCAAAAATATAGGAGAAAAATCAAACAGAAGAGACTAGGGTTACAAGAGCAAAACAAAAATGAAAAATATAGTATTAGCCAGAGAAAGAGATCAGAATAACTTGGGGCAGAGATGTACAATGGAGAAGTCATCCAAATAAGCTGCTTTTAAAAAATATTAGACCTCAGAAAGGACTGTCTACACCACTGAAAAATACAAGACTTTATCCAGCACAAGCAGGAGACAGGAGCCATTCAGAAATAAAACAAAGGAAGTAAGATTTTAAAAAAAAAAAGTTTACTGTACATCCCCTATGTGAAACATGGCTGGTGAGCTCTGCAGACATCATAGAACAAGTTGCTTTTGAAAGGTAAGTACAGAAAAGCCCACAGAAATGTACCATTGTTATATGTGAAATTGTTTACTTTTCTTCTGATCCCTTCTCTTTGTAGTCCATTGATATTAAGTTCTAAGAGGGAACCCTGATGTGTGCAAAGAATACTGGTTTTATGATTTATTAATGCCCCAGCAAGAAGACCACATGGGCTTTTCCCCAGAAAGGCTACCTTTTTTTTTTTTTGTTTCTGTGCAAAATTGCTTTAGTTTTGCAACATACAGATGTGTGCATGTGTATTATTATATTCATATATGTGTGTGACTACCTAAAGATATTCTTGTAAAAAATATTAATCAAATCTCAGTGCAAATTTGAATTTTAAGTTGTTTCCCAATAGGGAATAATTTCAGTATACTTGAGCACTTTTCCTACAGCAATTTCAGATTCTGTTAAGTATGAACCTGCTCTCCAGATAATTAAATTCAATTCACCTGTTGAAGTGTGACAGATGTAAAGTTCTTTCCATTGCCAAAGCAGGGTAGTTTTCCTTCCTTACTGAAAAAATTTAATGACCAGATGTAAAATACAAGAATTTTCTAGAAAGGCCTCAACTGAAACTGACTTTTTTTTTTTTTTTTGAGAAATCACCTGCAGGCTGCTCTTCTTGAGATCAGCACTGTGTCAAAACAGGTCTAAGCAATTTTAATCTTCTTCCTTGGCACTGCAGCATTCAGAGTGTGTGCAGCATTCAGTGGCAGCCTTCAGCACTGGCACATGACCACCGAATTGCTGAGACAAGGAAAAGCTTAGGGAATTTCAGCCAAATTCCCTGCTTTGCCAGCAGCTGGGGCAGGAATGGAAGGCAGCCAAGAGCAGTTAACTACTGCCAGAGCCACACTGTTCCCCAAGGCCAGGGAGAGCTGCATAAGAAGCCCAGGAAGCAGGTACTGAACCCAAACATGCTTCCCTACAGACAAAAAAGAATGACAGAGTATTGTAACTCACATTCAGCAATGTCAAACAGCTTTCCAAGAGCAATCTCACAGATAAATTCAGGTTAAAATAACTCTAGTACCTGCATCTTTCTGGAGAGTCTTCTCTGTCTTTCCTTCGGAACTTGCTGATGGTGTCATCGATCGTGCTGCCAATCTTGTCACTGAGTTCCCCTAACTTATCACTGAATGGGAATGCTGACTTTTTATCCCATTCTTCATCCCATTTGGACTTGGGCTCGGGATCATATCTTTCACCTGGTACGATAAAGATAAGAAATATTAAAGATAACAACAAAAAAATTGCCTGTGGTCTTTCTGGAATCCCTCTCAAGCCCCCCTGCCCTACACACACGAGCTGTGCAAGTTTACAAAGCAAACTGAAAGCTCCACCAGTGCTGAAACAACACTATGAGAGCAAGGCACAGCATGCAATGCCAATCATTAAGTGGCAGCAATGAAGAGTCAAAGACTTTGGTTTATGACAATGACAGAATCATAAAAAAAAACCATAATGCATAATAACATCAGGGTGCTGTTGGACTCTGCTGCAGAAGTACAAGAGGCACAACCAGCCCTGGCTGCATAAGGAGCTCATCAGGAAGGGACAGTCTGGAACAGTCACTTAGTGCAGGATATTCCATTCCTGGCCAAGCTGGGTGCTCATAGCTAAATCACTGGGTTTTTTATATGCTGGCATTAATACATAAAAACACAGATTTAAAATATTGAAAGAATATGCAATGCACAATAACCTTTTCTTCTCCAAATTTTACAATTAGAAAAGCTTTTTAAAAGAGACAAAAAAAGAAGAGGCAGTAAAGCAACCCACCTTTTCAGGGGCCACTGAATACCCTGAACATCTTTACTGAACACTATTATCAAGAAATCAAAAACTTTTTTGTCTAATCAGGTATTCCAGACCTCAATATTGGTATTTCAGATTACAAACAGCTGCCAGTTTTACTCGAAATAAGCACATCTGTTGTACAATCCCATCAAGGGTGTCTAAAATACTTAAGTCTGGTTTATTTATACACACACAGCCAACTTGAGCTTAATTCAAATGAAAAAACAACATTTTAACAAAGACTTGAAGCACAGAACCCCTTAACTGGTATTGTGATCTTATATCAGACCTTCTGTTCAAAATGTAGGTGTATAAAGCAAACCAAACCAGCTCAGTTTCTAGACAGCATTTTTAGGCAAACATTTTGTATCCTGGGCTATCACACATATAAAACAAGCCATTTTTTGTACCTCTCTTAAAAATGTGAAACACTAGTGATTTTTTGTTGTTTTTACTTAAGCTGAGTAAAATTGAGTAGCAAAATGGAAGAACAGTTAAATAATCATTACTTCAAGTTACATACAAATGACATTGCAGCTCAGGTAATGTTCCAAGTGTATTACATTAAGCCATTTTAATAAAAAGAGAATGATGGATTGCAGCACTAGAAGGTGCAAAATTTGAGTTCTACCTGTCTAATAACTTCATATCATATAGGGTGTATTTTCTTAGAAAATACATAGGTGGAAGTCTACAGGGATATTTGTTTAGATCCATAAAACTTTTTCAGTAGAGCATCTGTTACAAATCCATGAGATACTCAGTGAGATCTTTATCATTGCAAAAGGAGACACTGCTCAGAAATGTACTGCTGTTAAATTTTGCAGGAGAATAAAATGGCCTTATTTCAGTTTATGTCAGGCTCTCAAGCATTTTAATGCAGATTCCTTTAGAGGGGTTTCTCTGTGCAATAGAAATTTTAAAATTCAAACAGACACCAACTAAGAGCTCAGTATTTTTGTAACAAAATAAACTAATGAAAAATCTGAATACAAGCATTTTGTATTTAAATAACTACAATCTTTTTGATTAGAAATCTCACCTGGGAAAGGGTTTGTTTGTGCTGCTAAAAAGATTTTTTCTTTTACTTTACTCAACAAATGAAGGAATAATTAAAAACCCTTTAGCATAAAAATTAAATGCAAGACAAAGAAACTAGTCCTTTAAATTAAGAATCCTGAATGATAACTAAAGAGCATATGGAGAAAGGCTTCTACCCAACATACAAGGATAGATCACGACTCTGCACAGAGAAGTCAAAAGATAAGCTCAGGGAAAGAACAGAGGGACATGTACTCAAAGTACAAATACAGTGACTCATAAGTATTTCCTAAAAAGAGAAACACCAGAATTCCACGCAGGTAGCAAAAGCCTAAAGGAATGCAATAGAAGAAGAAATATCCTGCCTTGGAAATGTTCAATTACTCTGCATGTGAGGGAAAGGGAGAATGGAGAAGCAACCTGTCAAAAACAGGAGGGAACAAATCTAAGTTTAAGGCTCACAGAGAAGAGTAAAAAAGCCATACAGGACCACAGACAAACAGGTGAAGTTGAAGCCCTGCACAGCTACTACTGAGCTCTTACAGCAAACCCTTCTCTCAGAGAAATCACCAGTTCTAGCAAAACAGCCTTGTGCCACTGAGCTTTGGTACTCATCCCTTACTAAAAGCAGCCAAGGATCTACTCAGGCCAAAGAAAACACAGACCGGCAGCTGGATCATGGATGGCATGCTGGGATACATCAGATGGAAAAGCCAATCCAAGCTCAGATCCCTGCTACACACCATGGCAGGGACTGGGGAGCAAGAAAAGAGCAAAGCACTTAGTGCCTATATTTAAAGTCAGATCTGACAGAACCCAGAATCCATGCAGAAAATCCACAGATATCTTTCAAGGCTCCAAATAGTATTACTCAGGAAAGCAAAAGTGAATTGTCAATCCTTGCCCAAGGAAGCCCAGTACTCACTGTATCTGAACCCTCCAACACTGTCTGAGGACACCCCAATGTATTTGTCTTTGTTCTTCTTTGCTTTCTTCCTCTCTTCCCGAAGCCGATCATCGTCTTGAGCAAACTCAACCATTTCTTTTACCTTCTGGCGGATGTTGATCCCCTGGTCTTTGCCATTCTCATCTGTGCAGGTAATACAGGATAGAGATGATGGATGGAAGATGGGAGCAAAAAGGAAAGTAGTGAGTAACAGGCAGCAATGTTGACATCAAACTGATGAAAAAATCTAAGTCATAAACACAGTAAAGATTTCGTGGCTACTGAGGTCCACTGCAACTGTTTAAATGGGACCAATTATTTTAACACAATTTAGATAAATGAGTTTGCACTGAATGGTGCATTTAGAAACACAGGAGAGACTAACAAAAACTGAGACAGAACTCATTCTCCACTTGAACAATTTTAACCCCTCAAAACATCACCCTTTTTCCTCAGTCTTTTTAGCACAGGTCTTGCAAGTTTCCTTGCAAGAACTCAGCCTCATGGCAAAACTGATTTTTTGAGAAACTGCTTTCAGTTGGGAAGTACTATAAGCTAAATGTACTCCTTTCCAGCCTTTTTCACATTCAAAACACACACTGGCCTTGCTGCCTTTGCACTGTAAATATTATTTGGTGGGAGGAAAAAACCCCAGCTTCAAACAGATGTGTGTGTTTTGGAGCTCTAACCTTTTCTTCCCATATGATTAAAGCTATTCCTTTACGGACACCACAGGGGACCAGTCTCTAGTGCATATTTTAATATAAACCCCAACACTCATGTTGTGTTGGTTCTGTTGTTATTAGCCAGTCTTTTCTGCAAGTTCTTGTCTTCACTAATTAATACTCTAGGGCCCCACGTCTTGGATTCTGCACTCTTCACACAACTGGCAACAGTCACATTTTAATTAGACTGGGGAAGCTTCTAAGCTGGTTCAGGTGACTGACAACTCCAACTACTGTTTTAATTTGCTTATAAGATTTTTCTATTGCTCACCTACAAAGTGGTAATTTTCCAGGGATCGCAAATCATAAATGTGTTCTCTGGCACTTGTAACAACACGCTCTGATCCATTCCTTATGAGGTAAGCTAGGAGCAGCAAAGACTATAAAAATACAAAGCACCTTATGATTGCATGAACAAAAGCTCTAGCTTTTTCTTTTTTTTAAACCCCAAATCTACCCCCCTCCCCAAATTAGTAAATAATAAGACTTTCCCTTTTTAAATAAATGCTTATTATATGGTTTCCCATGAAAAAAAAACAACTTTTCCTCACATGGATTTTTTGCTCTTTAGACTATCAAAACTGTATTTTTAAAACTTTAGCTTGTTACTACTAAATCACAAGTAGTTACCTTGATCAGCTACTGCTTTGTTTTAGGATAAAGAAGTAGCAATTTAAGAGAGAAAGTTAACCTGTGAAATGAAGCAATTTTTTTGCTTCTTTTGTTCACAGTTTTCCAAGGGCTTTCACTAAAAGGTAACTCCTAGAGGAATTTAAGAAGCTTTCTGCAGGATTCAATGGATATACAAAACTGCATTGCAGAACAATTTTAAACAAGTGACAAAACAAATGAACTTAAAATAATACTTTAATTTCAGTTCTTTATGTCAAGGATTTATATCTAGAAAAAAAAAATGCACTTTCTCTGAAATAGTGCCTTTATCAGCTAAAACAATCATTTTATTTCAACCAATCCAAGCCTGATAAGCAATTGCAAGAAGTCTTTATAACATTAAGTAGCAATGTGTGATAGCATTAATTATTAATTTCTATTGTACTTCAGGGAAAACAATTACTATGACTACAAAACATCGAGCACCTGTGAAAAACCCAAACCATGCTTTAGAATTAATTGTGTCTTGCTACAATCCTGGCATCAAGAAAAACAAAATATAACCCAGTCTAATACATCAATTCTAAAAAAGGAGGTTATATTTGCATAATTCAGTGAACACTGAACACCACTTTAAGTGCAGCACGACACAATCTCAAGCAAAAAGTTTCTGTACCAAAGACAAGAAAAATGCAAATGACTCTGCTCTTTTCCAAAACACAATTAGGACATAAAAGTGTCATGTAAGATCTGCAAGGAAATTTGGTCCACTCAAAGCTGAACTACAATTTTTAAAGAATTACAAATTGGCAGAAAATTAAGATTTGTTTGCATTTTATTTCAGGTATTCCTGAATTTGTTCAAAACTGTTTTGCAGATAACACAGTAACTTAGTATCTCCTTCTCAACGTAGCTTTGTAACAACTGCTTTGGGTAGATTCAAACTGCAAGTGCTACTCTAATACCTGAATATCAGCAAAATGTAATTGCTCTGTTGTGTGTTCATTAAGTAGCATCTTAAACATGCTTCTAAAACCAGAGATTTTGTGGGTTTTTTCATATACAGCAATTGAAAGACACCTTTGACTTCACCAACAGAATTATAAAACATAGTTAGGGAAGAAATTCTAGGTTGCTAGTGGAGAAAGTGCTGTAGGATTATCTAAACAAGAACTCCATCAGGACACTGCAGGAGCACCAAGCCTTGAGCCTTACACACCTTATAAACTCTCCTCCAGTTCTTTTTATTGTCTTTCAGCATCCGAGTCCACAGCATGTTCATGAGTTCTGGAAACTGCTCGTACATAAATGTGGCCCTAAAGAATGGAACAAAAGCAGCACAGAAATGTTGTTTTCCCGGGTTTGTCACAAGAGCTGCTCAGACTCGGGGCTGGCAGTAGATGGCAGGAGTGATCTAAGCCCAGGAACATCGGGTGACATTAAAGGGAAAATGCTGTCCCTGTTTTAATTCCTGTATCAGTCATTTACATCCCAGGACTACAAAAGCAAAGAGTAATTCTAAAAATCGGAGGCAGTAAAAGAACCTTCATTAATTTGTAATGAAAATAATGTTGAATGTGAATACCCTAATAACACTGCAACTAATCAAACATGCAACTTCCAAACTGATTTTAACACACAAAAAAATAGCTCAGGGAAGAATTTGACATGTTTGCTGTTTTTGGAAAAGTGACAAAAAAGCGCTTTGAAAATAAATACTCTGAAAAAGTCAGATATATTAAAAGAATTCTGAGGATAAATAAATGCAAAATCAAGAACTTAAAAATACCTGGGCTTCGTTTTTTGTTTGACAGTTTTCAACACACTCTATGATTATGTATTAGAAAACTTAGACTTTATTTACAGCAACTTTTCAGCATTATCAGTCTGCATATCGCAGAGTTGATTTAGCATCAAATTTCACATTCTTATATAAAATGTACCTTTCTTTTCTTCATCACTGAGTCAAATTATCACTTACTTGGCAATCTCTCCCATGAGTTGCCCTGAAGGTCCCCACGGATCATCATTGGTTGCTTCTCGAACCTTAGACTCTATTTCTGAATAATTCATAACCACATTGGTGCTGCAAAGGAAAAAAAAAAAATTCACACACATGAAGATTAGCATCAAAACTGAGAAACACATGAAAACTTAATAATGACACTAGTGCGTATCTGACTTAATGAGATACCTCTACAGAGTGGGAAAGAAAACAGCTTTAGTGCACAAGTTACCCTGAGGACACTATACACCACATTTAAGTTATATTTAAGAAGGTTTTACTATTCTATTAGTCTTCAAGAATACAGATGAGAAACTAGGGATTACATTACAGCTGGATTCAGTCCAGTAAAAATGGCTTTGGGTCAAATTAAAATCCAAACCAAACCACCAGAGTCAGAGCTGATGGCTTCTGCAGCTTGGTATGGTTTGCTTATAGGTCTGTAATGGTACAGAGTTATTTGCAAGAGGCTTTATAACTCAATCAGAAGCAATTTTTTTTGAATGATGCTACAAGAGAAATTCAAGAATATCAATACCAAACAGGTGTTAGTGAAAAACTAACAAATAAAAACAATCACATGGAAGACTGAAGTAAGGGAGATGAGATTTACTAGAAAGTTTGTTTCTTAGCTTGAAGTATTAATTAATTAAGGGAAAAACAGCAAAAGAGAAGCTGCAGAGCACTCATTTACAATCACAGCAATGTAAATACTGAAAGGTGCTCAGGTTGTCTCTTCAAGAAATCACAGAAAAACCTTACTTGGAAAAAAATTTCCATGCTGTTATTATTAAAATAGTAAATATGTGATTTCTTTTTAAATTAATCTTTCAAACTGGTAACATATGAGCCCAGCAACCTCCTTTGTGCCCCTAAAAGCATCCAGATATATTTGATAACAAAACCGTTCCCCTTATCTTTTAAGGTGAGTGAGCAGCCCTAAAACCTCACTAATAGTGAGAATGTTTGAAAACTGCTCTCTGCTTCTGAAGCACCTGAACTCACACCACCAATGAAATCAGCAGTGAAAGGAGACTTTTGCTTCCCCTACATATCTGGACTGCACTGAAGCAACATATTTGTATCTATCATGTTAGATGTCTGAAAGTTTACTTAAAAGTACATCACAAAACTGATTCAGAAACTAGGAAAAATCCCTGTAAGATGAGTACTTTCAACACAAACCAACTCACAAAGACAAATTAATTAAACTGTAGGAAAGATCTAATGATTTATAATGCAATGTGGAGAAAGCATTTGCTGCTTTAAAAACCTCTCCTGAGCCTGAAAGATTTAAAAGCAAGAAAAAAAAAATCAAGATGCTCAATAATCACCCCAACAGTTATCCCTCTGTCCATGCAGGAGTTTGCACAAAGCAGCATTCAAGCAACTCCTGCTCAATTTTATTTGGCATAAGGATAGCAAAGATCTTGGAACTGGGAGGTATAAACAGCAGAAACAAGAATGAGATCCCCTTAAGTCTGAAAGGGGACACAGAAGGTAATTGTTAAAACAGAATAAAATTTCTGGACTTAATCTTGGATTCTCAGCATGAGAATTCCTGCTGTCAGATCCTGATGTATGATTTTATTCAACTTTGTGTCTAAAGAGAGCATAAGCTACATGACTGAATAAATAATCAGCAAGCTCACAGAGCCTATCTATATTAAAGCAAGCATGTAAGAACACAGCAGTAGTTTGGAACAACAGCAATTAAGGCTTTACAAATTCATTTATGCTGAATACACCTCAAGCTTCTGTTTCTGGTATTTTCTTTACTGTACATACAAATGTAAACTAATACCATCTTTATTTCCCATATGTGTGGAAAAAACACAACCCAAAGCTCCAGGTTTCAGGATTTGCAGCCCCCAGCACAGTGGATCCCTTGTCCAAGCCAGGGAAGGCAGGGAGCTGAATGGAAAGGTTCTGCTTGTTTTTATAACCACTCCTTCAGCATTTGTTTGAGAGACTCGATGGAGACTTGGGAGGGGGAAGCATAAAATGAAGTATTTCCTTAATTTCTTAGAGCAAAGAATTTAAGAATGGAAAATGCTTGAAGAGATGCAAACTTAGCGTACAAAAATAAATTGCAGCATTGGCTATGCAAGAGCTCAGAGTGCATGGCTAAACCAGCAGCAGGGCTGCAAGGGGGAAACGGAAGGAAAACAAGGGAAATTAAGTAATGCCAAGAGAAAAAAGGTGCAGTTAAGCCTCTCTAAGTACAGAAACATGCTCGATTTCTAAACCCCTCCTGCAGAAAAGTTATTGTTCTCAGCAACTAGGAGAAAGCTCTTTCATAAATGCCAGGCTGAGATCTAATGGAATGAAACGTTCCAAACCAAAGCATCTTAGAGCCACATTTAATTCAGCAACAAATGTAAACTTCAAGGAGAAAAAAAAAAAAAAAACCTCACTGTTGTATAGTTTGGCATCATTCCAGGTCACTTAAAAATAACCATTTCTAAAAAGGTGGAAATACAGTTTTATTCTTCCTTTCCCATGTTTTCTATGGCCCTCATTCCCTGCCCTACCCATGATTCCTGCGACCTTTGCAGCAAAAAAATAATTTATGTCCAGATGTGAAGGGAAAAAGTGACTAGCTTGATTGCCAAGACTTCCTGTGATTGATATAAATTTAATATCCGAGGACACTTTCCGACACCAGGGGGGGCTCTCTGATTAGTTTATCCTGGGCAGCTTCCAGGGAATCGTGCTGGATCGCATGGACAGGCTGCTCTGCAAACAAACGGCCGTGCAACACTCAGGGCTGACAGAAAAGAACTTCTCAGGCAGTGCTTAAAACCCCCTCTTATCTGCCAGACTACAGCTGGATTCACCCCAAATCGTTAACAGAAACCCTGCACCGCTGGAATCTCCTGACAAGAACATTTACAGGAACTTTTGACATGGACAAAGACATTAAGCAGAAAAGTGTATTTTGAAAGTTACATCCAAAATAAGGGCACAGGAAGAAAGGGGTTGACATGAACACCAAGTGTTGCATTTTCTTCTCTGTCTTCCATTTAAGTCTATTTAACCAGCCTAGTGTCAACAGATTATTTTTTACTCTTTATTGTACCCCTCACAAGCTACTTAAGTATTATTTCCTTTTCAAAAAAGTAAAATTGTTTGCAAAAACCAAGAGAGGGCACTGTCACATCTCTATGGAACAAGCAACACTGTGACAGTCAGCAAAATGCTTTTAATTTTCTTGAAACTTTAAATGTTTGCATCTACAATTTTTAGCAACACTGAACAGGTAGCACAAGTCTGAGACTGAATTCCTCTACTACATGAATAAATGGACATTGCTAATGAAAAGGCAGTGGGTAATAGATGTAAATACCAGATTAGCTCCAACTGCATCAGAAAATAATACACATTTCCCTTTAAATAAATGTTTTACATGCATTTTATTAACTACAATTTGACATATATCGAAAATTAATAGTTGTACCATGTATCCCTGAAATCCTACTTTGTCCACAATTTTGTCTGCATTTTTCAAAGAATTCAATCAATTGTAAATAGCTTCAAATTTTGTTTTAAGTTACATTTTGAGATTTGTACATTTGAGATAAAGGTGTTGCCTGGATCCAGGTGTCACACCCTACAGTGTGCTAAAACAAACAGAAAATAAGCACGAGGGGAAGAGGAGAGGGAATGTGAGGGTGAAGAACATTATTGAACATATCTCAATTGCACAATTTGAGGTAAGAATGATGCTTAGCTGGTATTAGGGAGAACAAACAGGCAAGCAAGAGGGGACAAGAAGTTCTTTCAGTACCTCCCCACACAAAACTCAGATCAGAGCAACTATGAAAGTGCAGCCAAAACATTCACCAAGTATTTGCCACTTCAGCCTTTATAGCTGCAATAGTCTGAGAGCACTTGAACTTTCAGGCATGAAGAGGATAAAAATCCTACAGGTCTGAGATTGTCCTCAGCACTATTCTTTGAAGCGGGGAAATGAAAGGCAGCTCGTGGAGGGGCTGCATGAAAATAAAACCTTACAGACTGCAGGAGCACTTCACAGATGACACACAAAACAGGCAGACCAAGAGCAGCCCTGTCTTCCTCCCCTCTGTCAGCAGATACTGAACATATCCCACCATGTGGACAGGAATACACACGATCATGAGTAAGAGATAAATATATCTGCAGAAAACTTCTATTTGTGTTTGATTTCAACAGACTCCAATAGATGTATCTCCCTAGTCTGCTCAGTCTTCTAATTTTACGCAACACATGAATCAAACTATAATGCTCAGGATAGTATTAGTGAGCATGAGGTATATTCTGCTCTCAGTAACATGTTAGTACTTCATTACTGTTGGGTTGCCCCCCTCATAAAATGGCCACAAAATAATTACTGAAAAATAATTTTTTCTATTCCAGCCTAAGAAATTATTTTAAAAGCCACTTTTATGCTGGCAAAGTAAATTCATTGTACTTCCACCTAAGATGCTAATAAAAAACTAAACAAACACTACATCCTGAATTGAAATGTTAGTTTCAGAATGAAGATTTTTCATTGTTCAGGACCACAAGGTGTTGTCTACAGATTCCTATGCTGTAAATGAAGTCAATTATCTGTTAGGAGATTACAATCACTTATACACAACTATAACTGTACTGCTTCTAGTAATAGCTTCCAACTGGTAACATTACAATCAGTTTTGTTTTGCCTGAACTAATTATCCACATCAATCACTGCTGGTTCCACACTGAAAAAAAAAAATCCCACCCTAATTCTGTCTACACTATATACCTTGAACCAGAAACTCTCTGGAAACATGGATATGGACACACAAGGCTCTGCATATAGTCAGCAACATAAATGGAACAGTATTTTCTCAGTTAATATATGTTCTAAAATTAACCCTCAAACAACATTACACAGCAATGATTTAAATACATTGCCAGCAAAACTGCTAAAGGAAAAGATGCAACAATTTTTGTCTTTGTTTATGTGATTTAACGCTTCAGTGAGAACCCTTGATGCAGCATAAAGCAATACGAAGAGTAAATACTTCAGTGCCCACGGTCTTTTCAAAACAATATCACACAGACATCTCCACTTCATGCTCCCCAGCATCACCTCTATCTTCCACATTTTTTCCATGGTCAGTGGTGTTCTGTTCTCTCACCTCCCTGACAGTACATTCACGTGCATGAAATCACAACTCATAATGGAAGTTTTCAGTTTACAGCCAGAGTTTGGGAGCAATGTTCTTTTGAAGGAACTATTCCTAAGATAATCATTCATCAGGAAAGGAACAGTGTTATACTTCAAATTTTCAGACCTTCAAACATCACATAATCTCAGCATTTTGTATGAATGCTCAAATGCCAGCAGTTTCTTAAACACCCAGAAACCTTTCAACAGCATGTGCATAGCAAACCTGCACTAGAAAAAATAAGCACCACGAGAAGAAGGTATTTATACATTAAAGGTAATCAAAGAATAATAAATATCTATCCATCCACTCAGAATGGAACCTTCTTGAAAACATATTAAGGAACCAGAAAATCTAACAGATCTTTGCCAATGTTTCTGCACCAATGTAAAAACCTTGAATATGCCCTGGGGCGAGAGTCAGAGCACGCCATTAAAAGCACCGTCAGGATTAGAGCTGCTATTGATGTGGGTGGTGTCACCGAGGACACAAGCACAACTCTGGACATCAGATGCACAGAAGATTTGTGAAATGCCAGGTCTAATCTTATGACAACTAAAATAACCAGAAGCCACAGAGAGGGGACATTACAACAGTTTCTTTATAGTGATGATAAAGGTATTGGACTGGACAGGGTGAGCCTAATTAGAAACACTTCTCAAGCCTCTGGGAAGCTGCCCACTGTGCTGAGGGACTCGGCAGCAGGAACAAGAAACCTGGCTACCCAGTTAAATTTTTTTCAATGTATATTTCAATCCAATTACAGTATCATGTATATATGGGACTCCTATGTGCATAATATTATGCCTTTAACTGTTACTCCAAGGACACCACTGGATTAAGCACCTTCTGTTTTCCTTTTTTTAATTTTACAACTGGGAACACTAAAATCCTAAAAGCTGAGATGAGAAACTTCGTACATTTTACCACCATTAACAGTTTCCAATGAGACACCATTCTGCAAATATCTGTTTAACGACTAAGTATAGAAGGAAAAAAATTCAAGCTTTACTCACATGTATGCATCATACATCTAGTATGAACATTAATGCTATTCAAACAAACAGCAATGCTAAAGAATTTTTTTTTAAAGAAAGAAATTAGTCTGTCAGAGCAGGCAGGTCTGGATAAACAGAGGACAAGAGAAGCTCTGTTACTGTACAGCACTATGAAGCGTGGTGCCAAAGTCTTACAAGAAGCAAGTATTTTAACTTTTTGTTATTTAATGTGCCAAAACAGACACAACATGATTTTACCATTTGAATAACGTGTTTAATATTAACCTTTCAATAGGCAGTCTCATATTAATACTTCAATCTCATCCTTTTACTAATTTTGTTAGAAGTTTCCTTACTATTATGAAGCCTTCTCTGTGTTTCCTGTGACTTTCACAGTGAATAAAAGCAAAGCACACTTTAAATTTGGTCGTGACAGAACAGATGTTACTGACCCTGAATAAAATCTCATCACTTCCCTTGGTGACATAGCAAAGCAGACTGTTACAATAACAGCACTTGCATTCCACATGGACAAACGCAGTAAGGAAACACTTGCACAGCTCTATGCTGGGGCTTCTTGGATCTAAAATGGAATGGATTGCAATATCCAACGAGAAAGGTTCATAAAGGCATAAAATAGTATAAGAAAATATTCAGTTACAGCACAAGGAAACTTTGCTTGAACTGAATAAGGAAGAGCATACGCATGGTTCATTTATTCACCTTTCCTCTCTCCTCATCCCCACTATTTTTATGGAAAGGCACACAGATGACAACTGGAGAGCTTTCTCTCAGGGATGGTGTGTCATCAGCACGGAGGTAGCTGCAAGAAAAGCTCCGAACAAGGCAGCAGTAAGTCACACCTGGAGGCTGAGCTCCCTCCCTGCCCCTTTGTCTTCCAGCAGCTGATTCAGTGCCAACAGCTCGGCTCTGCTCCCTCTAGGCTGAGAAGCCGCTGTCACCCACTGAGACAAGACAGGGACCCAGAGCTCATATGATCCACAGTGTATGTTTTAGGAATAGTATCCAAACACAACATAGCAATTTGTGTTCAGCTTTCCCAAAAATTAAGGCAAAATAGCACTAATGTATAACGCAGAGTTGCTTCTAGACATTGGAGATTGTAGCTATATTTGTTTTTTAAACAGGAGTGAAGGATAGAATGCACTATATAATGAGCAAAGTGAACATTCAACATCTGGAGAAGACACAAGGCAGACCCTGGCAATATTTTCACAATACAGTTATCTAGCAGACCCCCACCCACACACACATTTAAGATGAAGCCCTCAGAGAGGAGTGAACACCATCTCATCCTCACCATTCAACTCCTATGAGTCACACATCTGAACTATTTTTAGTATCTAGATTAAAAGGTTCCTGTAAAAGAGGGGTGGAAATTGAGGGACAGCTTTCTGAGAATGCAAAGAAGTTGCTTTAATATTAAATGATCCCTTTTAAAATTGTGTGCAGAAGTTAGTTTCAACTGCTGAGAACACAGTAAATAAAAAAGCTACACAACTTGCTTGAGTAGAGGATACATCTCCCCCACTCTCCCAGGTGTGGGAATCTTGGCATCTATTAAACTGTTAATTAGTTTCCAGAAACACTTTTGCCAATTAAAAAAATCATTTAATACTTATCCATCTGGGCATGAAATACTTTCAACAGAGCTTTTGAATTGGTGAGCTAAAAAAGAACTGATTCTGATCTGCACAGCACTGCCTCCCAAACCACCAGAGGCCAGGATGCAGAGCAAGCAGCACCCCACAGCTAGGGGCAGCTTCTATTAACTCCACTTGATTCTGTGAGCATCCTTTCCTTCAGACTCTGAGGCATTTCAGATGATCACTGGTCCAAACTTATGTTTCAAGAAACTGAAAGGATTTAATACAAAGTCAAACAAAAAAATGCAGCTCAGGATGAGATTTCACTACCCTATGACACTCTGTCACTCAGTACCTCAGAAAGTTCAATGTGCAGGCTGATTCACAGACAGAGGACATCATTTATCCACCTGTTATCCCAAACAACACAATGGACATTCAGGAATCTATGTACCTAATGCTATTATCAACTATTCAGAAAGGAAGACATTAATTGCCTTCCAAATAAAGATGGTGCTGCTCTTCCCTTCAGTGAACTCATCCATTCACTCTCAGCCAGCCTCTCTCTCTCCTTGTTGGGTGAAGACAAACCAACTAAAAAACATGTAACAAACTTAATGCATTTTCATTTTGCTCTTGTCAGTAATGTCACTTTTGTTATAAAACATGCAGCTTAGATTTAGAGCCTTACAGATAAAACATATGGATACCAAATAGGAAGCCAGCAGTCCACATTCAACGAAGAAACAGATGGGGACCCATCTGCCAAAATGCCTGGTGAAATACCTCAGGTTACAGAGAGGTAACAGCACAGCATTAGTGATACTTGACCGTTTGAAGTTATTTATTTTCCAGCCACTCCTCAGAACCATTACAAATATGACACCAGCCAATTCAGAACATGAATACCAGGTATTATTCCAGACCTTCTATGTAAGGAGTAGTCATACTCCTTCTGACCAATGATACAATCTTCATTATGTACAGTAGGATCTGAAATACATTTTCAGCTCTTCAAGTTCGGTTTCATAATTTATGTGGCAGATGTGCAAGGCAAACTGCACAGAAAGAGATAAGCCAAGAAAAACATCCTGATGGCCACAAATGAATTACAACTTGTGGGAGGAAGGAACTATAAAGCTATTTCCTGTGCCTTACAACTTCTAATCACAAAAGACTACCAAGTAAACAAGATAGCCCAAAATCCACCACACACACACTGTCAAAAAGAACAGTGACTTTAAGAATTAAAGTGCAGCCTGTTAGAGAACTTGGATCTCTCACTTACAGAAACTACTGCTGCACCTTACTAAAGTCCTCCCTTTCATAATTTTCCCCCTCTCAGAAGTTTCCCAATTGCAGAATGCTATATCCTAAATGGTTTTGTAATCACTTGCTACAGCTGAATTATTTTTTGCAGATGTTGGGAACATGAAGCATGGGAACATGGCAGTTTTAAAGCATAGTTGTGCAAGGAATGAACACTTCCTCTCCCACTTGATTTAAGACTGATTTCACCTCTCCTACTGCAGATTCCCTGCAGTATGTCAGTGTTAGCACTTTCAAGCTCTTACATAAAACAATCTGTTGTGGTTCACCTACTTCACATGGCTGCATTATGTATCTCAATGTGGTAGTAAATACCTTCTCAAGCTCATCAAGGATTTTGCCATATTGCTATTATTAATTGTGGGTTTGTACCACCTCTATGCAAAGTGTTATCTTCATGTAAAGTCCAGAGCCATTTCTGTATTTCCCCATTTTTCATGGGAAGTTTTCATTTCAAGCACACACCCTCACATTCTTCAGTTACCATTCCCTAAGCTTCACCAATTATAGACTATCTTCCCTTCAAATGCACATTTCTGCAGTTCCATTTTTAAAAGCTTAATACTGTTGTCATTTTATTATATTTAATTCAAACAGTACTCTTAAAAGGCAACTTACAAAAATAAATGCTACACTCCAGCGAGTAAATGAACCAAAATATTTCCTTTTAACTTATATAGTAGGAACATCATAATAGTATTTCCACTGGTTTTCAGTAATTGTTTTTAGGTCACATTTTTAGTTGAAATTAGAGGGCAATTACACCTAAAGCATTCTTGGGACAAATCCGATTAAACTTAAGCATGAAAACAAATTTCACAAATAAGTGGAAAAAAGCTGCCATTGAGGCAACACTTGACAGCAACTCTGGTTTTGATTCAGACATAAAAATAATGCTGCAACTCCCCTGTGCAGGTTTTCAATCTCCTTGCCTCATGCAAGCCTCCATCTGGCACATCAGATTGGAGTCATTGCTTTGCAGCTCCTATTCCTGTAGATTTAATCTCTTTCAAAGTTCAACACACTGTGGTCACACAACAGCAGCTCTATAGTTAAAAAAGAAGTGGACATATGAAATTTGTGCAACCTTTTGTAACTGCAGAACTAAAGAGGCTTCCAGATGCATGTTGTAATCACATGACTCAACTTACTGTTGCTCAATCCTCACACTTATTTTGCTACTCTGCTCCTTACGCTTCAGCTCTTCTTTCCTCTGTAAGAAACAAGCTGCAACAATTTTTTTCCTTTACACTTAACTACATCTCCTTATAGAATTCAGATGGCACTTCAACCTTCAAGACTCAGCAAGAGCCATCACAAATTTTCCACCATGTGCTTTATCTTTAATTTTTCCTTCTTTGTGATCTTATCAGGTAACATGACTTGTACTGGAACAAAGGTTTGACCAAGTAGGACAAAGAATGAGTGAAATTTAATCAAAACCATTTCTGTAGAATGCTTTCTATATAAATAAAATACCAGCACAAAAATGTCAATTTCAACGAACACTGGTAGACAATTACACCATGAGACTAAAATTTAAATACATTATTTTGGGAAAGAGGGACTGAAGCACTACTCGCCATAGCTCACACCCTCCAATCAACTATGTTTCTTTGGACTTTGTTGCATTCATGTAACTTCAAGTGTAACTTCCCCTGAAGATAAAAAGCTGGGTTTCAGATGTTCACAAGGCGTGGTATAAGTCGTTTTCCACATAAGTATCGAGTGCTACTTCCTTCCTTGTATGCACACAGAAGTGAGACCACATTCAAGCCCCCAGCTCAAGTATTTTAAGAAATCTTCAACAGATAAAGAGACTCACAGTTACCCCCAGTCACTGAGTTTTAGGGCACACAGTTTTAGTGCTGAGAAAAATATTTACAAGAAGGATAAGGCCTTATCCGTCTTTCAAAACAACAAACAAAAGGGGTAGGAATTTTCAGAGGACAAGGAAGTTGTAGCTACACTCAGCATGAGGCAACAGTGAGCTTTGAAGCTGTGCAACTTCAATCTGCTCATGTACCTCAGACTTCATATTTCTGACCACGAAAAAATTTTGAGAATTTTGAATGGAGGCAGAAGATAGAGAGGAAAAAAAAAAAGAAATCAAAACACCAATCTCACAGTAAATACAATACTAACAGTAGGTATGACACTCCCAAACTCTCCCAAATGTTCTGCAGCGACCTCTGAATTTAAGACTTACACTACTGAAATTTTCAGAGTGTCAGAAGAGGTGGCATTAGTGCTCCAAGATGATCCCCAAAAGATCCTTTGATAAGCCTCACTCACTTCTAATCTTCTGCAATTCTGTGCTTTTTGTAACTGTTCATTTACTATTCAAGCAAAATGTGTTCACCAAAAAACATCATACCAGCATTTTCTGAAACCACAAAGAGCTTGTAACAGTTCTAAGCTTATAGTAATGCACCAACTGGCCAAGGAAACCTCCTGATGCCATATATGCTTGAAGTGTATTAGCTGAACAGTTAAGAGATTTTACTTGGAAAAGCAGAAACACTGCCTGGGAGTCAGTACTGTGCTGTGAACAGCACTGATCTATTCAGTGCTACTAATCACACTGAATTCTAAGTAATCCAAGCTTTCCCTACTTAAAGAACTGTTTAAATTATTTGTCAGTTGACAGAGTATTTGGTGAGGACAGAAGAATGCACATGCAGTAATATGGAGTTTAACGCTGCCAAAAAACACACACCCCAACATTAATGGGCTGTGCTTAATGATCCTTGTAGTTTCAGCTATCCCTTCATTGCAAGTTGAATACCATTAAAACATTGCCCTAATTCCAAATTTATTACAAATTAAGCATTACTCTAAACATACTTGCTGTTCCACCAGGGAGGGCTGATTAAAGTTTAAACAATGCAGGCACTGAGGCTTTTAACACACAAACCGATCATTCTCTGCTGCCATATCATCACTGTGGCACTGTGACATCCCACTCACCCCTGTACTTTGCAGTATCAATGGCCTTCTGCAATCATTTTTTGAGGAATAAACCTGAGTACAGGTAACACCTCTAAGCCAACAGTAAGCACCTGTTACAAGCTCTTCTCTGATCAGATTCAGGGACAAAGTACAGCTAAGATGAACAGATCTGTCTGGAGTCTCACTCTGGAAGTGTTGTCCTTGTTGCCTCCAGCCTGTCTGAGGACTCCAATTCCTACCAGCTCCTCTCCCTTCAGGCTCAAGGCAGCCATGGTCAGAAAAAAGCATCCCAACTGCACATAAATTGTACACATTTAACACAGCCAACCTTCTCCAACACAGGCTGCTCTCTATCCCTTAACACCCAGACTGCCTGTGAAGGGCTCGCAGCCTCCTCCCTTCAGCTGCAGAGCTGTGGCTCTGTAGAGCCCCACATTTCATCTGTGTGGTAGCAAAGTATTACCATCCCATTAGCTAAGAAAGCCTGGGACATGTATCTCATCAACACAAGTATGGTCCAAATAGCAGGTGAAGCAGCTAAACCAGAAAACCTTCAACTGCACTTTTAATATAGGCCTTGTGCCCTGGAAAATGTCCTAAGGCTGAGGCAGAAGCTGAACTGCACTTCTGAGCAGGAGAAAGGAAGAGGAAACAAGAGTTTATCAAATTGCAAAGTAATCAAATTGCAGGTTCATAAGCAGTTGTTTTCCTTCATTTATGCAAATGTCTTGCAGTGGAATTGCTAGGCAGGAAGTATTCAGGAGGAGTGAGAAACACTTGAGATCACTACCTTTATCCTGGCTATTATAAAGTGAAGTGCATTATCACTTACTAAGCTTATTTCTAAGCTTTGAGGAATTAATTCTACAGTTGTTGTTGTTTGCAAAAAAACCCAAAATGCACCACCTCAACATCAGATTTCAGACCTTTAATTTCCAGAAAATAATAAAATCACAAAATGAATAGTGATGTCACTACAGAGAAGCTGATCCGCTTCTCTTCTCAAAATTGGTTCCTTTCAGTCTGCTTGTTTGCTATTTCAAGCTGAAAGCAAGAATTATTCCATTATTCCGTGCAGAGCTACAATACCTGCTACACTCAATAGCACTAATGCACCTGCAGCATTTCCTTTCATATCCAATACTGAAATCCAACCCAGAAGACCACTACACATCAGACAACTTAAGGAAGATGCTGTCTTCAAGATTACAAGGAATATGTCTGGATGCAAGAAACTTATTTATTGACTCCACTGCACACAGCCAGAGGAGAACACACAATCAAGACCCTTTAAACTTCTGTTTCAGTTCTCCAAAACTACCATCTCCCTCTTCCCAAGAAGGAAGCTATTTGAAACACTAAACCTTTCCCCGCAGCTCACCTCGCTAAAAAGAAAGAACAAGAAATTCAACATCTTATAATTAAATTGCAATTAAAACTTTGCAGTCTCACAGCAAGTACTTTGTACTTCTTCAGCATAAGCAGGGCTGTGCAAGGGGAAACCTTTTCAGTATAGTAATCTGACAATGTCAAAAGATGCTCATTATATTGTGTAAAGAGTAAAGGCAAGTCTGCAGTGATAATTCTACAGAATAAGCTGTGAGCATCCAAGATTTTACAGGGAGAGACAAAATGCAGTCCTCTGCCTGAACTTGCTCTGCCCTCAGGCCTTTAGTTTTGAATTGCTCGTTCCTAGGAATGGCACAATTACTTAGTTTTGAATTGCCAGTACATTACAAAAAAAAACCCCAATCCCAAAAAAAACAAACAAAAACATACAAACCAAAAAACAAAACCAAAAAACCAACCAACAAACAAACAAAACCCTCCAAAAAGCAACCTTAATACTTTCCTATTCAGATCATTCATTCATTAATACGCCTGAATTACCACATTTCTTCTCTGCTACAAGTTTACCCAAGAATAAAAAGTAGTCACCATAATCCTAAATAGACTAAACTAGCTTAATACCAATTGCGTCTAGTCATTCCATTTTCCATAAGGCAGGTGACAACCTAGCAGTCCTGCTGCTGTATTAAGCAGCTGGACAAAGCAACTTTGGTTAATAGTTAATGACAAAGTGTCCTTCCAGAGCTATTCACAGCTGAGTATCCAAAAATGGGCACTAGCAGTAAGAACAAACCATGCAGAATAAGTACTACAACACCATGTTCTATTAAGATGATTTTATTAAAACTTTCAGGTTGGTATCTCACATTAAATAAAAAGCGCAGCTTGGCAAATAAAAATCCCACAAGTTCACAAACGTGCATTTTGACTGTTCTTTTGTGAAATGAGTCTGGTCAATTACATACAAATTAACTTTCAAAATTCCGGGCCATGTTTATTTGTGGAGGATAATGATGTTTCCTCTCCTTTCAGAGGTATCCCTTTGTTAAACTGGTTCCTCCGGGGGATCAAGTAACTCATGTCCTAAAAAGGTAACAGGAGCTGTTCCATTTGCCTCAGACACCCAGTTTCTGGTTCCTGTCCACACAGAGATGATAATTTCAAATGACACTGTGAAATTTGTTTGTTGCAAATACACAATGGCTCAACACAGGCACTATTTATTTATTTACTTATTAATGGTAAGATTACTGGATTTTTCTGAGCTCATGTCTGCAGCTACAGGAGTTACAGTTACTGTGTAATTAACAAAAAAACAACACTGGCAGTCTAAAGGCTGAGACTCCACTTGCCAATTAGGAGTCTATTAGCACTATGTTTTCAAGCTGCCTCAAGAAATTCATCTGTTTGCTGCAAGGAGAGATAGAACACTGTAATGGAAGTTTAAGCATTTAAACAATAAATACCTTTGAACAGAGCGGATATTCCCCCCACTTCTCTTCACATGATCATATAGAGAAACAGTTTAAATAATTAAGTAATTGTCAAAACAAGGAATAATTAAAAGTGACAGTAATCTTTAAGATATCAGCTCCATTTGTAGATGTAAGTCACAGAGACTAATTTATTTTTCAGAAGATGCGTTCACCTACTGCAATGCCAATAAAATTGTCTAAGGTTATCAAAAGCCTTTTTCTTCTCTTCACATCCAACGTGGTTTTAAGGAACTCTTCAACTGAGCAGTCTTGTAGAATGCAAAAGACAAAACACCTCCAAAAAAATCACACAGGGAGGTATTTGTTTACTAAGTATAAAGTAATGTCTTGAGAGGAAACACTGAGCACAGTCTGTAACCTACATCAGGATGATTCTAAACAGCTTGACAGGATGGAGAGAGTAACCACGAAGAAAAACATTTATTGCTCTGACTCAGAATGGAGTAGAGAAAAAAACTCCCCCCTAACTCCCAATAGGTCTCATTATTATTACAAGAGATTAAAAAAAATGCAGGCCAGTCTCATTAAATAAGTTGAATATACACTAATATTTCTAATTGTATCCCAAATGAACCAGTTAATATCTATTAAGCATTCAGTCAATATTTAAATGGTCAGCACAGGACACACTGTTTGGATGAGGGGAGAGAAAAGTACAACAGCTTTGAGATGGTTTCCTTATAAACCACAAATAGACACTGACAATATTGGTGTTGTCATGTTAGTTTCATTCTTAGTGGGAAACCAAACACCTTTAGAAAGATTTAATCTATTTAAAGTAACAGTCTACACAGAATATCCACTTCACCACTCTGGAATAACTGGAATATATCCCACCAGTATTTCTAATACAATAAGCTGCAGAAATTGAATTGGAAGTTTCTCCTATGAAGATCTGTTGGATCCTGAGATCAATTCCAGCCTGAACCACTTGAAGTTGCACCATACAAGACACAAAACTATATTTCAGTTTACATACTTTCTAGGAAGTTTGTGACCCAAGAGTGGAACCAAAACACTGATGTGCTTACTCTCCCCATCACAACAGTGACACAAACAGAAAGGTTGGCTTGGGAACTTCAGGTTGTGATATATGAGATAGGAGAACAACCTTAAACAAATTTAAACTTGCAGCTAACAAACCACTAACAGAGCAGTTTTAAATAATTAAAATATGTAAAAATATCTTATAATGGAAAAAGGCTCTCACAGCTGACCTTCCTGTCCTTTCCCCATCACCACAAGTGTTTGTGGTGCCATGAGCAGCTGTTTTTACAACATGTGGCCAAATCAGCTAGAAACTCTAAAACTCTAGGGCTTTTTTTTAGCAGTATCAGCAAGA
The DNA here is from genome assembly GCF_008360975.1 of Lichenostomus cassidix. Lineage (NCBI taxonomy): Eukaryota > Metazoa > Chordata > Aves > Passeriformes > Meliphagidae > Lichenostomus > Lichenostomus cassidix. Next base: position 14,291,433 of record NC_139494.1, read on the forward strand.
GACCACAAGTAAATACTGAACCATGCAGCAGCAGCACAAGGAAGGCAAAGACAGGGAATGGCCAGGTATAAAAATGAGACATTCTCTGTTAGTAGAAGAATAATCTTAGAGCTCTTCAACCTGCTTGTGAAATCACATGCTAAGGGTGTACTGTGAGCACACAACTTGTACTTTGCCCCCAGCCACTTATTCTTGCCCAAATACCATTCCTTCCTTTATGCCAGTACAAATATTTGTGTGACCATGGAGTTAACTGTACCAGGGAGCCAATCCAGTGGAGAATTAAATTGGCAAAAACAACTGGTTAGTCAGAGATTCTCTCATCAAGCAGAAAGTCTGCAAGTGCCAGCAAAAGGGAGAGAAGTGTGCAGGCTGTGGCAGACAGGAGGCTGTGAAACCTCTTCTACCATCAGCCCACGCTCACACTGACTGTGAAACTACAAAGATTTCATGGCTTAGGTTATGTTTTCTTATTGGTGAAAGTGTTGATGGTGTTTGAGATTTCAGGGCAACTACAAGGGGAGACTCAACCCTGTGTCCAATGCTCTCCACTTACACCCGAGCTTTAAGGGTCTCTCTCCTCTCCCCTTCCCTGCCATCTCAACACTGCTTCCTCAGCTGTGCAACACAGATAGTTGTATGGCAAACAAATTTAAGGAACTAATCTAACCTAAAACTAGCTCTACAAAGTCCTGTTGGGAGAGAAAGAACTTCCAGTTGGATCTGTTCCTCTATCCAGTTCCTCGCACAGCAACCCAAACACCATCATTACACAGCACACAACACAAGAACAAGTAAAAATAAGTAACTCTTCCTAATTGTTACTGAAAAAAGACCAATTGCAAATCTGACTACTTTATTCACTTGCTACATTTGCTACTAATTCAGCTTTTCATTCACTTGTCCTACATTAGTTTTGCCTTATGAATACAAAAAAAAAACAAATAAGCATTTAAACAAAGTCTATGAAGTAGCCAACTTTTAACAAAAAGTTATGCTATTGTACATCTTTATATCAGTAAAAAACCCATTAAAGGGAATATCTCTTCTCAAGGAGTTTCAATTTCTTGCCCCTGTTCTTTAAATGCTGTCTCAATTTAAGTTCAGAGCACACGGTGGTAATTTGGAAGCTGAAGTTCCTCATCAAGGACATGCCAGCAAAGTTATTTGAAACATACTTGAAGCAGCAGGTCAGTCACATTCTGTATGTTGGAGATGAGTTCAAATTGGAATTCTTGTATCATGACTTTGGACAAGCTGTACCCAAACTTCAGAATAAATCAATGAGGGAAATTCCAAAAGTTCCAAAATGCAGCACATAACTCTCAATCATTACATTTTGGCATTCTTAACCCACCATGCTGTGAAGCAATGCTTCACTCATTCTCCAATGGCTCATCTTTGTTTTTAGAACAAATTCTCATTTTCACATAAATACAGAAATTCATGTAACACTTGAAATGAACTGAGACAGATACAAAAGAATTAGATCAGAATTTCAAGACTGTTATTTCAGGACAACTGCAACACTTACAGTTGAACACTGAAATAGCAAAGCCTGAGGAAAGAAAGCAGCAGTGTGTCCAACATTTGCCTAGTGCTCTGCAAGTAATTATACCTTGTATATGAAATAATTATGCAAATCAGCTAATATTTTGTAATACGCTAACTGGCAACACAACCAAGAGGAATTAGCATAGAACTGAGTTAAGCACCTTGATCCTTTTCACCACAGCTGCACACAGTGATGTAGGTAAGGCTCTTATCTTTGACCACAAGTCCAGTCCTGCTTGGCAAGGACATGCAATGCTCTGTTTTAGAAACATTTCAAGAACACAGAAGTTGCCCCATGTATATCACTTAGATTCCCCGAAAATACATAAAGCCAACACCTTAGCTAGCCTTACAAAATATAATACAAGCCATTATAAGCCTTACACATAATTCAAACCATTGTCAGCTTCCACAGGGTGTAAAATGGCAATAACACATTTGAAAGAGCACTAACAAAAGCACCACTTGGAGTGTGTTGATGAAACTTGTGTGCTTGGCCACAACCACCTTATGCCAACTCTTAATAAATACATCAGCTTGTCACATTTGCCTATTTGATGGATTACTCCACCAGTTGAATATTCAAACAAGAGAACACTGTGTCTATGTGAGTGAGATAGAGCATAATACTTTCAAAGATGCTTATCTCCCATACTAAATTACATGGCCCAAAGACTACAACCCTCTTTATTCCTTATTGATATCAGCAACTTTCTGGAAGTTTTTTAAGGGAAGGAGGAATGTCCTAAGAAATAAGTGCTGTTACAAGAGCTTGGCAGACACAGCCATGCCTGGCTGCAGAGCCAAGTGCTACATTCAAATCCAGTGCTCCTTTGTATTGCCAAGACTTTCTCCTCTCTCTCAGCTCCCTGGTAACCAGACAGAGGACAAACCCTTATAGGGCTGAAGATAATCATCATCATCATCTTGCTTGTAATTATAATACAACATGCTGTTCTTAAAGCAGTTATCAGCAAGACACCTCTTTAGCAGCAATAGGAGGATAACTCATGCAGAGAGGGTTAACTGTCCCTTACAGAAAACTATGGAAGTGTTCACTGCTCTGAAGATCTTGCGTATGAAAACCAAAATAAATCTTGAATATAAAGAAAACTAAATGATCCTAGAACTGGAGCAAAGGAGTTTACAGGAGATTCAAACAGCAATGGACAAATGTTAGACAGTCATTTACCCTTTTGCTGGATGTATTATATGATGAATCATTTACAATAATACCTGCAATTACTGAACCAGCAAACAGCGTTTCATTAAAGAGCTCAATAGTCTGGGTGGACAAATCCATGAACCACAAGAAAATCGCCTGTAAATAAGTACAATTACAGGCACATCAAAAAGAGAAAGCAGTTAGGCTGGAGGATTGAAAACCCCCAGCTAAGGATAGATCAGATCCTGTCTATGTGCAGGGCAACTGAGCATTCTACAGGCAAAGAGCAACCAAAAGTCAACTGTAATGCCTGTAATTGTAGGGTAAATGACTGGTGTGCATTTATCACATTAGTATCTTGCAGACATAGCATGAGGTAGCAGGCAACAACAGGAGACTGAAAGTCAAGGAATCCAGAGTTTTAACTGTTAGCAGCACAATGTGACTTGTTTTACTCGACAGAGTTATCTTATTAGCTTCCCTCCTCTGTGACGTGGGAGTGAAGTGCAAGGTCTCATTTACAGGCTTTAGGCTACAACAGTGAGAACTTGCAATGACAATCGAAGCAGTAATTCACTCTATTTTACCAATAATTTACCCTCCTCTTTACAGAGTGTACAATTAGAAGCACTAAAGAAAACCATGGTGTTCATTAACCAGAAGAACTTCTCCCCTGCCTAGTTCTACTGGAGCTCATGACAACAGCTCCTTTAATCCTTCCTTTTCCACAAACACTAAAAATCCTTTCTCTCTGCACAGATGTAGCATCAGAATGAATAATAGAGGACCCAAGGGCCCATCTCTACAAATAAATTTTAAGGTGTTATAATGCTTCCCTATTACAACCAGTTCTAAACAAGACTATTTGCTCTCCATTTAAAAATAAATTAAACTATTACATGCTGGGGCAATTCATCAAGCTTGTGAAGTGTATGGAAACAGCTCTGTAACGCTTCACCTCCCACTCTCCAACAGAAGGGAGTGCAAACACATTCCTGCTGGGCCACCAGAAAGGTGTGGCTAAGAGCAATACTACCAAAGCAGTGAAGGCTCAGTTAGGTGGATAAAACTGAACTGGAAGGAGCATGGAAGAAACAAGAGGATGGCAGCTGTCATATCCCCATTACTAGCAAGAAATTCACAGGCTCTCTCCTCTTATTTTTAAGTAAAAGTAAGCGACAACTACCTTACTCAACTAATGCAAATGAACACCTGGATAATACTGCCCTAACTACATTCAGATCTGTCACCTTCATTCCATTTTTCATGAGACTGCTTCTTATCCTTTGATGTGTGGAAAGGTGCTTAAAAGGAGCTCTCTCACATTAAGGTCATGCACGCAGAAGATCACAAAAACTAAGAATGGCAATGGAATTTTAAAGAAAGTGGCTGTAAAGTCTCAACACGCTGTTACACAGGGAGCAATCTGATCTCAGTGGGTCCAAAGGTCTTCCAGCCTGCTTACTGCATGTCCTACATGTCTGTGACAGAATCTAGTCAGCAAAAATGTTAACATGACACCTTATATTAAGAGAAATTATTGCAATGAGGAGTCCAACTAACCTTGCTAACTATGTACACACAAACACTGGGCTCTGATTTCAGCTGAACCCCCTCTTGCAGGTTAGTAACATGCAGAAACCTTTCAGTAAAATACAAATCAGCAGTTTCTGTTTCAAGAAGAGGAAATTCAAGAGAACTAAAGAGGGACGATGCCCTGGCTTTTGAACTTGGCCACTAGGTCAAACTGATAACTTCAAGGTTCTGCCAAGTTAAAACCTGTTTTAACAGGGTTTCTCAATATTCTTTGTTTTCTTTTGAAAAAGCCATGGGTTTTCTTTGTAGAACTCTCCTAGAAATCTCACAGGGAACACAAGGCACAACATGTACTTGTCCAGTAAGACTTAAAAGTGAAGTTACTGAGTTGTATAACACTCTGTTTCCACAGCCAGGACTCCTGAACTCTCTCCAGTGACTACAATACCTTTTGCCAGCTCTGTTATCATACAGAGGGGAGAAACTTGGTTAAGGCCCTTGGTGATTTGAATATCTAAGTACAGATACACCTGTACCAATAAAAAGATTACTTTTCTCCTACAGGCTGCTTCTGCACAGTACCAGGCAGCCTGCAGATCCTTCGTCTCATGCAGCTCACAAGCAGTAAATGCAACACTTGGCCTCAAGTTTCATCACAACTACAGGATTGTTTCAGAGCAGGCATGGGGTAACCTGAACCCTCTGCCTTTGTGGGTGCCACAGAATATCTGGGACTGCTCTCACCAGAGCACCCAGAGACAAAGCTGCAGATCCCATGCTGCAGCAGAGCAGTGGGAGAGTGGGAAACCAGGATCCTTCCCACCTGCCAAATGTTCCTGGAGCTCACACTCCCACCAGCCGGCTCGAGAATGTGCCATGTGCCTCTGGGCTCTGTCACAGGAACTGGCCAGCTCCTGCCTGGAATGCTGAGGCGACACAGTTACACTGCAGCCCTCACCTCAGCCTATGACAAAAGAGAATCGAACAAGAAATCTCTCCCATTGCCTCAGGAGTGACTCAGAAGGGCCACCTGACTCACCAACTTTGCACCAAGCACCACCCTGGCCCTGAGCCATCAGAAACCTCTGCCATTTAAACAGAGGTTACTGTCCTAGAGCCAACAAGCTGAGCACAGAGGGCTGCATTTATTTTCCATTTGTTTCGTTTACTTTCCAATTCAGTTTTGAATTACTGAGGAAAAAGAACCCATACAAGTGAACACTGAAAAAAGTGAAAAGCTGCCTTTTAAAGACAATTTATTCACGTAACAATGTGAAATAGAATTTACTCCAGAAGAAAAACGAATATGTAGATCTTCACCTTCTAAACTACAAACTAACCAGAAATTCAACAGAAATTCAACGTAATTTCACACATTTGAAGAATTCTTGAACACACTGCAGTACCCATTAAGAAATTGAAGGGTGGAAGAATTTTGAATTATTTTGAAATTGCAAGAATAAACCTTAAGACAAGCAGATTTTACTAGATACAGACAGGTTTTATATATTATTTGATTTAAACTGCAACCTTATTCAACAATGCCCAGCCAGAAACAAAGTATTACTGTTCAGTAAAAACTAATCAAGGTACTTAATATTTAAGAAGGGGAGTTGCATTGGCATTGAAAAGCAATGAAGTTAACAAAAGGCAGAACAAGACACACAACAAAAGTATTCCATCACATCCTAGAACAGTAAATCTAATACTCTACCATACAGTCTTCCCTCTAAGCTTCAAATACAACAGGACTACCACTCAGTATCTAAAATAACTGTCTAAAATACACAACAGGATGTACATCCATAATTTAGACTTACTAGAAAATGCTACTATATAAATAAGAGCTGATTATAGTGTGGAGAGAATTCTGAAGCAAAATTCACCTGATGAACTTCATTGCCCAATTTCAACCACACTGAAGAAACATGAAGACTAAATACTTCAAAAATACTAAATACAAATTCGAATTTCTAATATGTATTTTGCAGTTGCTAACTTATTTTTTCATTTTAAGACTTTGATGAATGTTAACAGGTTACCATTTTTACTTGGGTTTTTGCATTTAAACTAACCCACAGTGATTTTTCATTGCTTGCTGAACTTCCACATACCAAAATACCTGAGAACTGTTTAAGAAAAGTTCTCCATGTTGAAATATCTGACCTAAGCAAGCTCTCAGCTACTGAAGCTAAAAAAAGGATAAAAAAATAAACCCCAGATGAGTAAACTGAAACTCTGAGATAAGTATCAGCTGAATATGGAACCAAGATGCAGACCTCAAAGCCACTATCCAATCTATCGAAGTCTGAACCAGGAAAATTTCAAGCTATTTGCAAATTTTCAAAATCCTCATATAAGCATATCCCTTTTTTAAGGAAAGAAAAGCAGTTTCTTGTTAAAGTTCAGCATGCTGCTGCCACAGCATCAGCTGTTATTTATGAGGCAGATTATATCATTTAGCTTCCTCTGCAGAGAATTTTGTAAGTCATGGCCTTAAGACAGAAGACATTATGACAAATCTGCACCACACACAATGGGACTATTGATCCTAATGTCTCTAAATACTATTTACTTTGCAGGCTCCACTTTCCTCCTGCCCCTCCTCCCATTTTTTTTTTTTTAATAAACAATCTGCTTTATTTGGATAACGTCATTCCCAGAAACTGAAGTTTATTCAAAAAATGTTTTTTATTATTTTTAATGTTCACTTCTTGCACCTGTTCTGGAAACAGAATGCTTTTTCCAATACAGATTTTGACATGCTGTTTGACTTACTAACTTATACCCTTAGAAGCAAACATTTTAAAAGCAGTGACAGTATTATAATGCCACAGTGATCATTAATCTTACACACAAAAAAGTACACAAGTAAAATTTAGAAAAACTTGATTTCCCTGAAAGGTCCTGGAACTCAAGTCGGGCCTATTTGGGTTGTACTCCTAAATACCTCATTTGTGACATTATTAAAATGACTTTAGCCAGAGTTGACTTTGTATACAAGAAACCATAAAAAGTAAACAACCTCCTCAGGACAGGGCTTATTCACAGTGTTTTTTAAATGTCATCCAATTCTTCATCTAGAAAAGTCTTAGTCTAGTATACAGCACCATGAGCAGAAGAGTTTATTATCATGAATAAGCTGATGTTTCTCTTCAGTATGCCATCTTTAAGCCTACACATCAAGCAGGCCACTTTAAAAAATGTTTGGAGAAACAGAAATTAAAAAATAAGTTTAAAATGAAACCTCAGTTGTGAAAAACTTTTGACTTCTAAAGTCAGCTAAAACTGCTTGACACTAACATCATCTGGTATATATCAATCTACAGACCTCCAGCCAGTTATTCTTCTCAGCACTCCACAATTCATAGAACCACAGAATGGCTTGGACTGGAAAGTAACTTTGAAGATCATCTAGGCCAACCCCCTGCCATGAGCAGGGACATCTTTAGCCAGATCACAGAATCACTGGAGTTGGAAGGGACCTCTGGAGATCATCCAGTTCAAGCTCCTGCTAAAGCAGGTTCACCTGGAGCAGGTTGCACAGGATCACATCCAGCCAGGTTTTGAATATCTCCAGAGAAGGAGACTCCACAACCTCTCTGGGCAGCCTGTTCCAGTACTCTGCCACCCTGAAAGTAAAGAAGGTTTTCCTGATATTCAGACAGAGCTTCTGTGTTTCAGTTTGTGTCAATTGCCCCTTGTCCTGCCACTGGGCACCACAGAAAAGAGTGATGGAGAAGTGCTCCTAGTTTCCCCCTAAAGCTTTATTATTTGAGGAAGCAAAACAAACTTTGCTAAGTTCTCCACCACATCAAATTTTTCTCCTGCCAAAAATGAAGGAGTGGCTGACACACGTAATAATAACGTCATGCTCTCAATCTGAAACACAGCGATCACGACAACCAAGTCCACAGACAAGTTTTCAGTGGGAGGAGGCTCTATTCAAGGAAATAAACTTGTAAATATCTGAGCTGTTTAAAGGTGTAAGGGGTGCGAATGAGCATTTCAGTCCTCTACCACGTTCCACCTCTGAAAGGCCCAGGGTGGCGAGTCAATGGCAATTGCACCAGGGAACTTGTCCTTAGGGAGGAGGGAAACACTTCAGAGAGCATGTGGTGACTTTGGAAGCTCTCTGAAAACGTGCAGGTGGTTCTTTACTCCCCTCCTGCTCTGAGTGACTTGTCTGTCCCCCCTGAGGGGCCTAAGGGCCATGCTGGGAGCCAATCCAGCAGAAACACATTCCAAGGGCTCACACACCAAAAGGAGCACACACATCCCGGGACCCTGGCAGAGCAGTGTGCACCCACAGCAGAAGCGCTGATCGCCAAGAGCTGGAAAGGCCCAGCTGTGCCCGAGAGCGGCGGGAAAGCAGCCAGCCATAATGGAAAGGCCACAGACTACCTGATAAGAAACCCTTGCCTGCCTGCAGCCCCGGAAGGGCCACAAAGCCACTCCGGAAGGACGCTAAGGGGCCACCCCGGGCAGTCAGCGGGGGACAGGAACGGAGGCAGGGAGGGACAAGGGGGCCGGGGTCAGCTGGGCACAGGGGGTGCGAGGCCGCCACCTCAGCAGGGGAGGGGCCGCGGCCATGTTGGGGGGGGCGGGGGGAGCGCGGGCCCGGCTGAGGGGCCACGGCCGAGCCGCCCCCGGCCCCCCGCGCGCGCCCCGCCGTACTCACGCCTTGTCCACCAGCTCCCGCACTTTCCACATGTTCAGCATGGCGCCGACCGCCCGGAGACCCGCCCGGCCCCGCTCCCTCCACCGCCGGCCCCAGGAGGCCCCGCTCGCCGCGCTCCGGCCGCCGCCGCCTCCGCCGAGCCAGGGACGCGGCGCCACTCCCGGAAATGAAGGGCCTGGCGGCCGCCCGGGCTGCTGGGAGATGGAGTCCCGGGGAGGGGGGACGGGAACGGACCCGGAGGGGAGCCGCGGGGGATGCTGGGAGCGGTAGTTCGAAGCTGTGCGCGCGGGGCCTGCCGGGAGCGGGCCTGAGGGGCGAGGGCGGGCCGGGCTGGAATTGAATGAGTGGGCGGGTATGCTCCGGGTGCCTCCTGAGGGCTGCGCGGGTGCTCTGCCACGGCGGTGGCGCCGAGGGGTTGTGCCCTTTGGGGGCACATACAGCCTGCCTCGAACCCGTCCCCAAACCCATCCTCAAAACCTCCCTCACACTCTCCCTCACACTCTCCCTCACGCCCGTGCGGCATCCGGCCTTGACCCACAGCCCGGCGAGGCACAGGAGGGAAAACGGCTGTGCGATAGGTGGTTAAAGTCAAAACACTGGCGTAAAACTCATGTCGGAGCAGGATGTGGTTTTACACTCTGCTTTTAGTGCGAGAAACTCGTTCAAGAGCAGCGTTCTGTCCGTATGGCCGTCCATCTGCTGATCATGGTGTGCAGTCTGGAGCGAACTGCCGCTGGAATTTCCAGAGCCCCAGGATGCAGGTTTTGGAAAGATATGGAGGGGTGCAGCATGTGGGATGCCCCAGAGCCCACCGAGGCACTGCACATGCAGGAACCTTGTCTGTACCTCTTGAGAAAGACCAAGCTGATGCACAAAACCCAAGGAACAATCACCTACATCAAAGCTGCCTCAGGAGAATATTGACTGCCTTAACACACTTGCCAACAGGCAAGACCATCTTCAAATATTGTCCATGCAGGTATTGAAAAGGGATCACAGCTACAATCAAAACAGTGAAGTAATCAAAGTTATTATATAATCAAGATTGTCAGACAGTTTCATTCCATACATTTACTTTCGTTTTCTATCAGCTTGTATTTAGTGTGAGTTCTGAATGACCAGTTTCATTCTTGATGTATGTTTCTTCTTCATGTCATAAAGTTACAAACATTGTTTCTTGTTCATCGTAAAGACAATATACACCTGCAAACTTTTACCCAAAGACAAATGTAAAATATTTTCATTTTAATTATTCAGTCAGAGCCAGCAAAAAAAGGCATGAGAAAGACCAGTTGCAACTGCACTTGCTGCTCAAATAGCAGTCACTTTTTAAAAAGTTAGTGATTTTCTGAACTTTCCAGCAAAACTAAACAGCTGAACACCTGTCCATTTCTGACATCCCACTTTTCACACAGATAGTTTCATGGCTTCTGTCTCCTGAACATCTCCATGAAATCTATTTGAATATGAGAACTTCCTGAACAGATCATCAGATCCAGCATCCTGTTCCTAACATGTATTAGATGTTCATAAATGTAAGAACTGGTGGATGTGGATGGATCAGTCCTCAGGTACATCTTTCCCATTTTCACTTTTCTGTGGATTAGGGACTCAGTTCTGGAGTATTCATGCTAAAACTTCCTCTTTAGGAGCACTGGATGGATTTTTGTTTTATGAATTTAACTGTTTGCTTTTTGAGCCTTTTTAGATGAGCTTACACTACACCTCCTGGCAATGAATTCAGTGTTATAACTGTCACAAGACAAAATGGTGCCTTTTGTGTGTTTTAAATTGTCTGCTTCATAGCATTACCAGTTCAAGTAGTATGAGAATTAGTACATTACATTTCCCTAGTGCTCCTTTCCTTGTCAGTTGCAAATTTAGAAATTGGTAGATTTCTTACTACACTATTTCCCTCACTGCCTAAAACTTGCAATGTGCATAGTTTCTGCAGAAAACACTGACCAGCCTAGTGATGGTTTATGGCTTTTTTTCTCAGTTCCCTTCGTAAGAGTTCGTAACAGAGTTTTCATTTTTGAATGCTACTGAGCACTGTGATGATATTTTAATCTGCAGCACAACATCTATAATCACTGTGCTTGGTGTGTAACTGAACTCAGCACCCGTTTTGTGGCTCCCACAAATGTGAGGCACATGGCCATGTGTTTTTCCATTGTGGACTGGGAGGAGAGAGATCCTTAATTTTGTATTGTAACACCTGGCAAAGCAAGCTGGGTGAGGATTCTTGCTATTTAATAACAACTCTTTGGTTTTTTCTGTGAATGTTAGTCTTCAGGAGTAGAAGATTATGTTTACAACCTCTGTTTAATGAAAAAAATAATATAAAGTGCAATAATTGGAGCTGGCAGAAACACACCTTTTCTGATTGGCTGGACATGTTGTTATTTTTAAGTGTGGCTTCAGTCCATATTGGATCAAGATCAAATTTCTAAGTATATTTCTGATGAACTGCAAATTCCCCAGATTCTGCTGTGGTGCAATGAAATTGATGTTCTCGTTAGAACTGGTTTTCCTTGAGCAGCTGCAGAGTTCTGAGTGCTGGGACAGAGCTGCCAACTCATGGTGGGCTGCCAGAGGCAGATTCCAGGGTTCAGACTCAGCCACACCTCAAGGTGCCCATATCCCCAAAACCAAATCCACCCATTCCTCACAAATTTCCCATCAGGGATAACATTTGAACTGAAACAGTTAGGGGTCAATAAGCCATCATGATTAGGTTGATTTGTTTGTTTTATAGAAATCATTGTTTTCATGTGAATAATAAAAAAAAAAAAAGATGACCCACTGTAATTGCACTCTTCAGAAAAAAGAATTGTAAAGTGTTTTAGGTGCAGGCATAGGAGAACAACAATATATGCAGAAGAAAGAAGGGCTGAAGCTGGGATTTAAAAGATGAAGGTGAGTATCTTCTAAGCATTGCTTGCTGTGTCTGGATGCAGTAATGGGGCAAGGAGAGATGACTGGCATTTATTGTCAATTTTAAGGTATAGTAAAAAGCAGGTCTTTATGTGACATTGAATGCAACATGACTGACAGTAATTTTGCCATCCCCATTCTGTCAGCTGCTGATAAAGTGCATGAGCATATGTATAATTTCTGAATGATGTGAAGACACTTTCTGGTTCATAAGTAATTCCTTTAAAAAAAAGTCTGATCAGTGAAGGGAGAGGGTAATGCAGTTTCAAAGCAATGCAATATTCAGCATAACAGGTAGTAGTTGTAACATATATCATGTAGAGGAACTGTACTTTATTATAATTTGAGCCATCAATTACAGGAGAAGCAGTTAGAGAAATTGAACTAATTTGAACACTGCAATAGAGTTTGCACCTGGCTATTCCAGAAGTTAATATGGGCCATTTGGTGCACAAAAAGTCTTGCACATTCCAAATGCCTGGAGAGCAATATTGTTGTTAATATCAACCATATTAATGCACAGTAGAGAAATGTCCAAGTCAGTGATTAATTTACAATTAAAATGCAAGGGAGAAAAGAGGAATGTAAAGGAAAATCACATTGTGGCAAGGTAGGGAAGCAATGGCACGGACTGAGAAAAACTTTTCATTTGAAGCAGTATTTGTTTCCCTGATTTCATAAAGCTCCACTTATTACCCACTTACACAGCTGAAATCTGAATTTCATAACGTTTGTTTGTTCTAAGAATTAGTCAGTAGGGCAGAAGGAACACTGGAATAATGTTCCCTATTTGTAGGCTGGTTACCATCCAGGCTTTTCTGGAAAATTGCAGCTTCTCTGAGTCCAAATCCATCTTTCTGTAACATATCCCATGCACACAAACAGGTCATATTCCAGCCAGAGGGTCCCTAGGTGGGCTGTTTCAGAACCTGGCTTCCTGCTCTGCCACAGAATGGTTCTGCCTCTGGCAAAATCCTCCAATCCTTTCCATGGACGTAGAACTGCCCACGAAGCTTCCTCCACCTCGCACCTGAGCCCACATCACACTCAGTTCAGGAGAGAATCTTGAGGGCCAGGCAGCAATAGGGAATATTGGCAGGGAATATCCCCTCTGGAGAGTGTGGGGGGAGTGCAAAAAAGACTGGCAGTGATGTTGCAATGTTATCCCTCCTCACGCTGCCCTGCTGAGATGATACACCCATTTACTAACAGCGTTTGCATGGCCAGGACCTGTCTGACTCACTGTAAAGGAATGTAGGTAGCAAACTTCAAAGTTTTTTAGGAAGTGAAAATTATTCTATTTTAAGCTTTAGAGCCAAGACTACAACAGCCCGTGTTATGCTTATGGAAGACAGGGAGTGCCAGGCAGAGGTGATGATTTATCTCAGGAACTGGGAGGACAACTCTGCCCTTCAGACAGCTTCTTCTGCCAGCAGAACACGGGCAGAACTCCCTGCAGGGAGGCTGTACTGAATGTTAACATCAGGCTGCATCCAGCCCAGTGCTGCTTTTTTTTCTAGCCTGAAGAAATGAAGGTTGATTCCACACTGTGGATTTTCACTGTCTCCTCACAGTCTTCTGAAATGGTTGAACCAGTTCACTTAGATGAGGCAGAGGTGGTTTGCTTTCAAAGCGAATTACAAATTTATGCAGAATTCTCACAAGTTGCCTCAAAATAAATGACAGAACAGGAGAGACCTTATTGTTACTGCTCCTGAAAAGATGTGCTTAGCCTTTAATGAAAAGCATTTAAGGTCAAAGTTCTCTTCTCAGGGCTCTCCATTGTCCATTAAACAGTAAATTCTGGCTTTTCCCGTGCCTGGGGCATTCACTGTGTAGCTTTTTTGTTGTGGATTCCCTGATGTCTAGAAAGGGGTGAATTCCTGCTGCCAAAATATTACCATTTAATTATCAAACCAATCAACTATGAGACAAATGTCCCCAGGGAAGTAATCTTCATTAGTTCCAATTTTTGCAGAGCTACTTGGGGTTTTTTTGGTTTCTCATTTTCTCCCACATTAGTAACTGGCAGTGTGTGCATGTCTCCAAATTAGGATGGAAACGTGGGGTTTGGGGATTGCCAATTAATGGATAATATTAGATGTTCTGAGCTTTCCTTCAGGCTGATGATGTGATCTGATCTGACACTATTCTTAGGGAGGGTTTGGAGATACAGTTTTAAAAATGTTACCTCTCTTAAAAGTTTAAAATACAGGGAAACCCCCGGTGAATTATGTCCTGATGTCACAGCTATCTCTGTCATGCCCTGAGACACCTCCTTTAAGTGGATTTGGTACTTTCCATGGGAAAGTTAGGAGTTTGTATTTGAGAACTGATCCTCAGTAGAATTCTGTCATATGAACCACACATGATCTTTATTTTTTCTGCCAGAAACTCATGTCCAGATTCCTCAGTCTTTTGTTATAGCTCCAGTATATTCTAAGACTCTAGAGTCTGGATTGTTGCTGATTGCTGTTATGCAGCTGTTCAGTAAGTTCTTCTGTCCACTGACAACAATTCACCTCCCTGGCATTTAAACTATAAGGGAGGAGGAGAAAAGGACAGGTCACTGTCTGCTTTTTGTAACAGTCAGCCGCTGACAGATTTGTCTTGGTTAGCAGTCTGGGTTTCAAGTTCCAAAATGCCTGTGACAGTGGCCAGAGTTAGAAAACTGGTAGCAGAACAGGGCTGAACCAGAAGCACATGCCAGACCAGTGAGGTCAGAATTCTTGGGGATGGTTGCAGCCTGTAAGTGTTCCCATTTATTACATTGTCAGTTTGACTGTAGTCCAAGTCACTCAGCTTTGTGCCAGATCCTCGAGCCAGAAAGGTCTTGTTTGCCTGATTTCCTAAGGATACAAATCTTATGAGAGCTCACTGTCTCTGTATTTGTGTCTTTCAGTCCCCTTGCAATTACTCTTGGGCCAATTTCAATCAAATGACATACAGGGGTGGCAGACTTAAGGATTTGAAGTTGTGTTTTGTGAAAATGCACAGCTGTGGTGGAGAGAGATACCATAGGAATGCCCTGTAAGGATGTAGTAGGAGTAGAAAGGCTGTAGTAGGAGCTCAGTTGGATAACCAAGGATCCCCTTGGAGAGCATTCTTACCAGTGCTCCTGAGGGATTTTGTCCTGCACACAGGAAAATCCAACCACAAGACACAAATAGGAAAACAGGTCTCCTTTACTGCTCTCTGAGGACCTCATTTCACTTTGGCTATTCTCATATAGATTAACTAGTGCCATAAATGTCTTCCATAACCCATCAGATAAAGCTCTACTGTGGCTTTCCATCAGCTGTGAACATGAGAGGACAGAGTTGTAGCCTTCCTTTGTGATGCATCTACAATGGCCCCAAACAGCTGAAAGAAATGGCAAATCAAGAATCTTCAAGCTGTGGTCCAGGGAGCTGCTCTTTGGTAAGGCAGAGAAACATGGTCAGTGAAATGAGAGTAGCTTTTTCTCTTAAAGGTCACAGTACATATTTTTGTGGATGCAAGCTAACAAACAAACCCAGGGAGATCTAAAAGCAGTGTTTGAACAGACAAAAATTAGTCTCATTTACATTTTGGCTGGAAGTTAAAACTGCCATGGTAACACTTCACAGAATGGTCTTCAAATTCCCTTTTTCAGAATATTTAGCTGGACTTGGATCGAAACACAGTAGATGGAGACATTTTCACAGACTGGCAGACTGGGACTCTCCAGACTGGAATTATCCAGCCAGTTTTAGTCAGAGGAACTGACTTTCTATCTCAAAGTGGGAGACAATGCCTTAAAATGCTGCTTTTCTTTTTTTTTTTCCCCACCACAGTTTTTAATTAGGTCATGTTTCAAAGAAAAGAATGGAAAAAAGTGCTGCTAATTTTTCTACATTCAAATAATCACGAAAGTGCAGTTTAATGAGTTTCTCTTCTCTATATCAGTTCACATAATAATTTTTATGCATCAACAGGGAAACAGTACAAATGCAAGTCCTGTCATGAAGGGTTCCCACCTGAATAACATCTGTTAGGGGGAAGAAATGGTGTTTTAGCAACTTCTACTTCCATGCTTCCCTCATTCCTTCTTCTCTGTTTCCGTTGCTTGCATGGAACGTGGTTGTTTTGGTTCATACTTTTTTACAAAAATAAGGCTTTAAACACTGCTGTTGACTATTAGTATTTTACAAAAGCAGACTGCAAACACCATCACCAGCATAAAAGCTACTGAGGTTTTAATGAAATAAAAGGAAAGTTGAAAGAGCAAACTCAGTTTCAAAGGTAAAACTGATGAGGCTTATTGTCAAGTTGGGAGAAATATGTGATGGAAAAAAATACATTAAATTAACAGCATGTATTTCTTGTCTAAAAGAACCAGATCTGTTCCACTGGGATTCAAGTGGACATTTTTTGCAGCACTGAGTAACCCTCTCCACAGTCTTTTACTACAGCTTCTTTCTTAGGATTATTTGGCCACCATCAGGTAAACAACAGTGAATTGGTCATATTGATCATCTCCAGTTCCAAAGTTCTTCTGTGAGGTTTGTGACAATTCATTCAGCTTCATTCAGTATTGAATTTACCGTGTCTGGACCTTCAATGCTTAGATCCCATCAAAACAAGATAGAGCTACATCTACTCTTTCTCTGATCTTGAGGATCAGTTTGGGAACAGCTGCCTATCTCCTCCTCCTGGATTAATTACCAGACAGATCTAAAATTTTGCTGTGCACTCAGTACCACCCAGTAAAACAAACATGTTACACAAGACCATAAAGCAGTGGCTGGTCTTGTGCTAGTTCTGCTGCTTTCTTGATTTACAATATTTTCAATTCCTCTTGTCCAATGGTGTGATTTTTATTTGCTGTCTCCCCTTGTGTCATGAACTAAATGGTTGCCTTTGGGTGGAGGCTGAGGGCTGAGTTGAGAAAGCAGCCCTTAAGCTTTGAGGTGCTTGTTCGTTAGAGTTCATCAATTTGGGGACTCCTTGCTGTTTTGGAAGACAGGAACAGAAAAAAGAGACCAAAAATGCTGCTGGACTGAATAAAAGGTTCTGTTATTGGGAAAAGGAAAAAAATCAACCTACCACAGAAACAAAGAGGTAAGAGCTCTAGAGAGGCAGGGGTTGTCAAAAAGCCTTCCCCATCAAACAGACTTCAGAGAACCATAGCAGACGGATTTTCAGTACCAGTCAAATGTAAGAGTGTAGGAAGTTGACATGCTGTCCCTTGGAGAGCCAAGGTATTGACAAAAGACATGCAAACTTGAAAAATGTACATTTGTGGAAAAATCCATCCTGACAAGTGACTGCACTTAAGTCGCCAAATGGACTTCACCCCTGGGATGAAACTCAATTATTGTTGCACATCCAATGAATCCATCCATGGAGAAAGCACATGGCCAATAAAAGGGAACCATTCAGTAATCAGATCTTTCAAAAACTATTTAGCTCTTTGCCACTGAGTCCCTGCTGTAAGTGACGTGTTCTTCCCTGCAAACCTGCTGGGCTCCTCGACTGGCTGGTTAGGAGTGCTGAGCCACTGGGAGCTCTTCTGCCACACAAACACATCCTGCACAAGCCACTCAAAATCATTTCTCCAATCCTTCTGAGTTGTCCATCATCAAAGCTTTTTCAATTGCAGCTTGTATTTAGTACATATGAAGGATGCATTTGTGTTTGGAGATATTTTTACAATGCTGTGAGTAGAAGCTATTTATTGCCTAAAGGATTGTGTTAAATGGTTTAGCCCAGTCAAGGCGCCATTAAGTAAGGAGCTTGCAAGCTGCAAGTCATTAAGACAGTCTTCCATTTTGAGTGAGGAAGTGTCTTGTGTGCATCTGCTGCTCAGAGTTTATCTTTCCATACCAATATTTACTAGGTGCAATCTCTTTACTTTTGAGATTACATTATACTTTGCATAATCTGTGTACTTTTTATTTGCCATCTTCTTGATTTCAGCAGGTACACAGTTATTACTGTGAATAAATCTCTCTTGGTAAAAAGTCTATTTTGGGTAATTTTTATTCTCTGATTCAGAAATGAAAACTAGCCCCACTATTGGCCTCAAAGCCATTTGTTTTAGGATGCACCTGCACACATATTTGTTTGGTAACAAAAACATCTTTGTGAAACTGAGACACTGCAACTGTTGTTTGGGTAAAACAGGCAACAGTGGCTGACAACAGACGCTTTTAAGAGCATGTGCATTATGTGCAAGTGTTTCATAAGTTTATTCAGTTGCTATGCCCAGATTTGAAACCTTTGCCTCTTTTACCAGCCATCTAGTTCACTGCTGTGTCTCTGTTTTCGTAGATCTCTCATAGTCCTTTTAGAAGATGTCGTTCTCTAGAATAAATTGAACATCCAATTTTTCATGACAATTCAGAATGCAGTTTCCCTCAGATATGTGAAATTCCAGTACCAACACTGTATACCCACATACATGTGACATGAACACAGACATCTGCCCTTCCACCCATCAATAAAAGGAAAAATGTCCGGGTGACTAAGCTGCACAGTTTTTTGTCTTTATTTCTTTTTTACTCCCATTGTTCCAATCATTTAATAATCTGTCTGCCTTTCTCTTTCTCTTTACAAGCTGGCAGTTTGGTCTTGGAACATTCTCTGGGCTGCCAGGCAACAAGCTTCTCCTTATTCAGATTTTCAGGGGAAAATGTAGCACATCTGTTTACACTGTCACCCTGACGTAGGTTTGAGCCCACTCTCAAGAGTTATCAGGTATTATTATGTCAAGCAACAGAGATGAGAGAGCATCAGCCATCAAGTCTTGCATCATCCCAGCCTCAGAGAAAACTGTTTAGCACAATTTTATTCATATGCTGTGAGTGGATGTGAGCAGGGTACTGGATTTAACTCTTGTTTCAACCAAAGGCTATTTAACAGTTCCAGCAATGGCATTAGCTATTTTATCTCAACAAGCAAAAAATTCCACATTCTTTGAAGAATCTCCTTGAGGAACTGGAAAAAAACCTCCCTTCAAACCCAGTAACACATTTTTATAAAGCACCCCATATTTGCTTCATATTTATGACAAATCTTCATCACACTCAAAGTCTATCCAGCAAAGTTTTTTCTCTAACATTCTTTTCAGCATTTTTCTTCACTGATACAGTGACTCAGCACAACATGAGCATGGTATGCAAGTCTACCATTAAGCAAATATTTCTCATTGTTTGCAGAATCCCTAGAATTCAGCAGAGGAATAGACTGGTATTTGAGCCAAGAAACATCTGAATGTCATGTAAAGTTCAGTTAATTATTTTCTAAATAGTCACCAGCACTGCTCTAGCTTAGAGTAGAGTTCAACTGGTATTGTTGTGATCACACTGGAGCCTTTCAGAGGGGAGGAATGTTTGCTTTCATTTCGGCCTGCCTGGTTCCACATTGTGACAGAGCCATTTCAGTAAAGGATGCATTTGCAAAGACTTAGAAAAACCATGACTGTGGTGTTTTAAAAATTGCACCATTGTGCTTCCAGGGAATCAGCTTAGTCTGATTAGCACTCTGCACAAACTCCATGTGCCCCTCAGCCAGGAACACACAACCCAGCTGTAGCCACAGCAGAATTCAAGTGAACTGCACTATCACTATCATTGTAATCTGTATCTATGTTCATGGCACCATAACATAAGGAGGAAGAATTTTTGAGTGTTTAGGTTCAACTCTACAAGGCCTGAGCTTTCTGGCTCTGCTGTGGGCTCCCTGACCTGTTCTGGCAGTGCTGGAGGGATTGGGAGCTGATGATAAAAAAGTTGCTCTAGCAGCAATGAGTCAACACCAGTGAGCAACCTCTGAACACACCTCAGCAGGAGTCCTCAAACGTTAGTGTTCCAACGGGTGCCACAAATCACCTGATTTGCAGTTCATACTCCAAATCTTGACTTCTACAAGAGAAGTTAGAAGAACTGACTTTGTTATATTACCAAAACTCTGGAAAACAACATGAGGAGCATGGGAACACACACTTGGTCAGGTTTACAAAGGTATTTAAACATACAAAGATGCAGACAGACACCTAATAGGATTTATAAAAGTGCCTAAGGGAGTTTGGGACCTAATTCCTATTGGCTGTCAATGGGAATTAGATGTGTAATCTACTTAGGCAATTTGAAAATCCCACTGGCTGCATCTTTTCATGGCTAAGTACCATTACAAGCCTTAGCCTTAATGAATAGAATTATTATTATACTTGGTTTCATTTCCTTAAACTCTGATCCTGGTATGAAGGCTCGGGAAGAAACTGCTTGAATCCAAGCATAGATGTGTACCATGGGTATGAAGTGTCAGGAGGGAATAACTGAGTGCTGAAACCATCTTCATATAACCACTGCATCTGCAACCAGAGAGCTCCCAGGGGGTTGGGTATTGGTCAGCTTAGCTTGAATGCATGTCCTGTAGAATTTTGCATTTTTTAATGCAAGTGACATGGTGAAGGAGAACTCTGCTCACTCACACCAAAGTAATAAAGAAAACAAAATCATAAGTGCCCAGAGGCTGTGACTAGCCAGTTGAAAGGGTTTCATTTTTCCTGCAAGGAACAGCATTGGAATCTTCTCACCACTCCATGGACTGAATTAAATCCCATCTGGTGCTGGAGAGAATTTACAGCTTTGGGCAATACAAGGACTCTTTGGTTACCCGCTTTTGATCAGGCAACCCAGACAAAGGCTGCAGTGCAGAGTTTAACCAAACAACACTATTCCTTTCCCTTTTCCTTGTCAGGCTTGAACTCAAACAATAACCAAAATTTCCCTATCCATAGAACTTTGCAAAAGCTGTGAAAAGCTTGATTTCCCTGGATTTCTACATGATGTTGGGTTTCGTTAAACCCAACTTGAACTTCTTGTAATTGTTTATCCACTTAACTTTACATGCTTAGAGTTGTGCAAGTCAGCATAAAAAAGAGTCTGAATGAGAAATTGGCATAGGAAAAAGTTGAGATGGGTTTCTACACTGTCTGGAGCTGCAAAAAGGTACTAATTATTTACAAGGCTTCAATAAATGTGT
This sequence comes from Lichenostomus cassidix, assembly GCF_008360975.1. NCBI lineage: Eukaryota > Metazoa > Chordata > Aves > Passeriformes > Meliphagidae > Lichenostomus > Lichenostomus cassidix. Next base: position 14,312,315 of record NC_139494.1, read on the forward strand.
ATGAACGAGCAAGGTGGTTGAAATTCTCTTTGAGCTTGTTGGAATTTGAACATACCATTTGTGTTCAATAAGAATAACTTGACACTGAAAATTATAACAATCAAAAACTATTTTAAAAATGTCACATATATTGCTGGGTGAGAACCTTGCTGGGAGTCACAGATGACACCAAGCTGGGCAGAAGTGATGATGTGCTGGAGGGCAGGAAGGCCTGACAGGAGGGTGTACCTGGGTGGAGGTTGTCCTTTTCTAGGAATTAGTGACAGGACAAAGGGAAATGTGCCAGGGGAGGTTCAGGTTGGACACCAAGAAGAATTTCTTCATGGGAAAGGCTGTTAAGCATTGGAAAGGGCTGCCATGGGAAATGGTGGAGCCATCATCCCTGGAAGTATTCAAGGAATGCCTGGACATGGCACTCAGTGCTGTGGTCTGTGTGACAAGGTGGGGATTGGTCACAGGTTGGACTCGATGATCTTGGAAGTCTTTTCCAACCTGAATGATCCTGTGAGTCTTAGCAGAATTTCTTGATCTCCTGGCAAGAACTCTTGCTATTTTGGCACATATGCACATGCACAGAGCTGAGCAGTCAAGTTGCTGCAGGATGGTCTCACTGGAGGTTCAGTTTAGTTTTTTGAATCAGACAGAAAAGGTTACACACTGAAGGTGGCTGTAATGCCCACTGACAGAGCTCAAGACAAAGGAAGAACTGAATGTCCTGTGAAAATGGGTCAGTGCCCAGGTGCAGTCAGCAGCGGGATCTGGGAGTGAACTGTCACTGGGATCCCACACAAGCCTTGGCTGTAGCTAGCTGAATTCAGTTTTACTGCAGACGGCAACAGCCTGCTGAAATCTCGCTGCAGCTAGAATTTCTTCCCAGCACACCCATTGCTGAGCAACAATGTGTGTCCTTTTCCAGAGAATGGGATCAGCCCAGACTGGCTCTTAGGAAACACACCAGCTGCACTTGAGAGAGCACTGGGATAAATGTTCAAGGAGCTCTGCAGCCCAGCAGAACACTGGGTTTCCATAGCTCAGGGCACTTAGGCGGTGTAATCCCTCATGTGAAAGAGACACCCTCAGCCAGAGGCACTGGCATTGGGATGCAAGGGGTATACACCATTACAGGGAGGAGAGGGGATTTGTATGTCGAGAAGCCAATTGATCACAAATAAGGACAGTGAGCTTAAATTTTTTCCCCTTTTCCTTTTTTTATTTCTTTTTTTTTTCTGGTAAGTCAATTTGATGCTAATGAACTGGAGGGGCATTAGGACTAACTGCTTCCTGGCACGGACTACACAGACATTGTGCAAGATTCCTTTCAGCTCAGCTTTGCTGACATGTTTGCTTCTGACCTCAAATATCTCAAGTTTTTCCAGTTCTCAGTCCCTCTGCAAGTGAAAAGGCCTGTGACAGTGAACTTGTGCCAAAATACCTGGGGAGCTGCGGCAGACTGGAAAGACTGGGTTGTTCTGCCTGTGATCTCAGGCAGGGGGTTGAGCTGCTCTGCAGCTCTGGGAGGCCAGTCTGCAGAAGAGGGAAGAGGGATCAGGTGGGATGTGGAGGGTTGGTTCCAGTGGGATGAGTGAGCACACTGACAGCCAGCAGACAAATGGCTCAGTTCCTTATTTCCAGTGGAAAATATTTCAATTACAGTATTGCTTTTTTGTTTCATCAACATTTTTCTTAGATCCTTTTTCATTCTGAATAAAAGGAAATAATCCTTGGCATAATAATGGGTGAATATTGTCATGAAAAAGCCAGTTCCCACTAAATGCCCCCTGCTCCTCCAGTAGACATTTTCCAACAAAAGGCTCTGAAATTTCAGCTGTCCCTGTATGTGCTCCAGATGAGTTTTACTTGGGGTGGTTCATGTTCCTTCCAGTCTCTGCATGTTTTGTTTTCAGAGTTAGTCTGATTCAGCATCCCTTAACGAGAACATCATCCTGGTGGCTCCATCAAGACTGAGCTGTATTCACATCACAGAGATACAGGTTCTAGTTTCACCTCATCTCTTCCCCTCCTGATAATGATCACAGCAATGATTTTCACTCCACCTGACTTTTGCCTGTCTTGACTGGCAAACTAAAGAACTAATTCTCCTGCCTCACAAGAGGTTTGTAACCATATCTCTGAATATACCTCTTAAATGCCACACTTGGGCTATTTCCTAAATTATCTTATTATTTTTAAATTCACTTCTTCCTTTAATTAGTGAGAGAAAGTTAGCTAACAGTTGGGAAAACCTTCATGTACAGTTTTATTTCTCTAGGTTTTCTCAGCTCTGAGTTTTTAAAAATAATTTTTTTTTTGAAAATACCCTTGAAAAAGTGCTTATTTGCCCACCCAGTCCCATGGAAGGATCTGTGTCTTTATGTGAATGTGGGCGTGTGCATGTATGTGAAGAGAGTAGGATGTCCATGAAACATCTCTCTTCCTTGGCTCTACAGTTTGAACTGCACATTAACCAGCAACTGAAAGACATTTGTTACTGTATTTGGGGGGAAATCTGGCATTCAGCTGACATAATAATTATTTTATAAACTTGCTTACCTGTAGCTGCCCACAGGTCTTGAATCCACTGCTGGAGAGATTGAGGGGGAGTTTGACAACATTCAGAGTTCTGCTTTGTCTTTGATCTCTGTGTGTCCATTTGTAATTATTCAGCATTTCTGGATCATGTTCACTCTCTTAAAGCACTGCAATGATTTTAATGCTTTTAAGTCAGATTGCACTGAGAGAGCTGTTAGTTCTGTTTGGATAAAGGAGCACTGAGAAGCTTTACAAGGCCTGATGTTCAGTAGTTTTTAGCTGCTGGAGCTCTTCCCAGCAGCTGAAGGGCTGTGTGACATACAGGAGACTTCACTCAAGTTGAGCTCAAGAGGCCTGGGATTCATTTGGAAGTCTATTTTTGACTAGCTGGATTTAGCTGGTCAAAATTTACACAGCTGTGAACAAATGCAGCTGTGCTGGTAGAAGATGTTGCTGTTCCCAGGAGATCATCATCATCTACCTTGCCAGGAGTTACTGCCCCAGCCCTTCTGCCAGTGAAACATCCCATGGGTGATCCTGAATTCAAGTAATACCAGGTGGATGGATGGATGGATGGATGGATGGATGGATGGATGGATGGATGGACTGATCCAAATGATTCTGCTGGAAGCAAACTATAGCACGTTCACATGTGTCTGTTCTATCAGCATGTTTAAAGAGGGAAAGGTGTTGCACTCTGCTAGGCAGGTCATTGCCACATAGCTGGGGACAAGGTCTCACAGTGGCACAACTACAGAGAGAAGAGGAAATCTCTCCCTGGCTTAAGTCATAATAAACCTTTCTCACTCCTCTCCCTGTGTCACAGAGCAGAACTTGTGTAAGTGTCTCAGTCTATGAACATGAAGTGTTTAGTGCTTATCCACCCAGCAGAGTACAATGGAAGCACAAACCCTAGAGATAGGAAAAATTTATATCTTCTGAGAATAAGTGGCAGAGTCTGACCAAAGGTCAGAGAGTGACATGGAAACCAGCCAGAATGAGAATTGATTATTTTTAGTAGGCAGCTCCATTTTCAAATGCTGCTCTATCTGTGTTGTTGTAGCCTTGGAGCCACTCCTCCTAAACACACACAGTGAAGGTTGCACTAGAAGAATGAGGGTGGAAAGGGATTAATCAGTGCTCCCAGCAAACATAACATGTTACAGAAGAGACGGAGGATTTGTCAGGCTTTAAAGTACCCCAAAATTGGCAGCAGTAACAAAAAAAAGCTTTAAACTGATGGACTAATATGGAAAGCAAACATATTTGATCTGCTGAGCAGGGACAAATAATATCTAGATAATCTAAGAGAAAGGTTTCACTTTTGCCTAATCCTCATGGCATTTCCAGCCCAAAGATTTCTGGGAATCTGGTGGAGTCCAAATCGCATGACATTTCTAGCCAGCTTTGCTGACCAAGGACTTTGGCCTCAGCCCTGAACTTTGGACGATTAGTCAAAATGAAATGCTTTGGGCTTAGCTATTAACAGTGTCTGTCTGGAGCTCTGTGCTGTGAGTGGAGCACCAATCATCTCCATGAAAACCCAGGAAACCGGACTAATGCCCTTGGCTGTACCAGACTCGACCTAGACCAGCAGACCCAGGCCCAAGATGTTTGTTCTGTGCTCTACCTGTTTTTAGGGTCAGTGAGGTTACTGAAAGAAGCTACCAAATATATGGTACACTGAAACAGTGCTGCTACAGAAGTACCTGTTGTCATCTGCTCTTCACCCTGGGATCCACCAACCCCTGGCTCCTCTTTTCTTGCTCCACACTTTCAGCATTGCTCCTTCCTCCCTTCTTCCCTCATTCCCAACCCTAAGGAGTGAACGCTATGGCTTCATTTATCTTCTTCCAGATTTGAAATTGCAGCACCTGCCTCCAGTTCCAGGGTCAACACTGGGGCTGGGCATGGTCTGGGCTGTTGCTATCCAGAGCTGCTCCACTGTTCCTGTGTTAGGCTTTCCAGCACCACAGGCTCTCGTCACACAGCACAGAGCTCCTGCTCTGACCTGCAGGAGCTGGCTCATGCCTGGCAGGACTTGGGCTCTTTGGTGGGCAAAAGCAGCTGCAGCACCAGAGCCTGACTGTCCTTGGGAGTGCTTTAGCCACATGCCAACAGCTGCATTTGTGGAAATACCTATGGCTCAGGTAATGTGCAGTAACCTTCCTCTGGACATCTGGGAGTGCACCGTGCTTGTCTGGGCACCTGCTGCAGATCCACAGAAGGGATCTCGGCGGGAGTTGCCAGAGTGAGTCGAATTCAGGCTCGCAGCCTTCAGCAGGCTCCAGAGCACCTGGCACAGGGTCAAGGCTCTCACAACAGCTGTGCCCCCTTGCTAATGGCTTGACAAATATGAGCATTTTTGCATTTGTCACAAAATCCCCAGGCCTGTCGCTTTCAAGTTTCTCAAGGCTTTAATTCCATGCCAGTACATTGGGCTGGGGGGGAGAAAGGGAGAAGCAGTGCTCTGCAGATGTCCAAGGCTGGAATACCCTGGGAAGCATTAATCCTCTGAAGACAAATATTCCGTGAAAAGAGAGACTTTAAATATGTGCTGTGTTTCTACAAACACTTTAAGCTGGCATAAGCCAGCTCTGCAACAACCTCTTTTAGAGGGCAGTCCACCATTCCTGTTCCTCTGCCTTCTCCTTCATGGCCCAGGACTGCTCCTTTCCCCATGCTGGCACCAGCACACACATGATTGTGCGGTGAACCAGGCCAGGGAATTCTGCCAGCTTAAAACTAAACAATTTCCTTTTCCCCAGGTTAGTTTCAACCTGGATGAGTTCCCTGATCTGGTTCATTGCGGGGCCACAAGAACACTTGTGCTGGCACAAGGTAGGGAGTAGCAGAGGGAGCGAGGAGGAATGTGGGCTGTGGGCTGGGGAAGGAAGGGCCATTTCCTTCAGCAGCAGTGCTGTTTATGCTGGCTTAGAGACTTGGTGTATCTGTGGTGTTAATTGCTGAAAATTATGTGCTCCAAACCGTGTGTCACAGCCGAGAGATTTTCAGGAATAAAAGCCTCTCACTCTTTTAAAATGGGACCTTATTTCTTAGGTTCTTCTTTGATTAAAGTGTGGTGGGTCAGAGTCAAAACCGAATCCCTAATATTATGATGCCAAATAATTGTCGGTCTACCTAGGCATGATAAAAAGAGAGATGGGGGCATGGGGCAGGGAAAAATTGCTTCTAAAATTATTCTGCAGATTAGGAGCAGAGGCACAGTGACCTGGAATGTCTCCTTGCAGCTTGGTTCCCACCAGTGGCTTCCCTGTCTCTCTGTATGGCAAGGAGAAAACCCACTCAGTTGGCTGCCACACTGCACTCAGTTCCCATGTGCATTGATGGTGGATGTTTATTATGTGTTTATTTAAATATCAAGGAGAATAAATCATCTGAGTGGCAGCTTGGTGAATGATTTGTCAGAAGTTGTCTCATTTATCCTAATAAAATGTGAACTAATTCATTTATTTGAGTGAAGCTTTCTCTGGATTTACAGTGATGTAGCTCAAAGCAGGATTGGCCCCATGACTCTAGCAACATTAGTGGGTATTCTGCTTCCAAGCATTACTTGCATTCTACTGAGTTCATCTGAGGCATCTATTAAATTCTGGGGCACAACTCTGCCTTTCATTTATGGCTGTGACCGACTAGAAGATAAAAAAATCTGACCCATAGATGGAATAATGGACATCAGCGGAAGATCCCTGCATTTGCTCCCCTGCAGTTCCACTGGGCAAGGGACTCATTTCAGCCACACTGGGCAGTGCCAAGGGCAGTGCAGCTGCTCTGGCTTTACAAGGGTTTTTCTAACATGGAGTTACGAGGTGTTCATTATGCTCCTCATGTATGTAATTCACACTGAATCAGCCCATCAGTTGGATTTTGAAGGTGAGGTTCTTGTGCATCAGAAATTCCCCTTTTTAAGAAAAAACCTCTTAATTTTAGTTCCTTTCTTCCTCTTTTCTTTGTTCCCTTAGAATGTTATTGTTTTCAACTGAGAGGATAATTTAAAGTGAATCTTGACCATATTCCCATACCTTTTCCCACCTGAGGAGAGATGTACTTGAACTGATTTGCATATTTATTGAATATATGCTCCTAGGATGGCCACGCTGCGATGTCGTATCTCATTTACAGCACGTTCCTACTGGCTCTCCAGCTTGTTAAAGGAAATACACTGTAAAAATAAAACAAGTGCACTGTGTTATAGGAGGACTACAAACATAAAAGAGACTGAAGTATGGAGGGAAAGGGATAGATTGGCAGCCTGAAAATATAATAAGCCATTAAAGCATTAAAGGGAGGCCTGCTGAGTTTGTTGTTTAATTACTTTCAGTGATGAAGAATGTCAATAATTATGATTTTCAACCCTCTATGACATTTATACTTGTAAAAGCTTCAGAGGTTGGCTTTACTGAAACCTGCTGAGGCTACTCTTAAGGAGCTAAGATGAAGCTTGCAGTGCTACTTTTTAGTAAAAGAATGCATTTTATGCATCTGTGCTCAGCCTGTTGGATGCCCACAGCCTACAGCCAACACTTCCAGCCTGAGCCAGTCAAAACAATGGGATGGTCCATGTCTGGTCACACATGGATGACAGAGCCTGAGATGAGAGGTAGAAATGGCAATTCAAATAATGAGTTTGTTGGAGTGCCTTTGGTATCTCTCATTTTACAGGTGCATCACTAATGATCATTGAAGTATCCCTAGATGTTTGCTGTGGTAGAGTTACTTTGATAAAAGGTTAAAGGATTAGTAAACTCTCAGTTTCTAGAGGTTCTCTGTGATAAGTTCATGTAATTCCACTACCCAACATTTCTATAGCCCTTTTTACCCAATAGAGATGACAAAAAAATTAAGATTATAAAAATAAGAGAGAAATCAGGGTCATTTTAAAATGCTGCATGGTAACTTATCTGAAGGATCTCATCATTCCAGATTAATTTCCTATGCACTGTAATAATATTGCCCTTATACCTGTCTTTGGTATTCAGATGGATATTAGAGCTGAAATCTGTACTGAATGAAATTTTAGCATAAGTTATTAGAAACTATAAATAAGATCTCACTCTGATTATAATCCTTCAGAGATACATAAAATAATAATCTAGGGAAAAATCACATCTTAATTACAATATCAAATAAGATTAATTTGTAATAACAGTGATACTCTCTGTTTTGTTTCAGTATCAGACAAAATGTTTATATCTAATTAAAAGATGATAGCCAGGAGATTTTTATACATACTGATATAACACAGTAATGATTCTGTATTTATTCTGGTACAGGTGAGAATAGAACCAAATCCCAAATTCTGAAAGGCTTACTGTATATTATATCACCTCACAAAAATATTCTTGTGAAAAAATACAACATTTGAAAATCTTCACTTCAAGGAGTTTGAAAAGATTCTTTTTGTTTCTTTTACACCTCCACAAATAGTATTTTTCCATTTTTTTTACCAGAATGCTTATGAAGACATTATTCTTAATTTGGTTCCTCAACATCCAGATAATAAGTATTGTTGCAGAGACAAGAAGAGATTTTTTTTCTTTACCAAAAAGTGCTTAAAAAATATTTTTAAAGGGCAAAGCGATGTTTTGTGTTAAATATTGCCAATGCTGAAAGATGCTGAAAGTTTCATATGAACAGTTTGGTGCAAGGTTCCCTCTTTCAACAAGTCTGTGTCTCAAACTCTGTTGTGTAATAAAATCAGCTGCCAACTATTTTGAAAAATAAACTGCCTAAGTTGGATTCCTGTTAAGCAATCAGCTTTAATCCTCTGGAGAAAGGGTGAGCAGCTTTGTTGGTCTTTGCTGAAGTCTGGGTTAACCTCCTTCATTTCTTGGGCTGTAATAACTTGGTTTTATAGAGAAAGCCTTCATGTGCTAAAAGCTCTGCTTGGGCACAGGGCACTTCCCAGCTCCCAGGGCAGTTGGTTTGTGTGTTTGGATACCTCTTTAACCACCCAACTCTCACCTTTGTGGAGATGCTGAATACCACAGAAGAGCAGTTGCACTTGGAGAGCAGTTGTACAGTTACCTTGAGCTGACCTAAATCAGCACAACACCAAGAGGACTGGTCTTGCCCTCCTATCTCTGTCTGGAGAGAGGTCTTTTGGAAAAGTAAAGATCATTTGGAGCATAGTTTCACAACAGCCTAAGCAAGTCTGTGCTGGGACTGGCACAGCTTCTGGCTGTGCATTCCCTCCATGCTCACTGTTGGATCAGAGTTCACAAACTAATGACTTTTCTTTTTGTAGTGGAAATTTTCTGCCACCTTTGGTGCCCTGAACTGGGTCATGCAGGAGGGAGTCCAAAGAGTGTCTTTTCCTGTGCCAAGAATGAAACGGAATGTGCCCAGGAGTTCAATATCTATTAGGATAGACTTTGACAAAGAGAGTATGAGACTCTCAGGAAGAGAAATACGTCTGATCCAGTCAGTTGGGCTAGGACGTTCCTGTTTTGGTTCTCCAGTATATTTGCAAACACATTCATATTTGCTTTTTTGTTTTGTTTAAACACCTTTCTTTCTTGTCTGGGACAGATCTGCTCCCTGCTCTGGCAGCTGACAATGCATTTCCTGCTGCTGAGAGTCCTCCCAGACTCCCCAGGGTTGCCAGTACACAGAGAAGAGGGTTGCTAGAGGCACTTTCACACCTACTAATGGAAGAGCCATCGAAACTGTCTCTGGGGGAAATGATTTCTCCTTGAAAGTGAAAAGAGTTAAATCATGGTGGGTGCTTCCTGACATGAAATTCAGCACATGAGAGGAGACTGCTGGAGGGGAGGGAGTTGTCTCATTTTAGGACTATACCCACCTTCTGAACACTCCATCTCTGCTTGCTTCTTTCTGTCTTACAAGGATATGCAAAAGATGACAAGTATCTTTTGCAAGACTTGCATCTATTTACTACAGGACTTGTCTAGAAAAACAATACAGCATCCCTGTTTCCACTCCAAATCCAGTGCTGTGAGATTATTGCTGCAGCAAAAGAATTAAGGATCTTGCTGAAAAGCTCGTTTGCATGGGAGTTACAGGCAGGACTTGGGTAACGGGCTAATACCCATCAACACATTTTTGATGTCACTGTGCTGTTCCCCTCTACTTGAGCTGACAGCTGATGGCAGGACTTGGCTGCATCTCCCCTGCATTGAGAGGAGTCTGGATGTCAGATGCAGGGAGATGGAGCAAGCTTGAGCAGCCAGCCGTGAGCAGAGTGAAGCAGTGAGGAATGACTCTCTGCTCCAGGGCGTGAGGTGCCATTGCAAGCTTGACCTTTTGAATACAAAGCATTCATCAGAAATCCAGAGGAAAACGAGCCTAACCAGTCAGGGTGGCTCTGCCTTTCTTTTAAGGGAACATCATGTATTTAAGCAGACACACCTACCCCCAGGCCTGACCCAGACATTGTATGCAAGGATCTCTGATGATACTGGGGGCCCCCCGTGTTCACTCCAGGTAGCAGGAGAAACAAACCTCACTCCGCTGTGTGGGCTCTTTGCCCATCCCAGCTGGTAGTCCAGGAACTCCCAGTCTAGCCAGGGGAAGTTGTAAAAGGGTAGCACGATGTTAAAGGCAGCGTGAGATGGGTGCAGGCAGCTCTACTGAAAGGTGTGTGGATCCTAAATATCCTGTCCTGCACCTTGGAGTTTCAGTGCTCAGTGTGTGACACACAGCCAGCCCCACAGGGTCTCCCAACATCTCTGCGACTCTCTGAGCCACCACTCTCCAGTGCAGATCTCCCAAAGCCTCATGCCTGGAGCTCTGAACTCCCATGACTGAATCCCCCGTGATGCTCTCCCACAGGCAGCCCTGTGCAGCAGGGCATTGCAGCCATGTAGGTTCTCAGCCTCACACCTTGGTGGTCATGGCAGGAAGATGAGGATGTGAATGGCAGCTCAGGTCAGGAGACGGGAGTGGTTTATGCACCCTAAAATCCCTGTCAGGGACACTTTTCTGCACCACAGCTGAGAGTTCTGTCCATCCAGATCTGGAGATCTGATACACAACATGCATCTTGTGTGTGAGAGGTCTCAGTGCTCTGTGTGGCACAATGAGTAGGATGACCCTCCTTACACTCCACCATGCCAAGTATGCCTTTCCCAGGAACATTTTTTCTTCCCTTCTTTATTAGATCTGCTTTAAGCTGCTGCAGAGCTGCACCTTCAGTAACCTCCCAGGGACTCTTGGAAACATCTACAGGTTGCGCACCATGGAATAACCCATCAGCACATTCCAGGGTCACTTTTAACTCTGCTCTCCACCCTAAGCCAATCATGCACAAAAATCTCCTCTGCGGATTAAGGGAAGGCAGAACTCCTACGGGGAAGGACCCCCTGCTGTTTTCTGCGCCTTTCTCCAGCAGCAGACAGAACAATTTCCCTTCCAAGCCCACCCTCGAGTCCCGCAGCGCTGCCTGAGCAGTGTGGGATGAAGGACCAGCGGGGCGAGAAACCGGCGGAGCGAGGAGTCGGGTCCTGGCTGTGGCTCCGTGCTCGGCCCTGACATCTAGTGGAACAATTCCTGTAAAGCATCTCAAGCTGAGCAGGGGAGATCAGGGTTTGCTTCCCTGAAAGGCTCGGTGGAGCAACCAGTTGGTCTGTATGATGGTTTTTTTTCTTGCACTTAATACTGCCAAAGGATGTGTTGCGGCAGAAGGGAGGAGGTCGCTGCATGAACAAAGAGAACACACTTCTGGTAGTAGTTTTTTCCTTTTCCTCCAAATTTGAACTTCTTTTTGCTGCCAGGTGAATGCTCTTCCCACTGCAGCAGTGACAAACATCAGTTTCACAGTTACTTCTTGATTAACACCATTAAATGAAAACCAACTGTGACACAATCCCTAGAGACCATAGGGTAAAACTGTCAGAGAGCTCATAATAAACCCTGTGAAAGATGCAAAATTGCTATGGGCTAAATTTTCCACCCGGCTTCTCAGCACACAGCTGTGCCACTTGTAAGTACCACTGTTTGCACACACGACCCTTGCTCTGTTTTCACAGGTGAGAAAGGAGCTCTCAGTGCATGGAAATATTTTGTCTATATAAACCAGATTTGTCAACTGCTCAGCTGGAAGCGATGCATATAATTGTCTTTCATAAGGAAATGCATAAAACCCTCATTGCAGCTGAGAGGCCAAATGTGGTTTTTTGCTCTTGGAAAGTTGTTGAATGTTTGTGATGCACTTTGTGTACGAGCTGAAAGCATTACGATGACAGTGACGACAAAGATGACCAGCTGTTGTTGAGGTATAACTGGAATCTTTATTTATGAGATTGAGAGACACTGCGTTTGTGGTGCTTGATCACCAGCACAGACAAATTGAATTTCCCATGGCCAGACAGCCCTGCAGGAGGCTGGATCTGAGAGGTTCATGCCCTGCCACATGCAAGTCAGATCTTTACAAAGGCCAAACCTCATTCTTTTACATCCTTCCAAGAGGGGCACAGAGAAGTGGGCAGGAATGCCTTAAATGGCCCCAGGAATCTCCATCCCAAGGCTGGAGTGCTCCTCAGAGATGTGCTTCGAAGTGCCTGGCCAAGTGACTGACTGCCCCTGGGACAAGTTACTGCCCATCAGCTGACTCTGCCTGTGAGGCACATCTTACTTCATCTCTAATGCCAACAGAGTTGATTGCTGGGGCTGTGCTGATTGTTGGCAACTTATTAAACTGCTTTCGGTTGCATGTCTGGACCTTACAAGTCTGATCTGAGACAGCTGAAGTAGAATCAGAGCCAAAGCTTTTGTACTCTTTGAATCTGCTACTTGATTTTTCATCAAATTCAGGGGAGAGGCAGTGTCAGAGAGCTCCTGCAGAACAGGGGCATCTCTGCTGTTAATGTGCTGGGCAGTGCTGCTGTTTCAGGGACAGGGCTTCTCCTGGCGGGTTTATTTAGAATTTGCACAGTTTGATCACTGCACGAGTCTTAAACAAGGAATTAATTGAGATTTTAATAAATGGTCACTGCATGCTAATTGAGTACCCACTTGATTATTTAAAGATATTATGTGAAGTTTGTGTAATTGGTTACATTGGTATTAAATTAGCATATAAAATCTCCTGCAACTCTCATATGATTTAATGAGGCTGTTATCGTGCGTGAATAAAACGGTGATTGATGAGTGAAAACCTCTTTTCCGAGCACCGAGATTGTTTAATAAGGTCAGAAATATTTCTGACATGTACTGAGTTACTCATGTTATGCAGGTCACTTTTTGACAACAGAATGACCCATGTGTATAATGAGGACTTTGGGATTGAAATGGATTCCTAACTAACCCAGCATGTGACTGGATTTGGACCTGCAGTCTCACAGCAGCTCATGAAAAAAAGAGAGGTCACTACTCTGTCCTGGCTGAACTCCTCTCTTTTTAATTGTCAAGTACTGAAATGAACTGCGCTGTATTTCAGGGTGCAAAAGAATAGAAAATATAAAAGGTCAAACCAGTAATCTGGAAAAAGAAGGATTTGAAGCTTCTTCTCACATTACTGTAATCCTGATGCCACTTCCATCTGGCAGCTCAGAGCTGCCCCATGTGTGGTCTGTCTTGGGTGTGCTGAAAACCCAACATCAGCCCAGGGACAGGCCAGCCAAACCTCTTTTCCTCTGGCTATAACTCCCATCTCCTACTGTTCTGGCAACAGAAAAGGTACAGTGTCTTAAGAGAGTCTTTGATGGCCATTATAGTAATTGGTCTTGTGATGTGTTGAACTGATTTTGGGCCAGAATTTGTGAATAAAATGGCACCAGGAGATGCATTTGAGCAGAGCCACTCCAGCAGCGTGAGGGGAGAGGGGACATTACCCTGCAATGAACTGCACTGCTGGAATGCATTGGGGTTCACTGGTAGTTAGTGTAAGGAAGAACAGCCACATTGGCAGGAGCTGAGGGGTGTTTGCAGGGAGTGTGGAGTCACTGCTGCTCCAGTGTCCCTGAGCTGATGGCAGTGTAGTCAGCCATATAAAGTGAAAATATGGATGCTAGGATTTGATGTAACTGAGCCCTGCTCTGCCCGTGTAGAAAGCAGATGTTCTCAAGTTTCCAGGTGTTGAGAAATGCTGTTTCAAGCTCCTGGAAAAGCGTGCCAGGTAGTTTGAAGATTGCTAGTTTTCTCATCTCCTGGGCACAGTCCCAAGCCAGTGTTCAATGCCTGATACAAGGCAGACAAACATCTGTCAAGACTGATGTAGGCAGAGCTGCTTCTGCCTTGGGGCAGCCAGATAGTCCAGGTGATCTTTTGATATCCTTTCCAGCCCTTATCTGAGCCTGATTTCCTGGAGAAATAGTACTTGTACAGCTTTTCTGCTTGTCTATTCTCCCCCTCCCCAACAGTTTTGGAGCCAGTTGGCAATTTTAAGCATGTGAAGAATGAAGGAAAATAGATATCTAAGGTTGTGTGACTGTGTATGTCCGTGATTCCTGAGAACCATACTACCTGTGCTCATGGTGGGGAGGAAGCAGAGGCTGTGCCCAGGCTGGTAATTTTTGTTGCCATATTTCCATTCCATGTTATGGGCTCTGCAGCAGGATGAGTGTGCAGGATCCTGGTGTCTGTGTGTGAACAGATTGCCATATTCTTTCCACTGCTCTAAAGATACAGGGACAAATTTTGAAAACAAGGTTCACTGCATTCCTTCTAGGGGTCTGATTCCTTATCTCTTTCCCTCCTGCTCACTGGCTTGATTTTGCACGCTTATCTGTTACATCCTCTTCCTGCCCAATAAAAAGCCATTTTTGGAGCCGGATGTGCACATGTGCCTGAATGCTGACCTCTACAAATCTTTTTAAATGTCCCTAGCTGCAAGCACACATTTAACTGACTGTTGTTTGAGTCAGTATTCTTATTTATTTGCACTTATGGCAGAACCCTGCAACCTGGCAGACCTAATGAAGTTGGATATCAGTAAAATTGGAGTGGGTAGTTTCCTTCTGATTGTGGGGGGTGTATGAGGTGCAGCCAGATCATACTTCTCTGTGCCACAAAGCCTTCAGGCAGATTTTTGTCTGAGACTTGTAGCCAGGTCTGCTCAAACATGTAAGGTCAAATCACAAGCTGTGCTTTTGATTATGCCAGAATTCATTCCAAAGAGGAGCAAACTCAATTGTGTGTTGATTCTTCATCGAAAATTCTTCCTCGGTTGGCCATCATAGCTCTCCAGTCAGCATCAGAGAAGTAATCCCAAAGTGTCTCAGCCCAGAGAACCACAGGGAATACCAGGCACCAGAGTCTACAGAAAGGGTGATGGTCCAGAGCACTGTGAGAGAGGAGCACATTTCCCTGGGTGCACATGCAGAGCCTGCAGACAGGGCAGTAATGTGTCCCTGAGGGCAAACAAAACCCATTTCCCTATCTGCTGGGGCACTGTATACCATGGCAGCCAACAAGCAACCTGGAAACCACTGCCTGACAGGCAAAGATGAGGGTGAAGCGAAAATGAGCACTAAGACCAAGGTGTGCCACACTGAAAACACACTCCAGGCTGAGGGTCGTTCTTGCTGCAAAGATAGAAAACAGGGATGGTAAGAAATAAGGTAGAAAGCCACAAAGTGATGAAGTAGCTTGCTTAGGGTCGCACAACAGGATAGTGGCAGAAGTTGAACTGAGTTTTCTTGATGCCTGGTTTAGTGCTAGTTCAGCTCAGCTGCCTGGCTTGCAGGATGTTGTGACTGCAGAGCCCACAGTCACTTAGGCCTGTTATTATTTGTACGTCTGTTGAAGCAGGTTTCTGGATTTCACCCATGCTGGTCTATCCTCCTGGGAAGTCAAATGGAAATGCTGCAGCCTATAACGATCTCATTCCCCTGCCAATGCACTGGAATCACAAGCGTTTGTGTTCGCTAAATATAGCAAAGAGGGACCTGTGGTTGATCAGTATTTCTCCCATTAGTGCTGTAGGTGGAACTGCACTTAATAGGAATTACACTAAATGGATATAGGAGACATGGGGATAATTGACCAAACTTGTCTTAAATGTGTTTGTGGAGAGAAAGGAGCCGCAAAATGACAGGCATTTTCCCCATTAGCCTCTCTAGAGAAGTTGCAGGCACTGCAGGCCAGATTCTCAGCTAGAGGGACTCGCCGTTGCCTTTTTGTCTTCCCTGGAATCAGGCTGATTTACCCCAGATGCAAACAGTTTATTGGAGTTGCCTGGAATAGTAAATGTCTTAGGCTCATGGAAAAGTGAGGAAAAGACATAACTACTACAACCACAGGTTTATTGTCATGAGTTTGAGCTTTTAAAATAGGAATAACTGAGCCTGCTGAATAGTATAGTTAAGGCCAATATGCCCACTGGTGTAAATGAGCATGCAGCTGTATGGCCAGAAATAGGATTCCACACATTATGCCAGGAAGTAATTTAACACTGAATATATTATTCTCTTAATACACAATGTATGCAAGTTGACAGGCTTATTTCCCAGAAGGTATATTTTAGTACCAGTACACCTGAAGCTGCAAAATAGATATGTCTTTTGTCTTTCCTCTTCACAAACACAAAGCTGTTTATTTAAATGAAAGGAAACTTAATGCACCCTTTATAGATGTGCATTTTGTTCTGATATTTGCATTCAACATTGGTTCCTTTTTATTTCAAAGGAGGCAGTGGAAGGATTTGTAAATTATGCCCAGCCACTCTAACATCTGTCTAAAACCAGAGATTGTGTTTTTTCCCTATCACCATTGGGGATTGTGCTACACAGTAACCTCCATGTAATGGTTCTGGTCTCTGACCCCACCTTCAGTGAAGTCTTCTGCCAGCATCTCTTTATACCACTGCATTCATCTTCTGCTGAGACGTGTATTTCTCAGGCCTTGGAAATATCATCTTTTGAGGGGACATTATACTGGCAATGCACTGGCATGCTTCATGGCTCTAATTCAGGGAAAAAAATCTTAAAGTTAAGTGTGCTTCTAAGATTGAAGGAAGAAGCTTTATCTTTAAGAAATTTTCTAGCCACCATAGTGACAAGGAAAAAAAATCACATCTAGGGATGCTTTTTTCCCCGGTGTCATGCCAGTCTAATGATTCCAGGACCTGAGTCATGATTTTGGAATGCTCCATTGACTCCACTGGAAATTAAGCACTTCAGGTTGAAGTGCTTGTATAAGTCTTGTCTTGAGTAAGATTAGATTTATGCTTGTGTTTAAGTGCTTTGCTGAACAAGGGCACAATTAAGTTAAATATGATTATTTTGTTTCCAGAGACAATCCTCTTTCACGAGTCGGAAGGAAACAGCTCCTGCAAATGCATTCATCCTTAGGAATGAACACAAATGCCTTTACCAAGACTCAAATAAAAATAGAGTAGTTTATTTTAAAGAGAAGCTGGATTTTCATCTTTTCTAATAAAAAAAAGGAAACCTGATGAAACTCTTTACACTTATAAGTGCCCTACTTTCAAATCAGACCTGACACTACGTAGGTTAGTGGGAGGGGAGCTTTAACAAATTTCCTTAACAGAACTTGATGTGATCCTCTGACCTGAATTTTCAGGCTTAATCTGCTTTAAAGAACATGCTTGAACCTAAACCAACAACAAAATTCACAAAAGAGCTAAGCTGTTAATTTAAAACAACAACAAACACCACCACCACAGCAATAACAATCGCCCAAACAAACACAGAACTCCAGCCTAGGACCACGCACAGTCAGCCTGTGGTGATTTAACTTGTGCACATGTGTGTATGAGTGTGCTTGTGGGCACTTGTGTGCTTCTTTTTCTTGCTTTTTTTTAACAGAAGAAAAGTGGCTATTGAAAGTGTTAAAGAAGCAAACCTGGGACTAAGCCCAATGCTACTGAAAGGGGCTTTTGATGATACATCCCCTGAAAAACTACAGTCCTCCCATAAGTCATCAGATATGGTATTGCAAAGGCATTTAAATGTGAGGTCCTGTCAAGTTATGCGAAAGCCCCATGATATATGGCCCAGAGGAGTTTATCTTGCTCTGGGAAAAAAAGACCTTGGAACTGACACTTTATATTCTGAAGCCAATAAAAACATCTTAAAATAACGCCCCCTCCCTTCCTCAAAGAGCAACTGACAGTGAGAGAGAGAGCAGGGGTGGGAGAGCAGTGATCAGCAGTGATTCGGTTTCTGGGTCTGAGAACTTTGTTGTGGGCAGTGCAACTCCGATGATTTATAATTAACTCCAACATGAAGAAGAAAATGCCAGGCTTTCATAACAGCACTACAAAAATAACCACATTCTCAGTGTTTGCAAAATTGGAAACAAATGTCCCAAGGAAAACAAGAGCTCTTTACAGCCCTATCCATGCTTTGGAGCGAGGAAGATTCTGGAATTCAATCAGGACCACAGATGATGAGCCAATATCATTTGTCATGGGAAATTCATCTGGGTAAAACAGGATTGCTCCATTACCCTTCCATCACTCTAACAAATAACTGGATTGAAATATCTTAAATTAAAAGCAGTTAAGACCTTTTCTTCTTTTTGGCAGAGAAATATTGTCATCCTCTGTACCCCAAGGACCTGAAAGTGAAAAGTGATAGACTAAAATATATACATTTTTTGCATCCAGCTGGTGACACAAGATTCCTGAGTTCTGGCTGATCACATGAGTGATCTTAGATAGTAGCAGTTGCTTAAAGACACTTGATGGTTTTGGGGTTTGGACCCAGCACATTCTGGTTTATGTGACTTTAAGTAGGGCACGTTATTTCAATTTAGCAAGATATTACTTTTAAAGATGGGAGTAATCCCAGTACAGCCAGTGGGGCTACCAGGCAGAGATGTAAAGTATCTTGCTGACTCAGGACCTGAATTAGACAAGTAGCAGTGGCGTAAAGCCCCCCAGAGGATAACAGTGAAAATCCTGAACTGGGTCATGAGGAAGTAGTAAAGATGAAAAGTTTCTCTAAGGAGGATTCATAAGGGAAGCCCCGAACAGATCATTGCTGGCTTCCATTATGTTAGTAGCACTCTTGTGCTAATGGATCTTTTTTTCTTAAAAATTAATCTCCAGGGTCCTGGGATTTTAGAAACCTCTCTATTTCTGCATCTTTATCTATCTCTGTCTCTATCTTCAAAAAACTTTCAATCCTTAGAGTTGAAGGTTAAAAAAAAGCTGATACAATCATGACTCCTTTTTTCCCAAATGCCAGTGCCTGTCCGTATGCACAGAGAAGCAGATACATTCAGAAAGGAACACAGGGCAAAATGTTCTTTTTGAATTTCTTTGTGAGTCCTTATTTTGTAGATTCTGAGGTGAGATGTGTCAGGGACATGCTCAGCACTCCACAGCTGAATCCTCTGGGGGCTCCCCCATTTTTATTGATATATTTCATGCTAAATACGATACAGAAAGTAGTCATGCCAAGCAATGATGACAGCCCCTGACCAGGAGCGTTTACAGTATAAAAAACACAAATCAATAAAAGTCACTGCTACTACACAACAGAGCAAATGCAACACTAACCTGACAAAGGAAGACAAAAGCAAATGTGTAATGAAAACATCCTCCCTGTGTTTTTTATACTCCAGTGACTCTATAGCCAGCATTTATAACTACAGCCACCTATATAGCTGTCACTCCATTCCTGATAAGATGTATCCCTGTTTAAGATGACAGTTTCTTTGGAGCTACTTGAAAGGAAAGCACTGTGCTTCTCAGTCATTATTATTTTGGTCCAGACTTAACATTTTTTTTTTTTTTTCTCTTTTCCTTCTCTGCTCCAGCTGAACTCCTGTCAAATGCACCCATTGGAAACAATAAGATAAACCACCTCTGTCATTTACTTCCAATGCAGGAAGTCTTAACTGTGCTCTCTGTTCATTAGCACTGCCGGCTTCCCGAGCAGCCATCCGCAGAGCTGCTGCAGGATTCACTGACTACAAGCCTCTGAAACCTAATTTTGATTCATGAGCTGGAATCTCTCTAGCACAGCCCTCGTGGAGCTCAAAATCTAGCTGGTTTTTACCTGGCCTTGTGTGTACTGAGCCAATATTTGGCCGTATTTAGAAGATTTTGCAGAAGTGATCTAAGATCTTTTGCTGAAGAGGTTTTGCAGTGTGGGAGCTTGACAAGATGATTTTTGCGTGGCTGTAATTTGGAGGTTGCTGTCAGACTTCTGCAAAAACCTCACTAGTTTTCTGTTTTTCTGTCTAGTACAAATCTTCTTGTTTTGCTGAATATAATCAAATATATCTCAAATTAACAGTTATCAGAGGCACTGGGTACTTTGTGCTTTTATAAAAGCAGAAGAACTTCAACTTCAGGTTTGCCTTACTCTCAAAGATATTTTGGTGTGGCAAGTGCACTAGAATTAGTCCGCTGAAAAATATCCATTTAACAAAACTCAAATATTTTCACAAGTGTAACAGCTTCATCAACATTTTTATGGGAAGATATTTCAAAATTCACTTACATAAGACTGAAATGCCTCATTTAATAAGAAAGGACCTTTAATTCCAAAAGGGTCAAAATATTTCATTTCAATTTCAATATTTCTTATAATGTATGAATTAAATTAAAAGGAAATACACTGTGAAAACATTTTGACCTTTCTGGCAGAAAACATGGTTATCCAGCATAAATGAAGAATGTTTCAACAGAGAGTTTGGAGGTTTTTTTTTAATTCCAAATTCAGAATGAACACAACTTCAAAAATGTTGATTTTCCTTTTTGCATTTTTATGCTTAGAGCAACTTAAATTTTTTCCAAGAGCTGTAAATATTTACCCTACTGGCATCTACATGGTCAAGATGTTACTGCTTGACTTTTTCCTAGTGATCAGGGCCACAGTTTTTTAAAAAATAATATTAATATTGCATTTATTGGCCTGTAGCCATATCTGGGAATTCTTGAGAAAGCTCTATTTTAATAAATGGATTATAACATTGATTGGTGATAGTGAAGATCTCCATAAACACTGGCTGACTAACAGTCAGCTAAGGAAAACAATTTATTAATTTAATTGGTAGAGAACCTGTTGTAGAAAACAGTCTTGTGTCACTGCAGTGTCTGTGCCAGTATCACAAGTCCTGACCAGGTGAAATTGGAGTGGACACTTGGCCATGCAGGAACTGACTGTGGACTCTGTCTGGCCAGCCAGCCTTTCCATTTCCCCAGAACTTAGACATCAGCACTTGGGAAATTCTTGTATCTTTCCCAAATTTTTCTCGAGTACATTGTTGTGCAACACGCTGGCAGCTTCCAGTGCTTCTGCAACTACGTATTGATCGGAGAATTCTTGTCTGGGAGGAATTTGCTAGGCTGAAGGAAAAATAAAGGAGACTCTGTTCCCTCTTCCTTTAGGATCTCACGGTGCATGGCATTTTTCTGGCTGTGGGATGGAGGATAATTCATATATCTGCAAAGTCCTTCATGCACAAGACTTCCAGTCCTACTCCCCCAGGTGTCACTGATTTACTGGTTAGAGCAGCACTTTCCTGCTGCTCCCCTTTCTGCTGAGCTCCCTGCCAAGGATTCCAGTCCTAAGGTCCTTCTTCCTGATGAAGAAACACTCCTCCTGGAACTTGTGGGATTTAACTAGCTCTAAGCCCTGGACAAATTTGTGTATTAGCCAATGCTAACGTGAACTGTGCTACAAACTAATGTAACCTCCTGTATGTATCCTTTGAATTTTTACCTTTTTTTTCTTAGATGAGAATTGGCCCACTTTTTATTCCCCTATGCAAAATCAATTCTTCTATTTTAGACCTTGGAGATGCTAGTATTGAAGCAACGAGGGAGGAGCTTGGCTGTAAAATACTATCCCAAAAATGCCAAATAAAACTGGCCTTTGTTTTGTGCCATTTCCGGACTCAGCAACATTTTAATAACAAATCCTGAAACCATATGACAGTAATATGGAGCATCTTTTTATGATAAACATAAGTAATGAGCCTTGTCAAAGAGACACGGGAATGAGTAATACGTAGTGATCTCCATTCAAAGAAAAAGAAAGAACAACTGTTGGGGGAAAAAAAAAGTGACATTTTCCCAAATATCTGCATATCGGTGGCCATAAAGCAATAAAAATCCAGGACACTCTGAGCTTAGGCACACAGAGGAGTAAATGGGAAAAAATGTTTGGGAAGACAATGTAACATTGTCTCATAATTTACAAACCCCTAATGATTTCCAAAGCTGGTATGCGAGATTTACCCTCCTTTTTTGGCATTCAAATTGACGCAGGGGCTTTTTCCTGCCAACTGGAACATTCTTTAGGTGTTTTTTTTCTTCGCATGAAGTTCGTTGCGATCCCATGCTTGCTATTATTCATAAATTAATTTCTGGCATCGCAATAAATTCTAGGAAAACCAATAAACCACAAATGTACAGCTAATTCTTTGTCATTTTTCTTTCTTTCTCTCTTTCTTTTTTTTTTTTTTTTAACATTCTGTGGGAAAGAAAAAAAAAAAAAGAAGCAGTAAATGTTTGCCGAGGTGCTGGATCCACAGCAGGAATTTATGTTTCCAATTGTTCTTCCTAACTTGTCAAAGAAGTTTTATTGCAGTCGACAATCTTTATTGGGTCTGTTGGGCAGGGCCAGCTTCAGAACGTATCTTAGAGTGAGCCTGTGTAATGCATGGAAACGCATTCCCAGTGCCTGGTGAAACTGGGGCAGATCCCAAAACTCTGACTCGATCTCTGCTCAGTCTTTACTATGAGATCAACAGGGTGGGGTTTTTTTGTGTGGAAAAACTCACTTCTGAGATAGTCATGGGGTCCTTAATTATTGCAGGAAGTAAATGTTCACAGCTGCATTTAAGTGAAATTTCAGCTCACCAGGAAGTCTCATTTCAGAAGCAGAAGGGGTTGCTCACCAAGGTGTTCATCTGTGCTTGCACATTGCCCACGTGTGCACCAACTGCTTTGGGGCAGAAAGTGGTGCTTCTCACAGGAACTGTACCAAGCAGGCTGACATGGACCAGGCAACAGAAGAAAACATCATTAACAACCAGAGGAGAGCCTGTCACTTGCAGCTCATCCCGCAAGACAAAAGAAAATGTGTGTCTAGTCCATTAGGCAACTGAGATGTGAAAATAGCTCCATTTTTCTTGGTGCGATAATACAGATTTAGAGCCTCATTTCCATTAAAATTACTGGGTTGAAATGTCCACACCAGATCTTTATTATGATTAATCTATATACAGGCAGGTATGTACATATAGTAGCTCTAACTCATCTATCTGTCTCTTTTGGCTGAGCTGGGTTCAGATTCAAATTTCCTTTGGGAAACAACAGGCAGAGATTGTAAAGTCCTTTTCTGCTCGAAGACTTTGCTCCAGAACTTAACAGGATTTAGGCACCGAATTCCCACAGAATTAGTAGGAATATCTAGGTGCAGTGAGGAGCTGGGCATCCCATCTTCAGTTCTAGGAAAGCTTCAAGAACTTCAGCTGTTTAAAGAGTGCTACTTGACTGGAGATCACTGCAGTTTTCTTGGCCATCTGGAAGCTGAGCTCCAGCACCTGCAAGTTTTTCTCTTTGAGGCTTTCATGCTACAGCTTGGGAAATCTTGCATGAGCTGCCATGTCCTGCCCTTGAAAGCATGGAGGTCCCTTCAGGCTTGAGGGGCATTGTTGGCAAAAATAACAGATTTACAAACAGAAGGGATGAATGAACTCTCAGTATCCTTCTAAATGAGGAATAGCCATGCCCGAAATTTTCTTATGTGAGCTGACTAGCTTCAGTTCAAGTACTACAGCAATTAGGAAAATCTTGCTTTTTGCCAACAGGGAATGATTAACAGAAGGTTGTTTATTTTTTCTTTTAACCACTCTTCTTTCCAAGTGAGTCCTGTCAAGACTCAACCGGGCCTGCAACAGCACTTGGAATTCCCAGCATGCCAGGTGGTAACGCTAAGAAGTAAAACTCCTACAAAGTGTTTTTCTTGGAGTTCCTCACCTTTCTCACAAGAGTCAAGTGCACACAGGCGGGATGTTTGCCCAGGTCTGTAGATTCCTTTCAGCTGCTGGTAAAGAATAGTAAATAATATGAACTACATGCACATGGATGATACCCACAGCCCTCTGGGGTGACGTGAGTAGGATGCTGCTTGGGGAACTGCTGCACAGGTCAAGTAGAAGCTGCAGGTTTTTCCATCCAGCCCTGTGCAGTGTGTGGCCATCCTTGGGCTTTGCTCTGATCTGATTGGCTCTGTGATAGCTGCCATCTTCAGTCACAGGGTCTTTGGATTCAGTGATGTGCTGGAGTTGTGGTCACTGAACAAGGTATGACCCATCAGCTGAGCCCCAGTAATATCCCTGTGTGCACTCCTGGCTTGCTCCAGCAGCAAAGAGCCCAGTTTGGTGTCAATGCCTTTCCCTAAGGTCACTTGAAGTCAAATTATGTCACAGATGAACACGTGTGTACTGGTCTTGTAGTTCAGCAGAACACAGTAATTTGTGGTGTGAATGTGTATCTGAGCCTTTTGTCTGTTTTGGGTTTTAGGGGATGACTGTGAAAGTTTTCAGAAGGAGATGCCATCTGTGAATGGCTCTTGGGTAGTGTGGAAGAAATGGATGTGAGTGTGATACCAGGACAACCAACGGAAAAATTCTCAGTTGTGGATGCAGAATCTGGACCTCCATACATCACATCACCAGGATCACATGGATATACATGCCCAACTCTGGAAAAGAATCCTTCCTTTTCCCATCTTCCCCCAGTCCATTTCTTGGCTCCTCAGCCTAAAGAGAATAAAACGTGATGGTAATCCAGCTCACCACAGGACTGAGAGCAGTGGACAGTCAGCTGTGGGTTGGCAAGAAATGATTAATTTTTCCAGAACACTGCACCGCTCTTTTATAAAACATATTAGTGTTGTTATAAATCAATGAACATGGTTTATAATAGCAATGATGCCCTTGAAATCTGTTAATACTGCAGGCAGTGGTGGTTTGCCAGAGCATTTAGTGCCCTTGGTTTCACCTTGGGCTATTAACTAACAAATCGGTTATTAGCCAGTGGTAATGACCAATTTTCTAGGGATGATTGCTTAAATATTGCCCACCTTGAAAAGAGAATTATTGCTCAACTGAAAACTGAACCCTTATTTTCAACTCGACAGAGCTAATGATCTTATCTGATTTCTTTATCTTCCTCCACCTCCTCGAAGGTGGTCCCAGATCGTATTACCAGAGAATGGCTTTGCCTTCTGCCTTCTGTGACTTGAGTCCAGGAAAAGTTCCATATTTAATATTTATTCCCTAAGCATCGGTGGATGAAGACAGATGGTAATGAAACCAGCGTTGCTGAAAGTGACCACAATGATAATAGATTCTTTATGATGTCCAGAAATTCTGGACTCTCAGTCTCGGCTTAAATGTAGCGTGGCGCCAAGCCCGTCACCTTAAGCTTAGTATTCCTGTCATCTCCCTGACCTGTCTTTAGACCCGATGAGTGCAGGCTGCACTAAAGGCATCAATCTGTCTTTCTCCCCCTATAAACGTTTTAAATACCCAAAGTGGTCACAAATGACACATTCTGCAAGGAAACCTGTGTGAGGTGGGGGCTGGGAGGCAAAATATCTGGGGTTAAAAAAAAAAAAATAAAGAGAGAATATTGCCTCTGGAGCTCATTGGACATATATGTTTGGTAACATGCTATACGTTCTGTACATTGGAAGTATATGCCTGTGGTTTGGGATTTCTGCTTCTTACAGTCACCTTCCCAAAACAGCATGTTTCAAACATTTTTGGAATCGTGAACCTAACAATTTTTTCAGAAGTGCAGACAACTATGTATGAATTTAGTATATGGAGAGTGGAATTGTGGTTGTTAACTCTTGAGCATTCCTTAGGACTCACCTAGGTGAGTGAATGAAAGGGTTTTGACTAGAAACTGAATTTCCCTCTCTTCCCAGGCTAATTCTGCTGCTAAATAAAAGCTCTGCATTTCAGAAATGAAAACACCTAAGTGTAGTTGTAACCAGCAATAGTTTGGATCTTGCATGGATGGGGGAGGGCTTGGAACAAGGAGGCAGAGGCAGAATTTAGGCAGCACATTTGGGTCCTCGGACTCCTGGTGCCAGCAGTGCTCTCTTGCAGCTCACACAGGAGTTGTCCTGCAGGGTGCAGTTCCTGCACTGTGATTCCTGCCCAGCTGCAGTGCCAGGCCCTCCTGTGGTAAAGTTAAAAGAGAAGTCCATGATATCCACAGGCATGGAGGATATTGTATGCTTACCTCGCTCTTCTTCCATCAGGAATGTGTAAATGAGACTTTAAACCTGTGCTGTGGCACCAGATGGACTCAGCTTCTCCCTGCCCAGAAGTCTCTCTCCCTCTTAGAAAAAAAGAAAACCAACCCAAAAACCCCCCAAACCCAACAGTGTTCTGTGTACAGACAAATTCTCTTTTTTTATACCATCTTCTACTTTTATTTTGCTTAATTTATCCTGTTCTTGAAGGCTGTGCAGTTTTTGCTGTTATAATGGACGCTGTATATGCAACTGAGCTTAGGAAAATCAGTGGCAAAAATCCCTGTAGCCTGAAAGGTTGATATGTACATGTAAAATATTTGAGGAGAGGTGGAGATGAATTCTTAGCTAAAACTGGAAAAGCTTGTACGCCTATGGAGGAATTTGATGTCCTTGCTCTTTGTATTACACTGCTTCATCTTTTTACAGTTGGACTTGATGATCTTAAAGGTCTTTTCCAACCTAAATGATTCTATGATTCCATTATATAAAATAGCATTTGAATCACTTTAAAACTAGTGCAACATGGGTGTAAGAAACTGTATCTTAGAGGGCAGCAATGGAAAATCAGGCCCACTGAGCAGGGATTGAATCTTCTAAGATGCTGCTGGATAAATAAATAACTAGACTTTCTTTTTTCTTACTTTCCAAACAAGAGCAACATGCAGTGCTCTTCATCTGTCTGAGACAGCAGGAGCAGTCTGCTGGGGACATTGGGGAGCATCTTTCTTGCCTCCACTCTCTATGCTGCCAAAGTCAGGTCGCTGGTGCTGGGTCTTGTTGAGATTCCCAGTCCAACAGGAGTAAATAATGGATGTTGCACCAGCTGGCTGGTTGGCCTGTAAAATTCTGTTTCTAAACACAGGATAGAAGGAGAGAAAAAAAAACCTTGCACTCCTGTCCATATCCCTAATACTGCTTCGCTTCACTCAAAAGTATATAATGTAACTTTTACCTAGCAAGGTTTTTAGAAGACTTTCTGAGTGCATTAGGCCAGAGCATAGTCATTGTGTATGGCAGGGCTCTGCATTTGTGTTTGCTGTAGTTAAATTAGGTATGCCACTGCTTTACACAAGCTGAAACACTTGCAGCCTGGTAACCATCAAGAGTGCTCTAAAATCCAGGGCTAGCAGACCAGAGGGGTTCTTTGGGGTGAGTGCAGGCAGGATATGAAGGGGAAAGGGGTTGTGCAATAGTGTGGCCCCTTTTCAAAAGCTGTCTGCTGTCACTGTCCACTTCCTGAGAGCTCAGAATGATTCCCACAGAGGGCAGCTTTATGCCAATACCAGCAGCATTGGAACCCCCCCTCCCTGAACTCATTATCTTGAGGACAGACACTTAGGGAGAGACATCCAAAGTGACTTCCTTGACCACCTGGAAATGCTTGAAAAATACCTAAATTTCAGAAGGTGGGTGCTGGACTCTGCTTGAAAATTCACCAAGTGGCTTGAGCCCTCAGAATAAAAGTCCTCACGATTACCAAGCATTTTGAAAAGCCTGGCGATTGTTGTGCTGTCAGACTTTTGAGGAACTATATGAAACAGGTAAAGCTCAACAATAATTAGGTCTTTGCTTTCAAGACAGAACATGAAGTCTCAGGAGAGGCACTAAAATTTGGCATGACGAAGTGCAGAACAAATTAAATCATTGTTATGCAGTTGAAATTCCCTCCTTTCAGTAACCCACAATACAGACAAATGCACCTTAATTTGCAAAATTTATTGCCACCAGCAGTGGCAACCAGCAATATTGCCATAGTCTCAAGAAACGGTGATTTTCTTTCTGCTTTCAACTAACTTCTTGCAAGTCTTTATGACACTTTCTAAGTGCCCTAGACCCCAAAGAATAAATTAGCCCAGTAGGTCAGTAGAGAAAAGGCTAACACTGTTCCTCTGGGGAGAGAGTCTGCTCAGAGCTGAGAAGAGGATCAGGCAGCTGTGGGGCCTTATCGGCTCGATGCAGATGAGACTCTGTGAGAGAAACAGCTTAAAAAAAATGAAGAGGTCAGGAGCTTTGTCAGAATTCTTTTACCACGGCTAGGGTTTTCTTTCTCTTTTTGCTTTTACTTGCCTTTCCTCAAGGTATCTCTAAGATGCTTTTAACAGGTAGGATAATTTCCTTTTAGGAGAACTAGGGGCTGTGATTCTAGTACTGTGTATCTCTATTCATCTGAGGGTCCTCTACAGAGCATAGAGATGGAATTTCCCCTAATTCTTTTTGATCTGGGGGTTGGTTTCATTTGTCTAGGGATTCTAGGAAGGTAGGAGCTCTCATCCAGAGGCAGGTTGACTTCTTAGGGGCCATGGGCTGCAGGAGCTTCTGCATGGGAACAGCAGGCTTGGAGCTTTCTGAAAGTGTCTGGCTTGCTGTATGGGGTGCAAACACCACATATGCAGTCCAGGAATCCTGGACAGATGGCATTCTGTGGTGTGGTATGTTCTCCATTACTGGAAACTTTTCTATTACTATTGGATGGCTTTCTGAAAGATACTTGAATTCATCTGCAGCTATTGGACTCAGTGTGGAATTTAATTTAGAGAAGCCCTATGGCCCGTGTTGTGCAGGAGATTAGACTGGCTGATCAGTAGTACCTTCTGGCCTAAAATCACAACTGCCTAAATCTCTAATATATCTAGTTAAAAGCTGGGTTTGGCTTTTACAAACCCAGGGCCAGGTTGCCCTCAGCAGTGTGAGTTTTTCTAAGCCTTACACTAGGAAGGACTGCCAAAACCTTCTGCTACAAGGAGCACAGGCATGTACGCAGTGTGCTATACGTCTGCTCCGTATATTTGTGGTGAGCAAAATATAAATCTTTCCAGTAAAAGAACTCAGAAGTCTGTTTGCCAAGTTACTTTCCTCCTTGGCTGGGAATTTAAGGGAACTTTTTTTTCATGTCGTATAAGTGAGAAAACAATGGAATAGATTCTCTAGTTCTGACCCCTGTTCTCCAAGACACATGCTCCCATCACTCCGGGTTTTGCACAGCTTCACAGGGGAAATCAGGAGCAAAAAGTTCAAGTCTTGGGGCTTATCTGAGCAGGAAGTTAGTACAGAATAAGTTTGGGGGTATGTTTCAGGCACTGTAACTGTTCTGTGTTAAATCCCAGAGCGGATGTTCCTCTGCACTAAAGTGCCTTTGTGCAGCTTGGCTTGATCCACTTTCCAAGGGAGTTAATTTAAACTACAGAAATGGCACTTGTGGCTCAGGAGTTTGTGAAATGGCTACTGTGTTTTAGATTTTAATCCTCATTTATTTAATACTCCTTCGCTATATGGTCAAGTCTTTACTAGAGCAACACTGAGACTTTTTAGAGTAGCTGCAGAGAACCATATTGTACT
Organism: Lichenostomus cassidix; assembly: GCF_008360975.1. Lineage (NCBI taxonomy): Eukaryota > Metazoa > Chordata > Aves > Passeriformes > Meliphagidae > Lichenostomus > Lichenostomus cassidix. The sequence goes on from NC_139494.1 coordinate 14,341,363, forward strand.
TTTTACTCTTTCAGAAGGCCAGAATAATGTCGATACATTATTCTGTTTTAGTAGGTAGTGAGATACTTGAGGGTTCCTAGGGCTCAAAAAACCCTGCCTTGTGGACAGCATCTACTGCAAACCTGCTGTCAGAGCAATACCTTGAAAGCAGGAGGGATGCTCAAAGCAAGCCTGAAAAGGTCTTGATGGGGACATCCCACCTGAATGGCACTTGCAGGAAATATTCATAAGTCTGAAGAAACAAATTTGGAATCATTGTATTTTTAAACCCAGTAAATGTTAATTATAACCACGTCAGGGATATGGTCTGTCTTGGAGAAGCTCTGGCTTAAAGCAGTGCAGGTGCAAAGTTGGGAAGGATCCCTACAATATCATAATGTGGAATAACTCTGCAATTACATCATGGAAGTTGTAGATGCAAGCGACCTATCAGGTGGAATTTTCTCCAACAAAGTAAAGTTATTCCTTCAGGTATTTCACGCGTTGATTTATCTATATTTGTTGTGGAACTCCTCCTGGCAATGCACACCCCAGTAGTGAGAACTGAGGTATGCACTGAAAGCTGACCAGTATGAAACAGAGGCTGTATGGAAATGGGGTGCTAAACCCCTTAGATACTTCAGCACAGTCTGCAAGATAGTTCTGCTGGTGTGAACATCAGTAACAAAGGCTCAGTCATCCCTGCCTGCATCAGGATTTCCTCTAAGCTGAGATTCTGGTGCTTTCTGCTGCAGAGTGTGAAGTTTTGATGCATGTCCAATGCCATGGCTGAGACACTGGAGATCAGAACTGAAAGAGCAGATCCAGAATGACACAAACACCAGAATGACATGAACATCTGGAAACTCCATTAGGAGTGTGGATTCCCAGATGGTGTTGAGAGAGGAGGGGGAAAATTGGGCTGCAGATGCCAGACGGTCTCACCTTGCCTTGGCTGCTTGGAGGGAAAGGAGATGGAGGGGTCAGTAGCAGCAGAAAAACAATGAGGAAGGAAGATCTACTGGAGCTTGTCTCCATTCTCTCATCTCTTTCCACTGCCTTCCGCTGCCTTGGCCAAGCTGCCTGATGAATTTTCCTACTCTGAGCTCTTGACTTTTTTCTTTGAAGTCACGCTGTGCTCTGGTCCCAGGTGGCTTCTCCTGTGCCCCTGTGTTTCCCCTCTGTCAAGCACATCATTAAAACTCATTCCTTCCAAAAGGTAATTTATACACTCATAAGACTCCACATTAAATATCTGGGGATTTTCAAAGGGAAACAGTAGAAATCATTTCCAAATATGCTAACTTTGCTATCATTTCTAGTTCTACCGTTCTCCCTCCCCTTCCCCCGTGTTTCTATTGGTTTTACTCAGATTCAAGGATACCAGCCCCAAGGTGACACTTATTTCTTAAGAGCCTGGAAGACTGGAAAAGATTATATTCAAGTAAATATGATACATTGCTCATTTACAACAGCTAATGAACTGATGAAACCGCCAGGTAGAGTTTTGTCTTAACAACCTGACTTGAGAACAGTTTTTGATCTCCCCCTTCTGCACTGAAGGCTGTTTTTTTTCCTCTCAGTACCCATGCTGGTACATTCTGCAAAAGGCAGCACATCCTATCCTTTGTGTTAATGGGAAACCCACCGTTTCTGTAAAGACCTTCCTAAAAAGCCAGGAAGAAGTAAACAGTGAACTTGCCTTCCTCTGGTATTACTTTCTTCTCCATCTGCCTGTATAGATTCTAACATGCTACTTGTATTATGTAGGTCATGAATAATAAAGTAGTTTGGCTGGAACAAAACAAAGGCAACAGGTAGGAGGGTCAGGTTTGCTATTTCCTTTGCAGACACTCACAGGGTTTTTACAGCACAGATGAGCAACAAAAACACCAATACTCTTGTAGGGCTTGTGGGGTCCAAAGAACTTTTTGTCTTTTTGCCATGTGGCTGTGCTGTCAGGGTAAAATTTTCAGTGATATCAGGTGACAAATCTTCCCACACGAATGTGGTGGTTCTTACCTTTTGTGATAAAGCTTGGTGATGATCCACGCCTTTCTGCATTTCTTGAACTGACTGCAAACCTTCTACCCACAGCCAAGGAAACCTCTGCTAGTTTACTTAATACTTTTTCCTCCAGTGTCCTTTTGTGGTGGTCTTAGCAAAACCTTGAAAGGTGAAGGTGAAACACATCAAATAAAATACTCTTAGCAGTGCTGGTTCAGCTAGGGAGAGAGCAGTAATGAAAATAGCATGAAAATACCTGATTACGTTTTCAGCTCTGTTTGGCAGGTCAAAAGACCTTAGAGGGAACACAAAGAGACACCAAATACTGTAGTAAGTTTGAGCTACATAATAATAAAGTATTCATTAATCATTAAAAATAAAAAATAATTTTAATAATAGCATGAAACAGTAAATAGTTCCAAAGTGGAAAGATATGCAGCAGTTGCTTTGCTTCCCTTATAAACAGAAGACAAAACAACAAATACAGTGTGTAACCAAGCAATAATGTTCCATTTTATAGTCTCTAGCAATAAATTTATAATGGTTCTGTGGTGTTAAGGGCTCAGGACAATTTTAAAGGAATTTGATATTCTGGTCATCCAGGGAACCATTTTTAAAGTGAGGCTGGTCTTATTCATGTGATGAAGCCCTGAAATCATAGAAGTTGACCTGCAACAAAAGCAAACAAAAAAAAAAAAAAAGACTTTTTGATTCTATCATGAACATTTGGCTGTAAATCACCACCAGCCTCAGAACCCACTTAAAAAAATATGACATTATTTGACATTTTCTTAGCAGTCAAGCAGAAATCTCCAGCTCCTGGATCATACAGATTTTGTTTAATGTAGGAGTACAGTAAGTTACCCAGTACCTTTCATGATTGTATCAACAGCACTTTCTGTTGGCTGACACATCAGGCTTGTTTAAAATCATTAGACCAAAGCAGACATGCTTCCCTTCACCCTTTTTTTCCTTTTCTCGTAATTTCTGAATTGATCAGTTATGGGAGATTTTGAGAAAGTAGTAATAAAAACCAAACAGAAGACAGACGGTTTAAGAGCCAACTGTTAAATCATCATTATTAGCAACAGAATGGTGTTTTATGACTTTAGAATAAACAAATTTACTAATCTGAAAACTGTCTCTATTGCTCCTTAGTCTTTTCTTCACAACTGCTATTTATAAGAAGAAGCTGTCCAGCTGCATTTCAGGGATACAGGAGAAAGCAGCTTCTGTGTGTAAATTAGAAATAGATTTCAATTTTCTTGCTGCTGTTGTAACTAAACAGCCTGTTAACCTATTTAAATAGGAGAACATACTCTCTACTCCTGTTCTAGAATACATCAAAAATAATGTGATTATGTCTGTTTTGATACAACCCTTTCTTATTGCTACCTATATGCTTTTACATGAACGATACATGGAATTAGTTCCACATTTCTTCTCTTACAATTAGCATATTAATGTGCCAGACAGATAATGCTGAAAGCCTGGATGCTTGAGCACACACAGTGCCTTCTTCATGGAGCTCCAACACTCAGCCCCTGTGAGTCCTCAGGAATGTCTCTGTACATGCTCTGCCTCCTGCTTGTCCTGAGAGCAGCCCTGACCTATGGACCACAGCTGAGATACTTTAGGCGCTTATTTACTTTGTTGGCCTCAGAAATTCCACTAAAAAAGAAAGGCTCAGTGTCAGGCTGCCCACAATGGGGCCTTTGCTTTTCCTAGGGATGTGTGTGGATGTGTTTGCGTACACACGTCATGGCTGAGCACATTCCTCGATATCTCGGGGACAGTTGAGGGGATTTCTGAATGCCCAGAGCTCACACATGTGTTTTTGCATGTTTTCCTCTGCACACAAGCCATGCATTTCTGTGTTTATGTATGCAATGAGGAGGTTCAAACACTCTCCCATGACTTGATATGTCAGGGATCCTGCATGGCTGGTGAAAGTCCCTAATCTTTAGTCTATCTTGGTGAAACACTAATGAACTTGTAAAAACAGGAAGCAGTGGAAAACAAATGAATTTCAGCTGGTGTTTGAAGAGCTGTCAGATCCCCTCGCTGAAATGTTTCAGAGGAACATCTTTCTGATAAAACCTCTGAGAAAAGTGGAGGAGTTTCAGAAGAGTGATTGGAAAAACAGGATGCCGACTGGCAGGCTTTGCTAATGCATTGCATCTGTAAAGACTCCAGCAACTGAACACAGCATTAGCTATGTGAGAGCCACGGAACTAGGGAAAGTTATTACATCTGAGCGTGATGGCAAGAAGGGGGAAGGGGAAAAGCAGCTGCTCCCTTTATGCATCTTGAAGTTTGCAGTTTTTTTGAGCCTTTTACATTTTTTGTTCCATCGCCTTTGCTGTCAGCGTGCAACCTTAATTCTAACACTGATGAACAATGCTGCTTTGCTGCCCAATATCACCTTTCCTTTGAGGTTCTCCCAGCATTTCATAAATGTGAGGGAAGCTTTGCAATACCAGCATGAGACACAGTGATGGCTTGCTGGCTTCACATAGGATGTTGCACCTCTTTGCATAGGTGTCTGCACATCTTTGGCAGATGTTAGCCTCATTTTACTGTGGCTTATACCATGGGATTACATGATCCTTGTGTTTCTACTGATTTCCCCTTTTCTCCATTCCAGAGATTCTGGTCACTGTTAAACTGACCTGGTGCTGGCAACTGTTCTGGGGGGACTGCTTCTTCCCCTGTTTAGGATAGGAGTCTTTTGCTTTTTGTCTTAACTCCTGCTTGACTCACACCCTTGAAAATCAGGGTATGTGGGAGTATGGCTGGAACAGAGCCCATACAGATAAAGGAGCTCAAGGATACTCTTGCTTCCTCCAGTTTGGACATAGTTGTACTTCAGAAAGCTCGAATTGGGTCCTGATAGCCAGAAGAGTGTTAAAAATGTAGAGTGAATTGGCTTGACAGTGAGTGTGAAGCAAATTGTAGCAGAACTATTGACTACACAGAACCAGTTCTGGCTCTGTGGCTTTATCCACATCCTTCCAGTTCTGCTTTCACTGGAGTTGTCCCTTGGAGCTGAACTGCCATCCAAGGAACATGGGTGAGAGCAGGAGCCTCTCTGTAGGGTCTCACTGACGGCTCTCTAATACAACATGCCAGCCTTACAACATCCAACTTTGTGTACTTTCCCTCCTGCAGTGAATTATGTCTTGTTTCTTTGCATCCAATCAATCTGCAATTCAGTGAAACACTTACACATGAGCCTTCCTTATTCAGCAAAGCCCTGAAACTTCTGTCTGCACAAAACTCCTCAGAGTGCCTCTGAGGATAAGCATGTGCCCTGTTAGGAGTTGCTGCACCCAGAGCATCGTGGTGGAGCTGAGAGCTGCCTTTGGATGTCTTTTTGGGGCTGTCACAGCCCTCTTTGGGGGAGTGACTCCAAAGGCTGTAGGCTTTGTTTATGCCTAAGTGGTTTCTAACATCCGAGTCACGGCAGCAGAACTGCAATTCCAAACATCCTGATCGCTGCAAGAGGATCTAACAGTGGTCCCAGGAAAGCCAAGGACGGAGCAGCAACTGAAACAATGTAAACAGGAATACATTTTAAAACAACAAGATGCAGAAAAATATCTAACAAAGCTGGTCTTCATTAAACCCTTTCTCAGCTGTCTCTCCCAGCCGTTCCCACTGCTGCTTCAGTGCATCCTAGTTCTGTCTGCTCCCACAGCCCTGCCCTGGAAGGCAGATGCTTTTGTGGGAGAAGCATCAGGCTGGGAGTTGGGAGACTTAATTTTGCTACTGAGTTGGGCAAAAGCAGTGTCACGTTTCCCTTTTCAGTGCCTGTCCTGTGATTCTTATCACCCCGACCTCCCAAAGGCCTTGAGTTCATGCTCAGTTTCATGTTCATGAATCACAGCAGCTGTGGTTGATGGGTTTCCATGTGTGTGGATGGGTTTGGGAGGATTGTGGGGACAGGCTGAGATTTTGCAGGCAGATGCTCTCTTTCAGGAGACTATTCAGGGCATAGCTCAGAAAGGTTTTGCTCTCCTTTCTGAATATCAGACTGTATTTACATAGATATAAAAATATTTTTCAATCACATAAAAATATCTGCTTCTTAATTTCTGTATGCTGTGCTCCTTCCATAACTAATTAATCATCATGATGTCCTATGAAAAATGTAATTATCTCAGTTGTCGTTGTCCCATTTCACAGGCAGGGAAAACCCTGGGGACACCTTACTGTACTGTGGTGGTGTTTTGTTGATCCCAGGAAGCCTGGGTACCTCTTAAGCACAAGACAGGATTTACAAATCCTGCCTTGACTCTGGAAGGAAAGATATGATGGAATTTATCATGTGCTTTAACTTAAAGAGAAGAAGAATGATTTTCACATTCCTAACTAAAAGCTTACTTGTCTTTTTTTTGCTTTGCTTTGATCTGCTTCATCTTTTTGAGGCAACTAGAGCAAGAGCTGCTGTCTGTTAGCTGATTACATCCCATGTTTGAATACCTCCTCTAGTGCTGGCAGGCCTTGCACCTTCTGCATTATCTATTATTTTTGACTGGATAAATACTTTGGTATTGTGGGGTGTTTTGTTTGCTTCTTTGTTTTTTATTTGTGTATTCACTGGGTTGTTTAAAAGAGATATCATGATGATGAGCTGCATTTTTCCTTCCAGATTGCTGATATTTTGAAGGTAAAGAGTTCACTTCTATGAGACACATTTTGTTAATTTGCCAAAATTAAGGTAGAGTTTTAGGCCATGTCATAGAGAGGTGATAGAAATGTTCAGTCACAGCTGTAGCTAATGTGTGCCTCTAACAGGAGTCAGTGCAAAAATGGAAATTTGGAACAATGGAAAATCTTATGTTTCTTAGTCTGAGATTCTAGACATCTGAGTTTCTCAAGAATTTAAATTTTGGAACCCAGTTATTCAATATCTGTCACACACATCCAGCTTCACACTATCATATTCATCAGTGTTGTCCAGTGCCAGCTTTGACTGGAAATCAGATATTGGATGAGAAGGACTCTGTGCTTGGGTGGCTGTGGGGGGTTGTGTCCCTTGGTGTTGGCTTCAACCCCATCGTAACTGCTGGACCCCAGTGAACTCCAACTCCCACAAATGTGCAATGTTGACTCTGCAAATCTGTTTCTCTGTGAAATCCTCTATTGTTCTGTGCTTGAGGCCCTGAGAATTCTCTCCATCAGAAAAAATAATTTGCCAGATGTCTTAATAAGCCCTGTGCATTTATGGTTCTATATAAGGAGGATTTTTTAAAGCAGCGGATGTTTATTTTTGGCAGCTTCTGTCATTTAACGATTTTCCTGCTTCAGCTACCCTCCAGAAAACTGATAAGTGTATCCAAATTTCCATCCTTCAAATTTGGAGATGAGCATCAGGACTGGGTCCATTCTATATGTTTGGCCTAAGTCCAAACTCTGTCCAAGCTTGGCAGACCTGGGGAAAGTTCCAGTCCAGGTTACAGAATCTTTGGATCTGCTATTTTGTTTTGCATCATTCGGATGAAATGGATTTGAAGGTTTAGCCTATATTTCTATTATTTAAGAAAGCATCTATGTGTGTACATAACGGGAAAGAGAAATAGAACATCGACTTGAAAACCCTCCAGTTCTAATAAGGGAAACAGCTTTCTCATAGGTTCCCACATCATCAGTCAGCTCATCACATGCATGCTGCTGCAAGACATATTTTTTGTAATGAATTGAATAATCACATCTGTTTCTCAAGCTTGAGAAAAGTTTAAAAAGTCATTAACATTCTCCCATTTCCATCATTGGCAGAATATTTTATTTATTTATTTATTTTTTTAAAAATCAGAATCTTGGCAGTGTAGACACATGTGCATGTGAAAAACTTGTCTGTGTGTGTTTGTGTGTGTGCCTGCAGCTAAAGTGAGTTTGTGAGTGTGTTTGTGTGCATTTCTACACTGACAGACAGCACCCACTTGGCAAAGGCACACAGCCACCACCTGCAGGCATGGACACAGGGAGGAATCACAGGATCAGAGAATATCCTGAGTTGGAATGGATCCACAAGGATCATCCAGTCCAACTCCCAGTCCTGCACAGGACACCCCAACAATCCCTCCCTGTGCCTGAGAGTGTTGTCCAAATGCTCCTGGAGCTCTGACAGCCCTGGGACCGTGACCATTCCCTGGGGAGCCTGTTACTGCCCCAGCACCCTCTGGGGGAGGAACCTTTCCCTGAAATCCAGCCTGACCCTCTCCTGACACAGCTCCAGTCATTCCCCCGGGTCCTGTCACTGTCGCACAGAGCAGAGAGCAGAGAGAAGAGAGCAGAGCTGCCCCTCCACTGTCCCTCCTGAGGAAGCTGCAGCCCCTGGAAAGACCCTCCCTCAGTCACTTCCAGACTGAATAGACCTAGTGACCTCAGCCACTCCTCATACAGCCTCTTCTCCAGGCCCATCACCATCTCCACAGCCTCCTTTGGACACTCTCTAACAGCTCAGTATCTTTCTCCTATTGCAATGCCCAAAACTGCCCCAGCACTCGAGGTGAGGCTGCCCCAGCACAGAGCAGAGCAGAGCAAGACAATCCCTCCCTGGAGCGGCTGGCCATGCTGTGCCTGATGCCCCCAGAGCAGGGATGTCCCTCCTGGCTGCCAGGGCACTGCTGACTCTTGTTCAGCTCCCACTGACCAGGACCCCCGGGTCCCTTTGCACAGCGCTGCTCTCCAGCTCCTCATTGCCCCCTCTGTCCGTACATCCAGGCTCGCCCCGTCCCAGGTGCAGAATCCAGCACGCACCCTTGTTAAACTTCATACAATCGGTGATTGCCCAGCCCTCTGATCTATCTGTGTCTCTCTGCAGGACCTCTCTGCCCTCGAAGGATGGGCTGTGTGTAGAACAATTCACTCACACGCCTGCTTTTCTCCCAGAATTCCGACTCTTTCCACCAGCAGCCCTCACCGAGCTCCCGTGCGCTGCGGATGCTCCAGGCACATGCAGGCTGGAGACACGAGAGGGCAGCGTCCCCTCTGCTGCTGCCTCTGCCTGGGCTCGCTCCTATTGTTATGTTTATGCAAACAGCCTTTGACATAATAGCCTTGAAACAGTTGAAAATTGGATTGTGCCTTTAGGCCAAACATTCAGACCACCACCTTGGCTATATTCATCTGCCACAGTAAATTGGGTTCAGCCTTGGCTCCACACACTGTATTTCAGGGAAGGATTACAGCTTAGCAATAACTTTTGTACAAGAAAGACAAATGCAAACTCCTGGCAGAAATATTGGAGCTGTTTAGTTGTGCAACCCCCTATCTGGAGGAATACAGATTGCGCTGAGAATTCCTTTGGACATCCGAGGAGCAAATAAAACAAATTCTCAGGCTGGAATCTCCATTCCTTTCCTTTTCAGCTTCCTAATGCAATCTAATTATGGTTTAACCTCCTGAAATAAATACCTAATAAAAGATGAACCTATTAGAAGAGTAAATTTACTGCCCACTAGTTAGCAGAAATTCTTGCCGTGCTCCCTTTAAGTGATAATGTTATTGGGATAGAACATTGTTTGACTGGTTAATGGTCCCTCCACTGCAAGACAGATTATATGGAAAATAAAAGTCAAAGCACAGCCAGTCACAGTGTCAAAGCCCATGGTTAAAAAATACTTTTAACATAAAAAGATGTATTGAAAAGAAGGGAGATGGTAACAGCCCCTCCAACAGGGGTTCAGCAAGAATTTAAGCTGTGGTCTAAAAGGGAGACAGTGTTCCCTGGATTCACCATAATCAGTGGCACAATTAATTTTCTACAGGCTGCGTTACAATTTTGTTGCATATTTAAGAAAGTGAAGGTTTATTTGGTCCTGATCCCAGAGACAATGTGCTAGTTTCAACGTTTTGCAATTCATCCTAGCAGATGTGATGTGTCCATGAAATTTGGGGCTATATTCTTCCTTCTATCTCCAAAAAGGGTGGAGATTCAGGTGGAAAGGAAGAGATGGTGTCAAAAGCTCTGAAGACTGGCAGGAGGGATCTGAAGGTGAAGCTGGAGTGTGGACAAGGTGAAGGCTCAGGAGAGAAGAAAAGCAGCAATTCCTCTGGCACTCTTCCCCTCTGTATCTCTAGTTTCCATCGTGGTGCTGGCCCATCAGTGGATTAATGAGGCCATTGACTTTGCCAGGGGTGGAGAATATAAATAAAAGCAATTTCCTGGCCTAGCTCCCACTGAAACCTAATCCAGTGGGAAGAGAAAAGCTCTCCTCTTAAGACGAAAGCTTTTTTAGCTCGGGTGGTAGCCGAGCTGCTGATAACTTTATTGTGAAAGCAAGATGTTTTTTCAAACTATGTATTGAGCATTTTGGATTCATGCAGGCTGGCATACCAACTACTTCTGGTGTGCAAATGAGGCAACTCATATTGTTAGCAGGAATATATAATAATGGTGGCTGCAGAAACATATTTTTTGTGTATCTAAATATTTTCCAGGATGGAATTTGCCCAGATCTCCTTATGCTGTACATGTGGAGGTCTCCTAGTTGGATGATCTTAACTCTCCTTTATTCATTGCATTTACCAGGCTCTCATCCCTTGCTCATAAGGCTACAGAATACAGCAAGAATTTTACCTAACACTGTTTCTGAACGAAGCAATCCCTTTATGCTAGCATTGGAAGAACTTCTTAAACAAGAAGTAGAGCAAGCACAGAAAACTCTGCTGTATGCATCCCCCATCAGCTATGGTGGACCAAATTCTGAAGCAAGACCTCCCATGTTCATGTTTTTAATAGAAACTTTGTGCTGAGATAAAGAGCCTCTAGAATTTTCCACAGTCAAGAGACAGCAGTTTAGTTGAAGTGAGATAGTGGGGCCATTACACATGCCCTGTTCTAAGAACAAAATTGGCAGAAGTAGCCCACTTTATTTATTTATCTATTTATTTTTCTAGTCAGCTCAGTCACACTTTGCTCTCTTATGCAGCTTAGTTTTGCCAGTGGGTAAAATATTTGGGGCTGGCTTCTGCCAGAAAACAGAAGTCACTAGCTGAAAATGGATAGGAAGTCACACATAATAAGAGAATCATATATTTCCATAGTACTATGAGGAAGTTTTGCTGCTTGAAAAAATGCTTGTTTCACAAAAACACAATTAATCTTTTTTTTTACTGTCTCCAGCTGTTTCTCCCAGAAAGGAAAGAAAAAAAATCTCACTAGATGTCTTCAGTATGGTCCCCCCCATTTATCAGGCCTCTCACACTGAATAGAGCAGTATTTTTATGGACAAAACTGAGTGAGCTGGCTGGATTTTGCTGTAGCAGACACTGATGTGGTAAAGGCTCTTTGTCATATATCACAGTCAGAAGTCATTTATTATCCTGCTTTCCTTTGGGAAGAGACTGGGGCAAAAGATCCAAAATTCTACCTTTCCTTTTCCTCAAGTGTGTGTTTTGTAATCATCACTTATTAGCAGGATTATGGTAGCATCTAGGTAATCTTGCCAGGATCGGGGCATTATTATGATGAACAATGACAGAAGTCTATTCATTAGAGTCCAGAGAAATTGTTTTGCTTGGCTATAAAAGCACTTGGGCCAAGGAGGTCAGACAGCTTTATTCAAAGTCTTCTGCCCGTGTTACCAACTCTCGTGATATTATCAAAGTCTCCCACCATCCTGGGCTTTTCAGTGAGCAGCACCTCCTGCTGTCATGTGAGTCCACAAGAAGCTCAGCCTTCATTAAACGACAGACATGATTCAAGCCCTGTTGATTTCAAGTGAAAAGTCTGAAAAATATGGCAAGCAGGAGGCAAATAATTACCCACTTGAGATATATAGAGATAATACGTAGATATATTAATTTTTAAAATTTTTTTCTGGAAGGTTAACTTTGTAGCTTCTTTGGAGCTCACTGGAGGCAGGGCAGGAGGGGACCTTGGAAGTCCTTAGTCCTGTGTTTTTCCATTCCTGAGCCTGTGCTCTCTAGTGCTGGTGCAGAGCAGGAAGGCAGGTGTGAAACACCTTTTTGTGTGACTCAGGGCCCTGCCAAGGCAGGAAGGATTCCTCATAATCTGAAGGAGGCGGAAGGAGTGTGGGCTAAATGCTCCTCAAATAATTACTTCATAAAGTGAGGCTCTGTTTCAGTCTAGCCTACCCATCTCAAAAGGATGGCTATTCCCTTTGAGTTTAGAGGGTGAAAAGTTGGGAGCCAAGAATAAGTAGAGGGAAAGGGTTTATAATAAAAATACATCTTTCCTCTTTCTCAAGATTGTCTTCCCCACAGCCAAACACACACGAATGCCACTGACTGTATCTCATTTATCCTTGGTTTCTCCTTTCCCTGTCTAGCCCCTTTGTCTCCTGTCTCTATGCCTTGTCAGATATATTTACCCATCCAGGCTCCCAGGCTCTTGCCCAACTCTAGCAGCACTTAAAATGCTGGTTTTCAGGAAAGCACTACTTAGAGCAGACTGAAGAAGGATTTGAATTAGGATTAATCCAAAGAAAGAAATTCCCTTTACTGGAGTTTTTCTGATAGCCCCAATTTCATCTGTGTTCCCCTTTGAGTACAAAGAGGTGAGTACAAATAGGATCTTTTCTGCCAATGAAATCCTGAAAATAGAGGAAACCCTGAATTCTATTTTTTTTTTCCTTTGAGCCACAAATGCTGGGAGCCCTGTGGCCCTAACTGATGGGCAGAACTTGCTGAAATGCAGATTGCCCCACTCACAGGAAACCAAAATTGTTGAAACAAATGCTGGAACAAAACTCAGGAATGAAAGGCTTTCCATGGATTGGAAATGCCAGTTCTCAGTTTGTTTAGTTCTCAGAAGACTTTGAAGCATTTGGGTTGATGTTTTTGGTTTTAGAAACAAAACAGCTGCCTGGTCTCCTGAGTCTGTGCCAGGAGTCCACACTCCCAGGAACCCTTTCGTGCTGTCTCCACATTATTTTCCAACATAAAAGTATTTCACAGGAGAGTTTCCATCCAGTTTCACTGGGAACCTCTACTCAGCCCTAACAAACCTGGTACTACCAGGGGAATCCTGGACCCCATTTTGAGCTCTGCTTAATTCTTCTTCCTTCTTGCTTTGACCTCTGCCTTGCCATCCCAAACTCTGTGAAGAGAGGCCTTGCTGTCTGAGTAAAAGCTTCCCAAATTCAAGGTCTTCCTTCCTATTCTGAGAGCCTCTGAGAAGAACTTTCAGTACTGCCCTTTCAGCCAAAGATTTTTTTCCTTTCCTCTTTCTTTCCCTTCCCACCACAATTAATTAGCTAATAATTTTGCTACTGATCCATTCTTCATTAAAAAGCTGAATCCCTTTTGTTAGATCTGGTCGGAACAAAGGTAGGAGAATTTATGTCTTAATTTTAGTTCATTATGGCAGAGAGCATCCCACCCCATCATTCTCCCTCTCCCCCCCTCCCTTCTCCAAGCCCTCCCTCTTCCTTTAGAGGATCAGTTATCACTTTGCCCCTAAACTCCTCACATTCTGCAGAGGCATTGGAGGAGCCTTCACTGCCCTTTATCTTCTGCTGCCTCATTAAGAGAAATGAACCTGAGTCTGAGAGAAATGACACAAGGGAAATAAAAATATAATCCCTTGGTGCCACCTATAATGAATTGTTATGAAAACCATGAAAATATCTGTCTGCAGATATTGTTCTTTGATTTGAAGTCAGTGTTGTAAGCGGTAATTTTTGTCATTAAAGCTGTTAATCTGCGCAGCGTTCCTCATAAGTTTTTATGAAGAAAAACAGCCCTGCTGCCTACATGCTCATGCAGGGAGCTTCTGAGCACTGCTACATGAACAGGGTGCCTTTGAATAATTATCTTTAATTATAGCCAAGGTGCTTGTCTGTCTCAGAGATGGGGCTGTTTCATGGCAGCCTGCTGTCCACTGCCAAGAGGGTTTGGAATGAACTGCTTCACCTGAAGCTCGCTGACACCATAGTCCCCAGCTGGCTGCTGATGGGGGACATGTGGGGAATGTCCCAGAGCACTGAGTTCTCTCTGTGTGTGCAATCAGCTGCACTGATTGCCCCAGTCGGGTGGTTTTGTGTTTGGGATAGGGCTATAAGGGACCAAAGATGAGCCGTGGGGAGCAGAGGTGTGCTAGGAGTGTTATCCTATTTTGTCCTGTCCCAGCAGTCACAGAGCTGATCTTCCAGCCGTCCATCTTCAGCCTTTCTTGAGTGAGGTCCTCTTTCTCCACATCTGAGTGCTTCCCTGAGATCCCAGGCAGCTGCTTTTCATGCTGTGCACACCAAATCATGGCAGAGGGGTCTCTACAACCCCCTTCACTAAGGTGACTGCACTCAATTACCCCCAGGTAACACTCCAGACAGAAACCACTGATGCTGGGGAGGAGAGGAAGCATGGCAGCCTTATGGTGTTTAGATTCCTCTGGCCAAAAGGAGTTATGGGCATACTAGACAGGAGGAAATGGCCTCAAGTTGCACCATGGAAGAATTTCTTCACTAAAAGGGTTGTCATGCACTGGACAAAGCTGTCCAGCAATGCGGTGAAGTCACCGTCCCTGGAGATATTTAAAAGACACATAAATGTGGCACTCTGGGACATGGTTTAGTGGTGGGTTTGGCAGTACTGGATTAGTGGTTGGACTCAATGATCTTAAAGACCTTTTCCAACCTCAGTGATTCTGTGATTCTAAGGAAAATCAGACTTTGAAAGGTTTTTTGCACCTCCCTCACAGAATTAGCTCCCTGCTGAAAATGGCAATATTAACCTGCAGTCTGATCTTGTAAGGATTTCCTTATTCCCATCAGAAATTAGGTAAAGTCTCAGTGCTGATCTACACTAGGCAAATATTTGGCTTAATTGCTTGACTTCCTGGATCTTAGCAAAACCACAGACACCCCCAGCTCTGCAAATATTTAGGTTCCCATTTGTGGAAAAGATGAAGGCTGAGACTGATCTCCACTGACTTTGCAGAAAGGGCATTGTGAAGTGCATGAGAATAGAGGCAACATCAGAGACTTAAAAATAGAAATAAAAGACCAAGAAAGAGAATGAGTTAATAAATCTTTCAAGACACCAAGTTGATGGAATAATGAAAACAACTACCAGGACTTGCCATGGCCCCTGCCCCTTAAAGGAAGCCTCTTCCCCATTTGGTCTCTGCTTTAGGAACAGAAGGGTTGTAAATAGCTTATGGTTGAAGGCATAAGACATTCATTGTCTTTTCTGTTCTTATGCAACTGTCCACTCTGAAGTCCTGGTATTTTACTCTTAAACATCTGGGACTAGAATTCCTGTATATAATGCCCCTAATCTCTGTAGAGATAGTCGTTTATGTTTCCTGAAATTCTCAAAAATATCCCTAGCACCATGTCTTTTATTTAGGCAGCTTGAATGTGTGAGAATTCCTGAGAAAAATGTTTTTATCAGCTCTGCTTCAAGGCAGAGAACTCCAAAATGTGGCAAATTACCCTTTATGCTCCAGGCAGAGTAGCAGCATAAAACAGGCAATTCTTTCCTTGCTTCTGACATCCTACAGCTCAGCAAGTATTTTCCAGCATTTTTGGGGATGTAAGAACAAGATGATCAGGGAAGAGGGCTCTGCAGACACCATTAACATGGTAGGCTGAATCTGCTGACAATAAGTCAATGATTCTTTCTGACATGACTCTAAGAGTAGCAGAAGGACATCTGTAGGATGACTCATGTTAATGGAAGAGTGGGATGTATGACTTGAGATTTAGGACAGATGTCAGGTTCAGGGAAGTGTGGTGTAAGGAAGGTAATTTTTATTGGCATAGTAGCAGGAGACAACTTGTCAGAGTGATGTTGACTCCTTTTTTTTTTATTGTTTTGGCAAGTCCTTTGGGAAGATGGCAAATGAAAAGGGCAGAGGAAGATCTGGCAACATCCCTTGCCAGATGGAAGAGGTTGTTTTCTAGCAGACAAATGGACCATGGGGTGGTGGTGACTCCGTTACCTCCAGTTTGCAAAGCCTTGGAAGTGTTGGGAAGAGATTTTTTTATTACCTCCAGTGCAGTCAGGGTGGTTTTTCCCTCTCAGACCTGTCAGTGTTTTGAGTTTGCACCATTCCTATGTGTTGATTTAAGTAAGGGACATATTTCAAACATGGCAAAACCCCCTGCAGACACCACTGCAAGAGTTATACAGTTCTCTTTCTGCCTTGCACACACATACTCACCAACAGAAGCTAAATATTTGTAAGTCTAGATCTAAAATATCAGAGAGCAATCCACCAAGTTAATTCAGGGTTCTCATAACATCAGGAGATACACATCTTCTGCTGGCACTGATTTCCAGCTCCTGGTCTTACTTTTCCTGCCTTTGAAGAAGTCCAAGTATTCCAGGACAGATTCATGGGCCAAGAGAGGCCCAGCAAAGACATTAGGCAAAACTGTAATACTTCCTTTTCTTTGTTCAAGAGAGTATGTGGGTTGTATTCTTAACTTCATTCTGGTAACTATAACAGTGAGATCTACAGTAATGATTTAAAAAGCCTTTGAATGATTTCCAGTCTCTCCTCCCACCTCCTAAAAGCTGGGGTGAAGTTCTCTCCAGCAGTCATTGGGAACAAGAAATTCAACCAGACACCTTTAGCAATATTAGCCTTATTTATGTAAAGTCAATTCTTAATTAATATTGATGTACAATCTATAAGGCAAGGACCAGGGCTGTCTACTTCCACTGCTATATGTGACCTGCACCCTGTCCCAGACCTTATTCTTTACTGGTTGCCTCTTCGAGCACATGACATTTATCTGCCACAATCTCTGCTGCATTTTGTCCCTCCTGTTCACAGAAATGATTGCAGCTGGAATTTGAGTGGAATTTCCTGCTCTCCCTGGTTTCCATGTTCCTTCTTGCCACAGGGTCAGGGCAGGAAGTGGGATTTTGCAGAATATTTTGAATGCAGTGTGGGAGACTTAAGAAAAAAGTGAGGTTCAAATGGTATCCACGGCTGCATCTGCAGATGTGCCAGTGTTTGTTCCATTGTGCTGCCTTTTATAGGGTCTTATTTTTTCTGAACACAATGGGATCCTGATTCACGATAAGAGCTCAGACAGTTCTGCCTTATACAGATAACATTAGCAATGCCCAGAATAATTTGCAAGATATTAGCTAAGTGATAAATTTCACAGGCTCCACTGAACAGGCAGTATTGTAACTTGCAAGTAGAGAAGTGAAGACCTAAAATTAAGGATGAGTTGGTGGCTTAGAAAGAGAGAGAGAATGAAGGGCAAGGATCCCATCCCCTGCACTCCTAGCTGGTAGGCACTGAAGCATCTCCCTGTGTCCCAAAAAGACATGTTTTTTTCCACCAGGGTACAACAGATTCCAGAGTTAGTGTGAGCTGAATAAGCAGATAACCCAGCACATTGTGTGCTACCTCTGGTTGCCATAGCAGAAAGACTCCTACGGACAAAGCCTTTGAGTTGCCTTGTCATTTTTTGTGGATGGAAGAGGAGGAGCAAATTGATGTACAAAAGAGGGAGCTGGATACAGCCTGGGATTGAAAGCCACAGGGCTTCCTTTTCTGCCTTCTCCACTGCAGCCTTGTGCTCATTCCTCACCCGGACAGTGAGGTTTCTCCTCTCCCCACACAGGCATGGCAGGGATGAGTGTGTTACAGGTTGTCAAGTGGCCATGGTGCCAGGAGACTGGAGACCTTACAGTGCCTGTTAGGGAGGCTGTTCTGAGCCAGGCTCTGTCTTCTGATGTCCAGTGCAGCCCTTGCAGCTCGGACACCCAGGGTCAGTCAGCTGCAAGGATGAAACAGCTTCCCGTACTTTCACAGCAAGAGTCAGGCTCTGAGCCCTGGCCAGCAGAGTCTGGCTGGGAAGCGTGGGAAACTTAACAGTAAGAGAGAAAATCTGCTCTATCAAGGGCTGTTTTCCTGGGGCTGCAATTTCTAATGCATCCAGCACATTTTTTTGGGTAATCTCTACTCCTGGAGCAACATTTGGAAGAGTGGAAAGAAAAGTATTTTATCTTCAAAATAACAATTCATACAACAAATTGAGAGGGACACTGTCAGTCACTGACAAAGTAAACAGAGCTCCACAGGTCTCAGGCTGCCACCTCTTGCTGAACCCATTAACTGTTTCCTTAATGGCAGAAGAGTGAAGTGGATTTTCCTCTTCATTACTTTCAGTGTAAGATATATGTTTTTAAAGTGGATCCTTTCAGAAGGAAGGAATAAATTAATACCTTGGCTGTTTTTTTCCAAGTCTAATCTTTATGTCAATGCACTAGATTCTCTTTACCTTATTTTCTCTTCAGCTCTCTATTTATTTTAGTTCAAGTAGATAGTTTTCCTTCAATATCTCACTGTAACTGCCTCCTTTACTAGGACAGTTAAAGGATATTGATGTGATTGCTGTAGACATGCTTTGCTCAGCTGTTTGTCCACTGTGAGTTGTTGCAATTGTCCAACAATCAAAATATTAAAATGTTGTAGACTACAAGTCAGTCAGAACTGAACTTATGTGAAAAGCATTCATTTAGGGTTGGAGTTTGGACAAGACCTAGGAGTAAATGTCTCTGACCCAGTGGAAGCACTTGAGACCTACCTCTTGCTCAATTACTTATTCCAAAATTGTGATATTTGCTTATTTAGCCCATCAACACACCTTCAGTCCTACATTAACAGCTGGCTCCCACTGCAAAATTACCCTGAACTTACTGGTTACACTTTTCAAGCAGGTTTGTGGGAATTCTATTAAACTTCTACTCCTTCCATTTTATCTCTTGGCCTGGGACATGTCCAAGTGTGCTGGGTGATAGCAAACAGCCCATCAAGATGTGCCTAGAAGTAGCTTATAGCCCTGTATCCAAAGCAGCCCAGATTTATAGACAAGAAGCACAATGAGAATGGTTTTGGCAAAGGCTGTGAGCTATTCCATAGATGAGGATTATGATCAAAGTGCGCAAGGCTGGTGCAAGGTGACCTCAAAGTTCCCTACAAACTTTGGTATAGACAAAATCTGAATGGATGGAAAGCAGCACATTTGTCATGAATGAACATAAATGTTCAATTTTCCTGTATTGGATGCATAAAGTTTTTTTTTAAATGTACTTTTCAGGAAGAAATGTTGAAATATTTACTTTCTATCCAGCTGTAGATTTTACTTGGGATAAATAACATCCTTTGTTCCTTTCCTTGCTATAGCTGTGGCTGATACAATGTCATGGGAAAACGGAATTCTGCCAACTGTACAGTACTCTTTATCAGCTGGGTTGCAAATGATACCTGTGAATTATTCTGCCATATGCATATGTGTTATTTCTGCGTCCTTCTCTTATGGTCCTGAATTAGGACTTCTTCCAGCACTGCTGCAACAGAAACAATTATCTACCTGTTTTCCATGTTACTCTATGTTCTTTGTATTTACTTTAAAATTCTTATTTTTACCCCACTCCAGTCAGATAAACCCCAGTATTCTTACTTAAGACATAGGGAATTAAGGCCACAGAAATAGTGAGGGCTACACACATAAAGGCATTCAGAACTCTAACTTCTGTTTCATACCTAAGGAAAATTTACATGTTGATGTCTTTTTATTGACTGAGGTCTGAAAAAACTATTTCCAGAGCCTAATTTTCAGGTGGAGATAAATATTGCCTTACAAAAAACCCTATGAAATTTATGTCCTGCATGAGTTTTCCAAAATCCTTCAGGAAGTCGGCAACTAAGAAAGGCACCAGATTCACATCTCCTGACACTGAGCCGCACTACCTAATTGATACATTTCATACTTGTAGGAACGTAGCCAATTTTTAATCTTTGATCTTGGTGTGAACTTACTTGATGTTATAAATGTTGAATTTTTAGTGTATTTTTATACCCTTACAATTATGAAACTGACTTCTCATATTTATCTTCCTTCAGGAAACCGAGTAACACGATTATTGGAATCGGTTCTTTGAAGCCTGCGATTCCGCAGGAGTTTTTTTTTCTTCGGGCTGTCTCCAAGCAGTGACACCATGTCTAGGTCTCATCGTAACAGCCCTAATGAAAAAGCAAAGCGAACAACCCATCATTAGGTTCATATGTCCTCTAGGATTCAGTAATATGGCAGTGAGTCAGGCTCAGCGCTATCGCTCCGGCTGCGGTGTTTTATGGGCTCCCTGACCGAGTGAAGTCACCCGGTCATCGGTGCCGGGCTCCGGGGTGAGCAGCGTGTGGTCTCCTTGGAAACTGCAAAGTTGTGCGGGAGGCAGGAGTGTGCGTCCCAGAAACAGGGAGAGGAGAGCCTGATAGGAGATCTCCAGCCGGAATTTCGCTGGAGGAAACCATGGCTGATAAGTTGGCCTGCCGAGCCTTTCATCTGACCTGCTGCTGTCCCAGCCTGTCACCCCTGTAACCTCCTGTTAAAAATACCAGTGTGTTTCCTTGCTGGCCGGACATCCTGCCAGAGAGCTTTGGTATCCCAGGGAGCTGAAACACTCGCAGAGCCCTGCTGCCACAGGGACTGTCACCTCAACACAGCGCAAGCTGGACAGTCAGCAGCTCAGCCTTCCACCTCAGGGCTCCTTCAGAGGGACCTGCTTCCCCACATTATCACAGAATCAGAATAATTTAGTCTGGAAAGGCCTCCAAGATCATCAAGTCCGGCCTTATCTATGATTAAGGCACTATGTGTTGGAGGGTTTTTTCTCAAGCTAATCTTTATATCAAGGCAGTAGATCCTCTTTACCTTATTTTCTCTTCACCTCTCTATTTATTTAAGTTCGAGGAGGTAGTTTTCCTTCAGTATCTCATTGTAAATGCCTCCTTTACTAGGACAGGCACAGCCACATGAGAAAATCAACACCTACCAACAATTAACTCCAGGGCTAAACATTCCTTCTTTGTGATAACAGCTTAATATTCTGTAGAAAGGAACTGCCAGCTTTGAAAATCAGAATATGAGCTGTCTCCAGTTCTGCTCAAGCTCTCCATCATCATAGATTGCCCCTATTTGTTGGTTGTTTTTAAATTTATATTAGCAGAGCACCTGGGAATCCCAGGTAAGACCTGCAGCCCTGTGGGGACAGCAGCTCCCTGGCCAGGTGCTGTAAAGGCAGGTGCAGCCCCAGGGAGCTCATGGGCAATGCATGAACCCCACAGCAATGGATGAATTGGACAAATTGGGAAGATGTGCTTTGGAGAAAACTTACTGCAGTGATACCCAGAGTTTGACAGGGAGGTCAGCTGGCTGCTGGATTAATAGAAAGCAGTGAGAATGTCTGTAAGCTCTAAGCACAAGGAAATGATAAGACATGGTTTACCGGAGGATAGGTCATTGGACAGGTTTTTGGCACAAGGGGATGGAGCAGTGTGGGACAACACATGGCAATGCTTAAGGAAGAATTTGGCTTGCAGCTTCTCAGGCTTGTCCAGGATACAGTAAGCCCAGGAAGTTCCCAGTTTTTTTTCCTGCAGAGATAAAAAATAGCTCTATTTTTAAGCCATTGATATTTAGTTCTACCAAATGTCTTTTCATTCGTGCTCAGAAAAGTTTCCTAACTTTGTTTTTATTTGTTTCCTATTTCCTATGAAAATTGCAGCGATCAAAATTTTAAAATGTATCTTTTGGTACAAGTTTTCAGACATATTACAAAGCCACAATTTGAAAGGCAAACATTAAATTTTGTAAGTGAAAGTGTTTGACCAAGAAAGTACTTGTTCATTTCCTTTGTCGGATTTTCATAAAATCTGTAAAGAGCACTAACCAGGTTAAATGCTTTGGCTAGCAAAAATTTCCATGTTTGTTTAAAAGGTATTTTTCCTGTGAATCAATCTGATGAAAACACTTCAACCACCTCCTGGAATTAGAAAGAAATATTATTAAAATATATTTGCCCAAGTTTCCTAAGGGGAAACAAGTGTCAGTGTTAGATAATTAGAAACCAGGACTCAGCCTTTTCTCAAACAACTGAACAGAGCTGCTTTGAACTCATCTTGACTTCTTGGTGCTGTGTCAGAGGAGGAGATTAGTGTTGGAAAACATGCTAGAGACAGGAGTGAATGCTGCACTGTTTAAGAATGAAAAAATTGCAGACCAAGCCCTTTTTTCTCCCCCTCAGCTACAACTCTTGCTTTGGGAGACAGGATATGTCTCAGTTCCAGGACTGCAGCCACTGAAGTGCTGGATGGAGGCTCCCTGTGGAACAGGAGGCAGTGATTGCTCTGAAGAGCTTGCAGGGAACAACAAAACAAAAAGAACAGAAAGAATGAAGAGTTTCAAGCACAGCTTCTGCTGCTAGTGATAGGAAATCGAGATGTAAACTCGGACCAAAATATATGGCTGAGATTTTACAGCAAATGTTTGCCTAGGAGACAGTTTAATCTCACTATAGGAGGTGGTAAGGAACACTGAGCATCCAGGTCCAGGAAAGGAGCAGTATGCTGGAAAGAGGAGCTACCCTATCAGAAGTGTATAAAGAGAAATTATGTTCTTTGTTCAGAGGAAAATTTTGAATTGGAATGCAGTTGACTGCCTTAACTATTGAGGAAAGTAACACAGAAAGAGAGTGCTTCTGGGAGATTTCCACTAGAAATTGCAAAATCTTTTTCCCCCCTCTCTGCCCAATGCAATTAAACAGTAATAGGAGTGCGTTGCACAGTTTATGAAGCAATAATCCAGTTCCCAAATGGCTAAACCGGGAGACTGATGGCCAAATCATTTATCCCAATGAGGAAAATAGATTATTGCTCAGGAAAGCAGCAGGGTGGCATTGTTACAATTATTCTGCTGTCTCAGTTTATCAGTTCAAAAATCTAGATAGGAATTCTTTCCCTGGGATCAGTTTCTGCTTTCCTTGCTTGCATTGCCAGTCCTGAGCGAGGAGTCCCGCTGACTGTGCCACGATTACCTGTGGAGCAAAGCACAGCTCTCAGTGAATGGGAGTGACAGGCTGAGGGTTTCAAGGCTGCAACAAAACATGGTAGCTGGTGAAGTCAGTGCAATTCTGGCTGGGAGATGTGGAGACATAACATTATGGAGTAGGAATGTAACAACTCTCATGTGACTGCACTGGGGATATTGTGCTTAGTTCTAAGCACCTCGTTAACAGAACCGTATTAACAAACTGGAGGGGATCCAGAGGAGAGAAAGTCAGTTGGGTATGTTGATTTATGAATTAAGATGGGCCTGAGTGGATGATGTCCAATCTGAATCCATATTGGAATGCCTCCAGATCTTGCAGATGTTTGTGGGTTCAGGACTTGTGATCCTGAGTCGGCTGGAGTCTGTAGAAAGATTCCCATTGGTTGCACTGATCAGTAGATTTGGGGTTGCTTGAAGAAACCTTGGCTGAACAGTGATTAAGGCTAAAGAGATGTGTGTGTATGTATATATATATATATATAACTTGGAAAATGAGTAAATAGAGGGGAATGTGATGTCAGCTTGGAACTATTAAAGAGTGCAAATGTGAGGACCACTGTCTTGGCTGACATACTGGGAAAATGAACTGGGCACCTTCAGAGTTGGAAGCAGGAGCATTTTAACACCCCCAGCCAAGGTGACTGCTGCATGTCCCCCTTCTCTGGGAAGAGAGTAGAGTACAGGGTGCCCTCTTGGATAGTATTACCATGATCTGACAGGCATAAGGAACTCCTTAGCATTAATTGACAGAGCCAGTATTTTAGGAGCAGGGTGATAAATTTAAGAAAAAGAAATGAGTTTTGCATCCCTTAACTAATGAACCAGGTCACTTTTTTTTTTTTTTTTATAAGCTTTTTGAATGAACAGGTGGACAGATACTCAGAAAGCAGATTGTCTCTTTTCTCTACAAAGTTCTTTCCAGGAATTTGATATCATGGAGAATTCCACACCATTTTCAGTTTGGCTGAAGTGGGCCAGCAGGTACACAAGTTGTTAGGTGGGAAGAATGACAAACATGATGATCTCACAACCTTTCTTTCCTTAGTAAATTCAGCCAAAAAATATATTTATTTACGTATTCCCAGTGGAATACCAATCTAAATTGAAGAGCCTACTTATTCCCAGAACACCAAGAAACTTCAATGAAATTTAGGTTAAAAGCTCATTTGTTTCAAAATTGCATGTTTGCTGTCTGCTTTGTTCCTTTGCTTGGCTGTAAAGCATGAGTATAACACACTTGATGCTGTGAGCTTTGCTTTCAGATCCTTACAAACATCTGCTTGTTTTATATTCTAAATGCTGCTTACAATATAAAATCATATCCCAAACAAAAGATATTTCTCTACAAATAAGGAACCAATTAATGTCAGAAAGTCTAAACCAATATTTTAAAAGAAAAACAACTAAAAAAGAAAAGCAAATGTGGCTGAACCGTGAGTATCTAATAGCGCTGTGATGCCCAGGGTAAGGCTGCTGACTCCAGCCAGCAAGGGTTGGGATTGAATTTACTTAGTTCTGTATAAACAGTGGATCATACAGGGCTTTTCTGATAGTTTTTTTCAAAAGTACAAAAATGATGCTGGAAAGCCCCAACGGATGTTGTTTCAAGGCAGTGACATAAGATGGGGCTAAAATCTTTGCAAACTTAGTGGTGCCTTAGCAGACTTAGTAATATCACAGCAGGGAACAGCAACGTCACATCTGGAACATTATAAAATTGGCAATGCTGAAAAGGCATTAGTAAACATTATTAAGAATTCCTTGCAGGCAATTAGACTGCAACAATATCTTTGGAGAAAGGCTTTTTTTCTTCCTTTTGCGTCTTTATTTCTATCTTGCTAATGAGGGACTAATGAGCCACAGACTTGTTACCTAGGAGGGATAGCTCAACAAAGCTCTAGTGAACTTAAACCCAGTATTTACAGACTGATGACTGTTCACATTCATTATATGTTTTAAATGAGGAGGGACTACAGTAAAAAAAAAAAAAAAAGGAAACAAGTTGTTCCTAGCTGAGAGACTTCTGAAACTTCTAAATGTCAGAAGTTTCCTAATGTCAAGGTTAGAGCCTTCCACCTTTCCCACCATTTAAGGCTGAGCACAGTTATGTGTTACCAAAATATTAGTCTTCTCTGACCATTGCAAAATCTACTTTTTGGATTCAATGATTTAAAGAGATTTTTATTTTGTTTTGATTTGGTTTTGGCTTCCTTAGGAAACCAGGCTACTAAGCACAACCTGTAGGGGTTTGTCTGTGTAGGGTTACACTGGCATATGCCTGTTTCAACCAGCCCCTGCTCATACTTTTTCGTGAACTCAGTGTTTTTTCTCTGTCTTTTTCTGGCTTGCTAATCTTAACTATCTAAAAGGCTGCAGATAAGACATTGGAGAATCTCAAGAAAAGCACACTTTCAGTTCCAGGCACAAGGAAATCACTCAGAGCTTATCAGCAGCTCTGATACCAGCCTAGTGGTTAGGGCACATGGGTGGGACTTGGGAGCCTTGGCTAAAATCAGTTGCTTTGCTACACTTTTCCTATGTGCCCTTGAGTAACCCATGCATGGAGAGTTTTTTGAAAACTCCCTCTCTTACAGGCTGGAGACCTAAATCTGTCCTGAGACATCAGGGTGGGTAACCTGTGGACTGAGACAAACATCACTAGGATGTGCCCTTAGGAGCACTGAACACAGTGATCTTTGTGACTGGATCCCTTGAGTAAGCCCTCAATGTCAAATGAGGGGAATTTGGTCTCCAAAGAGTACAGTCACCAGAGTAGAGTGTGTGTGACCACACAATAAATTTACTTGCAGCTTCTTCTCCTCTTCCCAGCCCAGAAGATCTTCATGCAGCCAAGACATGGTGGCAAAAGCAGTTTCACAGAGTCTTTGCTCACAGAGATGGGGAGTGTGCAAAGCCTTTTTTATTTAGAAACAGCTATTTTGTCACAATTTCCTTTGCGGACATGCTTTGGTTTATTTTCAAGAACAAATTAGGAAACACTGAATGTTGCCACAGATGAGTTCTTGGGCAGCTCACTTTCTCTTGGATTTTTTCAGGCTTATTTTCTCTTGGGATGTCCGGTTAAGTTGTTTAAGCTGCCAGTTCCTGTGGCACCTTGGACCTTTCACCTTGACCCCCTTTTCCTTGCTTCCCCCTCTTCCCAGTGTGTATCCCAAAGACTTATTTGTTTTACCTGGTCTTCCAGAAGCCACAGTGTTCACTGGGAGCTGATGTCTGGGCCTTGGCACCAACCACAGGGCTAACAAAAGACCCTAATTCCAGGCTTTTGAACCATTCATCCCCACAGCTTCACGTCAGCTGTGCAGGGATGTAAACCTGCGATTGCCAAGCTCAGGGTGGCTCTCCCACCTGTTCCATCATTTCTCCACCTTATGTGCACTCACTCTGAGGACTGTAAGCAATTACTCTGTTAGGTACTAAATACAATATGCAGCACATGGTAGTGTAAAATTATGGAATTTGGGGGTTTTAATGAGCTCAGGTGCAATACAAAAGAACTTTTTTTTTTCCTGTCCATAAAATTATATGGCTTGGAATCAGGGGGTTTATACAGCCCTGGACAAAACCATTTTATTTAAAGGGTGGGTATAAGGGGGGAGGGGGTGGGGGGTGGAGGAATACAACAACAACAACACCCTAGCCCAGCACAATTATATGCAGATTTGTTCATAAATCTGGGCTGGAGCAGATGTGCTGCACATGTTGAAAATCCAGTGCATGTTGCTGGAACTTAAAACATAAACATGAACCTGTTTCCAAAGAGGGAAATCTGCTCACAGCGAGGAGCTGACCCTGTGCTTTAAACAAAGATCAAGTCCGTTCTGCCTATTGTGCCTTTGCCATGTGTTTACTTTCCTTGCTTGGTGCCTAGGGTAGCTTAAGGAATAGCCAAAAGAAAAGAAGCAATTTACTTAGCTCTGAAAAGAGCCAGTGGCACTTCAGGCTTAAGGAAACAAGAGGTAGGATGTGACCCAACTCATCTGGCTATCAAGGGTCCTATTAGACTGGGTCAGCAGTATCATGCTGGATCTCTCATCTGTATTTTAGATGCTTGAAGTCTTTTGCCCTGTAGCTAAATCTTGTAGAAAAACATAACTGCACTTCACAGTGGGTAAAGCTGTAAGAAATACTCTGCTTTAAACACAAGCCTGCACTCTGTAGGCAGTTGGAAGTGAAGTTCCTGTAGCTGGCTGCATGACTAAATTCCTTTGGAGGGTAGCAGGGCACGTTCTTGAAGACTCTGTAGCCTGACTGAGTGCCACCATACTTTATTTTCTTAACAATGACAACTGAAATGCTGGCAGTGCCTCCTATCCAAGGCTGTGAGCTCCCAGATTTCAGCTTGCTCTGATGCATGTCTGATACATGACGTTGCATGTGAGACAATTTTTTCTTGGCTTTTTGACACCCATTTTGTCAGAAATGGGTGTGTGTGGGTCAAGGGACACTGAGAATTCAAAGTGCTTTCTTCCCTATTGATGGGTGTGGTCATCTGTGTGCCTGTGCTTGAGTTCTCTCAACTCTACATGGAGGATGTTGGATTAAGGCATGATGTTGAAATCTGTGTTCATCCACTTATCCCTGCAGGCTGGTGATGCTAGGAACTTTAATATCTGAGACTAATGTACACACTCCTGCCACTCCTTGTGCTGGCAGTCAGCTGCAGTACCCTGCTTGTGGGAGAAGGACATTTGATGGTTTCAGAGTTTGAGAAACCCTCACTTCTCTGGTAAACTGCTTATGTTTTATTTTCATTTAAATCAAAGGGCCATGACAGGGAATGACTGTTAAAAATAGTCAGGTTGACATAGGTGTGGATTATGTCAGAAAGGGAACGAGCAGTTTATGCTGAGAACAGGCACAAATAAAACCTATCTCTTTGGTTTGCTGAAGGTGAGGGAGATGTGTATGTGGATCAGCCTCCTACCTGTGGCACCTTCCCTGGCCAATGTCTCTGTTTGCCACTGCACAGCC
Source organism: Lichenostomus cassidix (assembly GCF_008360975.1). Classification (NCBI taxonomy): domain Eukaryota; kingdom Metazoa; phylum Chordata; class Aves; order Passeriformes; family Meliphagidae; genus Lichenostomus; species Lichenostomus cassidix. The sequence continues at coordinate 14,369,172 of NC_139494.1, forward strand.
TGGGATGGAGCTGCCCCACCAGAGGTGTCACAAACATTAAACCTGCCAAGGGCAGTGAGGTCCTTCCATGCTCTGCTGAACAGGGTTGCACAGGTATTGTGATGACTAATTGAAAATGGGGTTTCATTTAAGAAACACTCACACGTACTAAATCCATTAACTAATTAGCTTTCCAAGGGGTTTTACGGTTTTGAAGCCCAAAAGCTTCTGCCACTGACAGCACACAGCCCAGACCCCACAACACATGGATGAAGGGAAAAGGGCTGTCACTGCTGACAAGTTCACCTTAAACTGGAAAATTTTAAATGTTCCCAGTGGCCTGACTGTTTGTCCTTCCACCTGACTACTGTTCAATCCATTGCCCTCAAATATGGTAAGAGGAAGAAAAGATGCATTATTATTAATAAATGAATGGAGCTATTTGCTATTTATTATTTAAGCCCTCGATACTGGCAGGCTTTAGTGATACATGAAATATAGGCAAGTAATTTATTTATTAGGCAAAATAATGATTTTTCCCCCACCATTCTGAGGCCCTCTTTGACCCAAAACAGCAGGGGGTTTATCAAATACAAATACGATGACTTGTAATTTTAGAGTCTTTCAGAGCACTGTAACTGACAACCTTTTTAACATAAGTACATTGAACAAATAATTTATAGAAGTATTCTGGGAATATTTTAGGGTGTTTTATTACTACTTCTGAAAGCCATGGCATGTTATTGATTTTGGTGTATTAATATAACCTAAAAGTGAGGGCACATGCTTGCCTCCTAATCCAAATCAGCTTTGATGGCAACCCATATATTTTACTGAAAGGAGCCTTGAACTAACAGCAGAGGTTAACAATTACACATCATAGCCAAAAGTTTAAGATAATGAATTTTGCACATTACGCACTGTCCAGCTCCAGCCACAAGAAGTTCCCCACTACTCCCTCCTCAGTGTCTCATCCAAATTTCTCCAGTATCTATTTGTCAGAATTTTGAAGCCTTATTCTTGCATTTTTGCCATGAAACCTACATTGTATTCATGAAGGCTTCCACTGAGGAAGTGTAATCATCATTACTGTTTTCTTTATACCATAAAATAGTGTATTTCTCTTAAAATGGGCTTGCTTGCTTGCTTTGTATTTTATCATGCACACAAGTGTGTGTGTGTATACAGAGGTATATATAACAATAGCTGTGATGTATACATTACTGCATGTGGGGATTTCTGTAGTTCCTTCTCTGCTGCCCTGGGCTGTTGCTGCTGGGCACTAGAGAGGTTTCAGTTGCTTCATCTGCCTCTCTCCACCTGTCCAAAGGCTCCAGAGCAGCTCCAGTGTATCAGGACAGGAAGATTGGTGCCTCCAGACCTTGCTTTCTGGTGACCTGGGTCCTGCCTGTTTAATGCTCCAGTGAAACTGTACCAATTCACCTGGCTGCTGAAAACTGTCCAACAGCACCAATGCCTGATCCTTGCCATTGCAGTGCATGTGTCAGCCAGATCCCTGAAAAGAGGGCTCTTCAAACCTCACCACCAAACATGGGCTCCTTTCTTTTCCTCTTCCCGTTTTCTCTGTAATCTTCTCTGCTGACAATTAGTTTCACCACAGTTATCTCAGTTCTTGAGGACTTTTTATCCCATGTTTAGTTCTTGGCTTTAAAAAGGAATGGTGGAGAGTTTAAAGTGCTTTGACAGAGCAACTGGGTGAGCTGGAGTTCTTCTCTAGCTGCTCTTCCTCAAAAGACTCTTAAGTCCTGAGGTCCTATTGTCCTCAAAGCCAGAAGGACTTGCTTACATTTATGTCATGATTTCTGATTAAAAAGCCTGTGCATGGGGAAGTGTGTGACGTGGACTGAGAAGTATGCATTAAAACAGCATAAAATATGTTGGTTTTTTTTTCTTTCTTTTTATTTTTTTTTAATGTTTGAGGTGGAATTCAATCAAAATAACTGTGGAGGGGGAAAAAGCATGCAGATCTTGAGGGGCAGGGAATAGGCCATCTGGCTGAACATGCTGCCCGTTAAAATGTACCTTAATCCCCCCTTCCTGCTCTTTTGCCATATGCTTTGCTGTGTGAAAACTCAGGTACAAAGCGGTGCCCTAAAAAGGTGACTCCTAATTAAATCCAAAAGAGGCATTTTATATTCATCATCGTAGATTTACTCACATCTTTATTTTCCAATAAAATGTGCTTGCTTCTCCTGTCCTTGTGGTGTGACTGATGTCACTTCCCACCCAAGAAGTTTCTGGAGGTGGGACTCTTTTTTCCTGTTTATTTTACACAATTTAAAATCTTCTTTAGTGTTTTTTAGTGGTAAAACTCCAGCAATATTTATGTCCAGGTGTACTTAATGCCCTCATTCTCAAAGGAGGAACAACAAGGGCCTTGAGTTGAAATAGAAGTGATACCCTGTATGCCTGCTTCCCTTGCAGTCAACCTTTAATGATTTGCAAATAGTAATAATACACTGGCAAAGGAGAGAAGAGGCTTAAATGCAGTGAAACACGATTTCAAATGTAAATTAGGTCTTGGGCCTGTTGCAGCTAAGGTCTTTTGGTACTTGTTTTTTAACATAATGGACAGGGCTTGATACTAAGGAGTGTTTCTTAAACTTTGTGATTTTCAAGCTTCGTAAACTTTTTAAACTTTCAAAGCAAATTTTCAAGCCCTGGTTAATTCATTGGTCCTCCTGCAACTAGGTCCAGACTTTTCATATGGCTTTGGTGCTGGAACTTGTTTTTCACATTGTCATGGACTTAAGCCAAGACAGAGGTCCTTTGGAAAGAAAGGGCAGTCAAACCCTCTGAAAACTGATGTGAGCCAAGGAACTTGAAAATTTTTGAGTAAGTTCAACCATATGCAGCTCATCCCTTGCATGGAGTAGCCCAGAGCAGCGGTGGGACAAGCAGGCAGTGTGTCCCACGTCCCTTGTTTAGTGGGATATAGACAGACCCACCAGAGTATCGTATTTCCTTGTGTGCAACAGACTGCTCAAACTGCAGCTCCTTTCCTCCAGGTGCACCTGATACAGAGAGCTCCTGTTGTTGTTTTGGGTTCTTTATTTTTAGGTTCAGAAGATTTTATTGGGTTGTTTTCCTACCCTGTGAACACAGCACCAGGTAGTCAGTAACAATTGCTCCATTAAAAAGGAAAAATAAAATCTTTGGTGCTTGCTGCACACACTTGAAACAAAAAAAAAATGAAGGGGGAAAGATGAAGGAAAAACAGATGCCAAATGTTGTTTCACATGTCACAGAGGCTGCTGTTCTACAGACCCATGTGTTCGAATCAGTGCAAGCAAAATGTTACCAAAGAGGTGCATTCTATCACATTCTTCTTTCATTCTTTGATATTATCACCTCTGAAAATCCAAATGCTTTTTTGACTGCTGCATTATCTTAAATTAACTTTTGGCTTCTAATCTGAGAACGTTTTGGCCCAGACAGGACTCTCCTGAGGTTACAAACAAATCAATAGCAGGGCCAGGAATAGAAGTCGAATAGGCCTCGTGTGCTCCTTTTAGCTACCAGACCTCCTTCAGCTGAAAATCACATTGAGCCTCAACCCATCACCAGGTGAACACTGGGAGTTTAGTCCCAGAAAGGACAAGCTCCAATTCCTCCTCTCCCATTGCCTGGAAGTGCTTGGTTGGTGTTCAGCACCTCCCTGGCCAATATATTCCCTTAATGCTTCTACTTCTACTGTCTCCACAAAAAGCACCAAAACCCCACCTCACATCTTCTGCTCCTCAGCGTTCAGCTCTGAGCACCAGTCACAACTGGTTTGTGTTCCCTGCCTGCTTCTGCCATTGAGGCTTTATTTAGGCTTGATAGTGAGCGGAACAGTCAGGTGTAAGATTTTAGGTCTCCGCTCAGACGAATCGCGCACGGTACACGCCGAGCAGCCCGAGTGTTTACAACAGCCTGTGACAGAACGTGTTACTGCTTGCAGCTTGAGGCACTGCCACAGAAATATGGCACATTGCACAGAAATTGCTTGTGCAGCAAGCTGAAAGTCGGGTTATTAGGGTGTGCTGTTGGATTAACCCGCCAGCATGCAATCCAACCCGCTACCAGCAGCGAGGATTTATTACCTGCCGTGACTTCCAGTCACATCTGAGTTCGCCATGAAATCACAGGGTGTGTGTTTTTGTCTGTGTGTGTGTGTGTGTGTGATTGCTGTGAGGGAGAGAATGACTGATCTGTATGGGAGCTGGGAGAGAGTTCCCATAGTGTAGCACTGCATCCGGAGCCCTTTGCAGCCTGCCATCTCCTCCTGTGGTGCTTAGCCTGAAAATTATTTATGTCATGGGAAGGTACTTGAGGATGAAAAAATCCATGTTTCAGATACACAGGTGGATCCTGCTGAGGTTATGGAGTAACTGGGGGTAGTGATAGGTCCCAAAGGCTTTGCCATTCAGATCACCAGCCTTGTGAATATTCAGATTACATCTTCTCTGCTGATGCTGGCACCAATTTGTTTCAAAGCTGTTGCTGTTTTGGGGAGCTGTGAACACCTATCCAGGGGGAATTGGACTGAGATCTCACCTGTCCAGTTTGCATTAGTCCAGCAAAGTGCCCACAACTGGCTTTGACTCAGCCACAGTTTGGGGACTGTTACTTGTTTCTTGCCTGCGACTAAAACACCAAAAATCTCCATCCTCCTCTGCCAACTAATATCACCGAGGATTTACCTCTTTCAGCCAAATAGTTTAGAAAAAAGCAAACTATATCCACTTTTCCTTGCAGCTGTTTGTTCAGTGTCCCATTCCCACTCCAATCCTGTGAGATAGAAATGGTTTGTCAAGGACTGTTGGGTTTTATCAGTGACCAGCCTGTGGGTCACCAGATCATCGTTGTGTCTGGCAATAATGACCATGTTTTAATGTAAATAGAAGCCAACTGGTGAGATAATTAACCAGTTGTTATATGATAATGACTATGCACCTTCATGCTTGATGTAATTAGAAACTTTTAATATGTGCCTGTTTTTGACCTGTAAAATACTAAAGAAGTTCTGAGGGTTCAGACTTCTCCTTCTTTCTCAATTTTTTACACATTATGTTTTTCTGGCTTTGAACCCTGTGACATGAAAGCTGTAAAATTACAAATGAGACCTAGAAATAGATTTGACTCATGCAAACTCCTTGGAGGAGATAGAGGACTGCAGCCCACACCAGTGACCATTGAGACCTGAGCTGCCCTCAATGGAACAAAGAGTATTTGTTTTGGATTAATTCAGAGAGAGTTAAGAGACACTATAATTTTAATCTTCGATTTAGCAGAAGATTTAGGCTGCTGCCAGAACAGAACTTCAATACTTTAATTTAAATCTGAGCATGAATGTTCTTGAAGTAAGTGGAGCTATTCCTGTGTTCAAGCTAAGCATGTGCTTAACTTAATATTGCCGAATCAGCTGGGAGCATCTTAAAGACTGCCCCTTAGAGTTTGAATTCACAAAAGGAACAATCTTCATTTGTGTAATGTGTACCTTGTTGAGATTCTAGTGCCCCTCTCTAACAGTCTTGCCGAATCAATAACTTCCTATTTCTTCAGAATATTTTTTCCTATGTTTAAGACTGTGCTTGTTGCTACAAGAGCCTTTTTCCTCCTCCTTTAGATGTCCCTTCCCAGTTGGTAATTTATTATTATTTTAAATCAGTACACACATAAACATTGCTATTTTAATTAGGGAGAAGCAAACAGAAGTCACAGGCTATAAGGCTCTGCAAGTATGCTTGCTACTCTCACATTTTAATTATTTATTGGAGTAAATAAAATTAAATATTTTCATAGCGATCCAGAACAGGATTTGAAGTAATTACTCTGTCAAATTCATCAAAAATTCTCTCATCAAAATAAAAACCTTGATGTTACTGAATAATTTATAGTACAAATACACAGAAATTGTAAAGTATTATAAATAGAAAACTGCAGGGTAAGTGAACATGAATTAGTTAAGGGTTATGTTTCTGAAAGAGCCTGTCATAAGCTGTATAAATTTTTAATAAGTGTTTTTGAGGCCTAATTTTCAGTGTACAGTATATACCAACAACTACAGGAAACAACCCGAAAATGGTGATTTAGAAACACAGCTGTTTATGATAGAGGCCAGATTGTGGCTCCTCTTCCTGGGCCTTTCTCTCATACAATTTCAACTAATGATGTTTGCCACTGAATGCCGATGGCTTAACATGAATCATCTGCCTAAATAGCAAATACATTAAGTAAACCTAATCTCTATTATTATCTATGAATACCAAATGCTGGGACAATATCCAGCCTATTAAACCCCAACTGTTCAGTGAGGCATCCCTACGCCAGTGCCTCGACACCAGCTTGCCTGCGCTCAGTTTTTGCTCTGGTTTCTGCTGTGTTTGGGGTTTTTTCCTCCTTGTGTAGGAGCTGAAGGGTCTCTTGGTATTCCTGGCACCCACAGGGTCTGATCCTACAAACTGCCCTCTTCCCACCACGTGTAAAAGGAGCTGGAAGTTCTCAGCATCTTGGAGGTTGATGGGTTTTTTTCTAACATTTTCTTTAGATATTGTAATGTTGAAGGTGACTCTCCGTGTTATTGATAACCAAGGATGTGTCAGAGCAAAAACTTTGATCCCAAGTCCCCTGACTTCACTTTCCTTTCTAATTCTGGATCAAAATACCCTGCTAAAAGTTTTTCCATAAAACAAATTAGTCACAGGTCTGGACCTTCTCATGCTAGAGCCGCTGTTTTCTGTGGATCTGAGATGGATGCAAATATCAACAACCTTTTAAAAAAAACTACCACTGCCAACTCATGGTAGACTCTAAAAGCAAAACTTCCTCCTTCCCAGCCATATGAAACTTGAGATTTATGGTGGGATCTGGATCTAAGGCAGCAAAGGAAACCTGCTGCAGCTCCACTGATGCTGAGGGAGTTCTGGATACAGTGGTGTAAGGCTGAGGTAATGCCACAGGAATCGGTGGATTTGTTATGAATTACTCTCATCATAATAAAGTCTAGAAGTCTTTTTTCACTTCTTTGTTACGAAGGTCATTAGGCAAATTGTACTTCTTAAAAGTAGATCAGGAGTTAAAGAAAATAGATTTGGTGCTATTTGCTGCTTATTCTATTGTAAGGGGGATCAGTTAAGGGAGGGCTTTTTCTTTGTCTTCCTTGTAGCATATCACCATTTTGGTAGACATGTCAGTTCAGATCATATCTGGCTAAAACTTTGGGTTTTGAGAAACAGCAAGAAATACGCACTTTTTTGATCAATACGTGTTACAGAAATAGATGCAGGTAATGATTTTCAGACAGCTAAGCCAGGGAAACTTTATCAGATGTAGAATATGCTATCTCATTTCATGCGTGCATCTACCTCTGGCAAGGTTCTTTCTATTTCTGGGACCTAAAGGGCCTCAGCAAGGTAGTTCTGCTTGTAAATCTCTGCTACATCAGAAAGGTCAATATACAAGATGCAGAGTAGGCACAGAATGACAGGAAGTGGGAGCACGATTGAAACAAGTTAAGAATTGCAATCCTTCAATGCTTGAAAATGAAAATCCATGTACAGAACTCATGGGAACAGCTAGGGAGTATTCTGGAAGCTTTGGGAAGCTTTGGCTTACACAAATTAAATGTAGTCTAAATTTTGCTTTTTTTCTCTGCACGAGGTGAAAAGTACCTGGCTTGAATAAAGTACAAGACAAATCTATTGACTACAGAGTAGACATAGGAATTTATTGCTGTTCTGTTTCTTTTCCCTTTCATCAGCCAAGATTTTTCTAACTGTCTACATTAACAGTGCCACCAAGCATTTTGTGGAGGTTTTGAGTGACTCAGGGATTTAGTCCTCAGTATAATTGCTGTCTAACTCTGTGCTCTCCAATCTGAATAATGTGGGGAACATTTGCATAGTACCCCAAAGATTACATTGCTTTACATCAGATTGTCAGCAAAGAAGTTTTTAATGACTATTTAATTAAAGAGAAACCATTTGATCATTTAACACTAATGGTTTTTTTTCCTTTAGCAAAGCTTCCTCTTCTTATAAATGCAGGCTATCAAAGTCTGAGAGGAGCACAGAGGTGGAACCTTCCATGTATTAGTTATTCACCAGGTCCTTCCTTTCTTTCTGTTTAATAATTGATAGGCACAATCGTTCCTCCTACTTCTTCACTGTAGTCAATAGCGTGTCATCCTCTGCTGTCATCTCAGGTCACCTTCCTGAACTGCTTGGGTTTAGGAGTCAAGTCTGGAACAGGCAAGTTAAAACTTTTGATAGTAGAAAGAGATACTCATTTAATATGCTGGTTGCTAATCATTATCAGCCCGTTTTAAAATGAGAAAGTGGCTCGTATAGGGAATCGCTTAATTTCCCTAAGCACATTCGGGTCTCACTTGCTTTTAAGATGTGCTCTTAGCTTGATTTTTCTCTTTGGGTTTGGGGTCTTTAACATTTCCTCTTCAGTTGCTTGTGGTTTCATTGTAACATTATTCTTACTGCTTTTCCTCTTCCATCTATTTCGCTTTCTACTCCACAAGGATATTGTAGTTTTTTTGGACGTCAAATGGAACGACAAAGGGAAAAAATCCCCACAATTCTTTTTTCAAACTATGAATAGTCTTCCTTTAAAAAAAAAAAAAGTTCTGGTTCATCTGTAGCCAAGTTTATTGGAAATGGCAGCTCAAAAGTTCAGTGAGTGAGTGAAGTTCCTAGAGATCAGAAGGCCTCTGCTGTTTCTACTGTTTCCAGGCCTCAATACAAGGGCACCTTTTGGAAGTTTCAAGGTCAGCTGTAGGTCTATTATTATGTTGAATGGAAAGGAAATAATTTTGCACTTGTATCCAACTTCTTGTCATCTTTCTCCTTACCCTACTTGGCTTCTTTGTAGTACTTGAAGGCCTCGGCTCCATCTCTTTTGGCCATTGTGAATGGTTTGATTGGTGTTGGCCATGTTATCCCTTCTTTCCTCTTTCTAAAAAGCAAATGATCATGTACCATTGAAGAAACCATTATTGCCATCAAACAATCTGCCTTAATTTTCACCTTCTCTGAAAGTTTCAACTCCTCATCAACATTTCAGAAGGAAGTAACTGTGTTGGTTTTCAGTAACTCTGAAGAATCCTAGCAGTTCTGATCCACACTTTGGATAAGTCATACCACAGAGACCACTATGGACAAAGGATGTACTGGTCTTTTCCTTTGATTTTTTCACTTTGCTGCTTTGGGGTTTTTCTTTGAAGCATTTTTTCAAGTCCCCTGAAGCGAAGGCAGGGACATGAATCTGTACAAAGTTCCATTAACCAACCTTCTCTCCTAACCAGCAACACAGAGCACTATGGGATCAAAACTGTGTATGTTATTGTAGAATTGTAGCTTTGTTTTCCAAGGAAGGACTCAGGTTTGTGTGTTGGAATCAAGCATTTGCAGGAAGCCCACCCACAGATATTTTTTCTCAAACATCTCTTGGCAGCTTTTCCTTCTTCAGTGCCCAGGAGTATATTGCTGTAGGTGGTACATTAGCCTGGCTCAGCCCTGTCTGACAGAAACAGTGCTTTTCATATTTATACCTAAAATGCAGTTTACATTTGTCTGAAAACCCAAGGCTAAAGGTGCAGATCAAGTCTGAGGGGTTTTATTTACAGTTCAAAGGGAGCAACAGAGGAAAGGATATATGTAGAGAGAAAGAACTGTGTGAGTCTCAAGTAAAATGATGGGAAGCGCCTTTGGGCAGCTTTGGTGGTACATCTGCAACTTTCATGTGGCAACACCTGATCTCAGGCATTGCAGTGTCACATGGAGTTTGCTGCTCAGAAAGATAGGAGAAGGCTCTATAATTTTCCTAAGAAGAAATAATAGCACAAGCTCAGACCAGTGGCTGAGTTTACTGTGTGCTCCTGACCTGCCCAGAGTGCTCTGGCAGGTGTGAGGAAGTCGCATTAGCTCCCAGCTACGTATCAAGCCGATTTTCAAAGAGCTTTTGACGACTTATAAAACAGAACATGGTTTGGGGGTTGAGTATTTATCTGAGCAGCTGTCTCCCTCTGTATGGGCCTAAGCACTGTTTGACATCATCTAAAGCTGTTTTATTGGCCATTCCAAAACAAACACAGTGCAAATAGGCTTAACACCTTTGGAAGGCAACTGCTTAGTTATTGTGTGGAATTCATTTTGGGCTGGGGATCTGTAAAGCTGAGTCAATATGCTGATTTGGATCTGAGCCACAAGCTTACCTTTTAACCTGCACTTTTTCCTTCTTCTAATAGAGCTTTTTGTCAAACCACATATTGTTGTGCCTTTATTGTCAACTGCTCTGCCTGAATACATTTGCATGATAAATACTAAGGGTTCTTGCTTTAAGTTTACACTGCCTAGGAAAGAGTTAGAAATAAAACCTGTGCTTCTTTCCCCACTCTTCTTGCTTTACAGAGGGATACTCTGGGGCTGCTAACTTGAAGACCTGGTGCTCCTTTGCATCCTCAGAATCCACTCTTTCCTGGAAGCACTGACCATTGGGCAGCTACATAATTTTCCCCTGGGGAATCCAGGAGGGTTTTACTGGCTTCTCTCCAAGTCCTCCTCATCTCTTGTGCAGCTGCTGCTGAGGTGCTTCTTGGTGCTGATGGTACCAGGGGCTCTGAGATCTTCAGCTTATCAATAACCTGCATTAAGCTGCCACCACTTTTAGAGCAGCCTGTGCAGTGACTGAGAGGATTGACTCAAGAATGAAGGTTGTCTGGCTGAAGATCTGCTCAGGTCAGACAGATACTTACAGGAAGGAGGAAATGTTTGGTGAGCTGGAAGCAAAAGGCATCGAGTGTGGCTGAATCCTTCCTGCCTGTTTGCTACTCTCATGATTTTAAATCTGATGACATGAAATATCCCAGTTTCCTTTTTAAGGGTTTTCCTAGGCAGCATTTTCTATCTGGGCTTACAGGCAGTGTCAAGACATTATTTTCTTATGAAATGTAGTCACTGCTTGTGTTTTGGAGTGTCTGTGCGCCTTGAAGGATTTAAACTTAGCATAAAAACCTTGAGACTTCCCAGACAGAACTCTTCATCTAGAGAGTCAGGTTGATATTTAGAAGGTGCTTATTTGTTTTGCTGTTTTAATTTCCTAGGGTTTCCCTGTGGCATGGCCTGATCCTGCTTTGAGCTCCAGCTGGGCAGGAGAGGCATTGTGACAGTATCTCAGTGTATTCATTTTGCTCTGTTTCCCTCATAAGAGTCATAAGTGTCCTTGTATTTCTTTATTACTCTGGGAAAATAAGAGCAATATTCTGGTGTTATTTCCTCAGGAAAAAAAGAAAGAGTGAACTGCCTGGGGTCTTTGGGATGAAATTTGAGGAAGAGAACAAAGGTTTTGGGTACTTACCTTGAAATATCTTTAATATTTCTGGAATACTGGGAAATAAACTTGGGCCAGAGCCATGTGACTCTCCATCAAAACCAACCATCTGAAAAAACAGACTCTGGAAACTGAGTGCTTCATAAAAGGGAAACATCCCCCCACTTTCTGGAAGGTGTCACATTATAGAAACAGACACCTGTCAGTTTGTCTGTTGGGTAGGTAAGGTCCTTGTTTGACCTCCATTCCTGGGCCATCTCAGCACTTTAGGATCTTCTGCACATTTTCATGGGGCCAGATTTACACAACAGAATGTGACTGATTAGAGATTATAATGAACTCCCTGACTAAAATGATCTCCACACAGTCTTTGCTTGCATTTCTTCTAAAATGACTTTTTCTTCAAGTTTGCAAAGTGCACCAGAATCCCCCAAAATGCAGCACAACCACATGCACCAGGATAGAAATGTGACCTGTTCACCTTGTGTTCCCACATGGCAGCACTTAGAGTTGCCACAATGCCACTGCACTGGCTCTTATAAATGATTCTGCCACCCCACACCGTGATTAAGTATTGCTGTTATAAACCAGGTACCTCTCATGTTAATAACAACATCTGTTAACTAACAAATTGCTCATTAACCAAGAGGAACGGTGAATTTCACCAGATTACAGCTCTGCAGGTCTTTTACAAAAGAGCTATCAACAAACTATTGTGCCTTTTTCTCTAAAGATTCAAAGTATTTTTCCTTTTAGTACTGAGTTCCTTAAAACAATGGTTATCCCGTACTCTTTAGTATTATATAAAAGCACTGTAAGATGATATTTAGAAAGAACAGGTACATTCCCTTACTATTTTATGGAATAAAATGTCTTTTCTGTAAGTCATCTTTGAAGGAATTCCTGAACAATGCACCAAAACTCAGCTATAAACACAGTACGATCATATAATAGAGGCTGTACTTTAAAATACCTACAGGGAATCACTTTTTAAAGTCTATAACATACACTAGTCTTTTTATATGATTGAATCATATAAAAATAAAAATTGATAAAAAATAGTAATAAATCTGGATTTTATATCAGGCACTGAGCAAAGTCTAAATTAAACTACTGTATTAAACCTTCTATGAAGTAGACCTAATTAATTAAAAACACCAGGGTTAAGCAATTTAGCCATCAATCTCTTAGCTTAAGTGGGGGATGAGGTGCATATGGTAGCTTACTGAGGAAGACAAATGAAAGACCTGTTCTCTCCAGACTCACATTGACATGATCTAGGGGAGGTTAAATATGAGCTGCTGTTCCAAGGGAGACTTCTCCTACAGTTCCTGCAGCACCATGACTTTCCCAAAGCCCTCAGCAAGCTGGAGTGTGTCACTTATCTCCTGTTTCCAGAACACTGAGTGGAATAAAGCCGGCTGGCAGCACCTCTGGAGGAGTCAGACAGAGATGGAAATGGCAGTGGTGCCATGGCAGAGGAAATTCTCTGGGAATTTGGACCAGCCAGTTACATCGCTGTTGCAACAGTTTGCCAGCACCCCAGGAAGGAAAAGGAGAGGGCAATGTTTAGTTTCTCTCCAGAGATTCCTCCTGGCTGTAGAAGCATCGTTCTTGCATGCTAAACCTGAGTGGGAAACTGAGACTGAGAGAGGAGCAGGACTGCAGGGGGTCAGCAGTGCCCTGTTTTGGAAGGCAACTGGGGCAGAAAGGCAGCTCAGTGACTTGATGGATGGTTTCCTTTTCCAAATTGTCAATGCATTTACAAGAAATCAGCAGCACATTGGAAACTGCTTACTGAAAATTCTAATTTGATCTTCCATCATCACATTTCCTCCAACTCTCGACTTTTTGGTCAAAACAGATTTGTGAGAAAAAAAAAAGAAAGATTGTTTTTGTTGCAAATTCCCTGTGTTTCATGGAATGGCTGAATGAAACTTCTAGAAGCTGGTGTCCTTATGGGATGAGCCAACTCTAGTGGCTGATCCAGCAGAAAAACATTGATTTGTTTTGCAAGTCAGCCTGATGCCTGAGCTGTCTGGCGACCATGTGATGAATACATCCACCAGGGAAGTGACACACAGAGGAATGTGGCTGTAGGGTGAGGCTGTGGTGGGATCTCCCTTTTGGCAGAGGCTTTCCAGTCAATCAACTTGCTGTAATGTGACGACACAACCTTAGGAGTAGCAAAAAGATCCCCTGCATCAAGCCCAGGAGTTAAGCTTGTTTGCAGGCTCTTGAGACAGCAGATTATTTGTGGTTAGAGATGCACTTCAGAGTTCAAGTGGCATTGGGAGCACTTGGCATAATGTGCAGCCCACTTGAGCTGTGCTAGTGGATGTAGGCAGCTGCTGGGAATCCTGTGGTGCCTCTTAGTAGAGGAAAGCTTAAACCTTGAAGGTCTTGCTCGTTATTTCTTATTCAAGCAAACCCTTCAGTCTGTAGAGAGTGAAACTGAAAAAGGACCTTGAATCTTGGCCTCCCATAAAAAAGAAGTTTACAGGCACTTGGCTCTCAGAGATCCTTTAAAAGAAATTGTTCTGTAATAGGTGCTCCTACAGACTTGGGCTTTTACCCTATTGTTGTTATAGATCTAGCATCCTGAAATCAATACTTTGTAAAGGGGATTCTGAGTACATCAGCTGGATCCCTGGGAGAAGGTGGGAAAAATTTCTTGTCTCAATAAATAGAAATAGGCTTTTTTGAGCATCATTCAATCCACCTAAAATCTTAATTGTGTCCTGGCAGGGCATCTCTCTCTTCTTTGTCTGCACAGGAAGCCAAGAGTAATTGTTCCCAAATTCGGGGAACATTGCACACGATGAAAACTGGCAGACCTATGTGATAAGCACTTGAGTTGCCATTTTTGCAAATATCATAAACTTTTGAAGTGAATTCAGCACACAGAAAATGCATTTATCTGGAAATAGTGCATGTAAGTCTCCTTTTAGTGTTATGTAACTTCACTGCTTGCAAATCCTGGTGAATAAAAAATAAAAGTGTTACCATTGCAGCACTGGTCTTCTGCATTTATAAACAATGAAGCCAGAACAGAGAGATCAACAGAACAGGCTAAAAATATACCTTAATGCGCCTGCACAGACCTTTACAAAAAGTCACTAAGATAAGGGAGTTTTGACATGACACAGTGAGCCATGAAGGAGCTACTTTAAAAAGCAACAATACATTTGAATATTCAGACCAAGCAGTGAGCAGTAAGTCAAAAAGAAACTACCACCCTCAAATCTTCTGCAGCTTAGAGCTAATTAGACTTATGCCTCAGAATGCCCAAGCCTCGTGCAATGTGGCAATGGTTATGATAATTATATTTTCACTCTGTGTTGGGCTGTGAGTTATATGTGTATTGCCTATAAATGCTAATGGAAGCTTTGTATGTAAATCCCCACCTCAACGAGGTGAGATTATGCCCTCATGTACCTTAAGTAGCGTGTAAATGCAGCAGTTGGGGTGGCAGCTGCTCAAGACTGGAAAATGCAGGGGTTTTGCAACCTTTAAAGGCAAGTGATAGCTGTGTGGACAGGCTTCTTACTGGGAAAGGTGGGAAGGGTCGACCTGGAAACCTGGAATTCCCAGATCATATTGATTTTCTAAGCACCTCTTTCCCATCCAGCATAACCAACCCTGTATCACTTTCCTATATGTATTAAGGACTTTATCTGCACAGGTACATACTATTATACATCTCTAAGGTATCTGCTGTGTGTCAGGACTTTAGAAGGTTAGACCCATTGTGTGTCATGTATTGATGACAGTCATGTCACCTGGACTGCAAAAAGCTAGCATTTCTGATTGCATCACCATTCCTTCCAATCAGCAACTTATTTGCTACCTGCAGACTAATTAAAGTCCTCTTTTAGTGCCTAACCAGCCAGCTGTGCCCATAATGATAATACATATAAAGGAGATAATGAAGGGACATTCCCTCCCCTGTCCTGCGGACTGATGGCTGCAGGACTGGTCACACATTATATTAGTTCTGTTGTGCCCTGACTTGTTCCTTGTTCCTACAGTGTCTCCTGGTCCTCGCTGCCAGAGGCTTTGGACATGGATCTGTTGCAGTCACTCTTCTGAGAAAAATGCAGGATATTAGACCTTCCAATCTTCCAGTGTGTCACCAGCTTTCCCTCCATGTTCATTCTCACACTTTTCCAAACAGACACAGATCCAACCTGCAGAGGGGCAGGTCCAGACCCGGATGAGCCTGAACACCTCACTGCTTTTCAGCAGAAATCTGTCCCAAAGTGACCAACAAAGAGTAGCTCCTGGGGCAGGCAGGGGAGTAATCCCATTTGTTGAAGGGATTCCCACATCAAAGACCAAAACCAGAGTTGTGTCAATTTGTCACACCACCCTCTGCAGCATTTGAGGGTTCATAAAATTTCTAAGCTTTTCCAGGGATTTTGCCTCGAATGACAGAGCCAAAGCACGGTGGGAAGTTTGGGGTCACACTGTCTCTGTGATCACCACTGAGCTGATGGCTGGGGTTTGGTCTCCTCTCCTGCTAAATGCTTCCCATTAGGATGAGTCCACTGACCAAAGCAACTTTTTGTGTGCTTAGTGTGAGTTTGAGGGGTGTCAGGCTCAGAGCCTGATTAACAATAAATAACAGCAAACCATACATGGGAGATTTCATGACCCGGATAAGGACTTTGGTGCTCTGAGACCCTCAGCTCTATGGATTTTGGTGCAGTGTGCTCTGAGACCCCCAGCTCTATGGAGCTTGGACTAAAGCAAGGCAGGAGGGGAAAGGCAGGATTTTCATTTGGAAAGTGTCCTTCATACAAAGAAGTGAGTATCAGCAGAATGGCACAAATGAACTCCAACGTGAGTAGTCTTGAGCAGTTCTTGAATAGTAACGTCTCCCATTCTGCCCCTTTCTTTGTATTACTCTGTTCTTATTCTAAGTATTTATTTACTGATTATGAGGAAAAACACACGACCTCACAGGACCCCCAGCAGGTGCTCACAGCCTCCACGGGCTCCTCGAACAACCATGGTATTCTCTCCCTGCCTTATTATGGTCCTTTCTCGAATGTGGGAATGTAGAGTTCAGACCTGCTGGAGGATTTGGGGGGATTGCAAGATATAAATAAGCCAGCTGGGGCTTCAACCCACCAGCTCAGCAACATTATATCGTGCTAGTCTTTGTTTTCACTGTATCACCTATTTTTCGGACCAGCGGTATAACCAAGTTGTAAACTGCACACCTTACAAATCAGTCTATCCTGACATTGCTGGAGCGTTCATTACAAGCTGTAAAAAAACACTAGCAAGGAAGGTTTCAGTTCTGCAGCCCAATTTTCCATTGCAATAACCCAATTAACTGGTGTGTGTTTGTTTTACAAAGCTCTAAGCTACAATAAACCATGCCGATACACAGGCTGCAGAAAGCTTCGTAATTAGGACAAGGTGTACAAATTAAACCACTCTTTTTAAACTTCAAACCAGCTAACTTCTGACATACTGTACTGCTGGGGCTTCTGGGACTAAACCCAATTAACATCTTAGTATTTTATAAGCATCGTTTTAATTGCATTTGTATGCAATCTTCTCTCCAAGAGCCTTTCAAGGTGCTAGCCCTCGTTCAGATTTTATTACTTTAGTGATTTAAATCTCCTCTATCTGTGCTTCCCGTTAATAATGACTAGTGCAGCTTCAAATGCCGGCCCAACATAAAACTGAGCTCTCCAAAGAATTATACTTTAAAACAGTTACATTTAACTTTATTATTACATTTTTAATTTTTTTTTCTCCCTCTGTTTGAACATTATGCCTTGAACCACTTTATCAAGCTGTCAGTGCAGTAAGTGCTGGAAGAGTGAATGTTTTACTCCTCGGTGCTTTGCTCTGGCACAGCCTCTTGGCCTACTCATGGCTCATTTTGTGCTGCATGATATTATCTCAGAAAAAGAGCTTTTCTAGGAGCAGCCTAATGACTTGCATGTCCATGGATTTTCAAGATGTGGGAGTTGGTGGGGAGGTTTAACTCTGTGAGTGACAGCCAAGCCAGTCCCTCAGGCTGAACTGCTTTTGGGTTTTTAAGGTCAAGATTTACCCTCCTTCCTTGCCTGTCAGAGGTGAATCCTATGAAGCTTTACTCATTTGAGTAGTTTTGCTCACAACAATGGGATTGCTCAGGTTTGGATGAACTGGAATCCATGGGAGCAGTGGAACATTCCATGGAAAATCTGATGCACTCTAAGGAATGTCAATTCCCATCACTATAATTTCTCTCTGTATAAAATCCTCACAAGTGCTCTGTTTTTCTTTATGCATCTGCTTCTTTGGAAAATGACCTGCATTTCAAAGATCAAGTAGGATTTGAAGAGAGCTGTAAAGGCAATAAGGAGTATAATGGAACTCCCTCAGCCCAATTAATAAAATAATATATAAAAAGGATTTTGAGATTCTTTTTCCAGCACATTATTATCCTGTTTTGCATTTTTCCAAAGAAGTAAAAAAGAAACAGGAATGTGTTGGATCTTATTGAAATTATGAAATGAATAAAATATTTATTTTAAAATGCTGGCAGCCATGCTCAAAATATTTTCCTCTTTGCAAAATGCAGCTTGGGGTGAATATACACTGATGTTGCTCTCATTTAGGATTTCTGTTACGTGGATACAAATATTGGGTCTTAAAAATGCAGGAGGTTCCTCCTGAAATATTTTGAACCTTTTCACTTGATTGAGTGCCTTGTCAAACAAAACTGGCAGCAGATCTCTTGGAACTGCCTGAATCTATGCAGATACGATTTCTATCATGCCCTTATTATGTGTAGTCCATAATAAGGAGGAGCATGTATAAATCATTTCTGGCTGGCACTTAGGATGCAATACTCAAAGGAGAAAGACATTTCTGTCTTCAAATGTCTAGCAATTTCTGATATTATACAGTGAGTCTCCCCAGAACCATACAATCCTCAATTCCATGCAGCTCTCTTATGAAAGAATGAGACTTTCATATCTTTCCTTGCGAGAGCCACCAGCAAGATAAGAATTGTGCAGCTCCGGTGTGCGCTGTGCTCCAGCCAGGGTGGCTCTATTGAACTTCCATTTGCAAAGCCCTCGCTCACAAAAATTGCACAGAGATGAAGGATTTTGCCTCTATCATTCCCATACACAATTATCTGTGAGTAAGCATTACTTTATAGAGAGTAGATTATATAGTTATATGTTATAGGAACACATTTCCCAGGGAACGTTCTTCTGTCTGCACACCTATAATGTGCACTAAAATAAACACATCTATTGTATAAATGTGTTTGTGTTTTCTCTGCAGTGATAATCCAGCCAAGCTTTGGTGTTGTGAAAGGTAATAGAGTATTAAATGATGGATGATCTGAAAAGTTCTAACAAATCATGCCTTCCACAGAAACAGAAATGCAGAAAGCTGCTCAAATCTAAAGAAATCATTTTAAGAAAACAGCATAAAGAGTTGTACATTGTCTCCTCTCTAGTACTGAATGCATACTTATTTTTGTACTTCAACTCTGTAAAAAAAATTTTTCTGCAACATGTTCCAAAAAATCCCCAGACCTTTTCCAGAACCCCTTTTCAAGTTTCTCTTTCATTTTTTATAGGACTTTCCAGAAAAAAAAGATGGGATTTTGAAAAGAAGTTTTAAAATAATTTGAAACATCATTCTGATCAAATCTTTAGTAACAGTATCAGCAGAAACAGACACAGGGAATGCCAAGGAAAATGGATTATGTTAATTAAGTTAACAATTTTTAATGGCAAATTTTGTTTCAGGGAGAAAAGGTGATATTTTTTTTTTATTAAGACTATTTTGTGCAAAATATTTCAACCACTCTATAAAAACATAAAACACTAGATATATTCTATAGTATAGCTCTTCACTCTAAGATGATGAATATCTTTAGTACTACAGTTATACATAATAAAATGCTTATTTGTCAGGCTTGATACATTTTATAACTGATTTGTTTGTACACAAATACATGTGTTTTAATGGAAAGAAATATAGATTAATATTTTATTTGACATATACCGATTGTTTTCTAATATGCAAACAACTCAAATTGCTTGATGAAGAGTTCAGCTGTTGGGAATCTGAAAAGCAGAGGGCATTTTAGACCAGGAGTTCAGCGTGTAGAGCTGTCAGACTTGATATCCCTGAATTTTAGGTGAATTGGAGCGCCTCGTTCCTCTGGAGGTTGTTCTAGAGGGGACTGATGTCTTTTGGGAGCCAAGCCCTCGGGAATAAGGGGCAGAGAGCAGGAGAATATTTTATGCAAAAGAACCGTCTGTCGAGATTGGAATAGAAAATTACACTTCTTTAATGACAAGCTTTTTTGTAAAATACAGGGAGCCACAGGGAAGGATAATATTCTGCGTTCTCTCTTTCTGTAGAGTGGAAAATAAGAGGTGTCACAGTGAGTTATCATGTGCAGTGACCACTAATGCTCCTGTTTAGTGTACAATTGCCTGCCACATTACACACAATCACACATATCGTTATTATATTAACTGGGTTTATATACTGCTCACCTGACTTCACCTAGCAGGGCTTGCGTAGTTACAGTGAAAGAAAGAA